>NC_090022.1:294841425-295509341 GCF_037176765.1 Anolis sagrei | reverse complement strand
CTCATCCCTTGTTTGGGTATCAGCCAACACGTCAATGACTTAAATCAAGACATAGTTTTCTTAGATCTACAGAGACACTCGCTGGAACACCTCAGCAAGCGAGAGTCTAAAAGTGGCAGGCTCAAACCCAGCACCTCAATCCATGGGTGATACCAAATGAGAGACTCCACCCTGGGCACACAGAAAACTGGGCGACTTGGAAGGCCCTAAACAGACTTTGCTCTGGCACCACGAGATGCAGAGCCAACCTTCAGAAATGGGGCTACAAAGTGAAATCCACAACATGCGAGTGTGGAGAAGAGCAAACTACAGACCACCTGCTGCAATGCAACCTGAGCCCATCCACATGCACAATGGAGGACCTTTTTTGCGGCAACACCAGAAGCACTCCAAGTGGCCAGATACTGGTCAAAGGACATTTAATCAGCTACCAAGTTTGCAAAATTTGTGTGTGTGTGTTTTTTTTTATCTGTTTGTTTGTTTTGTTCTGTTAGAAATGTAATACAATGTTCTGGTTGCAGATGACACGATAAATAAATAAATCCCTCTCCCTCTTACTGGAAGGGTTGTGGAAGAGAAAAAGTCTTGGACCAGGTTGTTGGAAAACTTTCCCCCCACTTCTAAGAACACAGCCCTCCTTCTTTGTGTCATTGCCAAGTTAATCTGCTCTGACCTCCATGTGTCTTTTTTGGCAAGGAAGGCAGGGGGAGGGGAATCTGTTCCAGACCTGAAATTAAATGATAAAGTATTACTGCCTTGTGTCCGGAGCTTCTCTCACTCCTCCGCTGGGCTAACCTTGAGTGACAGCCGCATTCAGTTAGCGATCGGCTGCTCTTTCCTGTGGTAAATACGGTTTTTGATTAGACATCTCGCCTGCGCGTTATCTGGACTTCCAACAGATAACGAAAACCTGGTCTCTCAGTCTGGGTACCTCAATCCTAGTGGTATAATTACAAGCAAACATTGTAGCCGCTACAGCCCGGTGGCTGTTTTCCTGAGTTGTACCAAAGGTAGAAATAGCAGTCAGATAGCCAGACCAGGAGGGGAGAAATGGTTTACAGTCACCTTTGACCTGCCTTCCCTTCTCTCTGTTGAGCAGAAACTCCATGATCAAGGAGAAATGGAGCAGATAGATTGAATGCTTAATGGCTGTCAATGGCAGAGAGGGGACAAGGTTAGGAGACTAGTTATCTTCAGGTCTTTCTCTTTTGCATCCAGAATGGCCACGGAATGAGTATAGGTTGTTATTTCACTTTTGCCCAATGCAGACATTGATTCACTTATTAAAATAGATGTTATAGTATGCTGTAGCTTGACTTCACGTGGGTGATATATATGATGTGTTTGTGCATGTTGGATGGAGATGTACAAAGAAAGCATTTGGTCAAGAAGGCAGAAGGCCTAGAAATCCTTTCAAGGTTCCACT
Organism: Anolis sagrei; assembly: GCF_037176765.1. NCBI lineage: Eukaryota > Metazoa > Chordata > Lepidosauria > Squamata > Anolidae > Anolis > Anolis sagrei. Next base: position 295,507,915 of record NC_090022.1, on the reverse strand, counting down.
GAGGGAAACATTTATGTATGTATGTATGTATGTATGTAAGTATGTATGTATTTATTTATTTACTGTATTTGTATACCGCCTTTCTCAGCCCGTCGGCAACTCAAGGAGGTTAACAGGGTAAAATTCAATGCTTACAATATCATAAATATAATTAAAAACATAACATATAATGAAAACTAAACAAATCAGTCTATATAAATAAAAATGTAATGTTCGTTTGTGGGAACTCAAAAACCACTGGACGAATTGACACCAAATTTGGACACAAGACACCTAACAACCCAATGTATGTCCTTCATAGAATCATAGAATCAAAGAGTTGGAAGAGACCTCACGGGCCATCCAGTCCAACCCCCTGCCAAGAAGCAGGAATATCCTTCACTCAGAAAGGATTGATTTTGTCATTTGGGAGTTGTAGCTGCTGGGATTTATAGTTCACCTACAATCAAAGAGCATTCTTAACTCCATCAACGATGGAATTTAATCAAACTTGACACACAGAACTCCATGACCAACAGAAAATACTGGAAAAGTTTGGTGGGCATTGACCTTGAGTTTGGGAGTTGTAGTTCATCTTCATCCAGAGAGCACTGTTGACTCAAACAATGATGGATCTGGAACAAACTTGGCACAAGCAATGCAGCCAAATATGAACACAGATGGAGTTTGGGGAAAATAGACCTTGACATTTGGGAGTTGTAGTCACTGGGATTCATAGTTCACCTACAATCAAAGAGCATTCTGAATCCACGAACAACAGAATTGGAGCAAACTTCCTACACAGAACCCTCATGACCAACAGAAAATATGTAAGGCCATCCAGTCCAACTCCCTTCATCAGGGCAAGAAAACGTAATCAAAGTCCTCCTGACAAAGAGCCATCCAGTCATAGATGTAGATAAATAGATAGATAGATAATGATTCACACACAGAGAGAGAAATAGTATCATAGAAGGAGAATATATGTTGCATGTTCCAGGGTGGGCAAACCTGCCGCTCTCCACATCAACACTGACAAAGAAACAGCAAGAAATACTGTTTACCCACAAGCAGAAAGACATTACAAATATTAGAAACCAACACTTTCTCATTACTTTATTTCCCAGATCAACAGACTGGGCCACAGCAACGCGTGGCAGGGGACCGCTAGTAAAATATAAATTCATAGTGTCTCCTTGTTAAAAACATTGTCCGGTCTCATTGTTTTCATTTCATTTTCCTATGTGTGTTATTCTGCATTTGGAAATGCTTGTTCAAAAAGCCATGTCTTGACTTTTTTCCAGAATGTTAAAAGGGAGGTGACCAATCTATAGGGAGGGCATTCCATAGTCAAGGGGCCACCATCGAGAAGGCCCTGTCTCTCGTCTCCGCCAAATGTATTTGTGACGAAGGCAGTAACGAGAGCAGGGCCTCCTCAGATGATCTTAAGGTCCTAGATGGTTCACAAGGAATTTGAACATATGGAGTTGATTGGAAATCTTTTCAAGAAAGAGAAGTTTGTTGGTTTTGTTCTGTGTTCTCAAGGCAATGTCAACATACAGCAAACTATCTTGGAGTATTCTTGGGACATGGGAGGTTGACCGTGGCCTTCCTCTGAGAATGAAAGAGTTATGACTTGTCCAAGGTTCTCTAGCAAATCCCACCAAAATGTATCCAATTTCCAGCCTAAAAATTTACTCTATCTAGTGCTGGAATGGAGAGACCACAGAGTCATAGGGCTGATACTGTTTTAAGAAAATTATTAGCGGGAATGGTGGCATCATATGCCCAGAATCACCACATTCCTTAAAGTACAACTTTCCCAGAAACAAGTTATGACTATAAGCTATTCTTGATGTCATGTAAAATGTCAATTCAGGGTGTAGATTCATCCTGAATGGACATTTAAGAGGCATTGGCTTTACAACAGATCTATTCCTAGCGCTTAGACTGGTTTATTGACATGGAAAAATGTGTCTTTGGACTTGGTTTGGGAAGGTGGAATGAAGTTTTTACACTGAATGCCTGTGTGTAGAAAAGAAATACCATTACCCATCTGTTTCTTAGCTAGACCTCCAGAAGGCCTTCTCCGCATAGTTGAAAATATGGAAATCCAGGGTGATTTTCAATATAGAGATAATTCTATGAGTGATAGCTCTACAGACTGCTGAAAATGACCCATAAATCGGACTCAGTCAAATCAAGCCTGAATTCTCCCTAGAAGCCAAAACGACTGAACTGAGGCTATTGCATCTTCTGTCCTATCATGAAGATGTGTTGCATTAGCAAAAGCAATATGGCGTGGAATATGGGAAGCTGTAGGTAAAAAAGAACAGATTACAAAAGGTCTTTCAAAGAAGCCACTGTTGCCTTGAATCACAGGGCTTGAGCAGTTTGTTAGTAACAATGTTTTGGAGGTGGTCGTTGTGGTCAAAGATGACCTGACAACCATTAAAAGCTTCAGTGTAGGTTTCTATCTCTTCCAACTTAAGCTGCATCTAAATATATTGTCGAAGGCTTTCGTGGCCGGAACCACTGGGTTGTTGTAGGTTTTTCTGGGCTATATGGCCATGTTCTAGAAGCATTTTCTTCTGACGTCTCACCTGCATCTATGGCAAGCATCCTCAGAGGTAGTGAGGTCTGTTGGAAGTAGGAAAATGGGTTTATACATCTGTGGAATGACCAGGGTGGGACAAAGGACTTTTGTCTGCTGGAGCTAGGTGCAAATGTTTCAACTGACCACCTTGATTAGCATATAATGACTTGGAAGTGCTTTGGGGAAACTTTTGTTGAGATGTGATTTGATGTGCCTGATTGTTTACTCTCTGTTGTTTTGCTGTTGTAATTTTTGAGTTTTTTTAATACTGGTAGCCAGATTTTGTTCATTTTTTTTGTTCATTTTCATGGTTTCCCTCTTTCTGTTGAAATTGCCCACATGCTTGTGGATTTCAATGGCTTCTCTGTGTATTCTGACATGGTGTTTTTTGTCAGGATAGTTGTTATTTCACATATATGTTTTTCAATGTGTTAGTATTGCATTTCAAAAATGGATTCAGTTATGTTCAGATGTGTGCTAGAATTGTAGTCACTAGAGGCAGTGAGAGGAAAGGAAAGTCCTTGAGACTGAGATAACAGAAATGCTTTTGCCCAGAGAACAAAAAGGGAGTTAACCAGCCAGAAGCGCAGGATGTTTTTTTTGTCTGTGTATTTAGTCCTGTACTTTGTCTGTCGCCATCTTTCTTTATCAAAATGTAGTCGCTTGTGAGTAGATGCTTCTAGTAAAGCTATTTTGGAACCGAAGAAGAATGCTGTGTGATAATTGAGTCTGTGTGTTCTGGAAACCTCACGTTCGCTGTGCCAGACCGGAGGGTCTCACTCTGACAGTTTTGAGAGGGTCCAGCATTTCTGTGTTCTCAAATAATATGCTGTGGACAAGTCTACATAGGGACCACCAAATGCAGCATTGCCCAAGCACGAATCAAGGAACATGAAAGGCACTGCAGACTACTCCAACCAGAGAAGTCAGCCATAGCAGAGCACCTGATGAACCAATCTGGACACAGCCTTTTATTTGAGAACACAGAAATGCTGGACCACTCTCACAACCACCATGTCAGACTACACAGAGAAGCCATTGAAATCCACAAGTATGTGGACGATTTCAACAGAAAGGAAGAAACCATGAAAATGAACAAAGTCTGTCTACCAGTATTAAAAAAAACCCTCAAAAATTACAACAGCAAAACAACAGAGAGCAAACAATCAGGCACATCAAATCACCTCTCAAAGAAAGATTCCCCCAGGCACTTCCAAGCCATTAAACACTAATCAAGGTGATCAGTTGAAACATCACACCTAGCTCCAGCAGACAAAAGTCCTTTGTCCCACCCTGGTCATTCCACAGATATATAAACCCTTTTTCCTACTTCCAACAGACCTCACTACCTCTGAGGATGCTTGCCATAGATGCAGGTGAAACATCAGGAGAAAAATTGCCTCCAGAACATGGCCATATAGCCCGAAAAAACCTACAACAACCCTGCATCTAAATTGTAGAAGTAATTGAATTGGACACTACTTTATCTGATAAGGCTCCATGCTATGGGATAATGTGATTGACAGTTGGGTAAGGCGCAGGTGCCTTACCAAAGTGGTTCCTCATCAAATACCAGTCCCAAAGTCTCATAGCTTTGGGTATGACAGTTAAAGTAGAGTCAAACTGTATTCATTTACAATGTAGATGCACTTGTAAAGTCAGTGTTGAATGTGTAGGTTGAAGGTAGAATCTATTGCTACAGTGCTTTTCAAGATTTTCTGAAAACTTTCCCTTGGTTATGTAAATCCAATGAAACTGAGAGAGTGACATATTTTAGACAACTCTCCTCTCTCCAAAAGTGTACTATTTTTTTAAGTCTGGCCCCAGCCAAATTTAACTCTGATTTCAATAGCACATAAATGGCAATTACTTCTGACAAGGGGAAATTGGTCTACGGCTAACTGTGATTTGTAGCCCACTGTCCGCGCATGTCAATCAGTGTTGACAATTTCAAGCTTCAGAAGTTGACCCCTTTCTGGGTCTTGATTATTTATTTATGATCAGGTAGCAAGCTAACCTCACGCTGGGGTTTTCTGCAATGCGAGGATATCTCAAATTTGGCATAAATCAGTCCTGGAGTCAGAAGTCTATTTGAGAAGGCTAGAGAAATGCCTTTAGGCTACAGTCCTATAAATACTAACCTTAGAGTCCCACTGAGCTCAGTCAGACTTGAATCTGAGCAGGCATGCATATGATTTCAGTGTGAGATGTTGCTAAGAAAGGACAAGCACGTATGAGCAAATGAATAGGACAGGTGTGAATATATATATATATATATATATATATATATATATATATATATATAAATCTGTTAGGTTGGTTATACCGGACAGGTAAACTCTAAACCCCCCCAACGAAACTGCACCAAAATTGCCATGGCCCTAGGACAACCCACTCGGTACAAACTAATCCACTCACAATTACAAACAACACAACAACACACTCACAAAGTGGCAAAACAACTGAGCATGCGCACTGCCGCAAAGACCCCAGCGCGCGCGCACACATGGCCGAACGGCCGAACGGCACTTCCCTCCCTCCCTCGCCCAGCACGAACACGTCGCCGCCACAAACACACACACACGCATCGCAACTTCCTCCCACCCCTTCCGGCCCTGAAACACTCCTTCCCTCCTCCAACGCAGCTCTGGTAAAACACGCCCCCTCCCTTCCCCGCAACACAACCAAACGCCGGTAACAACCCCTCCCCCCGCTAACTCACCACACCTCCCTTCCCCGCAACACAAAAACACACACGCCGCTAACGCACACCTCCTCCCTTCCCCGCAACACAACCAAACGCCGGTTACAAACCCCCCTGCCTTCTACACAAACACACACGCCGCTAACTCACCACCCCTCCCTTCCCTGCAACACACAAACACACACGCCCCTAACACACACCCCCTCCCTTCCCCGCAACACAACCAAACGGCGGTAACAAGCCCCCCTGCCTTCCCTGCAACACACAAACACACACGCCGCTAACACACACACCATCCCTTCCCCGCAACACAACCAAACGCCGGTAACAAACCCCCCTGCCTTCCACACAATCACACATGCAGCTAACTCACCACCCCTGCCTTCCCTGCAACACACAAACACACACGCCGCTAACGCACACCCCCTCCCTTCTCCGCAACACAACCAAACGCCGGTAACAAACCCCCCTGCCTTCCACACAATCACACATGCTGCTAACTCACCACCCCTGCCTTCCCTGCAACACACAAACACACACGCCGCTAACGCACACCCCCTCCCTTCTCCGCAACACAACCAAACGCCGGTAACAAACCCCCCTGCCTTCCACACAAACACACACGCCGCTAACTCACCACCCCTCCCTTCTCCTTCTTACCTCCTCCTTCTTCTTCCCCAATCTCACCTCCTCCCCCTCCTTCTTCCTCCCCTCCCCTCTAGGCGAGGGAGGTTCTGTGCAGGGCCTAGCCTTGCATGAAGCCTCTCTTGCCTAGATCGCGATCCGGCCAGAGGGAGGGACGACGGAAGAACAGCAAAAGAGGCGAGTGCTGGGAAGGGAAGGGAAGGGAAGGGAAGGGAAGGGAAGGGAAAGGCGGGGGGGGGGGGGGAGAGGAAGGGGAGGCTCCACAACACAACACAACATCTCACAACAGAAGGAGTGACCATCACTCCAACAATTATGATTTTGTCATTTGCGAGATGTAGTTCCTGGGATTTACAGTTCACCTACAATCAAAGAGCATTCTGGACTCCACCAATGATGGAAATGAACCAAACTTGGCACACAGAACTCCCATGAACAACAGAAAGCACTGGAAAAGATTGGAGGGCATTGACCTTGAGTTTGGGAGTTGTAGTTCACCTACATCCAGACAGCACTGTGGACTCAAACAATGATGGATCCGGACCAAACTTAGCATAAGCATTCAATACGCCCAAATATGAACACAGATGAAGTTTGGGGAAAATAGACCTTGACATTTGGGAGTTGTAGTCACTGGAATTCACAGTTCACCAACACTCAAAGAGCATCGTGAACCCCACCAATGACAGAATTAGGGCAAACATGCCACACTGAACCCCTATGGCCAAGCATAAAGAAGGGGGAGGAAGGAGGGATGCCAGAGACAGAAAGAGAGAGGGAAAGAGGGGAAAGGAAGGAGTGTGAGAGAGAGAGAAAGAGGGAAAGAGAGAGAGAAAGAGGGGAAAGGAAGGAGTGTGAGAGAGAGAGAAAGAGGGAAAGAGAGAGAGAAAGAGGGGAAAGGAAGGAGTGTGAGAGAGAGAAAGAGGGAAAGAGAGAGAGAAAGAGGGGAAAGGAAGGAGTGTGAGAGAGAGAAAGAGGGAAAGAGAGAGAAAGAGGGGAAAGGAAGGAGTGTGAGAGAGAAAGAGGGAAAGAGAGAGAGAAAGAGGGGAAAGGAAGGAGTGAGAGAGAGAGAAAGAGGGAAAGAGAGAGAAAGAGGGGAAAGGAAGGAGTGAGAGAGAGAGAAAGAGGGAGAGAGAGAGAGAAAGAGGAGAAAGGAAGGAGTGTGAGAGAGAGAAAGGGGGAAAGAGAGAAAGAGGGGAAAGGAAGGAGTGTGTGAGAGAGAGAGAGGGAAAGAGAGCGAGGGAAGGAAGGAAGAGAGGCCAGGCAGAGAATTCAAAACTCTTACTAAAGGCCACAGCAACGCGTGGCAGGGCACAGCTAGTATATATATATATCTGTGTCTTTGTGTCTTTGTGTGTGCCTACACACACACACACACATTCAAATAAAACTCTTCTTTCCTTCTAAGATGTGGCTGGTAAAAAATAAATAAATCCAAGCTAAAAAGAAGATTGCATTTGTCCGATGACTTCATTGTTTATAAGGAGCTGTCTCTATTGATCAGCGGCTGAAAGAAGCAAAAGGAAAACGGTTTACGCTTTCCATTTTAAGTGTGAGAAGAGGACTAAGTAATTTCACTTGCAATGGACAGCGCATGGTGTCTCATCATGGATGTTTAATTCCTGTTCTCCCTTCCTCTACACACAAACACAAATCACAAAGCTTTAAGGCAGGTTCAAACACAAAACAAAGGAACAAAGAGAAATTTTGCAATACTGCTGTCATTGTCATATTATATCAAGTTGACCCCATTAATGGGAGCTCCAACTTTATTTATTTCTGTTAAAGTTTGCAGTTATAGGGCAGGCCTCCTGTCCATCTTAATTAAGCTTTGGTTCCGCCCCTTGTTCAGGCTTCTGGGAGGGAAAGGAGCCATTTTTGGGCAGTCTCACACAAGGTAGCTAAGCTATAGGACGTAGACCAGCTCGTCCCATAGAAAAGCTTCCTTTCTTAGGACTGTCCAGGGAAAAAGGACCATTCAGGGAAACTGACCATCCAGGGAAACTGAAGTCCAGGGAAAAAGGATCATCCAGGGAAAACTGACCATCCAGGGAAACTGACCATCCAGGGAAACTGAAGTCCAGGGAAAAAGGACCATTCAGGGACCTGACCATCCAGGGAAACTGAAGTCCAGGGAAAAAGGACCATCCAGGGAAAACTGACCATCCAGGGAAACTGACCATCCAGGGAAACTGAAATCCACTGAACTCAGCTGAAATATCTTCAAGCCTCATCCGGTAAGGTCTGCTCGATACCCAGACGCACTTGGATTCGGTAGTAGCACCCACACTGATGAGGCATAGATAGAAAGCAGTCTGGGAGAGGTTAAAAAGGGGTTTTCCTACAGAGAAGGTTCAGTTGATCAAAGTCAGGTGCCAGTCCATTGAAGACTAGACTAAGAAAGTCTTGAAGTGTTGTTTGAACCATTGAAGATGTGTTGTTTGTTCCATAATAAAGACTTTGTTGTATCATCAAAGACTCTAAAGACCATCACTTCTGAAAAATCCTTGATAACCTCTCTTCGAGGCCCCATGGCTTCCCGCTGGGCTGAAAGTACACGTCCTATAGAAAAATACAGCTGTTACAGGCCCAGCACGTGACAGAAAAATGGGAGACCTCCAAAACCTCCAGTGATGAAACCCACCCTGCAAATTTAGTCTCATACGTCTGTAGTATTATCTTTCTTTATCCCAACTGCCTTTATCAAGAATTATAATCTTTTACATTCTGTCACATAACCTCATGCTATGATATATTCAAAGTGCAAGTTTAGTCATCTTCACTTGATTTGCTTGGGGATCTCATAGATGATCTTAGGCCCATTTATGTCTCTTTTTGTATATCCATGGAACTGTTCTCCAGCACCACATTTTTTTTAAAAAAATCAATTTTATTGTATCATGATTTCACACTAGTGGATCAATAGCAATTGACTGCTCTTCGAAAACAATTAGAGGAATATGTTTTTAAAGAAACAGTAAAATTACATTTACTATCATGTGACAATTATTTTATTCAAACATTCATGTACTATTTATCAGGCTGCGAAGGAGTTTATTGGTTTCTGTACTTGACAGACATGGTCAAATTTTGGCCCTCAGTTAGGTGGAGGCATTACTTTTCATTCAACCCTTGTACTAACGAAAGAGGAAGACTGCATCACAGATATATAGACTCAACCAAGGAAGCAATGATTGTCCTGAGTTTGAATGGCCTAAGCAAACTATTGAGAGGTTGGGATCCGTGAAAGTTTCACATTCATAGGGTTGCCATTAGTTAAGTTGATTAAATAGTACACAACAACAACAACAACAACAACAACAACAACAACAACGAGACAGAATTTCTGAGAAGATCATATGTTTAAAGAAGAAGAGTAAATAGTGTTCTCCCCTCCCCAAAGCATTAAACAGGTGATTCTTTCTCCAAATATCAGCAAATATCAGAATTGTGAAATTCTGAAGAGGAAAAAAATTAAGAAGGGAGAAAGAAACCCAAGTCTAGAGAGGTAATCAAGCTTAAAATATGTGCTGATTGCTTCATGAATTACTTTTAGGCACTTTGTGATAGGCTTGTAACATTATTTAAATATTCCATTACTGATTTTTCATACTCACCAAACCAAACAAACAAACAATGAAGAGTGAGTACAATGCTACCCCTTTATGTGCATAGCTTTCCTCAAAATGATTTTTCTTCACCTGTTGTAAATTTCTACAGAAATCCCATCATCCAGAAGATTTGTTTGTTCTTGATAAAACAATTAAGGGAATTAGTAGAACAGTAAACAGTGGCAGAGACATTGTGCTAACTCAGCATTTACAAATAGGGGTAGCAAGACTTTTTCTACTGTCTCCAAGGAATAGAGAAAAAAATGAGTTGAAATAATCACATAGGGAATTAAAAATATCCAACTGGACAAACAAGGAGTATGTATTGTCGAGGGCTTTCATGGCCGGAATCACTGAGTTGTTGTAGGTTTTTCCGGGCTATATGGCCATGTTCTGGAGGCAATTTTTCTCCTGACGTTTCGCCTGCATCTATGGCAAGCATCCTCAGAGGTAGTGAGGTCTGTTGGAAGTAGGAAAAATTGTTTTTTTCCTACCCATTTCTCCTACTTCCTACTTCCAACAGACCTCACTACCTCTGAGGATGCTTGCCATAGATGCAGGCGAAACGTCAGGAGAAAAATTGCCTCCAGAACATGGCCATATAGCCCGAAAAAACCTACAACAACCCAAACAAGGAGTACTTTTTCAATGTCAGACTATCCTAGGAAGTATCATTGTCTCAAGTACAATGCACTAGAACATTGAAAAATCTTGCCCTGAGTTTATTTAGAAGAGTGGTGTTCTTTGTTTCTTGGAAGATGACCCAGTTCCTAATATAAATCTGGTTCTCTAAGAGACCAAGGATGAACAGGAAGTATGCTCTCCTCCTATTTTAGTTTCTACTTAGCATTTGAAAGTGAGAGGTTGGTATGTTTTCCTTGTTGTTAAAAATATAAGCTGAAATAAACCCTGTTGGTAATCCTAACTACTAGGCTTTTTTGATCAAGAAAAAATTTGGTTCTCGGCAGTGACCAGGGGAGCATTTGCACAGCTTAGGCTCGTGCGCCAGCTGCGCCCGTACCTTGGGAAGTCTGACTTGGCCACGGTAGTCCACGCTCTGGTTACATCCCGTTTAGACTACTGCAACGCTCTCTACGTGGGGTTCCCCTTGAAGATGGCCCGGAAGCTCCAACTGGTCCAACGTGCAGCAGCCATGATACTAACAGGAGCGGGGCACAGGAAGCATACAACCCTCCTGCTGTACCAGCTCCACTGGCTGCCGATCTGCTACCGGGCTCAATTCAAGGTGTTGGCACTGGCCTATAAAGCCCTAAACGGTTTCGGCCCAAGATACCTAACTAACCGCCTCTCGGCCTATGAGCCCACGAGGACTTTGAGATCTTCCGGGGAGGCCCTGCTCTCGATCCTGCCTGCATCTCAGGCACGGCTGGCGGGGACGAGAGATAGGGCCTTCTCGGTGGTGGCTCCTCGACTGTGGAACACCCTTCCCGTAGACATCAGGTTAGCCCCCTCTCTGTTGATCTTCCGCAGGAAGCTGAAGACCTGGTTGTTTAAGAAGGCTTTTGAATAGAAGTGCAATGACTGGTAACTTGACCATAGGAATGTAACAACGGAAATGGCAACGGATTGTGAATTGGACGATGAGATGACTCGGAATGGTATTGTAGTAAGGTTGATGTTTTGATGATGTTGATAATTATGTACTGTGGATTGTTTTATTGTATGTTGTATTCTGCACCTTTTTTCTATGTTGTACACCACAATGAGTCGCCAGTAGGCTGAGAATTGCGGTATATAAGCGTAGTAAATAAATAAATAAATAAATAAATAAATGAACTCGCTTCGTTTCCAGGGGGCGCCTGAGTTTCGAATTTCTGAGGACTTCCGAAATTTAAGATTTCAAAATTTCGAAATTTACGAAATTTCGTTAATTACGAATCTATTCGTTAATGGCAGACGCAATTGCGCAACGCGCTAAAAACACCTACAAATGGGACAGGGGGAACTTCTGAAATTCAGGATGAAATTAAAATACATTAAGTTAGTAAAAGTACAAATTAAAATCACTTATAATAAAATAATAAAATAATAAAATAATAAAATAATAAAATAATAAAATAATAAAATAATAAAATAATAAAATAATAAAATAATAAAATAATAAAATAATAAAATAATAAAATAAAATAATAAAATAAGTAATAAGATAATAAAATATCTCCAGGAGGAGGAGGAGGATGGGGAGGAAAGGCAACGCTGGCACCTTTTCTCTCCTTCTTTCCCGTCTTAATAATTACGAAATAATTACGAAATAATTACGAAAATTTGGGAAAATTGTTTCGATTCTTAATTACTCTTCACACTATTCCTGCATGGCTCGATATTGGATCGTAAGCTAATTTAAATACGAATTAATAACGACTTTAGAAACTAATGAACACGATCAAACAAGCCTACTAACTACAGTGGATCTGTTATTGAATGATTCTTCACTAATTCTGTAATGGATCTGCCTTAACTATATATCTGCATGCAGAATTTGGAATTAATTGTTGTACTCAGCCCTTGTTTCGAGTGGCAATGTTTTGCAACAAATGAATGGAATAAGACCCTTCTGCATGGGAGAAATATCCCCACATGCTTCAGTCTGCTCGTGCATAAGTGCAACAAGATTCCAGATGCTAACATAATAATCTCTTACCATTTTATTGTCGAAGGCTTTCATGGCCAGAATCACTGGGTTGTTGTGGGTTTTTACGGGCTACATGGCCATGTTCTAGAGGCATTCTCTCCTGACGTTTCGCCTGCATCTATGGCAAGCATCTTCAGAGGTAGTGAGGTCTGTTGCAACTATGTTCAGTAAAGGACAAGAGGGATCCTCTCACTTCTGCAGGAGTATACCACGTACCATTTAGCTGTGGACAAGTCTACATAGGGACCACCAAACGCAGCAGCATTGCCCAGACACGAATCGAGGAACATGAAAGGCACTGCAGTCTAATTCAACCAGAGAAGTCAGCCATAGCAGAGCACCCGAGGAACCAACCTGGACACAGCATATTATTGGAGAACACAGAAATGCTGGACCACTCTCACAACCACCAGGTCAGGCCATTGAAATCCACAAGCATGTGGAGAATTTCAACAGAAAGGAGGAAACCATGAAAATGAACAAAATCTGGCTACCAGTATTAAAAAAATAAACTTTAAAATTAAAACAGCAAAACAGCAGAGGGAAAACAATCAGGGACATCTAATCACCTTTCAACAAAAGATTGCTCCAGGCAATGCTAATCAAGGTGGTCAGTTGAAACATTCACACCTAGCTCCAGCAGACAAGAGTTCTTTGCCCCACCCTGGTCTTTACACAGATATATAAACCCATTTTCCTAGTTCCAGTCTTACCATTTTGTTTTCTCTTTATTTATTTTTTCCCCAAAAACTATTTTGTAAAAAAAGGTTTTTTGAAATTGAATTGAAAAAGAGATTTTGGAACATTTCTCTTGTCTCCAAATACATAACCTGAAATGTAAAGGTAGCTAGACATGGTCTGAGCACTGGGCTATGACTTTGGGGGACTAGGATTTGGATTCCTGCTTAGACATGGCAACCCATGCGAAAGTCACATTTGCTCAGCTTTGAAAGGAGGGCAATGGCAAAACTTCTCTGAACAAAGCTTGTTCTGAAAGGCAATAAATTAGGTTCGCTCTAGGGTTGCTATGACTTGGGAAAGACTTGAAAGCACAAACCAACAACAGATAATTGCACTGTTCTACAACAGGAAAATGCATTTTTCTTGCATTGAACATATTACCGAAAACATTTATTTGACCATTCAGATAAGAAGAAAAAAGAGATCACCTGACTGCCAACCAGCTGACATTTCACAGTGAGGGATACTTTTTTTATAATATCACCCAAATGCTTTTAACTCCTATGCTGGATCTGTAGTGCCATACAGTACCGTTTTCATTGCACTATAATCAACTGCATTGGCGTTGATTATAGTGCAATGTAGACTCAGAGCCCTTCTACAGGCCTAAAGCCCATGATTGCTTCCAGATTAACCTGAGGTGTCCAAATAATACTTCAGGCTAATCCAGTTTACTCCAGAGTAAATCTGGATTTCCAGGTATACTCTGTCATGGCCATCTGTCAGGGGTGATTTAAATGCAATATTCCTGCTTCTTGGCAGGGGGTTGGACTGGATGGCCCATGAGGTCTCTTCCAACTCTTTGATTCTATGATTCTATGATTCTGAGTTTTAAAAAATCTGTAAAGTTCTGGATCTTCCAATAAGGTCAGTGTTGTAGTTCCGCCCATGATTATGGCTGATACCAATGTGGATGTGGATCATGGGAACTCTAGGCCTGCGAGCCAACATGATATTTTAAGTCCTGAAAATGATCAGTCTGTGTCTCCAGCAGTTATTGAAGGTCATATTCCAGAGACTTGCTGAGATGGTGCAGAGGAGCTGTTCTCTAGGGAAAAGAGTTCAGAGACTGAAATCCCAGGTGCAAAGAATAATGGGTTGCAAGATAATGAGCTGATTGATAGGAGATTTAGTTTTCATAAAATCTGGCCTGCTCAGCAGAATCTCTAAAGGTCACAGCATCTGTTACAAAAGAAACCCATATCAGGAACTCATGTGAGAAGGCATAATTCCATGTCTCTGCCCTGGAGCGTGGTGGAGGCTCCTTCTTTGGAAGCTTTTAAACAGAGGCTGGATGGCCATCTGTCAGGGGTGATTTGAATGCAATATTCCTGCTTCTTGGCAGAATGGGGTTGGACAGAATGGCCCATGAGGTCTCTTCCAACTCTTTGATTCTATGATTCTATGTCTATATTAGAGAGTCCAGGAACATTTTCCAGCTACTAAACTACATTGGTAATTGAGACAACAGCCCTTGTCAAGTCCTAGCCAAGCTTTTTGAGGAAATTCTAATCCCATGTCTTTGTTCTTGTTTCATCCTTTCAAGTTTGAAGGACTGTTCCTGGATTTTTGTATTGGGTTCTATACTAACCCTAACCCCTGCCTTTCTGGTTTTCTTGTATTCCTGTACTTGATGTCCTGTTGCTTTGGGATTTTTTATTACTTTTGTACCTTGAACCTTGTGGACTATTTTATACTTATAAACTTTGAATTTTTTACTGGTTTTGTTGAACTGCTTTTTATATAATATTCAATAAACTGTTTTGCTGATTTAACTTGGACTGGAGTGTGGTGGTAAAGGACAGAGGTGTTTCCTGGTCTGGAGTGCAACAGTCAGGATCTTTGGGGTATATGGGGATTGACTCTCGGGATTGCCTTCAGTGATTGTCAGGGTCAATCGGCACTGCCATCTTGGTTTGTTTGAGCTCCAGGATGAATCAGGAGCTTTGTAGAAGAGGCCTGCCTCCATTTTTGAAGGAAAAGGATATCCCTACCCCCAGCAATAGCATGGGCTTTGAGGCCACTCTTAAGAGTTCGGCCTGAATGGAAGGGTCCTCATATAATCCAGTTCAATGCAGTTAATCTACATTTGGAAACTGCATTATCATAGAATCATAGAATCAAAGAGTTGGAAGAGACCTCATGGGCCATCCAGTCCAACCCCCTGCCAAGAAGCAGGAATGTTGCATTCAAATCACCCCTGACAGATGGCCATCCATCCTCTATTTAAAAGCTTCCAAAGAAGGAGCCTCCACCACACTCCGGGGCAGAGAGTTCCACTGCTGAACGGCTCTCACAGTCAGGAAGTTCTTCCTCGTGTTCAGATGGAATCTCCTCTCTTGTAGTTTGAAGCCATTGCTCCATTGCGTCCTAGTCTCCAAGGAAGCAGAAAACAAGCTTGCTCCCTCCTCCTCCCTGTGGCTTCCTCTCACATATTTATACATGGCTGTCATATCTCCTCTCAGCCCTCTCCTCTTCAGGCCAAACATGCCCAGCTCCTCAAGCTGCTCCTCACAGGGCTTGCCCTCCAGACCCTGGCTTCCTCTCACATATTTATACACTGCTATCATATCTCCTTATTATCTGGCAGTGTAGATAGATAATACCAGAATGGATTATGAAAAGGATTTCAGTTCTCGTCTCTTTGAATGGAATTGTGTTGGGTTTTATACACATGCATCAGTTTTCCTATGGAAATTGTTGGATTTTTTTTTGACAAATTATATCTGCATTCAATTCAAG
The DNA here is from genome assembly GCF_037176765.1 of Anolis sagrei. Classification (NCBI taxonomy): domain Eukaryota; kingdom Metazoa; phylum Chordata; class Lepidosauria; order Squamata; family Anolidae; genus Anolis; species Anolis sagrei. The sequence goes on along the minus strand of NC_090022.1, from coordinate 295,492,244 downwards.
GTTGTGGAAGTAAAAATCCACCTTTTGTAATATTGTGAGTGGATTGCATTTATCATTGCAAGTGGAATGTGATGCATGTTTGATCGTTCAAGGAGGTAGCCTTGTGTATAACTCTAGGGCTGCATCAGCACTGCCATTATAATTCAGACTGAACTGTATTATCCAATCAGTGTAGACTCATATAATGCAATTGAATTGCATTGGACAGGATTATATGACAATATAGTACGATCTGCATTATAATGGCAATGTCGATGGGGCCTTTGAGTATAAAGTTAAGGTCCCATCTCCTTGATGTGGGATATGAACCATTCTGTAATGAGACAAAAATATTACCCCTTTCTTTTTCTCAGGATTGTTATTCATGGTATAGTTAGAGGACTTTAAAGAACCCAACTTCAAATGTGGAAATAAATGGAAGAAAAACTTAGGACTTAGTATCTCTCTGTTCTATAAATTCATTTTGAATGGACTTGAAAGGGGCAGTAAAATAGTTCCTGTATTAGATCTAGAGTGATTGACAAAATTTCACATAAAGTAAAAAGTAAAGATGATTTAGATGAAATGATATCTCAAGCTTTTGGGGAAAGAGGGGGAAAAGGAAGAAGAGAAGTGAAATCTTCCAGAGATATCCTGTAAATTTCTTACTTGGGGTCAAATTGTTCCTAAAGAATAATTCAAAGTGAATGAGAACCAATAAGCCAAAATCCTCTCTAAATTTCATTTTTCATTTCACAAACTATGAAGTGAGTTTGTATGTGTGCGAAATGAAATTGGGAAGGAGAGTGAAAGTCATCATGTGGTGTTATCATGAAACTGATTTGGGTAGGTGGACGTTTGCTGACTCCAGGTCATTATGGAAAAAGAACATGGCAGGTACAAGAGGAGAAGAAATTTTTGGAATAGTCATTGTCTTTGCAAGAAGAAAAGAAGGGAAGCTGGATGGCAGAGGAAAGAAATGTTTCGCTCAAGCCATAAAATGAATACACACAGAGAGTCCAATTCTTTCTATGGAAAGTTCAACTTCAGATTAAAATTCTGATTTTTACCCCTTAGATCAGTGGTTCTCAACCTGGGGTCCCCAGATGTTTTTGGCTTACAACTCCCGAAATCCCAGCCAGTTTACCAGCTGTTAGGATTTCTGGAAGTTGAAAGTCAAAAACATCTGGGGACCCCAGGTTGAGAACTACTGCCTTAAATAGGAACATCTGATCAATTTGAAGGAAACTATTTAGATTTTAGCATGAATCCCATGGTACATCTGCATTGTAAAGTGAGTGCTGCTTGATACCACTTTAACAGACTGCTCACTGAAATCATGGGAGTTGTGGTTTTATAAGGTCTTCATCCTTCCTTTGCCAAAGAGTCTTTCAGTCCTCTCTGAAAGACTGAAAGACTGAAATCAGAAACCCAGCCAACTTGTCTGGGTTTCTGATTTGACTTGAGATCATGATGGCCCCATGATGTACACCACCAATGCATGTAGCATCATTGATTAAATTGGATATTTATTTATTTATTTATTGTGTCATCCACAACCAGAACATTGTATTACATTTCTAACAGAACAAAACAAACAAACATATAGAAAAAAATCCCTACAAATTTTGCAAACTTGGTAGCTGATTAAATGTCCTTTGACCAGTATCTGGCCACTTGGAGTGCCTCTGGTGTTGCCGCAAGAAGGTCCTCCATTGTGCATGTGGCAGGGCTCAGGTTGCATTGCAGCAGGTGGTCAGTGGTTTGCTCTTCTCCACACTCGCATGTCGAGGATTCCACTTTGTAGCCCCATTTCTTAAGGTTGGCTCTGCATCTCATGGTGCCAGAGCACAGTCTGTTCAGCGCCTTCCAAGTCGCCCAGTCTTCTGTGTGCCCAGGGGGGAGTCTCTCATCTGGTATCACCCACGGATTGAGATGCTGGGTTTGAGCCTGCCACTTTTGGACTCTCGCTTGCTGAGGTGTTCCAGCGAGTGTCTCTGTAGATCTAAGAAAACTATTTCTTGATTTAAGTCATTGACGTGCTGGCTGATACCCAAACAAGGGATGAGCTTGGATGCAGGGATTCTTTTTAAGTCACAATAAAATCCCATGTAAGCTGCATCTGATCCCAGTGTATCCCAGATCCAGGGTGAAATTGGCTCTGTGAAATGTGGAATGCTTTGTTGACACCTGGCCCTGCTGATGCACAGTAAAGAAACCAGAACAGGGGCTTCTGAAAAGTGCCCAAAAGGCATGGATGACCAAGCTAAGTCACCCCTAGGAAGGGCAAGTGATTGCCTCTACTGCTACTTATCACTTTCTCCTTTTTCTTTCACCCTGTATGCCTCCAGTGTGCTGATGCACATCTTGCTTTGAAATGGGGGGAAAAACCTGCAAAGTTTTTTGAGGACAAGACCCATGTCCAACATAATCACCTTCCTGACCTAACTTCAGTTCCAGGCATGGCAATAGGCTCACCCACACTAAGAAACTGGTTATCTCTCAAACCAGTCCAAACTGCATTATATTGCCAGCATAGGAGAGCCCTTATTTGTAATGGGACTCATTTCCTACCTTCTGCTAAGTCACACACACCAACTGCAAGTCCAAATCTGACCCACCACCTCAGTTTATGTGGCCCATGAGGCTTTGTATGCCAGGACAACATATTTATACAGTCTTACAAAATTTCACATAAATGGCCTTTTGAAAGCCACCACAAGGCTGATGTGACTCTCAATTCTCACAGCTCTCTTGGGTGTCCTCCGAACCTAGGCAGGCAAGAAAGCCCCCATTTTAGCAGTTGTACATACCTTAGTCCTTCATTGCTCTGCAACTCGCCTCCAGAGGAGACACATATAACCCTTCTTCTCTCTTGAAACTTCAGTCTTTGAGTCCTCTCTTTTTTCAAAGCTCAACAGCTGTCTTTCATTGGTCTGCCCCACTGCAGAGACCTTCACTGAGGCCAGCAGCTGGTTCTCTGTCCCTCCTGGGGCCACAGTGTTGGAACAAGCAAGACAATGCCTCTGGCAAATCCTACTGTTCTACTATGCATCATTATTTTTTAAATGGAATCTTTCACACTCAATCATCATAGAACAGGGTTGACCACATTGTATTTTTGTGTTATTGTTGTTTATTGCCTGATTTATACCCAAGATTGTGATGCAACATGGCTAACAACTACCTAAATGGCAACACAGTTAGAGCATGAAATGTAAATACTGTGGTAGAATTAAACTATTTCAGTTAATAAAATATTCAATTAAAATATCTATCTGAAGAAAAAAAATATGTTAACTCACCACTGAAAGAAGAATTACAAGGGGGTCATTGTTGCCTCCCCGGAGAAGGCATTCCAGAGACAAGGGGCAGCCACCAAGAAGGACCTGTCTCATATCCCCACCAACCATTCTTATAATAGTGGTGGTATTGAGAAGGTCTCTGCTGAGGACATGAGATCCTGGACAAATTATATAGAGAGGTAAAAACTGAAATAGCTCAGTCATGAACCATATATGAGCTTTAAAGGCCATAAAGGACTTTTATTAATTTATTAATTTATTTATTATTCGAACTTATATGCCGCCACTCCCCTGGGGCTCGGAGTGGCTTACAAGAACAGACTAAAATCGAACACAATTTAAAAAAATAAAATAAAAACAACAATATCAGAGATCAAAAGCCCATCGAAACAGATATATCTTACATGCTCTGCGGAAAGCTGATAAGTCCCGCAAGGCACGGACTTCAGGTGGCAGAGTATTCCAGAGCGATGGTTCCACTGCTGTGAAGGCTCGGCGTCTGGTTGCTGTTAGACACAAGGTCTTGACACTGGGAATTTCCAATAGATCTTGGTCCTCAGAACAGAGGGATCTCTGGGGTTGGTAGGGGGTGAGGCGGTCCGTCAGGTACATCGGCCCCAGACCATGCAAGGCTTTTGAAAGTGATCTGGTGCTCAATTGGTAACCAATGCAGCTGTAATAAGATTGATGTTATGTGGCATCTCATCGAAATTCCCACAAGAAGCCGAGCAGCTGCATTCTGTACCAATTTGAGCTTCCGGATCACCGACAGAGGAAGGCCAATGTAGAGGGTGTTACAGTAGTCCAGTCTTGAGATGACCGTAGCCTGGATCACCGTAGCTAGGTCATTCCTGGACAAGTAGGTGGCCAGCCGTCTAGCCTGCCGCAGATGAAAAAAGGCGGTTCTGCTAACAGCGGAGACCTGAGCCTCCATCATCAGCAGAGGGTCCAAAAGGACTCCCAGACTCTTTACCAATGATGATGGGCGTAGTGTCTTGCCATCCAGGGTAGGCAGCTGGATGTCCCCACTGCCCAGTTGACCCAGCCATAGGATCTCCGTCTTTGCTGGATTCACCCTTCTGGCACGCAGCCATCCAGTAACGGCCTCGAGGCACTGATGGAAACAATCGGGTACAGAGTCCGGTCGACCTTCCATCTTCAGCACAAGCTGATTGTCATCGGCGTACTGGTAACACTCAAGCCCAAAACCTCGGACCAGCTGAGCAAGTGGTTGCATATAGATGTTAAATAACAGAGGGAAGAGAATGGCCCCCTGAGGGGCCAACAAGATAGAGGCGACCTCTCAGAGACCAGGCCTCCCCTCTCCACTCGCTGTCCACAATTGTGAAGAAAGGAGGACAGCCAATTTAAAGCTGCCCCCCTGACTCCAGCAACAGCAAGGCAGCGGGTCAAAAGATTGTGGTTGACTTTAGAGGTCTCTTGCATCTCCACCAACAGACAGTAATTCTGGGCAACATATCCATCAATGAGGAATTGTGACAGCTGCAGTCCATCAACATCTGGAGGCTTGCTGTTCTTTTAGAAGAACAATGGAGCACAGTAGACACTGGCCATGGTTGCACAGCATCACATTATAGCATACAAATCCACTCGCGGATTCATGATATGATAGCAGTATGCAATCTCTATATTAAGTGCCACCATGGAACATTAGTAAGTGAAATGGTGAATTAACATAGTTGCCATTTATTTGCATGAAACCTGATACACAAAGGAAATTTATAATGTTCAATGCACATTGACACACCACAAGTGTAGCATTGCAACAGTGCAACTGTTTTATATACAAAACTCTCTTCTTGCCACTATCAGCTAAGTCCTATCCCAAAGGTCTGGAGAACAAGCCCTACGAGGAGCGGCTTAGGGAACTGGGCATGTTTAGCCCGAAGAAGAGAAGGCTGAGAGGAGATATGATAGCCATGTATAAATATGTGAGAGGAAGCCACAGAGAGGAGGGAGCAAGCTTGTTTTCTGCTTCCTTGGAGACTAGGATGTGGAACAATGGCTTCAAACTACAAGAGAGGAGATTCCATCTGAACATTAGGAAGAACTTCCTGACTATGAGAGCCGTTCAGCAGTGGAACTCTCTGCCCCGGAGTGTGGTGGAGGCTCCTTCCTTGGAAGCTTTTAAGCAGAGGCTGGATGGCCATTTGTCAGGGGTGATTTGAATGCAATATTCCTGCTTCTTGGCAGGGGGTTGGACTGGATGGCCCATGAGGTCTCTTCCAACTCTTTGATTCGCATTGAGTCGCCGAATTAGGCTGAAAAATGAGGTATAGAAATAAAGCAAATAAATAAATAAATAAATTTGATTCTATGATTCTATGATTCTAAGAAGAGCTCTATGTATTTGTCCTATAATTGATACTTTTGTGTGTCACCAACAGAATTCTCTGTGTATCGCCTACTGCTCACAAATGGGAAGTTATATATGTTGTGGGGGAAAGGCAGAATGGTGATGTCTAATGTATCTGTTTAGTTTGTGTTGTAGTGGTATATATCCTTTATTTTAAAGTATGTGATATTTAGTCAACATTGTTTACAGTTACACTGTGTTAAACTTTATACACACAATTTAAAAACAGCAAAAAAAAAATGTCGTGTCAGGAGCATGTCAACAGCAAAATAAATAAACCCGACTGTGAGGTCCTCTTCTAAAAGCAAGGTCTCATAGAATATTGCATTCAAATCACCCCTGACAGATGCCCATCCAGCCTCTGTTTAAAAGCTTCCAAAGAAGGAGCCCCCACCACACTCCGGGGCAGAGAGTTCCACTGCTGAACGGTTCTCACAGTCAGGAAGTTCTTCCTCATGTTCTCTTGTAGGTTGAAGCCATTGTTCCATTGCGTCCTAGACTGCAAGGGAGCAGAAAACAAGCTTGCTCCCTCCTCCCTGTGGCTTCCTCTCACATATTTATACATGGCTATCATATCTCCTCTCAGCCTTCTCTTCTTCAGGCTAAACACGCCCAGCTCCTTAAGCCGCTCCTCATAGGGCTTGTTCTCCAGACCCTTGATCATTTTAGTTGCCCTCCTCTGGACACATTCCAGCTTGTCAATATCTCTCTTGAATTGTGGTGCCCAGAATTGGACACAATATTCCAGGTGTGGTCTAACCAAAGCAGAATAGAGGGGTAACATTACTTCCCTGGACCTAGACACTCTGCTCCTATTGATGCAGGCCAAAATCCCATTGGCTTTTTTTGCCGCCACATCGCATCTCCTAAAGATCTGTAGATTTTGGTTTGCCCTCCAAATGCTGAAAAGTCATTGGGATAGAAACCTCAGCCTAGCATTGGAATATCTCCAAAAACCATCTGCAAAGGCCAAAAATAATTTCACCCATGAAGAAAATTCTGGATGGGAAAAGTCAATGTTTCAAGTTTTATTTTTGTTCATTGTTTCTATTAATACAAGACTATTAGGCTTAAAAAAATCTTCCAGAGGCAACGAGAGAAGAGATACCTTAAAATAATAGGTGTTCTGGGAAGTCTAAGAATAACAAAGCAAATAGCTATCCTCTCTGTCAGTTAAAAGGCAACCAACTGAGATGCTTAAGAACCCTCTTCCATGCACCCTAGAGGGGATTGGTAACACATGCGAGGAGGCTTAGCAATACCTTCTAGGGTATTTATGAAGCTTTGTATTGATCCAAAACCTTTTGTTGTCTAGGAAAAGGTAAAAGAATATCTAGGGAAATTGGAATTGACAAAACCTGGCAACCCCAGACAGGGAAATCTCATGGGTCTCCTGTAACCACAGTCAAGAGATTGAAAGCGAAGCAATCGATTGGGCTGGAGGAAAGGCCTCCGGGGGAAGATGGCTTTACCCTGATGCAAGGCCTGTAGTCGAGACCCATGCGGTTGATGTCATTTTGGTTTAGAAGATGGGCTCTTGGGAAGCCACTCGCGTGGCTCAGGGATCTGCTTCTCCATTCTTGGATGGTGACATTAGATAGCTTAAATGGCAAAGGTTCATAAGCAGGGCTTAGCAGATGTGTGTGTGATACACAGAGAGAGGAACACACACAATTTTCCAAGATGAAGAGAGAAGGGAGAATGTGTTGGATACGGAGCTGAGCTGGCTGTCTCAAAATTTAGTTAAAACATGTATTGGCTCTGTGTATTCATGAAGACATGCTGGGAAGTGTATGTACTAGGCTTGGGTAACCATGGACAAAATTGGTTCTAAACTCGTTTTGTTTTTAGGGGGCCCTTGCGTTTCGTTTTTTTAAAATAATTCCGAAATTTTCCTTTTAAAAATTTCGAAATATACGCAATTTTGTATAATTACGAATCGATTCGTTAATGGCGGACGCGATTGCGCAATATGCTAAAAAAACCTCCAAATGGGACAGGGGGAACTTCTGAAGCTTCCCTCTCCCTCTGTTGTTGACTGTTGGTGTGATAAAACAAACAACAACTATAAAACTTGCACCAGACATGAGAAAATAATTACGAAATAATTACAAAATAATTACAAAATAATTATGAAATAATTACAAAATAATTACGAAATAAATTGAAAAAAATGTTTCGAATCTAATTTACTCCTCACACTATTCCTGCATGGCTCAATACTGGATCGTAAGCTAATTTAAATACGAATTAATAACAAATTACGAAATTAACGAACGAAACCGCCCAAGCCTAGTATGTACTCGTTCTTCATAGATTGTTTCTCTTTCTCAAAATGGCAGAATCAGAAGAAAGTTTGAAGATCCAGTCAAGGATGTCCCCACATAGTGCATCACCACTCCTCCACTCTGTTATTGACAACTCTTTGTGCAACTGGAAGGGACAACCAGCAGTTAACAACCCTGGCTACACAATGCACCCTTCCATATCCACTAGTGCCAAAGAAGGAAGTGTCAACTCTCCTTCTTCAGGCCACAGACCAACTTTTGTTTGTTGTTTATGTAAGGTGACCCCATCAATGAGAGACCAACAGCTTTACTTGAGTCTTGCAAATACATGGGTATGCCTTCCTTTCTGAACAGATTCCATTGATTGGTCCAATCTTCTGTTTCCCCCTCCTATTGATTTCAATTTGACCATCATGATGTTTTTGCCCAGTGAGTCATAATAGGTCCAAAGTATTCAATCATTTCTGCTTCTAGACAGGCCCCTATATTGGCAGTCTTTAGGAAGAAGACCTGGCTGTTCCTATGTGCCTTTCCAGAATAGGAAAACTCCACCAACAAGTCCCAGAAGCACTTTAGTAGAAATTAAGATTGCTGGCACACTGCATTTACCCTATAATCCTTCATATCACCTGTCACATCGGCACTTTTAATCTGTACCCATTACTCTGGTCCGGCCCAATTTTATTGTGTCTTGGTGTATTGTTTTATTACTTGTTGTTTTAATATTGCTTTAACTGTTTTTGATTTGCTTTAGGTTGTGTATTGTTATGCTATGTTTTGAGGCCTTGGTCTTTGTAAGCCGCATCGAGTCCTTCGGGAGATGCTAGTCGGGTACAAACAAAGATAATAATAATAATAATAATAATAATAATAATAATAATAATAATTTATTTTGTCATGTCAGGAGCAACTTGAGAAACTGCAAGTCGCTTCTGGTGTGAGAGAATTGACCGTCTGCAAGGACGTTGCCCAGGGGACGCCCGGATAATAATAATAATAATAATAATAATAATAATAATAATAATATACCACTCAGATCCCCTAATCTGTCTTTTTGGAAAACCATGGTATTAGGGAAAAGTTCTGGCAGCACTCCATTTCAAATTAATATATCTCCTTCCTGTCCACCTTCTTCATTCCCCAGTTTTCAAGAGCATTGGAAATATTGTGGCATGAATTATCCTAACTTTGGTATTCCATGATATGTCTTTAGTTACACCTCATGATCTTCTCTCATTCCTCCATAGTTGCCCCTCTAAGTCTTGGCTTTCTTTTATTATTATTATTTTCCTTATTTTTTTTACTACAGTCTCCATTTTGATTGAGGCCTCAGCAAAAGATAGAAAAATTATCCAACACCTTTGATATCTTTATCATCCATTTGAAAGTTATGTAAATCTTTTGTGGTCATTATTATTTGACCAATACTGTCATATTTAGCTGGGGGGTTTGAACTTCTTTTTTAACCTTCATCGGCTTTCCTTCCAACTTTCCTGCTACTAATATGGTATCTTCTGCAAATCTCAAATTACTGGTGTTCCTTTCCTACTTTTCACGCCTCCTTCTTTCAAGTGCAACCCTGCTATCTGTATTACATGTTCTGCATATAATTTAAACAGATAAGGTCTTATCTGACCCATTCCAAATTGAAAGTCATCCTGTTTCTCCATATTTTGCCCTGACAGGAGCCTTTTGTCCAGGGCAAGGTTAGGTAACAAGACAAGTAAATGTTGCAGCATTCTGGTTTCTTTTACAGCATTGTTTCGCTAGATGTTTACAGTCAAAGTTATTTGGTATGTTCCACTAGAATCATAGAATCATAGAATCAAAGAGTTGGAAGAGACCTCATGGGCCATCCAGTCCAACCCCATTCTGCCAAGAAGCAGGAATATTGCATTCAAATCACCCCTGACAGATGGCCATCCAGCCTCTGTTTAAAAGCTTCCAAGGAAGGAGCCTCCACCATACTCCGGGGCAGTGAGTTCCACTGCTGAATGGCTCTCACAGTCAGGAAGTTCTTCCTCGTGTTCAGATGGAATCTCCTCTCTTGTAGTTTGAAGCCATTGTTCCAAGTCCTAGTCTCCAAGGAAGCAGAAAACAAGCTTGCTCCCTCCTCCCTGTGGCTTCCTCTCACATATTTATACACGGCTATCATCATGTCTCCTCTCAGCCTTCTCTTCTTCAGGCTAAACATATCCAGCTCCTTAAGCCGCTCCTCATAGGGCTTGTTCTCCAGACCCTTGATCATTTTAGTCGCCCTCCTCTGGACACATTCCAGCTTGTCAATATCTCTCTTGAATTGTGGTGCCCAGAATTGGACACAATATTCCAGGTGTGGTCTAACCAAAGCAGAATAGAGGGGTAGCATGACTTCCCTGGATCTAGACACTATGCTCCTATTGATGCAGGCCAAAATCCCATTTGCTTTTTTTGCCGCAACATCACATTGTTGGTTCATGTTTAACTTATTGTCCACGAGGACCCCAAGATCTTTTTCACACGTACTGCTCTAGAGCGAGGCGTCTCCCATTCTGTATCTTTGCATTTCATTTTTTCTGCCAAAGTGGAGTATCTTGCATTTGTCCTGTTGAACTTCATTTTGTTAGTTTTGGTCCATCTCTCTAATCTGTCAAGATCGTTTTGAATCCTGCTCCTGTCCTCTGGAGTATTGGCTCTCCCTCCCAATTTGATAACTCAGGGTGAAGATGTTGAAAGAGAACATTCTTGAATTCATCCAATGGGTACACAACATCTAATCATAAACAACTCTACCTGAATTGGGGCCCTCACTGTCTGTAGTTTCTAGGTTTAAGCCAAAAGACTGCTGAATGATGGATTCTGACTTAAATTCTCAGTGGAGTCCATCCATCTGGATTTAGTGGGAAGATCGGGATCAGGCGCCTCCCATTATGTAATGTTTGGCAAGGGAGTCCGCATCTAATGTTCTCTCGGAAGGTATAAAATTGCAGCTTTATTGGAAGGACTGCAGTGCCTACGGAGGATCCCAGAGCATAAAATCCTGTTGTATCGAATGATACAGACTCAGCATGTGAATATAAGAACCATAATAGTGAAGGTTTTACATATTTAATTTCTTGGCAAACCTCAGCAGACCACACGGGCATTGATTTAAGCACATGCCGGCCGTACGTGGGACTGTTTGCCTACTCCGCTTTTCCCATCCATGTTGATACAGTAAAACTCTTTTGTTAGCAGGGGCACCAAATAGGAACTTATCTCCTAACTGCAGCAGTTTTGCTGTCTTGAAGGCAGAGCTGTGGTGGGCAAGGATTGGCATGTCACGACTCATTAAAATCCTCCAGGATGGGAAATTTCTTAATCTCTAAATGGAGAAGTGAAGTCTAGTTCTGCATCTCAGAAAATACACAGACCTTATCATCTGTGATTTATTTATTTATTTATTTATTTATTTATTTACTTTGCTTATATACCGCTGTATCTCAAGCCCGAAGGCGACTCACAGCGGTTCACAAACAGTAAAAACAGTAGAAACAGCAGTGGTTCCATACAACATATAACAATTGACTTAACACATTATCCATAAATTACCAATAAGCAATTACAATGCACAATTATTACAAAAAACAACCGTACCCAATCTTCTCATCATCCAAGCGTAGTCCAGGTTCGTCGTCCATTGTTCCATTCCTATGTTCCATTACCAGATTGCACTAAATTACTCAAACGGCTGCACAAACATCCAGGTCTTCACCTTTTTGCGGAATACCATTAGAGATGGTGCTAGTCTAATGTCCGTAGGAAGGGCGTTCCACAGCCGAGGAGCCACCACCGAGAAGGCCCTATCTCTCGTCCCCGCCAGCCGAGCTTGAGAAGCAGGCGGGATCGAGAGCAGGGTCTCCCCGGAAGATCTCAAACTCCTGGTGGGTTCATAGGCAGAGATGCGGTCAGATAGGTAGCGTGGGCCAGAACCGTTTAGGGCTTTAAAGGCCAATGCCAGCACTTTGAATTCAGCCCGGTAGCAGATCGGTAGCCAGTGGAGTTGGCGCAACAAGGGGGTTGTATGCTCCCTGCGCTCCGCTCCTGTTAAAATCATGGCTGCCGAGCGTTGGACTAGTTGGAGCTTCCGAGCTGTCTTCAAAGGCAACCCCACATAGAGAGCGTTGCAGTAGTCTAAACGGGATGTAACCAGAGCGTGGACTACCGTGGCCAAGTCAGACTTCCCAAGGTACGAGCGCAGCTGGCGCACAAGCTTTAGCTGTGCAAATGCTCCCCCGGTCACTGCCGAAACCTGGGGTTCCAGGCTCAGCGATGAGTCCAGGGTCACACCCAAGCTGTGAACCTGCGTCTTCAGGGGGAGTGCAGCCCCATCCAACACAGGCTGTAACCCTATGCCCTGTTCGGCTGAGATTAATGCGGCTGAGATTAAGACTGAGATCTGATCTGATATTGCAAAGAGGTAGCATAACCATTCTGCTTGTAGAACTACACAGTATTTATTGTTCCCTGCATTTGTTGTTCCTTGTCACTGTAAACCTTTCCATGTTTCCCCCTCCTTCTGAAAGAGTCAGATAGTGACTAGTGGTGTTCACCTATAGAATTAATACACTTTGACTGTCATGGCTCTATGCCATAGCATCCCGGGAGTTGTAATTTTACAAAACCTTTAGCATTCTCCGCAGAGTATGTTGGTGCCTCACCAAACAACAAACCCCAGTGTGGCCCAGTATTGAGCCATGGTGGTTAAAGTAGTGTTAGGCTGTATTCATTCTACAGTGTAGATGCACCCTAAGAGCAGAATTCAAAACGATCTTGACAGATTGAAGAGATGGGCCAAAACTAACAAAATGAAGTTCAACAGTGACAAATGCAAGATACTCCACTTTGGCAGGAAAAACGAAATGCAAAGATACAGAATGGGGATGCCTGGCTCGAGAGCAGTACGTGTGAAAAAGATCTTGGAGTCCTCGTGGTCAACAAGTTAAACATGAGCCAACAATGTGATGTGGTGGCAAAAAAAGCCAATGGGATTTTGGCCTGCACCAATAGGAGCATAGTGTCTAGATCTAGGAAAGTAATGCTACCCTTCAATTCCACTTTGGTTAGACCACACCTGGAATATTGTGTCCAATTCTGGGCACCACAATTCAAGAGAGATATTGACAAGCTGGAATGTGTCCAGAGGAGGGCGACTAAAATGATCAAGGGTCTGGAAAACAAGCCCTATGAGGAGCGGCTTAAGGAGCTGGGCATGTTAAGCCTGAAGAAGAGAAGGCTGAGAGGAGACATGATAGCCATGTATAAATAATATGTGAGAGGAAGCCACAGGGAGGAGGGTATAAGCTTGTTTTCTGCTTCCCTGGAGACTAGGACGCGAAACAATGGCTTCAAACTACAAGAAAGGAGATTCCATCTGAACATGAGGAAGAACTTCCTGACTGTGAGAGCCATTCAGCAGTGGAACTCTCTGCCCTGGAGTGTGGGGTAGGCTCCTTCTTTGGAAGCTTTTAAACAGAGGCTGGATGGCCATCTGTCAGGGGTGATTTGAATGCAATATTCCTGCTTCTTGGCAGAATGGAGTTGGACTGGATGGCCCATGAGGTCTCTTCCAACTCTAGGATTCTATGATTCTATGATTCCGGTCTAACAGCATCAGTGTAGATAGACCCTGAGTCACCGATTCATTATCTCAGCTGTAATAAATTACTACATATTATCAAGTTGCATTAAATAGATTCAAGCATACATTCAGCTGTTCAACATTACCATTAAACACAAGAGCACAGTCAATGCATAACTCCACATGTGGAAATGCATACTGCACAACTCTCAATTCAAGTTTTAATACTTGAAGCGGAAGGCTTTTTTAAAGTACCACAACTTTCATTGGTGAGTTTGCTGAGGATGCAGAAGAGAATCTTTTCAGTAGTTGCTTCCAGACTACTCCCATGAAAGATCCATTTGGCCCTCTCCCTAAGCTCTTTCTTCCAGTATTCAGGCAGATCTTTGAATAATTGATTGATTTATGGAGCAGGAGTGTGCATGTGAAGTAATGTGCTACAGTTTATATTTTCAAAATATTCTGAAACACAAAGTCATCCACATGGGTGGCCGAGATATCTTTACTTTTTTGATGTTTTAACGTACACAATTTTTTTTTTGTGCATCAAATTATGAAAAATATTAGGGCTGGGCGGTTTCGTTCGTTAATTTCGTAATTTGTTATTAATTCGTTTTTTTTATAACGATGCAATATTGAACCATTCCGGAGCAACTAAAAATCAAAATGAATTTTTAAAATTTATTTCGTAATTGTTTCGTAATTGTTTCGTAATTGGTTCGAAATTGTTTCGTTATTATTTCATTATTATTTCCGTATGTCTAGTGCAAGTTTTATAGTTGTTGTTTGTTTTATCAGTGATAAAAAAAAATAAATTATCACACCAACAGTCAACAACAGAGGGTGAGGGAAGCTTCAGAAGTTCCCCCTGTCCCATTTGGATTATTTTTTAGCGCATTGCGCAATCACGTCCGCCATTAACAAATCGATTCGTTATTGTTTCGAAATTGTTTCGTAATTTCTGAAATTTTGTAAATATCGAACTTTTTTAAAGAAAATTTTCGGAATTCTTTTAAAAAACGAAACACAAAAAACCCCTAAAAACGAATCGAGTTTAGAAACAAATTTTTCCGTGGTTGCCCAGCCCTAAAAAATATTTTATATTAGGTCAACTTCAGGCAGTATCCATAAAATATACATGAAACACAAATCCTCAAATAATCAAATCCACAAAAAATTGGTTCTGCAAATGTGGAGGGCCAATTGTATATTAAACAGAAACGAATTTCATGTTGAGACTTGTGTCCCATTTCCAAGATATCTCATTATTTGTAATTATATATGAAAATACAAATATTCAAAATCTGAAATAATAATAACCTGAAATCCAAAATACTTCTGGTTCCCAGCATTTTGGGTAAGGGATATTCAACCTGTAATATTAGCTTAATCTCCTTAAACTTTTATTATAAGCTGCCTTCCATTCCACCTCAGGAGAAAACTAGGGTATGAATACTATAAATAAAGAAACCCCACTGGAAGATCTCGGTCTTGGTTGTTCTCTTTCTCATCTTGGCTTTTCTAGTTGGTTTCTCATTTGTACCAATCCTACCTTCTGCACTGATTCTGGGAATGCATCTTACATTCATCCATCTCATCATCTGACTCTTTCTTTCTTTCTTTTTTTTCTTTCTTTTCCCCCCACTGACAACTGAGGAGAAAAGGAGGGGGAGAAAAATAACAATAATAAAGTTAAACATCCTTGGGAATGCCAGGATGTCAAAGTGCAGCTTTTCTTCCCCATTGAAGCATATAAAATATTTAAAAGGCCCTGCAAATGCCAATAGGGGAGCCACTCACATAAGGAGATGAAAAATTAATTTTAATGCATGGGGGACTAAGTAATTCACTTATTTCACAACCTCAATCAATTTTAATATTTTAGTATTTAATGTGAAAGTGGTGTCTCTCCAATAACGTTTTAAAAGTTGCTCGTATCTTTTTTTACTCGTGTACTAAGTTTTTCCCCCCTCTCTTTCTTTTTCCTTTCCCTCTCTTTCTACATACATTCACATCCCCCACTCCTTTACATTATGCAAGCCTATAAGGGGATTTTATATAGGTCACATTCTCAAGGAGTGTTTTGTCTCCCAGACTCCCTTTAGGAAGCTATGGTGACATACCTTCCAACACTTCATAGCATCTGTGCCAAGCATCCTGCATCTGTGCCAAGCATCCTTAGAGATTGTGAACCTTGCCACAGATGCAGGCAAAACATCAGGAGAGAATGCTTCTAGAACATGGTCATACAGCCTGAAAAACCTACAACAACCCAGTCAAAGATTTTATTTAGTGTGGAAGAAATGTGCTAAATTAGTCATTGCTTTCTTGACAGAATGGAATTTAGCAAAGAATTGTATCTCTCACCCAAAAGAGGTAACTTTTCTCGGCTCTTTCTTGATCTCAGCTATGAAATGTTGGAAGGTATGTCACCATAGTTTGGCCAACATGGCCATACAGCCCGAAAAACCTACAACAACCCAGTGATTGGACCATGAAAGCCTTCAACAGTATATTAAAATCTTTGACAATTGTGTAGGTTTCCAAGACTATTCATATTCCAAAATGAATAGTTTTCAATTTTTCCCCGGGGATTAGATTACTGCAACTCTACGTGGGGTTGCCTTTGAAGACTGTTCGGAAACTCCAACTAGTCCAGTGAGAGGCAGCCAGTGTATCTGTCCGAACGGATCTCCCTCTACGTCCCACCTCGGAGTCTAAGGTCTTCTGGGGAGACCCTGCTCTCGACCCCGCCTCTATCACAAGTGAGGTTGGCGGGGACGAGGAGCAGGGCCTTCTCAGTGGTGGCCCCTCACCTGTGGAATTCACTCCCTGGGGAAATTAGATCAGCGACATCCCTCCTTTCCTTTAGGAAAAAATTGAAAACTTGGATTTGGGACCAGGCATTTGGACATTCTGGCAGCTAAAGAAAGGACTTGACGATGGACAGTAATTGACTAAACGGAATGGAATTATGGAACTCTGAACGCTGAACATAAGATTAGTTTTATTGATTGTGTAATATACTGATTGCTTTAACTTGCTAATTGTTTTTAACTGCTGTTTTGTATGTATGTATATCTTGTGTAGGCATCAAATCGTGCCTTTTTGTAAGCCGCCCTGAGTCCCCCCCCCCCCCCCCCGGGGGTTGAGAAGGGCGGGGTGGAAGTACCAGAAATAAATAAATAATAAATAAATAAAACCAAGGGTGCATCTACACTGTAGAATTAATGCAGTTTGATACCTTAACTGCTGTGGAATGATAGGGAGCTATAGTTTTATAAGATCTTTAGCCTTTTCTGCTAAAGTGAGCTGGTGCCTCACCAAACTATGATGCACAAGATTCCATAGCGTTGAGCCACGGTGTCAAACTGCATTAATTCTATAGTGTAAATGCACCCTAACACTACACAAAATTTATGTGCTGTTCTTTTGTATAAATTTGCATCTGTTGTCTTCTTTGCAAAGCAACCACATGTAAATTTTATGAAAAATCTAACCAGGAATAATAGTATTCAAAACAGCACCATTTTCAAACACTTGCTATGAAAAGAAATTACTAAATTAAATATAGCTTCTATGAAAAGGAAATTTACTTAAGAATTGCATCCCTACTCCAGAAGAGATAACTTTTCTCAACTCTTTCTTGTCCTTAGCTACGAGGGGTGTCCATTAAAGATTTTCCCTGACCTTCTTCCTATGGACTCAGAGCAATGAAACTTGGCACAGTTATTAGTCCTTCTCTACATAGGTGCCACCTAAGGACACACACTTCTCTTATATTTTTAAGCAACTGTAAACACCTTTCTTGTAGAAGTCGACAGTTTTCTCCAAAAGTCCAGCAGGGCATGATAAACTGACAGAGGTTTCTGGGAGTTGTAGGCCAAAAACATCTGGGGACCCCAGGTTGAGAACCACTGAGCTAGATGATCTCTGAAATCTTTTCCATTTCTATGATTCTATTTTTTCTATTGAGTAGAATGATGGACACGAACAAAACTTCAAAAGCATAAATGGGCATAATATCACAGGCCCTGTCGCCATTATGAGCTGGATACGAAGGCACGCTTCCTCAGCTCATTGTACCTAAAAGCACTGGGAGGAAATGCTTCTAAGAAGATTAGATAAGAGGTTAACAAGTGTACAAGAAGTCATTATCTGATCTCTACCCCAATATTTGTTTTTCTAATGGATTTGCTGGCAGAGCTCCTTGCATGTCTTTCTCTCTCTCTCTTTCCTTATTTCATATGCAAACTTTTTTTAAAAAAAATATCCTTCTCTTAGGAGTTTGAAGTCCTCAAGATAATAACATTGAAAGGCCTGTCATTTGCCAACCCTACTTTCTGGAATCTGATCTACATCACATTTTCTACGACTATTCTGAATGTGAATGTTAGAGGAAAAGGAGTGCCGAGATAAATAAAGCTAAGAGTTTTTTTGTGAACTACAACTCCAAGAACCCACCAGAAAGTATGCCCATTGCTTATTCACAGGCATGACTTTTTCCATAACACAGAGAGAAAAGATGCTTTTGTCGCTGTCCATCAGGGAAAAGCTTTTATCTCAAGTCAACAGGTGATTGGAGATAAGAAGTTCTGCTCCTCTCAATCCTGAGAAAGGAACAGTGTGAACCAGCTGAGAAGACATGAAGGTGAAGTTGGAATTGATGTCTTTGAGGTTGGGCATGTATTTAGATATAATTAGCAAGAGTCTTTGTGCATGTATATGTGAAAGAGAATTGAGAGTCATGGGATTTGTGCAGTCACTTCATTTATGGACCACTCTCTCCATAACTTCTTTTTAAAAAAAGAAAAATAGTACTTGTAGGTAATAGGCTTGGGCGGTTTCGTTCGTTAATTTCGTAATTCGTTATTAATTCGTATTTAAATTAGCTTACGATCCAATATTGAGCCATGCAGGAATAGTGTGAGGAGTAAATTAGAGTAAATTAGATTCGAAACAATTTTTTCAATTTATTTCGTAATTATTTTGTAATTATTTCGTAATTATTTTGTTATTATTTTGTAATTATTTTGTAATTATTTCCGCATGTCTGGTGCAAGTTTTATAGGTTTTGTTTGTTTTATCACACCAACAGTCAACAACAGAGGGAAAGGGAAGCTTCAGAAGTTCCCCCTGTCCCATTTGGAGGTTTTTTTAGCATATTGTGCAATCGTGTCCGCCATTAACAAATCGATTCGTAATTATACGAAATTTCGTATATTTTGAAATTTTTAAAAGGAAAATTTTGGAATTATTAAAAAAAACGAAACGCAAGGGCCCCCTAAAAACAAAACGAGTTTAGAACCAAATTTTTCTGTGGTTACCCAAGCCTAGTAGGTTAGGTTAAAATAACAAATTATTTTGTGAGTAGTTTCTTTTCTCAGTAACTGAAGCATTACGTTACATCAAGAGTGGAACTCAACAAACGATGGCCCTTCTTTCTTTTCTTTTTTTTTTTTTTTTGCCCTCTAAGCACGACAACTTGATTATTTTAATGTTTAGGTAGATCTGGATGATTGAATGATAAAGGAGAAATATTTATTTATGTATTTATTTAAAACTTTTCTATCCCAATCTTCTCTACTTCAGTAGAGGGACTCAGACTGGCTGACAGCAAAAATTCAATGCTAACAGTAAAAATCTAAAACATCATACATCAACAGTAAATTAACAAAAACATAGGATAAATTACATAAAAGCCATTCGCCAAGATAAAATCATGTCCAATTCGGTCTGTATATTGTGGTCAATAACTTTGGTCAATTACCAATCTCAGCCATCATTCTGCAAAAGCCTCATTCCATAGCCAGGTTTTCCTAAAGTTCAGGAGGGAGGGGGTGGATCTAATTTAATTTGGGAGAGAGTTCCATAGCTGGGGGGCTACCACAGAAAAGGCCCTGTCTCTTGTTCCCACCAGACATGACTGTGGAGGTGGTGGGACCGAGAGGAGGGTCTCTTCAGAAGATCTTAGCACTCTTGATGGTTCATAGGGGAGAATACGTTTGGACAGGTAAACTAGGCCGGAACCGTATAAGTTTTGTAGGTTACTTGACTGTTGTGTTTTATGTTTCTCTGTTTAAAAAAGCTTTAAGGGAACTGAAAATACTTATATCGGTTATTTTTGAGAAGCATGAGAGTAAATGATAACTTGGGGGGGAAAAACACCCCAACTATAATACTAATGAAATACTCTTAGAAACTCTGGTGGGCCTTCGGTACCTGCTGGACTTGGTTGCAGGTCCTCGATTAGATACTAAAATCCACAGCTCCAGTCCAGTGATATACACTGAAATAATGAAATGGTGTATCTTATATCCAGAGAGAGTTTGAGAATTTATGAAACAGTTGGATATATCTCTACATATTTGGGTTGTGCTCAGCACACAACAGAATCCAGGCTTGGGTTTTATTGGGGTTTTGTTTTCCCAAATATTTATGAGCTCTGGTTGGTTGAATTCATAGATGCCGAACCTATGGATACAGAGGACCAACTATATATGCTATTTAATTATGTTTTAAAATGAACTTTTCAAACTCAGCAAAAGTTACTATAGTGATATAGGTGGATGTATCAATCCTCATTATTATCAGAGACCTTCTACAGCTGTGGTTCTCAACCTGGGGGTCGTGACTCCCAGGGGGGTCGTTTGGCCATTTTGGAGGGGTCGCGAGGCCGCCTCCTTAGGCTGCGCCCCCAACGCCGCGACCCAGCTGAGGCCTCACTTCACACGAAGACTCCTTTGGCCTTGGGGTTTTGCCAGCCGGCAAGACCGCAAACCTCTGCAGTATTTTCTTTGATCATAGGAATTCTCTATGCCAAGTTTGGTTCAATTCAGTGTTTGTTGGAGTTCAGAATGCTCTTTAATGGCATGCAAACTATTCAGCCAAGCAACTACAACTCCCAAATGTAAGGGTCTATTTTCCCCAAACTCCGCCAGTGTTCAAATTTGGGCATATTGAATATTCGTGCCACGTTTGGTCCAGATCCATAGTTGTTTGGGTTCACAATGCTCTCCAGATGTAGGTAAATTACATCTCCTTTAAATCACTGTCAATTCCTCCCAAACCCCTCCAGTATTTTTTGTTTGACATGGGAGTTCTGTGTGGAGGTCTCAGTGGTCTATGGAAGTCAGAGTTGAATCGGTTGAAGGCACTGCAAATCCCATCATCTGTTTTCCATATTTATTTATTTATTTATTTATTTGGGGTTCTTTTACCCCGCCCTTCTCACCCCGAAGGGGACTCAGGGCGGCTTACAAAAGCAAAGGCACAATTTGATGCCTGCATCATAAAGACAATCAAACACAGAATTACATCAATACACAGTTAACAACAAATATACATTATAACCATAAAATCAATAAAATCAATAAAACCAAATACAAACCCAATTTCTCCTCTTACATGGTCAGCGTTCGCTATTCATAGATCTAGTTTTACGTTCCACTTCATCAATCCTGCTGGTCTTACTCACCTGGTTGTCTGATTTAGTTGCCAGAGTGCCCAAAGGCCTGGTCCCATAACCAAGTCTTCACCCTCCTCCTAAAGGCGAGGAGGGATGATGATGTCCTGATTTCCCCCAGGAGTGAGTTCCACAGGTGAGGGGCCACCACTGAGAAAGCCCTGCTCCTCATCCCCACCAGCCTCACTTGTGACAGTGGTGGGGTTGATAGCAGGGCCTCCCCAGATGATCTCAGACTCCGAGGTGGGACATAGAGGGAGATACGTTTGGACAGATACATTGGACCGGAACCGTCCCTCAAACATATTTTTCTTATTAATCATGATGCTTTAATTATGCTGAATTTGTAACAATGAAAACACACCCTGTATATCAGATATTTACATTACAATTCGTAACAGTGGCAAAATTACAGTTATAAAGGAGTAACGAAAATAATTTTATGGTTGGGGGTCACCACAACATGAGGAACCATATATAGGGGTCACGGTGTTAGAAAGGTTGAGAACCACTGTTCTAGAGGATTATCACATGCCTGCATGGCATCACTGCATGACCTGGAAGGATTTTTGATCTTCCTCCATAGGATGTATCACACTTAATAGGATGCCAGATCACTTGCTGCTTTCAAGTATCCCATCAAAGGAGTTTGCCAAGCAGTCTGAAGGCCTGCTCAATAAATACATCCAAATCTCCCATGGGCATGTCCCCTCTTTCAGTATCTGCGTCATTGGCCAGAGCTGACAGATGGCCGCCATCCACCCTTGCTGCTTAACAGTTAATTTAAAGGCCCAATGGGGAATAAAATGTTTTCTCTCTTGCATTCCTACCCCTCCCCTTCTCCTCCTTTCCCTGTTTGTCTTTCAAGTTCTACTTGTGAAAGATCGGAAGTGGCCCCAATTACTTGAGCCTTTAGAGATTTGCAGGGCAATGCTTTCAGTTTAAATGGTGGTAATTTCCACTGTGTTCTTTCTGTCAAGAGTGAGGCTTGGTTTATTTCTTTAGATATTTACTTATTTGGTATAATGGGTCTGTGGAAGGTCAGAATATACAATTATACCAAAGGCTGGTTTAAGCTTTCATAGACAGGCCGTCATTAACAGCAATCCAACTGTCAACTCTCTAAGTGTAATTTCCTTCTGATGTGCTCCGGGGAAAAACAATTATAGATATACACATACACTCAAGGATTATTTGAAAGTTTTAGGAACCCCCTCCCATACGGGCTTGGAGGCGATACAATTCTGCACAAAAGAAAACCCCTTTGAACTTCTTGGGCCACTCAGGTTCACAAATTTCACACATAGGGTGTAAAGGAGAGCTTTAAGAAGGTAGGTCATGGAAGTTCAGAAGGCAAGCAATGCAGAGAACAAAGCTCAGGAAAGCCACCTTTGGAAACTAGAATAGGGATCCTTTTGGTATCTTAGACATGCTTAAGTTCCCCCGTGGAAGTAGTTGGCTAGTTTGTCCCATGTGGTATATCTGGAAACAGGTGAAGGCTGAAAAAGTGGGAATGTGCAAATGGATCTAACTGATCATGAATACATGCTTTGTCTGAAGTCTTGGCTCTGCCTTTTCCTCTCCTCTGCTTCAGTTCCCCCTGTTCATAGATTTTCCCAATAGTGAGATACCTTTGTATTCAGTTTGGGTGGAGCTTAAAATCCCCCCCCCCCCCCCCCGCAGAGGCCAGCCTTAGTTGGGCTATTCCATTCCCCTGTATAGAGCTCCCTTGCTGGTCTCCTCCTCTTTCTACAGCAGAGGTACTTAGTCTTGGGATTGTCTGGTAACCCTAGGTCCAAGCAATCCAAAAACAGGCATCCTTAGCACCTGCATTCAGCAGTATTTTTATACCATCAGTCCAAAGGACAACAGAAACTTATGACTAGTTTTTGCTTCACAAGAAAGAAGATTGAGACAGTTTATAACCAGAGGCACCAGAGGCAGAACATTCCAGAGAGATGACTGCAGCCAGCAAAGGCTCCTTTTGTAATGTATTGTTTTAAGTTACCTTATGATAGTAACCGGGTGGAGTTAACCCTTTATTCATCTTGTTTGCAGTAAATTCATTTTGGTTATCATTTCACCTTGCCTAAAGTGCCTCTGTCTGCTAAGGGTCTTAACCCTAACAGAAGGTATACAGATAGCCCCTGAGTAAAACCAGACTGTTTATGGTGATTGTGTTGATGTGAGTACTGTGTGTCATTGGGTGAGTAAGTTTAAAGATGTTGAGGTGGGAACATGTGACTTGCATGACAAACAAAATGTTGGACGTCCTGTGACAGTAACCACTGAGTTTCACAAGCAGAAGGTTGACAGATTGATTCAGGACTATCATAGTATCACTCAGAGAGAAATTTCAAGAATGACTGGAATTTCACAAGAATGTGTGGGTCACATTATTGTTTTTCTTGGCTATCAGAAGATCTGTGCATGATGGGTATCCAGGATGCTGTCGCCTGAAATGAAAGCGCACAGACTAGAAACTTCAGAGACTGGATCTCACCACCGCACGACATACTCCATACAGTCCAGATTTAGCACCGTCTGACTTCCATCTGTTCCCAATAATGAAAGAAGATCTGCAAGGACATCATTATGCTTCTGATGAAGATGCTAAGAGAACTGTGAGATACAGGTTGTGGAAACAGTGTTGACTTCTTCTGTGACGCTTCAGAAAATTTGTTCATCGTTGGCAGAAATGTTTCCAATTGTCTGGTGATTATGTGGAAAAGTAAATAGTGGTAGTTAAAGAGCACATTCTAAGGATTATTTCTGTGTTTGATTTATTAAAATATTCCCATCCAAACCCAAGTAACAATGGTGGAGGCATTACTTTTCATTCAACTCTCTTATACTGTCTAAGGATCTCAAGAGTCAGAAAATTGACCCCTGGATCTTCCATAATTGTCCAGTCCTGGTTTATTCGTTTGGGGATAGTGTATCTAAACAGTGGTTGTCCACCATGCATCTCCAAATGTTGTTGGCCTCAGTTCCTTAACTATTGGCCAAGCTGAATGAGTCTTCTAGATACCAAAGGTCAGAAGCATATTGGAGGAAAGTTTGGGAACCAATGATATCAAGGGATCTCTCCTTGTATACATGCAATACCCTAAGGCAGGCATTTTGAACAAGTTATACTCTTACATCAGTACCGAGATTGTTCCTCCAGATCTTTTGCTCGGCACAGAGTGACAGACAATTGGATCAGGCCTAGCAGAGAACTTTTTGTCTTCGCTAATGATATTGAAATGTTCTTTGGAATAAAATGGTCGGAAGTATAATGAGATGCCGAATGCGAGGAGGGGAAAAAAAAGTCATGCTGCTCATCTCTAAGCCCTTCTGTTCCTTGAAGTGAAAACTCATTTTAAGAAGATTATACTGCATATATTAGAAGATGGCCTGATATTCTGCATTCGTACTCAACCCAGGCTTTTACGATGGGGTGAGGGGAAGAGAGAAAACAAAATAAAACAAAAATAAAAAAGCCCACAAAGCTACAAAGACAACATAAGCATTTGTTTCGATTACGCTAATGGGAGACTGCTGGGATTATTTTTCATGTATGCCATGATGCCATCCCTCGTGCGGTGGCCACAGGAGGCTGCTGCTAAGAGACGGGCATTCATCTCTGGTTCCTCTCTTTGAAGCGCACCCACAGAGGAGATCTTTCCTCAGTTGTTCAAAGTGACGGAGGCATAAGGAGATGGATTAGGATTGACAACCCATGGAGATGGGGTGGATAAGTGTTAGAGGTTGGGGTGCCTCACAAATCTCCCTAGGAGTCTTGAAGAATTGTACCTCCACCTCACAACTGCCCTAAATTTTGCCCGTAAATGTGAACATCACCGAGAAGACAGTGGATATAATTTTACTCTTTGTACCCCAGTCATTTTATCTATTATTTATTTATTTGCTTCATTTATACCCCACCTTTCTCACCTCCGTAGGGGGACTCAAGGCAGCTTACAACTTCGGCAAGATTCAGTGCCATTTAAAACATAAACATATTGTTGAGATTAACTTCACAATTCAGCAGCAGATCAGTTGCACAACTTAAGCGCTTTCCAGTAGCTTCTTCCTGCACAGTATTTTCAGTCATCTGCTCCCACAGCCTGCAGTCACTCTGGAGCCTTTTACATACACTTGAGCACATGCCCGGCCATTGCCAGTTTTACCATTGTCTTTTCCCCAGTCTAGATGATATTACAAACTTACCACAGCATACAGTTATATCTTGTCTTAGCAGACAGGTTCTTTTAATTACATATAGCCTTCGACGAACAACATCACAGCACAAGGAGAAATATACACTGTACATGACTTCCTTATATACAATTCTATACAATTACACATAGCAATCTCTGATTGGTTCCCAACTCATTAACTTAACTCAGACCAAGGATTACATCATTCACAATCACCTGGACTAGGCCAGAACACATTCCCCAAATGATTCCCTATATACAGTTAATGCGTGACTCAGCATTTCCAATAGAAGCCCATTAGCAGTGCATGACTCAGCTATATTACATTACAATACATTGTAAAACCTGACACATATCCTGTCAACTAAAACAATTAAAACAGTCAAACAAATAAATGCATAGAATAATAACAGAGTAAAAACAGATTAAAAACATGTAAAGTGCACGATACCATTCATCCATAATCCTTGCTCATAATTCTTATTCAGACAGTGTTGATCCATAATAGCTTATTCTTCCAATGCTTCAGTACAGAGCCATGTCTTTAAGTTTTTTTCTAAAAACCAGAAGAGACAGGACCTGCCTGATGTCACTGGGGAGGGAATTCCACAGCTGGGGAGCCACCACTGAGAAGGCCCTGTCTCTTGTTCCCACCAATCATGCTTGCAAAGGGGGTAGGACCAAGAGCAAGGCCTCCCTAGCCAATTTTAAAGCTCTTGTTGACTCATAGGAGGAGATGTGCTCAGATAGGTAAATCGGACCAGAATCGTTTAGGGCTTTATAGGGCAAGAGCAGTACTTTGAATTGGGCTACAACAGCTACAAGCCATTTTTAACTCTGAAGCATTTGAAAACATACATAAGAAGCACAATGTGTCCACCAAAGTTTATCGATGGAGCCTGATTTCCACCAAAGTGTATTAACACAGTTTTCAAGTGTTTCCAACAGACATTGTGGTATTCTTTTGCAACCTATAAATTCCCAATCATATAATGTAAATTGTTTTGTGCTATGGACCTCCTCTTCTTGAAAATGTTTCAACCACCCCTGCCCCTCAGTTTTTTTTCTACCTACAGGCCTACTGATGCAGGGATTACCCAAATGAAGCTTCTTTCCCCACCTTAATTTAGATCAGTCGTCATTTAGCATTTAGCTGCAAAAGATCACACTGGCCCAAGTCATCTTTGTAGATGTACCTCCAGTCTCTTCCTATGTGGAGAAACCAAGACCTCTCCTGAACCTAAAGGGTTGCCTTTGAAGACAGCCCAGAAGCTTCAATTAGTCCAATGGGTGGCAGCCAGATTTCTACCTGGAGTGGTGTACAGGGAGAGCACAACTCATCTGTTACATCAGCTCCACTGACTGCCAGTTTGCTACTGTGTCTTCCCAGAATAATGATCCCATAGCACTTTGTCCTCCAAAGCACTTTATATGGTTTAGGTCTGCTGGTATGTTTCCACAAACGCCCCATCACTTTTTCGCCCATGTCCAGCACTATTTTTAAATTTTAATTACATTGGGCCTACCCATAGATTTTAAAGTGTGTTGTCCTATTGTTAATGCTTATTTTATTGTCTTTTTTTATTTTAATTGCTTGTATTGTTGTATTCTGGGCTCGGCCTCATGTAAGCCACACTGAGTCCCCTGGGGAGATGGTAGCGGGGTATAAATAAAGATTATTATCATCATCATCATCATCATCATCATTATTATTATTATTATTCCTCATGTTTCATTCAATACTATGTTCTGGCATTATCCTATAAAGCCCTGAATGGTTGTGGTCCAGTTTACCAGTCTGAACATATCTCCTGCTATGAACTATCACAAAATCTAAGATTGACAGGAGAGGACTGCTCTCGGTCCCACCATCCTTGCAAATACAACTGGTGGAGACTAGAGTCAGGGTTTCCTCAGTGATGGCCCTTCGTCTATGGAACTCTCTACCCAGTGGCATTGGATTGCCCTCCTCCCCTTATCCTTTTGAATGAAAGTTTTACTGCATATAATCCCCTCTAAAACCGGTATGCATCTTAAGATCACAATGGTTTTTTTTTTTGGGTTTTTTTTTCTGTGCTTTGCAGATGGTACCACATGTTTTGTTTTTATGCAGAAACTGCACTTTCAAAATGGACTGTGATCACTCTACCCCACTCTTGCTAAATCATTGTTGAATAAAGGCACATTTTGCAATTATGAATCCAGCCTTATTTCATTATAGTGGTGCTTACTCAGCAACAACTAGGAAGTTTAGAATCATAGAATCATAGACTTGGAAGAGACCTCATGGGACATCCAGTCCAACCTCATTCTGCCAAAAAGCAGGAAAATCACATTCAAATCACCCTGACAGATGGCCATCCAGCCTCTGCTTAAAAGCCTCCAAAGAAGGAGCTTCCACCACACTCCAGGGCACAGAGTTCCACTTATGAAGAGCTCTCACAGTCAGGAAGTTCTTCCTCATGTTCAGATGGCATCTCCTTTCCTGTAGTTTGAAGACATTTTTCAGGATCCTAGTCTCCAGGTTAGCTGAAAACAAACCTGTTCCCTCCTCCCTATGACTTAGAATCATAGAATCATAGAATCATACAATCCAAGAGTTGGAAGAGACCTCATGGGCCATCCAGTCCAACCCCATTCTGCCAAGAAGCAGGAATATTGCATTCAAATCACCCCTGGCAGATGGCCATCCAGCCTCTGTTTAAAAGCTTCCAAAGAAGGAGCCTCCACCACACTCCAGGGCAGAGAGTTCCACTGCTGAACGGCTCTCACAGTCAGAAAGTTCTTCCTCAGGTTCAGATGGAATCTCCTCTCTTGTAGTTTGAAGCCATTGTTGCATTGCGTCCTAGTCTCCAAGGAAGCAGAAAACAAGCTTGCTCCCTCCTCCCTGTGGCTTCCTCTCACATATTTATACATGGCTATCATATCTCCTCTCAGCCTTCTCTTCTTCAGGCTAAACATGCCCAGCTCCTTAAGCTGCTCCTCATAGGGCTTGTTCTCCAGACCCTTGATCATTTTAGTCGCTCTCCTCTGGACGCATTCCAGCTTGTCAATATATCTCTTGAATTGTGGTGCCCAGAATTGGACACAATATTCCAGGTGTGGTCTAACCAAGGCAGAATAGAGGGGTAGCATGACTTCCCTAGATCTAGACACTATGCTCCTATTGATGCAGGCCAAAATCCCATTGGCCTTTTCTCCTCACATCTTGATACGTAGCCATCATGTCTCCTCTCAGCCTTCTTTAAGGAGCTCAGCTCCTTAAGCTGCTTCTCATAGGGCTTGTTCTGCAGACCTTTCATCATTTTAGTCGCCCTCATCTGGACACATTCCTGCTTGTCAACATCTCCCTTCAATTGCAGAGCCCAGAATTGGACACAGTGTCATTCCAGGTGTGGTATAACCAAGGCAGAATAGAGCATGGGGAGCATGACTTCCCTAGATCTAGGCACTATGCTCCTATTGATGCATGCCAAAATCCCATTGGCTTTTGGTTGTATCTTCGAAACCACCCCTATTAAAAAGCTGAGTTGCTGTATTTCATTCATTTTGTTTCCTTTTTTGTACATCAAAAATTTGTCAAAAAGATTGTGCTATGAATCTGTATTGAAATGAACAGTGATTGTATTTGCAGAAGAATATGGACACAGAACTGTGATAAATTTCTAAGAAATTCCAAAAGATATTCTAAGAAATGTATTTTTCTTAAAATCAAATATTGTTGGGTTTTTTTAAAAAAAATAGTGTACAGATTACAGTTGATGGCCTCATTGAAGAAATGTGATATATAAAAAGAATGGCTAAAGACATAATCCATAGTTCAGATCTCTTTCGTAGATGAAATTTGTTGAGAATCGATATACAGCCCTGTCTCATAAAATGAAACAAGAAATAAAACTAACTTTCCAGGAGTGTTAAAACAAAGCTAGGAGACAAAAGAAGCATATGGTAATGCCAGGCTAGAGATTAACTGAAAACGAAGCTTAATGCAAGTCAATAGCTGTAAATGAGGAGAAAGGAAGAAGGCTCTCTTAATGCTATGTGAGACCATATAGGATCATTCTGAATTGTGTTTGAAGAAAAAAAATCACAGAATGAAGTGCATGTTTGGTGTTGGAAAAAGCAAACATGAGAATTGGTAAGTTTTGCAGGGAACAAAGGACGATTTCAAAAATGGCCAGCAGAGGGAGAGGAGAAAGAAATGTAGCTGAGCAATTTCTTCCTAAGACAGATCACATTTAGACCCATTGAATGAGGGAGGCATGGCGAAGTTTAAGTGCCAAACATTTGACAAGTGCAAGGGGTTTTTTGACAGAAAGGATAGAGGGCCAGGGTGGAAGTAAAGCTGTGATCATGTGTGTGTGTATGTATATATATGTATATTAGGGCTGGGTAACCACGGAAAAATTTGTTTCTAAACTCGATTCGTTTCCAGGGGGCGCTAGCGTTTCCAAATTCTAAATACTTCCGAAATTTTGAGATTTCAAAATTTCATTATTTACGAAATTTCGTTAATTTCGGATCAATTCGTTAATGGCGGATGCGATTGCGCAATATGCTAAAAAAACCTCCAAATGGGAGAGGGGGAACTTCTGAAGCTTCCCTCTCCCTCTGTTGTTGACTGTTGGTGTGATAAAACAAACAACAACTATAAAATTTGCACCAGACATGAGAAAATAATTACGAAATAATTACGAAAAAATTACAAAATAATTTCGAAATAATAACGAAACAATAACGAAATAACCACCAACAACCACCATGTCAGACTACACAGAGAAGCCATTGAAATCCACAAGCATGTGGACAATTTCAACAGAAAGGAAGAGACCATGAAAATGAACAAAATCTGCCTACCAGTATTAAAAAACTCTAAAATTATAACAGCAAAACAGCAGAGAGGAAAAAACCAGGAACAGATTAACACCTCCCAGCAACAGATTTTCCCAGGCTCAGGCAGGCCTTCAAATGCTAATGAAGGTGATCAGCCAAACATTCACACCTAACTGCAGCAGGGAAGAGCTCCTTGCCCCACCCCAGCCATTCCACAGATATATAAACCCATTTTTCCTACTTCCAACAGACCTTCTCAACCTCTGAGGATACTTGCCATAGATGCAGGCGAAACGTCAGGAGAAATGCCTCTAGAACATGGCTCTATAGCCCGAAAAAACCCACAAGAACCTAGTGATTCCAGCCATGAAAGCCTTCGACAATACAATAACGAAATAAATTGAAAAAATTGTTTCGAATCTAATTTACTCCTCACTGTAGTCCTGCATGGCTTAATATCGGATCGTAAGCTAATTTAAATACGAATTAATAACGAATTACGAAATTAATGAATGAAACCGCCCAGCCCTAATGTATATGTGTGCGCGCGTGTGTGTATATATATATATATATATATATATATATATATATATATATATATAAATGCTCTGTGCGCAATGAGTACCTTAAAAAAAAAAGAACAAATGAACAAAATCACACCAAATTTGGCAACAAAATGTCTCACATCACAAGAAGTGACAATCACTCAAAAATTTATGATTTTGTCATTTGGGAGTTGTAGTTGTTGGGATTTATATTTCACCTATAATCAAAGAGCACTCTGAACTCCACCAACAATGGAATTGATCCAAACTTGGCACACAGGACTCCCCTGACCAACAGGAAACACTAGAAGGGTTTTGTGGGCATTGACCTTGAGTCTGAGAGTTGTAGTTCACCTACATCCAGAGAGCACTGTGGACTCAAGCAATGATGGATCTAGACCAAACTTGGCACGAATACTCAATATGCCCAAATATGAGCACAGATGGAGTTTGGGGAAATAGACCTTGACATTTGGGAGTTATAGTTACTGGGATTTATAGTTCACCTACAATCAGAGCATTCTGAACCCCACCAGTGACAGAATTGGGCTAAACTTCCCACGCAGAACTCCCATGACCATCAGAAAATACTTAAGGCCATCCAGTCCAACTCCCTTTACCAGGGCAAGAAAACATAATCAAAGCCCTCTTGACAAAGAGCCATCCAGTCATAGATATAGATAGATAGATATGATTCACACACACACAGAGATATAGTATCATAGATTTGAAAGGGACCCCTAAAGAAGGACAATTATGTGTTGCGTGTTCCAGAGTAGGCAAACATCGACACTGACAAAGAAACAACAAGAAATACTGTTTACCAACAAGCATAAAGAAATTACATATATTAGAAACCAACACTTTCTCGTTACTTTATATTCCAGATCACCAGAGTGGGCCACAGCAACGCGTGGCAGGAGGTCAGCTTATATATCTATGATTTAACATAAGCATTCAAACTCCAACCATTAATGCTAGAGATGGGTTGAAATTTGGGCTTCTCTGTTAAATGCTAGTTTTTATGTGCAGGTTCGCAGCTTGGGAATGATCCTGGATTCATCGCTGAGCCTGCAACCCCAGGTTTCGGAAGTGGTCAGGGGAGCTTTTGCACATTTAAAACTTGTGCGCCAGCTGCACCCATACCTTGGGAGGTCTGACTTGGCCACGGTGGTCCACGCTCTGCTTTCATCCCGAATAGACTACTGCAATGCACTCTACGTGGGGTTGTCTCTGAAGACTGCCTGGAAGCTTCAACTAGTCCAACACTCGGTAGCCAGGCTGCCCACCGGGACTGGGTACAGGGAGCGCACAGCACCCTTGTTACTCCAGCTCCACTGGCTGCCTATCAGCTTCAAAGAACAATTCAAAGTGCTGGCTTTGGCCTATAAATAATAATAATAATAATAATAATAATAATAATAATCATCATCATCATCTTTATTTCTACCCTGCGACCATCTCCCCGATGGGCACTCGGAGCGGCTTACATGGAGTCAAGCCCGGACAACAAAATACTGCAATAAAATCAAATCATTGCTTGTCCGCTGTAACGGACTGGATGAGGGACAACAGATTGAAACTTAATCCAGACAAGACAGAGGTACTCCTGGTCAGTCAAAAGGCCGAACAGGGTATAGGGTTACAGCCTGTGCTGGACGGGGTCACACTCCCCCTGAAGGTGCAGGTTCGCAGTTTGGGAGTGATCCTGGACTCATCGCTGAGCCTGGAACCCCAGGTCCCAGCGGTGGTCAGGGGAGCTTTTGCACAATTAAAACTTGTGCGCCAGCTGCGCCCGTACCTTGGGTAGTCTATCCGAGAGTATCTCTCCTTATGAACCATCTAGGATTTTAAGATCTTCTGCGGCTCTGCTTTTGGTCCTGTCTCCTTCGCAGATGTGTTTGGCGGGGAATGAGAGACAGGGCCTTTTCACTGATGGCCCCTCGGCTGTGGAACAGTCTCCCCATGAATATAAGATCGGCCCCCACCCTTCTGACATTCCAAAAAAAGGTTAAAACCTGGCTTTTTGAGCAAGCCTTCGCTAATGCATCATAATTATATGAATGACTTGACAATTCAATTGGATAATGACTTTGGCAAAGAGATTCTTTGCAACATTAATTCAAATACAATACCGCCTGAACTCTGCAAGTGCAGCTTTTTTCTGTATGAAACAGAGAGTGTTTGAGGACCGGGACATCCGTAGGGATACCAAGGTGCTTGTTTAGAAAGCTATTGTCCTCCCAACCCTGCTATACGCCTGCGACACGTGGACAGTCTACAGACGTTACATGCAACTCCTAGAACAATTCCATTAGCGCTGCCTACAGAAAATTCGCCTGCATCTATGGCAAGCATCCTCAGAGGTAGTGAGGTCTGTTGGAACATTAGGAGAAATGCCTCTAGAACATGGCCATATAGCCCGAAAAAACCCACAAGAACTTAGTGATTCCAGCCATGAAAGCCTTCGACAATTGTATTAATTATTTAGCCTAAATTGGATGACTGAAGTGAATCCGTCCAGACACTTGTTTAACAGCTTTGTGATACTTGAAAAGTTTCTTTTCTTCTCCTCCTCTTCCTTTATATAACATTTCTTTTTCTTTTTCATTGACAAAGTATTGAAATATCCCTCAAATGCTTTCTTCCTCAAGGAATCTGGAGAGGAAAAAAAAACTGAAGATGATAATGGAAATAGGTGAGAATGATAAGAGCAGGTTCATTACTTTTTTATATAAAAGTGCCCTTTTTGGACAACATTTGACTGAGGGATTTGAGGAGTTGTAGTCTTTAAAAAGAAACAGTTCGAAATTCATTATTTCTCCAACAAGACTGTTCTCTTCCCTTAAGAAAATGTTTATAAGACTCTTGTGGGTGCTGAGATGAATTTCTGTAATTTCATATTTTTATGTCACAGTTGTCATGTCGCTGTGCTTCTACTGAAAGCAGACTCAATAAAAAAAATCCACACATACACTATTCAAAATCAAAACCAAATTGCTATTGAGCAAGTCACCCTCTCTTAACTTTCCAAATCTCTGTGATAGGCTGGCTTTATGGTCACCATAAGTCAGGAATGATTGAAGGCACGCAAAAAAAAAGGAAGGAAGGAAGGAAGGAAGGAAGGAAGGAAGGAAGGAAGGAAGGAAGGAAGGAAGAATAGAAGGAAGGTTACTTCAAGCCAAGGATTCTCAGACATGAAAGAATGGAGAATTATCATTGGGTCTGGGTTGTTGTAGGTTTTTCCGGGCTACATGGCCATGTTCTGGAGGCAATTTTTCTTCTGACATTTCGCCTGCATCTATGGCAAGCATCCTCAGAGGTAGTGAGGTCTGTTGGAAGTAGGAAAAATGGGTTTATATATCTGTGGAATGACCAGGGTGAGATAAAGGAGTAGTTTGCAGTGCCTTTCCTTTGCCTACTCCAAACCAGAGAAATCAGCCATAGCAGAGCACCTGATGAACCAACCTGGACACAGCATATTATTTGAGAACACAGAAGTGCTGGACCACTCTCACAACCACCATGTCAGACTACACAGAGAAGCCATTGAAATCCACAAGCATGTGGACAATTTCAACAGAAAGGAAGAAACCATGAAAATGAACAAAATCTGGCTACCAGTATTAAAAAACTCAAAAATTGGAACAGCAAAACAACAGAGGGGAAACAAACAGGCACATAAAATCACTCTCAACAAAGGATTCCCCCAGGCACTTCCAAGTCATTGAATGCTAATCAAGGTGATCAGCTGAAACATTAACAGCTAGCCCCAGCAGACAAAAGTCCTTTGTCTCACCCTGGTCATTCCACAGATATATAAACACATGTTTCCTACTTCCAACAGACCTCACTACCTCTGAGGATGCTTGCCATAGATGCAGGCGAAATGTCAGGAGAAAAATTGCCTCCAGAACATGGCCATATAGCCCGGAAAAACCTACAACAACAACCCAGTGATTCCGGCCATGAAAGCCTTCGACAATACATCGTTGGGTCTCCTCAACAGGATGTGCTACAAGAAACCCTTTGCAAAATATGACTTTGTTTAGGTAACCAGACACACTTTCAATGATGGCAGCTCAACCTCTGGTATCAAGAAGGGCATTTATATGTTGGCAGAAATAGTGATGCTGATCCAAAACTGTTTTGGGGCTGTACATGGCAGACATCAGTCAACCTCCAAGCTGGCTCAACAGCTGGCCATTGCAGACCAAGACAATTTTGATCTGGAGTGGAATACCACACATCTGAATCACCATGGTCTGCAATGACCAGCCACCAAGTTGTCTCAGGAGCTGGTGGGTTTTCTTACTGAATGCTTGTGCTGGCATGGCTGTGCCATGAAATTTGAGTTCCTTTTCTTGCACTGATTAGTTTGTTTGAATTTATTTGGGCCTTCCATTTTGCAATTGGGTAGCTTTCCCCAGGTTGCAATCATAGGGCCAACAACCTATCGATCATCATTAGAGCCTTTAGATCCGCCCCTTTCCCCAGATTTTGGAGGGAAAGGGGGGCTTTTAGTTCAATCTCACAGTTTGAAGCCTTAGAGTAGGATGTGTGGGCTTCTTTCTACCCCACCTGTAAAAAGCTTTGCTTCTTACAGCTCTGCCAGGGCCAAATATATAGATCTACAGTCAGCCTTTGCTGGGGGAAAAGGAAAACCTCTACAGCTTTGCTGGAGAGTAAAGTTACAGTTCCACAGCCTTTGTGGAGAAACTAAAAGGACACCAGCTTGGCAGATCTGCAGCAACCATTGCCTGGTAAAGGACCACTCAGGCTATCCATAAAGCAGCTTGGAGCCAGGGGTTGGGGCCTCACGCCCACAGGGTTAAGAAAGATTGGCCAAGGAGGGGTCAGAAGGTTTCCCTAAAGAGGAAAGGTACAGTTTATCAATCAGTTGCCTGTTCCTTGTTGGGAGATCAAGAAAGCTACCAGTTTGTCAAGATTATATGGCATTTTATTCATTTGTTCGAAGATTTAAGCCTTAATAAAAAAACTTCTTGGACTTATTTTGAGCCTCTACAGAATTTTGTTTTGGGAAACCCATGGGACCCTTTAGCTGAGGCACCCCGGCATCCTGTTGAGCATACAGAAAGCATGTCCTATAATCAGACATTGTCATAGGCCCAGCGCGCGGCAGCACAATGCTCCCAAGCTGACCAAGCAGCTGGAAAACATATTCATGACCCAGTGGTACCAGAACCAGTTTGGTGTCTCTGGACCACCATCCTTGCCTTGCCCCTGTTCTTGGCTTTTCATTGCTCACTGGGCATTAAAATGGCACTGGTCACCATTAATGTATCTCATGATGATAGTGAGAGCAACAAAGTGACATGAGACCTTGAACCGGTGCTTGGCTGCTGTGTCGGACTGAATGAGAGCTAACAAATTGAAATTGAATCCAGATAAGACAGAGGTCCTACTGGTCAGTCATAAGGCCAAACAGGGCATAGGGTTACAGCCTGTGTTAGATGGGGTTACACTCCCCTGAAGACGCAGGTTCGCAGCTTGGGAGTGATCCTGGACTCATCACTGAGTCTGGAACCCCAGGTCTCAGCGGTGGCCGGGAGAGCTTTTGCACAATTAAAACTTGTGCACCAGTTGCGCCCGTATCTTGGGAAGTCAGATCTGGCCACAGTTGTCCATGCTCGTTACATCCCGAATAGATTACTGCAACACACTCTACTTGGGGTTGCCTTTGAAGACTGTTCGGAAACTTCAATTAGTCCAGTGGGCGACAGCCAAATTACTCACCGGAGCATCATACAGGGAGCATACACCCCTCTGTTATGTCAGCTCCACTGGCTGCCGATCCAGTTCCGAGCACAATTCTGCTGGTTTTGACCTACAAAACCCTATACAGTTTCCAGCCCAGCGTATCTGTCCAAACGCATCTCCTTCCATGTCCCGCCTTTAAGATCTTCTGGGGAGGCCCTGCTCTCGGCCTCACCTCTATCACAAGTGAGATTGGTGGGGATGAGGGGCAGGGCCTTCTCGGTGGTGGCCCCTCGCCTGTGGAATTCACTTCCCGGGGAAATTAGGTCATCAACATCCCTCCTCTCTTTTAGAAGGAAACTAAAAACATGGATATGGGACCAGGCCTTTGAGTAATCTGGCAGATAGACAAAGGACAATGACGACTAGAATTGATAGGATTTGACAATGTGGAATGAATTTACGGATTCTGAGCTGGCGAACGTTGAGCATTAGATTGGTTTTATTGATTGTGATGTATAATTGACTGTTTTAATTGTTTTATAATTGCTGTTGATATATGTTTTTATCTTATTGTTTGTGTTGGCATCGAATTTTGCGTTTTGTAAGCCGCCCTGAGTCCCCACTCGGGGGTTGAGAAGGGCGGAGTAGCAATGCACGAAATAAATAAATAAATAAATGAGAGGGGAGGTGGAAAGGAGGAATTGCTCCCCCCCTTTTTGCCTCTCCATTCTCCATTTGCTTAATTTCTCCAAATAGTATCACTCCAGGCAACAAGTGAAGAACACCACCATTTTTATGCCTGGTGGACACCGCCAGGCCCAGAATGACAAGGCAAGGAAGGTGCCATCCTCTGTTCCCAGACTCCCCAAGCAGGATGTGGTGTATACAGCTGCAGCTACTTTCCAAATAGGAAGCTTCAGTGCAAAACTGCTTAACCTGCCCCAAATTGTAGCTGAGCTCCGGAGCTTCAGGGTAACTTTGGAGTATCCTGCAACTTTTTAGAATGTGTGACAAAAGGAATGGACCCTGTGTGTCATGTGGACACCATGGTGTCTTTAACCCAGTACCAACTCATTTGGCCCATCTAGATAAGACCTAAGGCTAACCTTGGCCTAATTATTCAATTCCTGGCCTGGTCCTGTCCTCCTTTGGCTCTGGCCAGTGATTCCTAATCAATTGGTATACTTTAGCTCTCACTGCAGCATACGTTGATATTCCATCCCTTCTCTTTTGCTCAGAGCACACTGATGGTTAATGCCAAGTCCAGCTAGATGATGAGCCTGTGTGTGATTGATTTCTATTTCTTCCCTCTCCCAGTTGCTTTAAGCATGCATTTAGCACTCCTATCCATGCATTATAAATATTTATTTATGTATTTATATTTTATGCTTTTACAGGCCAGTAAAAAGAGGAAAATAACTGAACAAGTTTACAGGCTGTTACTTCGGTGCGTAATGGAAGTCATAATCAGCAAGTATTCTGCTTGGCGGGAGCATCTGAGCATTGTGGTGCTAAACAGCATTTAAAGTCAACTGGGGCTGGTTGGCTGCCTGGAGCGTAATCCAACAAGTGCTGGCACTCAGCAATCTTCACTCATTTCTAAGTAAATTGTTTCCCTGCATCTTTATAAATATTTCCTTTTTGCCTCACATTGCCCCTAAATTCACCTTTAAAATCCATGGCAGGCGACATGTTTTCACCTCCATCTAAGGCCATGTCTACATGGGTTCAAAAGCCCATAGTCACCCCCAAATTAAGCTCTCACAGTCTTCACAAGGCACAACAAGTTCTGGTTAGAATCTGGGCTTTTTAGCTCATGTCCAAAACTTTGCTCAAAAGTAAATGTAAAGTTGGGTATACTCTACAGTTTGTGCAAACTTCTGAAGAGCCCTCAAGTGCTCTTCATCCTGGAAAGAAGTGACAAGTGGAGTGCCATCAGAAGGGTTCCAGTCCTGTCCAACATCTTTATTAATGACTTAGATGAAAAGTTAGAAGGCATGATCATCAAGTTTGCAGACAACACCAAATTGGGGGGGGGGGGGGGGTAGCCAATACTCCAGAGGACAGGAGCAGAATTCAAAACAATCTTGACAGATTAGAGAGATGATGGGCAAAAACTAACAAAATGAAGTTCAACAGTGACAAATGCAAGGAAAAGATACAGAATGGGGGACAATGCCTGGCTTGAAAAAGATCTTGGACAACAAGTTAAACATGAGCCAACAATGTGATGTGGCAGCAAAAAAATCCAATGAGATTTTGGCCTGCATCAATAGGAGCATAGTGTCTAGATCTAGGAAAGTCATGCTACCCCTCTATTCTGCTTTGGTTAGACCACACCTGGAATATTGTGTCCAATTCTGGGCACCACAATTCAAGAGAGATATTGACAACCTGGAATGTGTCCAGAGGAGGGCGACTAAAATGATCAAGGGTCTGGAGAACAAGCCCTATGAGGAGCAGCTTAAGGAGCTGGGCATGTTTAGCCTGAAAAAGAGAAGGCTGAGAGGAGATATGATAGCCATGTATAAATATGTGAGAGGAAGCCACAGGGAGGAGGGAGCAAGCTTGTTTTCTGCTTCCTTGGAGACTAGGATGCGAAACAATGGCTTCAAACTACAAGAGAAGAGATTCCACCTGAACATGAGGAAGAACTTCCTGACTGTGAGAGCCGTTCAGCAGTGGAACTCTCTACCCCAGAGGGAGTGTGGTGGAGGCTCCTTCTTTGGAAGCTTCTAAACAGAGGCTGGATGGCCATCTGTCAGGGGTGATTTGAATGCAATATTCCTGCTTCTTGGCAGAATGGGGTTGGACTGGATAGCCCATGAGTTCTCTTCCAACTCTTTGATTCTATGATTATAGCTGTCTGGATAGCTAGATCAGGTCCATTTCAGCCTAATCCATTGTCTACATGAATACTGCTGCCATCACCCTTGTCCTGAGCTGATTGGAATATGGAAGTAAATGGGTCCTGCTTGATGCTGCTGCTTCTTGCAAGACATGCAGCTTCCTGAAAGTGGCTGCCTAGACATGACAGTCACATATGCTGAGGGTATCCATGCAATGAACAAGAAGGAGGGATTGCTCTACCTCCTCCTTGCTGTTCACACAGGTTATTTCTTTATCGTGTCAGTATCACCAGACGATTGTATTACATTTTTAACAATTTTTTAACAAACAGACAAAACAGAGTTTGCAAGCTTGGTAGTTGATTAAATGTCCTTTGACCAGTAACTGGTCCCTTGGAGTGCCTCTGGTGTTGCCGCAAGGAGGTCCTCACCTCTGAGGATGCTTGCCATAGATGCAGGCGAAACGTCAGGAGAAATGCCTCTAGAACATGGCCATATAGCCCGAAAAAACCCACAAGAACTCCATTGTGCATGTGGCAGGGCTCAAGTTGCAATGCAGCAGGTGGTCTGTGGCTTGCTCTTCTCCACACTCGCATGTCATGGATTCCACTTTATAGCCCCATTTCTTGACGTTGGCTCTGCATCTTGTGGTGCCAGAGCGCAGTCTGTTCAGTCTGAACAGACTTCACACAGGTGTCCTGTTATGACATGAGCAGAAAACTAAGCAAAATATTCATAATTGGAGACTTTTCAATACAAAATTCAGAACAGTGTTTTTATGTGCAGAAAACAGTATTTTCTTGTGCATAAAATAATACATTTATCATTTCCTGTGCAGAAAATGTCCTGGGTAGAAAATGCTGTTTCTGTTTCAAACAATCCTGTGAAAATGCTATCATTAGTAGAGTGCTTAGGAAAATCTGCCATGGAGTGTATTAGCAGGGCAAGATCTTAAGAAGTTGGAGTAAGTTGGAAAGGAAAACAAAGGATAAGAGGATGGAGATGCACATTCCTGGATATTAGACTCCTCTGTGTCTGAACTGTCTGACTCCAGGGGGGTGAGTGAGTGATATATTTAGAATAATAGAATCATAGAATCCAAGAGTTGGAAGAGATCTCATGGGCCATCCAGTCCAACCCCATTCTGCCAAGAAGCAGGAATATTGCATTCAAATCACCCCTGACAGATGGCCATCCAGCCCCTGTTTAAAAGCTTCCAAAGAAGGAGCCTCCACCACACTCCGGGGCAGAGAGTTCCACTGCTGAACGGGTCTCACAGTCAGGAAGTTCTTCCTTGTGTTCAGATGGAATCTCCTTTCTTGTAGTTTGAAGCCATTGTTCCTTGTCCTAATCTCCAGGGAAGCAGAAAACAAGCTTGCTCTCTCCTCCCTGTGGCTTCCTCTCACATATTTATGCATGGTTATCATATCTCCTCTCATCCTTCTCTTCTTCAGACTAATTTAATTTGTGCATTAAATGTCTACAGGACTGTTATAGAAAGAAGAGTACAGGTTTGCACCAAAAGGCAGAACCAGGTCCAATGATATTAAGTTACAGGA
Organism: Anolis sagrei; assembly: GCF_037176765.1. NCBI lineage: Eukaryota > Metazoa > Chordata > Lepidosauria > Squamata > Anolidae > Anolis > Anolis sagrei. The sequence continues at coordinate 295,451,519 of NC_090022.1, read as the reverse complement.
GGATAAACATATCAAGGAGCTGCAAGAGCTTTTCATGGCTCACCTACACAGTCACTTAAAATTGAGGTTGGCTAGGGCATTGCTGCTTCAAATTGGTCCCAGATTCAGTGAAACTATTTACATAGAATCAAAGAGTTGGAAGAGACCTCATGGGCCATCCAGTCCAACCCCCTGCCAAGAAGCAGGAATATTGCATTCAAATCACCCCTGACAGATGGCCATCCAAGCTTAAAAGCCTCCAAAGAAGGAGCCTCCACATGCACCATCCCAGAGTCACAGTAGCAGTGGGAGTGGGGTCCAGACTGTCCAGTTGGGCTGCTCTGGTTGGTCATCCTTTCTTGCACTGTTGGTCCAGTTACCATGGCACCTGGCCACGAGCTCCAGAAAGGTGCAGCTTTGGCTGAGTGCCTTTGCTAATGCCAGCAGAGACATTTGGTAACAGCCAGGAACTCCTGACCAGCTGCTGCAATAACAAGTGCAACATGGCCCCGATCCATCTACATTTCCCTACACCACAGAATGCAGGAATAAAGGAGATGGTAGTATCTGGCCATGTAGATAGTGAACCAGTTCAAACCAGTTCACATTACGTCAGAGTGTGGGGCCATGACAGGGTTTTGAGGAGACCCTTAATAATTCCCCAAGTTCTCCCATGTTATCAAGTCCCTGAACATCATGTGGACACCCAGAAGCAATTTCTCGTTAGATTCATGGTTTGGAATCAATGTAGACAAGCTCCTAGAGAGGTGATTTGTTTTCTTTATATGGGCAACTTAAGATACAACAATTAGCTATCTACTAGAGCAGTGGTTCTCAACCTGGGGTCCCCAGATGTTTTTGGCCTACAACTCCCAGAAATCTCAGCCAGTTTACCAGCTGTTAGGATTTCTGGGAGTTGAAGGCCAAAAACATCTGGGGACCCCAGGTTGAGAACCACTGTACTAGGGATATATGAATGACTAAGATTAAGTTTACCCCCAATGAACACATGCCTAGCTGGATTTCTGCATAAGGAGTATTTTGTGGCCCTTTCCAACTCTATGATTTTGTGAATGTTATCTGTAAACAGACAGGAAGAATCTGTTTTCCTTAATATTTTCAAACATTTCTTTGTACATGATTTGCAAAATATTCACAAGAATCTTCTAATTGATAGGAATAGGCTCATTGGAGTACAGTTTAAATATGTGGCTTAACATATGTATTGACTCAACATTCAATAGTTGTTTCTCTTTACTTGGCTTCTCCCTGGACCTTGCCCACCAGCCACTCTCACGAAGGGAAATGGAAAAGGTGAGTCAGCAGCATACTTTCTCCTGCATGTGAGAACATCTCCCTGAACTGTACAATTTTCAAAGACATTCCCACAGTGGAGAAACGAGTTTAAATTAATAATTTTCCCTGCAAACATGAATTATTTCAGCAAACACATCCCTAGTACATGCCTTGCTGGCTAACCTGAAATTAATGTGTGGCATATTTGTGGTAGTGGTGGTGTGTGTGGTATTTTGATTGTCATCTTAGGTCACAATGTGTCTCAGTGTATACTTACTTGGAAGGACACCCCACCACTCCTTTTTCTCTCCTCACTGGTGTTAACTTGTGGGTAGAGACTTTGGCCCCTAGGTGCAGGCTTCTTTCACTGATAGCCAAGAGATATGACCCCAGTTTCTCTTCCATGTATGAAAAGAATCCCAATGATAGAGACCCAAATCCTATTCTGTGTTCTGACTAGGGGTGAATCTGAAAGGGCAAGAAAACCCAGACTTACCTCTAATACCTGAGAAAAATGTATAATATCACAAAGGACTACTGTCTCACCTGCCTCATAGGAAACCTGCTACAAAACAGGAGCTTTTTTGTTGAGTTCCAGGGCCAGAGAAGCAGATGGCAGAAACAAAAGAACAGCATGCCTCAGGGAAGCATGCTTGCTCCATCCTTGTTCAACATCTACACAAATGACCAGCCACTGCCAGAAGGGACAGAGAGATTCATCTATGCTGATGATCATGCCATTACTGCTCAAGCAGGGAGCTTTGAGATGGTTGAACAGAAGCTCTCCGAATCTGAAAGGGCAAGAAAATGCAGACTTACCTCTAATAGACTTCTGACTGTCTCCATGCGGTTCATCGCTTAGCCCCATTTTGGGCCAAGTTGGGGGATACTGCACAGTTTGCTAGAAGCTCCAGCATGTCTTACAGCTTCAGGGCAATCGAAGCAGCTGGACTGACCCTCCTTTTTCTGGTTGCACAGTTGCCTCTGTTGATGTCAGAACAGTGGTTGTCATGTCTAGGAGATTGTATGGAGCTCCATGGTTCGCTAGTGGAGCAGGAGGGGGGGGAGCAGAAGCAACTTGGAGGTTGAGAAGTTGGTGTGGTTCTAGTACAGCTGGATCATGTGACATAGACAGTGACATGTTGCCACAGCAAATTTGAAGATCCACCGGGAGGAAAAGTGTTCTTGCCATACATCAAGGGAACCACTGACCACATAGGGAAGCTGATGAGGAAACACAACATACAAACTATCTACAGACCCACCAAGAAAATCCAACAAATGCTACATTCAGCAAAGGACAAGAGGGATCCTTTCTCTTCTGCAGGAGTCTACCGTATTCCATGCAGCTGTGGACAAGTCTACATAGGGACCACCAAACCCAGCAGCATTGCCCAAACACGAATCAAGGAACATGAAAGGCACTGCAGACTCCTTCAACCAGAGAAGTCAGCCGTAGCAGAGCACCTGATGAACCCACCTGGGCACAGCATTTTATTTGAGAACACAGAAATGCTGGACCACTCTCACAACCACCATGTCAGACTACACAGAGAAGCCATTTAAACACACAAGCATGTGGACAATTTCAACAGAAAGGAGGAAACCATGAAAATGAACAAAATCTGGCTACCAGTATTAAAAAAAACTCTAAAATTGCAACAGCACAACAACAGAGAGGAAACAGGCAGGGACATCTAATACCTCTCAACAAAGGTTTGCCCCAGGCACAGTCAGGCCATTGTATGCTAATCAAGGTGGTCAGTTGAAACATTCACACCTAGCTCCAGCAAACAAGAGTCCTTTGTCTCACCCTGGTCATTCCACAGATATATAAACCCATTTTCCTAGTTCCAACAGACCTCACTACCTCTGAGGATGCTTGCCATAGATGCAGGCGAAACGTCAGGAGAGAATGCCTCTAGACCATGGCCATATAGCCCGAAAAAACCTACAACAACACAGCAAATTCAGCTGGCTGTCAGCCATTGAAACCACTTTGGAGCACGTCTGCTCTAGATTTGCCCATAGTAGTAGCCTGTAGATACTTGACCAAACTCAAACCCATTAACTCAATCAGATTTACTTACATGTTGACCCAAAACTCAGAAATTGTTTCAAGCAAGCAATTCTAGCTAGGATTCGTTGAAAGTATTATAGCCATGGAGTACCCTTCTGAGATTTCTTTTTGGGTTTTTTTGTGGGTTTTTGGGATATCCAGAGCTCTCTTGGCTTTTTATGAAATTCCTTGATTTATTTTTTTTGACCAGAAAATATAAAGGTTCACTGTCAGTTCTTCGGCCAATAACAAAATGAAGTTAATTGGGGATAATTTCTTAAGCAACCCAACTTTTTAAATGGTTGTGCGAGATGATAAGACTGATAATGTCTGTTGAGAATTTGATTGTTCTGCAATATTCTTATAGGGATATGATTTATTTGCAGTAACACAACATTTAGACCGTGTAACAAGAAAACATGAGTTTGCAATAGGAAGACATTATGGTGATGTGATAGTGAAACATATCATTATAATAGTCAAACATTTCAGTAACAAAATAAGGAAACAATTAAGTAACACAATATTGAAAAAGTCCAATAACATAAATCTATAATTTGCTTGTTGTTGTTGTTGTTGTTGTTAATTCGTTCAGTCGTCTCCAACTCTTCGTGACCTCATGGACCAGTCCACGCCAGAGCTCCCTGTCGGCCGTCACCACCCCCAGCTCCTTCAAGGTCAGTCCAGTCACTTCAAGGATGCGATCCATTCATCTTGCCCTTGGTCGGCCCCTCTTCCTTTTGCCTTCCACTTTCCCCAGCATAATTGTCTTCTCTAGGCTTTGCTGTCTCCTCATGATGTGGCCAATGTACTTCAGCTTTATTTCTAGTATCCTTCCCTTCAGTGAGCAGCTTAGTAATTTGCTTAGTAATTCTCAATATGTCTTAGGTTATTGGTTCTGCACCTGCGTATCCCCAGATGTTTTGGCCTTCAACTCTGAGAAATCCTAACAGCTGGTAAACTTACTGGTATTTCTGGAAGTTGTAGACCAAAACGTCTGGGACCCACAGACTGAAAACCACTGTCTTAGGTGGAGAAAGCTTCAAAGTTTCCATCATGACAACTAGGCACAAATTTTTGCCAACACTTTCTGGCCCAAACCAGCTGATTTCACAGTGTGTTGTCGCTTACTATGGGCCTATATATTTCAGCTTCAAATTCACTGGTATTCATTATTCATTTTTTAAAGACAGGATAATTTACATTTCCTGATTGGAAGCCTGGGATTATTCATCATCACCCTGCATATCTCCTATAAAGATGATAAATGAACGTATATTAACTGAACCTTAAAACAATATAATACATGGTTGTAAGAGGGTTTTTTTCCTCCTTAAAAGTTTTGCCGAGCTGCATTTCCGTTGTAATTAGTTTACTGCTTGTTGTTCTTTTTAATCAAATCCTGTTAAGAAGCCGTCAGAATTTGAACTGATTTCCAGAGGGTTAAAAGACCAGGAAAAACAAGAGAGCGAGTGTGTGTCAGCCTCCCCACCACTCCTTTTCCCCTTGCATTTTGTTTAGTGCTACCAAAATATCCAGGAAATTATGTAACTCCAGCATGTAGATAAATAAATAATCATGTTTTTAGTACTGATGAAGTAAATCAGCAAACTCAGGGGAGAAGACGCGAGCCCAAAGAGTCTGGTAATGAGCTACAAAATTGCTCCCCCCGAAAGACTCTTTAGAAAAAGAACAAGAAGGAAAAGAGATTGTAAAAGGCCATCATGACTAAGTTTAGATCCAAATCGCTCTACCCTTTTCAATTTGTTTTTTTTTCCTTCTCCCAAGTTGCTATTAATTTCTTTAAAATCTTTTGTTTTGTTTTGTTGGCTTCCTTATTAACATTTTCTTTTAGTTTTGAAGAGCTAAGTCATTTAGGGACAACTGTACCAAAAGCTCACGCTATCACTTGCTGTAAACCAACAGAAATTTTTAACTGGGGCTGTCTATAAGGAACACACAACCATCTTAGTGCAACAATTCCATTGGATTACAATTTGTTTTCAGGCACAATTGAAAGTGCTGGTGCTGACCTATAAAGCTCTATAAGTCTTGAGTACAAGACATACGAAGGTTTGTATCTTCCTTTATGAGTTCAAGTCCAGGAGGTGCTCTTATCCCTGTGTTTACTTTCTCAGTATCATTTGGCAAAAACAAGGGAGAGGACTTTCTCATTAGTTTATCCTAGACTTCTGAACTCATTCCTTTCTGAGGCTAAGATTCCCCCTTCTTGCTTTGCTTCATGCCTGCTGTTGGGGGACTGTTGAGCTTGCATGGATGGATCAGAGATTTGAACAGAACTCTCCATCTTGGTTTAGTGCTATCTAGTCAAAACTACCAAGATTTGAGTTGCAAGTGCGATACACCTCCCACAGCCAACCCAAGAAGTATGCTCACACATGATGTTGGGATGAACAATGGCCACAACTCATTTATTGATCACAGGAACAAGGGTTGGCAGCCAAGTATGGGTCCTAGATCATGATCAGGCAGCCCACTGCTGTCTGATACCGCAAAAGCCAGGGTGCCACCGGCACAATACCGGGCAAACGCAACTCGGCACTCCTGGGACCACCAGGCATTCCCCCCCTTTCCGCTGGGGGGGAGGGGGTACCAAACCAGATCCAGGGCCCATGCCCCACGCCAACAAGGAGTTGTGACAAGAAGCATAAAACAAACAAGTAACTGTTAACAGGTAACCATGACAAGGGAAAAACAACAACAAAAGTTAACCGCCGATGAAAACATAAACCGCATGCAGGGTGGGTGGGATGGATCAGCTGTTGCAGGCACAGTGCCTGTTGGGGAGCTTGGGGCAGCCCTACATAGGCTGCCCATGAAGAGGGAAAGGCCAGCTCAGGCCTCTCCCACCACGAGGCATGGTCAGTTCGCCATTGGTCAATTGACCCGCTGGTGGAAAACCTTCCAGCCATCTGAGGGGGCTTCTGGGAGGAAGAAGCCCCCCTGAGGCAAGAATGGCGGTGGGGGACGCCCTGCACCACAACTTCCTTGGCCCGGTAAGTCGGGCCATGCCTTATGTCAATAATCAAGGGAAGCCCACAGTTCATGTCACATAGGATTAAACTTGATGATATCATGAAGCATGACATGTTCAAAATTAAGCACAGTTTTCCATAAAGTGTATTTCAAATTATAAACACCAAGTCTAACAAGCAAGAAGATTTATCTGCTTCGAAATTTGTTTTCCAATGAAGCATAAGTTAAAACTCTTGCAAAGATAATCTGAACAGAAAATCCTTGCCATATAGATTCTGCTAACTTGAAAGACATCAAGAATTCAACAGTATTGCTTCCTCCACAGAGAGACTCTTGTCATTGCAGGTTCGCAACTTGGGAGTTCTCATGGACTCATTGCTGAGCCCAGAACCCCAGGTCTTGGCGGTGGCCAGGGGAGCTTTTGCACAATTAAAACTTGTGCACGAGTTGCACCCGTATCTTTGGAGGTCTGACTTGGCCAAGGTAGTCAACATTCTTGCTACATCCTGAATCGATTACTGCAATGCACTCTACATGGGGTTGCCTCTGAAGACTGCCCGAAAGCTTCAGCTAGTCCAACGTTCAGCATCCAGGTTGCTCATAGGAGCGGAGTACAGGGAGCGCACAACTCCCCTGTTACTCCAGCTCCACTGGCTGCCTATTAGCTTCTGAGCACAATTGAATGTACTGGCTTTAGCATATAAAACCCTAAATGGTCAACAATTTTTGTCAACAATCGTATGCTACCTTTCTCTGTCCTGTTAGTTTTTCTTTTATTTCATTAATATCTCTGGTGTATAACTCATATTTTTCCCATCCTACATTTATTTCATTCTCTACATTTATCTATTCATCTTCTCCCTTTAAACTTATTTCTAGTAATTATCTTAATTGGAAAGCCTCATAATGTGTTGTTGTTCATTCGTTCAGTCATCTCCAACTCTTCGTGACCTCATGGACCAGCCCACGCCAGAGCTCCCTGTCGGCTGTCACCACCCCCAGCTCCTTCAAGGTCAGTCCAGTCACTTCAAGGATGCCGTCCATCCATCTTGCCCTTGGTCGGCCCCTCTTCCTTTTACCTTCCACTTTCCCCAGCATAATTGTCTTCTCCAGGCTTTCCTGTCTCCTCATGATGTGGCCAAAGTACTTCATCTTTGCCTGTACTATCCTTCCCTCCAGTGAGCAGTCGGGCTTTATTTCCTGGAGGATGGACTGGTTGGATCTTCTCACAGTCCAAGGCACTCTCAGCACTTTCCTCCAACACCACAGCTCAAAAGCATCGATCTTCCTTCGCTCAGCCTTCCCTAAGGTCCAGCTCTCACATCCGTAGGTTACTACAGGTTACTACGTAGGTTACTACAGCCTCATAATAATATTGTAGATTTAGAAACCCAGTGTGCCTTCCCAAATAGGAAACTCCTAGCATTATGTCCCAGCGCACTTTACCAGAGATCTAGGATATCTGCATGCCCATCCCCTCCAAACACTCCACCTGGTCATGCCCAGCACTTTTAATTTTAATTGTAACATTTGGCACTGCCATTGTTTTTAATTGTGGCATTGTGTGTTGTCAATGTTATTGCTTTGTTTTCTGAGTTATTTTGCTGTCTGTTGTTGCTGTCATTTTTACTATTGTATTTGGGCTCGGCCTCTTGTAAGCCGCACCGAGTCCTTCGGGAGATGGTAGCGGGGTACAAATAAAGGATTATTATTATTATTATTATTATTATTATTATTATTAAACCTCCATCCAAGAATTCTCATTGGGGTACATTAAATCTTTTTCATTATGTCCAAACATATCTCCCTCTACGAAATATCAAGGATGTTAAGATCATCCGGGGAGGCCATGCTTTTGGTCCCACCTCCTTTGTAGTTCAGACTGCTGGAGATGAAAGACGGGACCTTCTTTGTGGTGACCCCTCGGCTGTGGAACTCTCTCCTCAATTATATTATATCTGCCCTCTTCCTCCTGACCTTTTGGGGAAAAACTCAAATCCTGGCTTTGGGATCAAGTGTTTGTGGAATAATTGTGGAAAATAATGTTTTAGTGGACTGCAATGGACTGATTTCGATTATGTTTTGAACCAGCAAACTGTTTTTAATTGAATGCTTATAATTGTTTTAATTGTGTTAATTGTAACTGTGTTTTAATGTATTGTTTTTGGCATCTAATAACTGCCTGCTGTAAGCTGTCCTGAGTCCCTCTTCAGAGGCGAGAAGGACAGGATAGAAATGCCCCAAATAAATAAATAAATAGCCAGTTTTGTTTCCAGCTTTTGCTCTGGGACAGAGAAGAGGGACCTAACCTGAAAATTTTGAAACATGGGCTGGTTGATATGGAGTACGTGGTCCCTAAGGTATCAAAAATGGACATTGTGTAGGACTTTAAGGGTTGTCTTCAACTGCAAATAATGCCTGGAAAGTAAACTGTGAGCGATTAAACACTTACAAGAGACATGCAATATCTAACTAAAAATAAGGATTCTTGCTACTGCATTTGGTGACTTGAGAATAGCACGTCTGACACAGGATTCAGGTGTTACCAATGGCACTATGGATTTTGAGGAGGCATGAATACAGGGCAAAACGCAGAAACATGCCAAGAAGAAGGTGCATCAGGCAAACTCTTGTCGGGACTGCCTTCCATCTGGAAACCTATATCCTCAATCTGAAAGATCATGTAGATCCAGAATAGGTCTTCACAGTCACTTATGGATCCACCACCAAGACTCTATATCTGGAAGACAATCATATTTGACCATGAGGTTGTGCAACCAATTGCATATCAGAAAGGGCGCTTCATGTTTCCACAACACTAGTGACTAAAATGCTGCATTGAAAGCACTGAAGTGTAATTATACATCATCTGAATAGGCAACACATACACTTTGCTGCTTTGAGTGTCTTATAAGATAGAAAAAGTGGCTAATAATAATAACAGTAATAATAATGATAATCAACAACACATTTCAATAAACCCATTTATTCACTTCTGAATGGAATATGAACATTACATCATGTCCTCCAAAAGTACAACCACGTGTGTAAAAGAGCTTGCTTGGGCATAAAACACCTACAGGATGCCAGGCATAGTTTATTGTCCAGACACAATTTCATTTTTATTGCCCAGCTCACAGCTCATTGATTAGCAGATGCTGGGCAGGAAATCTAGCTGGTCAGTTAATCGCCTTCCTGCTGCTGAAATTAACTAATAGCTGAAGTAATAAGCAAAGACCAGTACAGGACCTTCCTGCTACTGGTAGGAAATCAGCTTTCCTCTATTCTCATACTTCTCTGCATGAGTGAAAATGAGTTGGACACTAACAAATTCGTATAATAGATCTGGAAGATCTTTCACAACAGGAAGGCATCAGGAAAAATGCAGTTGCTGTTGAATTCATGAAACGATGCCGCTTGCTTTGGACATAATAATGGAGATTTCCTTGTCCATAGCTGTGCTCAAGGCTATTTAAAGTCCATTTGGTTGAAATGATTTCATCTGTATCTGTTTTAACATTTTTCGACCCGTGTCCCAGGGCTGGATGAAAGATGGGATGATGGCGGTGGTGGCGATGATGATGACCAGAATCTTAGTGGTGCCTTTTTTTTTTACTATTGTACATGGTTGCACAAATAAAGTGCTGTGAACATTACGATTTTGCATTCTCAGATGACATATATTTATTTGTCATGTCCTGCAATGTCTTTGGTGTGACCCTCATATCTATGGGAAAAATGTTCCAAGATCCTCATGTATACCTGAAATTCTGAATAATAACGATTATGCTGTCATGCGCTGGGCCTATAGCAATTGGCTTTTGAACAGGACGTGCTCTTTGTGCCCAGCAGGAAGCTGGGGTGCCTCAGCTGAGAGGCCCTAAGGATTTTCCTATACAAAGTTGTTAGAAGCTTGAAAAATTTAACAAAGTTCTTTATTATTGCTTAGGTCTTCAATAAATCAAACAAATACACTACTTCTCAGAACTTCAACAGGTCTAGACACTATGCTCCTATTGATGCAGGCCAAAATCCCATTGGCTTTTCTTTGCCGCCACATCATATTGTTGGCTCATGTTTAACTCCAAGATATTTTTCACACCTACTGCTCTCAAGCCAGGCATCGTCCCCCATTTTGTATCTTTGCATTTCGTTTTTTCTGCCCAAGTGGAGTATCTTGCATATATATATAATATATATAATGTACACATGGAAGCACTGAATCATTTTCGGCTGGAAACCACCCTGAGACCCGTCCCCCCCAGGGGTTGAGAAGGGCAGGATACAAATATTTGAAACAAATAATAAATAATAAATTAAACTCAAGGCAGAAAGGCATGGCGGGGAGGAAAGGCACTACTCCAGGCGGGGCCTGCAGCACAAATCAACAGAAAAGAGACAGCTTTTAAAAGGAAGCCCAGGGTAGGATAGCTCCAGGTCATCACTCTTTTCTCCCTGTGAAGTTGGAGCCTCCTTAACACGTCTTGGAAAGCTGTGTGCAGGGAGAGGAGAGAGCACATGCATCTGCAACGCCTGTAGCATCTTTCTTCTCTAGAGTAGAAACAGCTTTAAAGAAATATTGAACCCAGGTGTCCTCTATAGACTGAAGGGGAAAAGATCTCAGAAAGAGTGGTACCTTATCTCTGATACTTTTAATCCAGGTCTTAATGAAGGATATAGGACAAGGCTGCCATTGCCTAAAATGATAGGAAGGGACTGCTTGTTTCATGTTGAAGGCCAGGTCTTGGCGGTGGTCAGGGGAGCTTTCGCACAATTAAAACTTGTGCGCCAGCTGCGCCCGTACCTTGGCCACGGTGGTCCACGCTCTGGTTACATCCCGTATAGACGATTGCAATGCTCTCTACGTGGGGTTGCCTCTGAAGACTGCCCGGAAGCTTCAATTAGTCCAACGTGAGGCAGCCAGATTACTAACAGGAGCGGAGTACAGGGAGCATACTACTCCTCTGTTGCGCCAGCTCCACTGGCTGCCAATTAGCTTCCGAGCACAATTCAAAGTGCTGCTGTTGACCTATGAATCCCTAAACGACTCCGGCCCAGTTTACTTGTCCGAACGGATTCTTCCCTATGAACCATCAAGGTTGTTAAGATCTTCTGGAGGGGCCCTGCTCTCGGTCCCACCACCTTCACAATCGCGTCTGGTGGGGACGAGGGACAGGGCCTTCTCGGTGGTGGCCCCTCGGCTCTGGAACTCTCTCCTGCTGGAGATTAAATCTGCCTCTTCTTGACTTTGGAATATAGCATTTGCAGAATGATGACTGAGTCAATAACTCTTGACCACACTGACAGATGGTGATGAATTTGTGATTTTACTCTGATGACCTGGCCTTATGTAATTGTGATTTGTATTTTAATGTATTTGTATTATTGTATTATGAGGTTGTGATGTTTTTATACTATTGTCTATGAATCTCTTGTTGTGAACCGGCCTGAGTCCCTCTTCGGAAGTCGAGAAGACCGGGTTATAAAAGCTCTAAATTTATAAATTTATCCCATCTTTAGATGATCTCCTTACGTAAAATATTCCCCATCATCTCTGCTTGAGTGATTGTGATTTTTTACTTTTACGTATGTGAGTTGCATGCCAACTCTGCGGTTCTTTCCCTTTCTGGGCCAATCACATTAATGTGTGTTTGTCGATACTGAATTTCATTTGCTGCCGAAACACCCAAAGAGACGACAAATCGTGTTGCATTTTCCGTGCCTCTTAAGCTAGAGTTTTCACTTCTCCCCTGCACTGTGTTGTCAGCAAAACTTAACACATTTACAATCGGTCTCTTGATCTCGGGCAATTACTGTACAAGGCAATAGCAGGTGCTGCCGCCTTAACAAGAGAAGGATGTTGTACCGACATTGTGCTGTCCCATCCGGCGCTCATATCAAGATTGTCAAATTGCTTCAAATTAAATTGACACTGGGGCAGGAGAGAAATTGCCATGTTGTTGTAAATATATGAGGTTTGCTTGCCTTCAATACTTTTAAAGGAAATGTGAGGTGGGGAGAATGCATTTGTTCATGAATTTAATTATCGGTTCTACTTAGGAGTCTCTTTTGGCCCATTCCTATATCTCCAGGTGGTGCAGCAGGGAAGAAAACATGAAAAAGAGAGACATAAATTAAATACTAAGCACATTTATTCAGGCAGAGGCAGTGTGGTATGGTGATTTGGGTGCTCAGATTGGACTCCAGGAAACCAGTGTACAAAATCTCACTTTGGGAACACCCACACTGTAGAATGACAACACTTTAACTGCCATAGTTCAGTTTTAGGGAGTTTTAATTTTACAAGGTTATTAGCCTGGCTTTTTAAACTGCCACATCACAGTGTTTACTCGTGTTCAGCTTATTATCACCCTAGGACTCATCACAAATGTCCATGGATTTGCCACACATCATGGCGAATCTATGGGCTACTGATTTGGAGAATGGAGAAGGCATCACTCTACACACCCACATTGCATGACTTGCCTTTTCCCTCATCCCATGGGGGGAAGCATCTCCATCCATCTTTCCCCCATTGCTGATAAGACAACAAGGGAAGTGTGTTGTCGCATGCTGGGCCTGTGCATAAGACTGTAGACAGTTTAAAGGCCCTTGGATTTCCTTAAAACAGAGTCTTTAGATTGCTTAAAGGTTCAACAAAGTTCTTTATTAATGAAAACAAACAGATACTTTAAAGCTTTCTTAACAGTCTATTGGCTCCCTCTCAATCTTGTCCACAGGGAACAGGCACTATCTTCATAAACTGTATTTTAGCTAATAGGGAAATCCTTAACTTCTAATCTGGGCAGTCTGTCCTTGCCTCTGTTGGTGTGGAACCCCTGCACCTGGTACCAACTGCTTCTGGCTTCCGTGAGTGACCCTTACCAAGCAGAGGTTTGTAGACTTCCAAGGGAAAAAAGAAGGAGTTCAGGTTTCAGTGATGGCTGGCTGAAGTGCTGTGAGACTGGATTCCCTCAGCAAAGGAGCTGTAAGATTGTATATCTCCCAGCCAAGCCACAGGACCTTTCTCCCCGGCCAAGCTGTAGAAGTCAAAGCTTTCTATAGGAGCTCTTGGTATTATGTCCTGCAGGAAAGGCTTCTCTGTGTGGACTGAACCCAAATTGGCTCCTATTCCCTCCAAAACCCAAAAAAGGGGGTGGGACTAGGAACCTAACGATAATTGACAGGTGGCTTGCCCTATGATTGCAGCCAAAAGAAGCCACCTATCTCCAAAGTCCCTGAAACATAGGACTACAACAAACATTCAATGCAAAGCAAACAAAATTGAAGCTCCTGGTACAGTTGTACCTGCACAGGAAGGCTCTTATGTTCCTGAGGTGGTGACATATGCCACTTGCTCTACCTTTTTTGGGATGTGGACCGACTGGAAGTAAATGTGTGTCATGTAATGGGCTTCATCCTGAAAGGGGATGAAGTAGCCCGCATGATGAGATCATAAGACTCCAAAATCCCTTTCATACGGACTTTTGATAAGTTGGGTATCATGCATCCTATATATCTCCATTTCATTTTTTTCTACGGTTTTGCTTGTTAGAATTCATTTTGTTATAAGGGTCATTCAAAATCATTTTTTCTTCTTCTTCTCAGAATATATTCATTCGAAAACTCTGAGGTTTGGGGAAAAGTACTATCAGGATGGCCTTCCAACTATGATCGGCAGAGAGGTGCATCCAAAGAATTTTGGTTGGCCTTCAGGATCCTTGGAGGTGGTCAGTGGGAGTGAACGAGGAGTGGCCGAGAGATAAGGCTCACTAGGTGGCCATTAACCCATGAGTTATATTGTATGTGTCTACAGATTTTCCCTTTACAGGTTATTACAAGTTCTTTCATTAAATAGGTCAGAAAATGGCCCTTTAGATCCATTTTCTTGTGTCTGGTCTTTTTATTTCATGGTGGGAGTTCAAATGTTTATTCTGTTGTTTCCTTGAACTGTCCCCTCCCGCCTTACCTTCCGGAAGAAGCTTAAATCCTGGTTATGGGATCAGGCGTTCACAGAATAGCTTGTTTACTGGGAAAGACAAGATTTATCGGACCGGAATTGGACTGCTTTGGATTACTATTTTAATTTTGGTGATTTTAAACGCATATTTAGATTTTTTTAAAAAAAACTGCGGATGTATTTATTTTGTGTTTTATATTATGTTTGGCATCGAATTGTTGCTTGTTTGGAAGCCGTTCTGAGTCCCCCCGTGGAGGTCGAGAAGGACGGGGTATAAATGTTTTAAATTAATTAATTGATTAATTAAGTACTCTAACTGGGACTAGCATGGAGCCCCCGGTGGTGCAGTGGGTTAAACCCCTGTGCCGGCAGGACTGAAGACCGACAGGTTGCAGGTTCGAATCCGGGAAGAGTGTGGATGAGCTCCCTCTATCAGCTCCAGCTCCTCATGCGGGGACATGAGAGAAGCCTCCCACAAGGATGATAAAACATCAAATCATCTGGGCATCCCCTGGGCAACGTCCTTGCAGACAGCCAATTCTCTCACACCAGAAGCGACTTGCAGTTTCTCAGGTCACTCCTGACACGACCAACAACAACTGGGACTAGCAACAGAATTAAGCAAGACAGTCACCATTTTCAAAAAGTGGCAGGCTCAAACCCAGCACCTCAATCCGTGGGTGATACCAGATGAGAGACTCCCCCCTGGCCACACAGAAGACTGGGCAACTTGGAAGGCGCTGAACAGACTGCGCTCTGGCACCACGAGATGCAGAGCCAACCTCAAGAAATGGAGCTACAAAGTGGAATCCACGACATGCGAGTGTGGAGAAGAGCAAACCACTGACCACCTGCTGCAATGCAACCTGAGCCTTGCCACATGCACAATGGGGGACCTTCTTGCGGCAACACCAGAGGCACTCCAAGTGGCCAGATACTGGTCAAAGGACATTTAATCAACTACCAAGTTTGCAAAATTTGTGTTTTTTTTAATCTGTTTGTTTGTTTGGTTCTGTTAGAAATGTAATACAATGTTCTGGTTGCGAATGACACGATAAAATATAAATAAATTTTCAAAATGACACCATATGATAGCCATGTATAAATATGTGAGAGGAAGCCACAGGGAGGAGGGAGCAAGCTTGTTTTCTGCTTCCATGGAGACTAGGATGCAATGGAACAATGGCTTCAAACTACAAGAGAGGAGATTTCATCTGAACATTAGGAAGAACTTCCTGACTGTGAGAGCCGTTCAGCAGTGGAACTCTCTGCCCCGGAGTGTGGTGGAGGCTCCTTCTTAGGAAGCTTTTAAGCAGAGGCTGGATGGCCATTTGTCAGGGGTGATTTGAATGCAATATTCCTGCTTCTTGGTAGAATGGGGTTGGACTGGATGGCCCATGAGGTCTCTTCCAACTCTTTGATTCTATGATTCTGTGATCTACTTAGTTCTGCTGGAAACTTGGAACAATAAAACAAAGTCTTCCCTTTGACAGTAACTTTTCGAGCTCTGCTGAATATTGTAGCCAACTCTAAAGTAAAATAGATGCACCTTTTTCTTTCTTTTTTTTCTAAAAAAGAAAGTGTCCAAATGGCATGACCTGGAAGAAGCTTGCAATGTTCCAAAGGATGACGGTGCATAAGGAGATTAAATGGGAGTGGATGAGCTCAAGGAGTCTATAATCATCATAAACCTATTGCCAGATGGCTGCTCCTGGTCACTTGCTTTAGAATTATTAAAGCAATAAAAATGGTTTGATGCTTGGGATGCCTTGTACGGAATCAATGCTACATTCCTCCTTGTCAGTTTCCCCCGTCCTCTCTGATAATTAAATTCACCGCAAGAGGTACCTTAGGTGCTATTGGAAAGACGGAGAAGAGTGCTTGATTTCCTTTCTCCCTCCTCCCATCATCTTATTATTTCCCCCTTTCCTTCTTCATTTCGATCCTTACAAGTCACCCCCCACCCTCCTTCCTTTCGCTCCTCTTCTTCCAACCGAATGCTCCAAGAAGACATTACTGCTTCGGTCATCTGAGAAATAAAAGTACCCCAGGAACTATCAAAGGAAAGCAAAATTCCAGAGCACTGAAGCAAAAGCGAGCCCTCTGAGCTGAAGCAATTTGGTGTCACTTTGTATACATTCTCTCTGTGTGTGTGTGTGTGTATGTGCAGACACAACTTGCTGAGACAGTCTATGTGATGATAGGATCAAACAGGGGAAACGGAGGAGCAAAGGCATAGAGAAAAGCAAGAAAAATAAAAGATGCCATGGGTATTTTTAAATTACAACCCCACTGATGCAAAAGGAGGAGAAACTGAATTCTAATGGGTTGCAAGATAGCATCATCTCATTAGCAGTTCTGTTGCAACTTCCATTGGTTTAGTTTATTTATTTTTTTCACTGAACACAATACCGTACACACAAATTGAATGGGTGTGAATGTTGGGAATGGCTACTAGGCTTGGGTAACAACGGAAAAATTTGTTTCTAAACTCGTTTTGTTTTTAGGGGTCTATCGCGTTTCGTTTTTTTAAAAGAATTCCGAAATTTTCCTTTTAAAATTTTCAAAATTTACGAAATTTCGTATAATTACGAATCGATTCGTTAATGGTGGACGCAATTGCGCAATATGCTAAAAAAACCTCCAAATGGGACAGGGGGAACTTCTGAAGCTTCCCTCTCCCTCTGTTGTTGACTGTTGGTGTGATAAAACAAACAACAACTATAAAACTTGCACCAGACATGCGAAAATAATTACGAAATAATTACGAAATAATTACAAAATAATTACAAAATAATTACGAAATAATTACGAAATAAATTGAAAAAATTGTTTCGAATCTAATTTATAGGGCTGGGCGGTTTCATTTCGTTAATTCGTAATTCGTTAATAATTCGTTATTTTTTTCAATTACAAAACGATAACGAACCATTCTGGAGCAATTATTAAAAAAACGAATTTTCAAAAACGTTTTGTAAATGCTTCGTATTTCGATATTGTATTCGTTTCGTTATTGTTTTGAGGTCATTTCGTTATTATTTCCGCATGTCTGGGCCAGTTTTATGGTTTAATTAGTGAAAAAAAATTATAATATCACACCAACAGTCAACAACAGAGGGAGAGGGAAGCTTCAGAAGGTTTTGGAGGTTTTTTACCATTTACGAAATTTTGTAAATATTGAACTTTTTAAAAGGAAAATTTTGTAATTATTTTAAATATCGAAACAAAAAAAACCCCCAAATACAAATTGATTTTAGAAACAAATTTTTCCGTTGTTACCCAGGCTTACTAATTTACTCCTCACACTATTCCTGCATGGCTCAATATTGGATCGTAAGCTAATTTAAATACGAATTAATAACGAATTACGAAATTAACGAACGAAACCGCCCAGCCCTAATGCTACATTATGGAAACATAACTCAAGTACCTTGAAAAAAGTCATTTGCGAGAGGTTCTGTTACGTGATCCCTTGCTGTCTAAGTATGATGGCCTTCGAAGTGTAGGGTCTTGGTGGTAATAAAACGTTATTTATATTCCACATAATAATAATACTACTACTACTACTACTAATAATAATAATAATAATCCTTTATTTATACCCCGCTAACATCTCCCGAAGGACTTGGTGCAGCTTATAAGAGGCCGAGGCCCAACACATCAATAAAACAACAGCATAACAAATACAACAATAAATGAACTCATAAACTCATAAAACAAAACAATAAACATTGAAAGACTAGCAGTAAACATTAGACAATAACACCACGACGCATTTAAAACTAAGGCCGGGCCAAATGTAATGATTACAAAAATTAAAAATGCTGGACATGACAGGTGAAATGGATAGGTTTTTGGAGATAGGTGCGGTGTGTAGACAATCTTAAATCTCTAGTAAAGTGCATTTGGGACATGATGCTTGGAGTTTCCTATTCTGGGAAGATACACTGGAACAACCACGTTAAAGATTGCTAACGTTGGGGCTTGTCTGATGTCCTTGGGGAGAGAGTTCCAGAGTCGTGGGGCCACCATGGAGAAGGCCCTGTCCCTCGTCCCCACGAATCATGCTTGCAACGCAGGTGGGATCGTGAGCAGGCCTCTCCAGATGATCGGAGAGATCGTGTGGGTTCGTATACGGAGATGCGGTCACGCAGGTAGGCAGGTCCCAAACCATTTAGGGCTTTGTAGGTAAGCTCCTGCACCTTGAATTGGGACAGAAAAATGAAGAGCGGCCAATGGAGCTCCCTGAACAGGAGGGTTGACTTCTCCCTGTAAGGAGCGCCAGTTAAAAACTCCCTGGAGGGACTCAGGGCAGATTACAAACATAAAAGGCAAACATTCAATGCCTGGATACAACAACAATACATGCATACTAACAAAATTTAACAACCCGGCATATAAACACAAATTATGACTTAACAACTAAAATTAAATAAAAAAACTCAGCCTATTGTAATAGACATAAGACAAAGCATCAAACATCGAACAGAAGCAACAATTTCCCAGTTCCTTGGACGGATACGTAGATGACTGTAGAGCCCTATTCTTGACCCACATGTTCTTCCACAGTGAGGACATTGTGAGGTTTCCAGGTGGAAGGAAGTCCTGGTCAGGGTTGGCTTGATGCACCTTCCTCTTGGCACATTTCTCCCTTTTGCCCTCCATTCGTGCCTCTTCGAATTCTGCAGCACTTCTGGTCACAGCTGACCTCCAGTTAGAGCACTCAAGGGCCAGTGTTTCCCAGCTCTCAGTGTCTATGCCACAGTTTTTAAGGTTAGCTTTAAGTCCATCTTTAAATCTCTTTTCATGCCCATCAACATTATGCTTCCCATTCTTGAGTTGGGAGCAGAATAATTGCTTTGGGAAATTGTGATCGGGCATTCGTACAATGTGGCCAGTCCAGTGGAGTTGATGCCATAGGAGGATAGCTTCAGTGCTGGTGGTCTTTGCTTCTTCCAGCATGTTGACATTTTTCCGGCTCTCTTCCCAAGAGATTTGCAGGATTTTCCTGAGGCAATGCTGATGAAATGGTTCCAGGAGTTTGTTAGAGTTCATTTCTGAAGAAACAAGTAGTAAGTGATATAAGTGATGCAAGGATCAATGCAGCAGGGAATGAGCCAAACCACTTGGCCAATATTGAGTGGTTACAGCCAGGGTGGGGTAGTTGCAAGGGGAATAAAGGAACCAAAGCACTACTCCCTGCTGTGGTTTGTTGGAGGTGATTTCTGGAGAGGTGCATTTGGAGGAGTTGGAGGAGTTTCCTGAAAGGAGTTTGGAGTTCTACAAGTCTTGTGTCTCAAAGAGAATATTTGGACTCTGTATGTATGTATGTTCTTTCATAAACTCTGCAAAAGACAACAACTGAGTTTGTTCCTTGGTCAAAGACAAAAGGCTTCAGCGTTTGTGAGTGTCTGCATTCATCTTCATCACGACTGAGTTGAGTGTGTCACCTGTAGGATGACCAGGAGGATATTCATCCCCTCTTGGAACAGGGATGACTTTTCATATTCTACCTTTGAACCAAAATTTCAAGTTGCCCCTTACTTGTATAATGTAGGATATGATGCTTGGGATTCCCTTCCATCTTCATAAATGGGTTTGAGTCTGTGAGAATTGGAATGGGGAAGTTCTATAATGTTCATGTACAGTAAAGGGCTGCTGTGACATTATTACATATAGGAGACAGTGAAGAGTCCGATACAGAACAAGACTTACATATGATGTGACCACTTTAACTGCCATGGCTCAATGCTATGGAATCAAGAGAGTTGTAGTTTTACAAGGTCATTAGCTTCTTTTCTTTTCTTTTTTTACCAAAGACTGCTGGTGTCTCAACTAAAAACTCCTATAATTTCATAGCATTGAGCCATGGCACTTAAAGTTGTGTCAAACTGCATTAATTCTACAATGTAGATGTACCCTAAGTCATAGATCTGTGTTCTGTTAGTTTGTCCTAATTAAGGAAGACCCATTAAATCCAATCTGTACACAAATTCTATGACTCCAATGGTCTCCTTTAGTTGGAAGTCACAATCTGATCTAGGCTATAGATTTTGATTTATTTATTTATTTCTCGTGTCAGGGCAGCCAGTCAATTATATTACATTTCCAACAGAACAAAGCAAACAAACAGAGAAAATACAAATTGTGTGAGTTTGGTCGTTGATTAAATGTCCTTTGACCAGTATCTGGCCACTTGGAGTGCCTCTGGTGTTGCTCCAAGAAGGTCCTCCCTTGTGCATGTAACAGCGCTCAGGGTGCATTGCAGCAGGTGGTCAGTGGTTTGCTCTTCTCCACACTCGCATGTCATGGATTCCACTTTGTAGCCCCATTTCTGAAGGTTGGCTCTGCATCTTGTGGTGCCAGAGTGCAGTCTGTTCAGCGCCTTCCAAGTTGCCCAGTCCTCTGTGTGCCCAGGGGGGAGTTTCTCATTTGGTATCAGTCATTTGGTATCAGCCATTCTGGGTTTGAGCCTGCCACTTTTGGACTCTCGCTTGCTGAGGTGTTCCAGCGAGTGTCTCTGTAGATCTTAGAAAACTAATGTCTGGATTTAAGTCGTTGACTTAACAGGGGATGAGCTGGAGATGTCTCTGTCTTGGTCCTTTCACTATTGGCTGCCACTTCCCAGAGGATGTCAGGTGGTGTGATACTGGCTAGACAGTGTTATTTCTCCAGTGGTGTAGGGCGCAGACACCCTGTGATAATGCGGCATGTCTCATTAAGAGCCACATCCACTGTTTTAGTGTGGTGATAGATTTTGATATTTGTCCTATACTGACATTGTTACCCCTGCATATGTATAAATTCATTTAATTTTACTGCCAACCACATGCATCTAACAATAGGTTAAAGGTTTCTTTGCTGTGCCTTGAAGAACTGAAAATGAAATCTATAGCTGACCTTTCTCTCAACAGGGAAGTCAAGGTGACTCACAGGCTATATTTTGGGGAAAATAAAATGCAGTCGGAAAACAGCGATAGGATCTGTCTCCCCCTCTTTCCATTCTTCTTCCTCCACTCAAGTACTCTCCCTCTGTCCCAATCTCCATTTAAGGACTATCACTGCACGTTGCTCTTTTCCATTAGCTTTGGGGAAGAAGCATCCATTTTAATAGAGCTTGTCATGCTTAATAGCCAATGTAAACTATGCATTCACATTGATTATATGCACTTTGGACAATTTTCTTTCAGAGAGGACTTTACAGGGGCAGAGAAATCATGGCTCGCATCTTTTTTTGTCACTGTGATGCCTTCGCACCCCTTAGGGCTTTTGATTATATGTGTATATTTGGGTCATCACAGGCGGAGGGAAAAGGAAGAACCGTACTGCTCCTTGTTTGCTAGCACTGCTCGGTTGTTTAATAAACTCACAAACTTTACACGGTCATTGAGGCAATGATGATATGATATATTTAGACAGAAGGATGATGGCAGATCACCCAGTTGTGATAGATAAAAGGATTTGCCATGCTCAGGGAGGACATGCCTTAGAGTGCCATATGCTAGGGGCAGCCAATAAATGTTGTTGTTTTTGTTGCTGCTGTTGTTGTTGTTTTCATTGTATGACTTCAAGTCATTTCTGACTCATGGGACTCCTAAGGCAACCCTTTCTCAGGTTTCTTGGAGGGCAGGATTTGTTTAGAGAGGGTTTGTTTTGGCCTTCTTCTGAGTCTGAGAGAGTGTGACCCAATCAAGGCCATGCAGTGACCTTGATTGGGTCAAGGTCCTTTGTTAAGAATGGATCCAAACTGTAGTGGTTTCAGCTAGGACTGTGATTAAAGAGTGTTTGCCCGGTGAGCTTCCACTAAACCAGATCAGTCAGAATGTAAAAGCAAGCACGCCAGGTTTGTAGGTAAACTACAGAGGTTTGTCACAGTTTGGCCAAAAATGATGCATGTCCTGATTCACTGCTCGAAAATGTATAAGCATACTTTCACAGAAAAATGAAAGACATTTTATACATTTTGACAGATATTTGACATATATGTGAAGATATTGCTTGGAGGTTTCCCTTTCATCATAGGCAGGAGGAGGGGGTGTACCCATGGTGAGAAGGAGAACATCTGATTATAATCAAAGACTTTCATGGCTGGAATCACTGGGTTGCTGTGATTTTTTGTGGCCTGTATGGACATGTTCCAGTAACATTTTCTTCTGATGTTTCACCTGCATCTGTGGAAAGCAACCTTCCACAGATGCAGGTGAACAAACCTCTGAGGATGTTTGCCACAGATGCAGGTTAAATGGCAGGTGAGAATGCTAATGGAACATGACCATATAGACCAAAAATCTCATAGCAACCCAGCTGATTATTGGTTGGTTTAAAGGTCAAGTCCAATGCAGAGATGTCCCCTTTGCAGAGACAGGAAACCGAAGTGGATGATAACATGTGTATGCAGATGATTCATTGATTGACTTAAGTGTCAAACAGGCCTTTTTCCATCTACGACAAGCGAGGCAATTGGCACCCTACCTATCTGACGAGGCTCTGGCAACTGTCATCCATGCCATGGTCACGTCTAAGCTGGACTATTGCAATGCCCTGTATGTTGGTCTTCTGATGTCTACAACCCGAAAGCTTCGTATCGTTCAGAACGTGGCAGCCAGGTTACTCACAAGAACGCCCATGAAATGTCATATAACACCAGTGCTGCAACACTTACATTGGTTTCCAACTGAGTACCATGGCCTGTATAAGATGTTAGTTCTGACCTTTAAAATCCTTTACAGCCAGGGTCCATTGTACCTTAGGGACCGCCTCTCCTTCTCCCATCATCGGAGATCGCAACGACCAGCCCAACGCGACTTACTCTATATACCGGGTCCTAGAGAAGTGCACTTGGAAAGGACCAGACACAGGTGGGCTTTTCTATTTCTGCCCCGGCCTTATGGAATTCCTTGCCGCCCTACATGAGAGCCATGCGTGACTTAGGGCCTTTTACTCTCGCACTTAAGACCTGGCTTTTTACTAGAGCATTCGATCTCTGTTAATTTTTAATTATTTTATCTTTTACAATTTAGCTGTAAATCGCCTGGAGCATTCTCGGATGGAAGGCAATTAATAAGTAATTAAATAATGATGATGATGATGATGATGATGTACTGAAAAGACATTGGCACTCCATGCAGTCATGCCAGCCACATGATCTTGGAGGTGTCTATGGACAATGCCGGCTCTTCGGCCTAGAAATGGAGATAAGCACCACACCCCAGAGTTGGACACAACTGGACTTAATGTCAGGGGAAAACATTTATCTACCTTTACTACCGAAAAGACAAAGATCCAAGGTATGGAAGGCAAAAGGCGGTAATGCTTGGGTGTCCTTTTAAAAGGCTAATTCATTCGGCTTTGTTTTAGCCTTCTCTTTTGTGTGAAATATAAGCCTCTGGACCCATCTGGCCAAGTAAACAACATAAATAAACATGACCCTGGTGATAAAGGGATTATCTGTCTTTCACATATATACAAAAGAGATTTTAGTATCTGGTCTGGGAGATCATTGGAGGGATATTTCTTGATGGCTCGGCGATCTCTGCTCCCAGGGGATCATGTTAATAGAAGGCAATAGGGGAACAGATCCCTTCATAGTATATTTGATTTTAACTTGATACACTTATGAATTAGTATAACACACAATCAATATATATTACACAAAAACATAATTTGGCACATTTATTAAAGGTTTTAGCTTTGATATATAGTTTAGGGTACAGTTGCTGTTGGGTCATCCTGGAGTGGCTTTGGAATAACGAAACTTCAATAGAGTAGAAAAGGTTTTTTTTAAAAAAAAAAACAAACATATACGACAAGTGAAATTGTTTAAATGTCTAAATTCATTTGGGAGAGGGGTGCAGTGGTCTCCAAAGTCCCGGATCCAAACCACTACACCACATTGACTATAACAAACAAATAGATATCATTACATGAGCATACGTAAATGTCTGACTCTGCAAGTATGTCAATCTTCCTATATTTTATTCTCAAGGGCCAGAAGAAATAGTAATCTTATTTTTCTGAGAGACCATCAATAAAATTGTATGAGAAAATTTGTTTTCAACACAGCACCACTATTTTCTACATAGAAATGTTGTTTTCTCAGCAGGAAACTCATTTTCTTCACAGATATGTTACAATTGGTATAAAAATGTTCTTTCATAAACAAGAAAAAAGCCATAGGGGGGAAAAAAATATCTCAAACTGAGAATATTCTGGTCCATCTATGACTTTCCTCTTAGCATTTTCTTGATACATACAATATTTGAATACTCTTTCCATCCATATTAGAGAGTGTATATGTGCCACAGTTACACCCAGTTGATATTTTCTGAACATTTATGAATCCAAATCTACAAAATCCTGGAATTTTTCTGGTGTTGTTTCAGCATCAGATGAAGGAACTGGCAAACCATCTCTGAGTATTCCTTGCCTTTAAGAAGACCCTATGATATTCATTGGGTCAACATAAGTCAACAGACAATTTGAAGGTGTGGTTATAGCCCGTATGGATAGCCTCTTCAACAACTCTGAAAATAATAATGATTATTCTCACAGGCACCAGATTCTGTTAATCTTGGTGAGAAGTTGGATGGAAGACTGCCACTGTAAAGACCATAGAATCATAGAATTAAAGAGTTGCAAGAGACCTCATGGGCCATCCAGGCCAACCCCATTCTGCCAAGAATCAGGAATATTGCATTCAAATCATCCCTGACAGATGGCCATCCAGTCTCTGTTTAAAAGCTTCCAAAGAAGGAGCCTCCACCACACTCCAGGGCAGAGAGTTCCAGGTGCTATGGATTTTATTTATTTACTGTACTTGTAAATAAATTTGATTTATCACATCAGGGAGACAAATCAGCATTGAAGAAGGACCATTGACGGTCCCTATTGTATTACACTGTGTGCACCCAATAACTTGTTTGTTTTCCCCCTCTGCCCCTTCCTCAATAATAGCAAATCACACCATGTCTTGGTCACCTACCTTTTGCGATGGGGCATTCCATTTTTGTGAAGTTCGCCTTTACTTTTTCCCATGCAAATTGTATCCAGCTCCAACTTCATACACTAAGTACAGTGTTCCCTCACTTATCGCGGGGATTCCGTTCCAGGACCCCCCACAATAAGTGAAAATCTGTGAAATAGGGGTATTCAAAGAGAGATGTAGTTCACCTACATCCAGAGAGCACTGTGGACTCAAACAATGATGGATATGCACCAATCTTTAACTAATTTACGAGGCCATAAAAATCTCCAACAAGCATGCAGGGAATAAAGAAATACTTTTTTGGTATTGTGGATGGACGGTGAAGTGACAGCTCCCCTGGTGGCCAGAAAAAGTTGGAATGTTAAATAGCCTCTGACTGTCTGTCTATATGTGTTGTGTGTCTATGGCATTGAATGTTTGCCATTTATATGTACATTGTAATCTGCCCTGTGTCCCCTGCGGGGTGAGAAGGGCAGACTATAAATACTGTAAATAAAATAAAATAAATAATTAAAAATAAATCGTGGCATGAATACTCAATACAGGGGAGAGGGAGGGAGCCTAAGGCCAGCCAAAGAGGAAGTCCCAGGAGACAAAAGTCTCCCTAGCCAAAAATTGGACCAAAGGCCCAAAGCAAACCCACATCCTGCCACTTCCAACCAGTGCTGCCATGTCCCTGCTGCCACTGCCGCCAAGTTCACCACCGAGGGAAGGCACACTGCCTGGCATGGCCTTCCACAGCCCAGCCTATTGAGGGAGAGCAGGGTCTGCCTACCATTGGTTGGGATGGCCACTCCACTGGTGGGAACTTCTCCCACTGCCAAGGAGGCTGCTGGGAAGAAGAAGCCCCCTCTGGCACAATGGCAAAAGAAGGAAGGTCCCTCTGGCACCATGGTGGAGAAAGGAAGGAAGGCAAGGAGGGAGGGAAGGTGAGGAGGAGGATGGCTGTGAGGGTGCAGGGAAACCTGTAAAACAGCGAGTCCATGGTAAATGAAGCGTGAAGCAGCACAGGAACACTGTATCCTCCCTTCCCCACCAGGAGAGAGTATTGGCAACCTTTGGGCTACAAAGGTGCTTCTTGAGATAGGATTCTGCACCACAACAGATATTGGTGAGGCCTAGGAGAAAATGCATAACTGTGAAAGTGGAATTAAACTTTGATATAGAATCCTAGCTGTGGATTGCAGAAATGAATCTGATAAGTCAACCAATCCATGCTTAGAAGAGCCATAAATCAATATAGCCCCATATCAGCTATTTAAACTAATGAGAAATGATACATTCAACCCCATTCCTGCCACCACTGCTTAGTGTGTGAAAAAAAAAAAAACATTCTGAAATGATGAGTTTGTCCAAAGCTTGGAATGTTATTTTTTTCCCTAATAGGAATTGGTTGGTTTACTCATTATTCTGGGTACCCAACAGCTCAATACATGCTGCTGTTGTTGCAGTCCGGAAATGTGCCTTATGCAGTTGTCCCTTGCTAATGAGCTGCCATTACTGTTATTATTGTGCTATTGCAAAATATGAGTTATTTTGGAGGATGCTCTCTGGGTCATCCAAGTAGCCAATTCAGATATTGGAAATTGGGAGAAAAATCCAAAAGGCATTACAAAGCACTTTCACCCAGCACTTCTTCCCCATTCAGACTACAGCCTCCCCACACTCACACAACCTAACTGCAGACAAGATTTCTGTCTTTCCAAGATATGCAATCAGTACTGCATCATATCATTGAATGCCGATGTCAGAATGATCCAGTTCATAGCGTTTTTGATTTCTATGCATGGGAATGAAAGCTGGACAGTGAAGTAAGGTGACAGGAAGGGATTTGGAAAAGCAGCCTTAAAGAACTTGATAAGATTTTCAAGTGTAAAGACATATCATTAAATCAAAAAGTCAGAATCATCCAGTATTTCTGATCTCTGTGGGTGTGAAAGCTGAACAGTGAAGAAAGATGACAATAAGAATGATAAATCATTTGAAATGTGCGACTGGAAGAGAGTTCTAAGGAATACCATGGGCTGCTAAAGACAAATAAATGGGACTTGGAGTAAATCAAGCCTGAACCGAGATGACTAAACTCAAGCTGTCAGACTTTGGACACATCATGAAAAGACATGACTCATTGGGAAAGACAATAACGTTGGCAAAATAGAAACAGTAGGAAAATATGGAGACTGCACAATAGGGGCATTGACTTATTTGACTTGATCAGCAAAGTCACAACACTGAGTTTGCAAGATCTAACTAATGCAACCGATGACCAGAAAATCTTGGAAGTTTGCCACGCTTAGAGTCCATATATATTGGAGTTGAGTTGTTAGCAAAAAGCAATAAAATAACTTAAAAAAAAAACAAATGTAATTTTTTAAAGCTGCTTTTCCCACCACCACTATCATCATCATGCATTTACATGGATTGCTTTCGGCAGACTTTCTCATTTGGGTAGAGGGAGAAAGTCAGAAAAAACAGGCTAACTTTTTACTATACTACGTATACTATACTTTGCTTATACCCCACCAGTTGTTGTTGTTGTTGTTCATTCATTCAGTCGTCTCCGACTCTTCGTGACCTCATGGACCAGCCCATGCCAGAGCTCCCTGTAAGCCGTCACCACCCTCAGCTCCTTCAAGGTCAGTCCAGTCACTTCAAGGATGCCATCCATCCATCTTGCCCTTGGTCGGCCCCTCTTCCTTTTGCCTTCCACTTTCCCCAGCATAATTGTCTTCTCTAGGCTTTGCTGTCTCCTCATGATGTGGCCAAAGGACTTCAACTTTGTCTCTAGTATCCTTCCCTCCAATGAGCAGTCGGGCTTTATTTCCTGGAGGATGGACTGGTTGGATCTTCTCGCAGTCCAAGGCACTCTCAGAACTTTCCTCCAACACCACAGCTCAAAAGCATCTATCTTCCTTCGCTCAGCCTTCCCTAAGGTCCAGCTCTCACATCCGTAGGTGACTACAGGGAAGACCATGGCTTTGACTAGGCGGATCTTTGTTGCCAGTCTGATGTCTCTACTCTTTACTATTTTATCAAGACTGGACATTGCTCTCCTCCCAAGAAGTAAGCGTCTCCTGATTTCCTGGCCACAGTCTGCATCTGCAGTCATCTTTGCGCCTAGAAATACAAAGTCTGTCACGGCCTCCATGTTTTCTCCCTCTATTTCCCAGTTATCAATCATTCTTGTTGCCATAATCTTGGTTTTTTTGATGTTTAGCTGCAACCCGGCTTTTGTGCTTTCTTCTTTCACGTTGATTAGAAGGCTCCTCAGCTCCTCCTCGCTTTCGGCCATCAGAGTGGTGTCATCTGCATATCTGAGGTTGTTAACCCCACCAGTAGCCCCAGCTAACAACCACATACATCAATTGAAATAGGTGAAAACAGAAATTATGTTCTAGAAAACAATTAAATTATATTACAGTGTTCCCTCATTGCTTCGCGGTTCATTTACTGTGGATTCGCTGTTTCGCGGTTTTCTCTGTGCCCTCACAGCCATCCTCCTCCTCACCTTCCCTCCCTCCTTGCCTTCCTTCCTCCACAATGGTGATAGAGGGACCTTCCTTCCTCCGCCATGGTGCCAAAGAGACCTTCCTTCTTCTGCCATTGTGCCAGAGGGGGCTGCTTCTTCCCAGCAGCTTTCTTGGCGGTGGGAGAAATTTCCACCAGTGGAGTGGCAAGCCAATGGGAGGTTTTGACGCCAGTGGAAAGCTTCCTGTCAAGAAGGTGCAGTATCATGGTGATGAAGATGGAAAATAAGGTTGAGGCAATAACACATCCCTGTTTGACACCTAATTCCACCTTGAATGGACCACTCTGGGAGACACTGCTGCCCAAGGCTGCTGCCATCATGTCATTGTGGAAGAGCCACAGAATGTTAATAAATTTGTCAGGGCATTTGATTTTTTGGAGGATGGTCAAGAGAGCACTCTCATTCACTGTGTCAAATGCCTTTGCAAGGTCAATGAATGCCATGTACAGAGGTTGGTTTTGTTCCCTGGATATTTCTTGGAGCTGCCATGCAGTGATAATTGGGAAGTCTGACTTGGCCACGGTAGTCCACGCTCTTGTTACATCCCATATAGACTACTGCAATGCTCTCTATGTGGGGTTGCCTCTGAAGACTGTCCGGAAGCTTCAACTGGTCCAACGGACAGCAGCCAGATTGCTAACTGGAGCAGCTCTCAGGGAGCATACAACCCCCCTGTTGCGCCAGCTCCACTGGCTGCCAGTTTGCTACCGGGCACAATTCAAAGTGCTGGTTTTAACCTTTAAAGCTCTAAATGGTTCTGGCCCAACTTACCTGTCCGAACGTGTCTCCCCTTATGAACCATCTAGAACCTTGAGATCATCCGGAGAGGCTCTGCTCTCGGTCCCGCCTTCGTCTCAGGTACGCTTGGCGGGGACGAGAGACAGGGCCTTTTCAGCGGTGGCCCCCCGGCTATGGAACGCCCTCCCTAGAAAGATTAGATCTGCTCCTTCCCTCTTAATGTTTTGGAAGCAAGTCAAAACGTGGCTGTTTGAGCAAGCGTTCACAAACACAGAGTAACGGATATGGATAAATTATATAGGAAATTGATGACTAACGATGGAATCAGACAATGCTTGACAATAAGGAGACGCCAATGATGTTGTTTTTATTGCTGTTTTGGTTTATGTAATTGTAATGTTTTTAAATTGTATTCTGATACTGTGTATACTGTTTTGTTGGAAACCGCCTTTCTCGCCTTTGTTTCTCAGCTGATAGGCTGAGAAAGGCGGTATACAAATACAGTACATAAATAGATAGATAGATAGATAATTGTATCCACTGTTCTTCAGAAGGAGCAGACGCCATTCTGAAAGGATGTCTTCTGAGATAGGTTTTGTTACTTTGAATACAGAATACCCTGAACACAGTTTCCAAATGTGGGCCATGTTTAGCCTGAAGAAGAGAAGGCTGAGAGGAGATATGATAGCCATGTATAAATATGTGAGAGAAAGCCACAGGGAGGAGGGAGCAAGCTTGTTTTCTGCTTCCTTGGAGACTAGGACGTGGAACAATGGCTTCAAACTACAAGAGAGGAGATTCCATCTGAACATGAGGAAGAACTTCCTGACTGTGAGAGCTGTTCAGCAGTGGAACTCTCTGCCCCGGAGTGTGGTGGAGGCTCCTTCTTTGGAAGCTTTTAAGCAGAGTCTGGATGGCCATCTGTCAGGGGTGATTTGAATGCAATATTCCTGCTTCTTGGCAGGGGGTTGGACTGGATAGCCCATGAGGTCTCTTCCAACTCTTTGATTCTATGATTCTATGATTCTATGATTCTATGTGTTGACCTCCCAACTCCAAGAGTGTCTGCATGAAACAGGTTCTCAAGATCTATTCCAATCTGGTTTCAGACCTGCAGTTTCTTAAGTCACTCATGACACACAAACACACACAAATACCTGGCTGTAGGTCAGAGACAGCTTTGGTCAACTTGGTGAATGACCTATGCAGGGTTGGAACTTAACATGATTTAATTTCTCAAACGTGTCTTCCCAACTTCTGATCAATGCTTAAAGTATTTGACATAGAATAGGAACAAAACTGCCAAATTATGTTCTTTTCCCTCCCATAAAACCTATGTTTCCTATGTCTCTTTGACAGTTTCAAATCTTTTTCAGGGACTGGCAGAGAAGGGATTTTGGTTGTTTTCAGAAGAAGACCAACAACCTGCATGATAGCAATTTGTCTGTTAACAGAAAATTGAAGAAGAGACAAGTCACAGCCTGAAAATTTCCATCCAAATTTGAATCGACTGCATAATTAGCTGCAATAGTTAATAACCTCTCTACCCAGGCTGCCAAACTAAGTACACAAATGGCATAAAATTAGAGTGAATTAGAGCCATCACTGCATAAGACATAGTAAGGTGATAAGAGTTTAGCAAATGAGGGAAAGTCACTTAAGAAGGGAGGAGGAGGAGGAGAGCAGCTATTATAATGGATTTGGTGACACTCAGAGACCCCAAAGATTGGGGAAAGTGATCCAGTCTGGGATCCAGTCCCAGACCCCAAAATAATCAAGAAGATTTGGATCACCAAAACTCCCACGTAATTGAGCACCCTTGGGGTTTATCAATCAGTAGCATTCTAAATGATCATTATTTTGTTATTGTTTTATAGTACACAGATTTTTACCAATTTCTATTGGATGATGATGATGATGATGATGATGATGATGATGATGATGGCTTTAATACCACATATTGCATTTTTATTGCATTTTAAAAGCATACCTGCAAGCAGTCAAACATAATAACACCCTGTCTGCCAAGGTTGACACCCTCACTTTAAAGACATTTCCGGGCGCACTAAGAATAAAAATCTTCATCAGAGTTATTATTGCAGGCAAGATCATTTTTTTTCTCCCTGCGGTGAGGAAGTGATTAAAAAGTCTGCTGTTTTTGAGAACTTGTTGGAGTTCAGAACAACTTCTGCTGAGTTCCTTCTCCTGGTAAAGTTCATCTCGTGCTGCTTACAGCTACCTTGTTCTTTCCATATTATCTGAATTGGAAGCAAGTTGTTGTTACAATGTCACTGAAAGGAAAATGGAATATAGACTAATTTGTCATTACTGAAGTCTGCAATGTCAGGTTGCAAGGTCCAAAAGGGTGACCAGCAGCAACTTTACAATAATGGGGAAGCAGATTTGCTGAGTGGAGCTTGTTCTCATGTATTTTTTTCACCTGTGCTTCGAAGAGATAGATAATATATGTCAAAATACTCAAATCATAAATGAAATGATTTTTTTCTGAATGCTGAGACACTCTGGCAAGGTGAATTCTAGATGGGGGAGCATTTTCAAGTTTCCTGTTCATGTGAAAATATATGTACGAGGGGTATTTTTTAAGTAAGGTCTGTTTTTTTGTAGACACTAGTAGTTCGTGCGCATACTGCAACGAGCGCATGCGTCGTGTACCGGCATGCCTCGGGAACAACTGTGCCCAGTTTCCGCTCTGTAGCTAACCTGAACGGTTCTGTTCTGTGCTTTAAAAATGTTTAAGACTATCTGTTGAGAGGAGCTCCCATGAGTTTGTAAGAGTTCTTCCTGGGTTGTGCAGAATCTTCTCCTTTTCTTCCTATTAGGAGATTTTGCTTCCTCTGGTGAGTTTCTTTCTGCTGGTGAATTACTTCTATGCACCGAAAAAGGAGGGTTATAGGAGGGGGATGTGTTATTGGGGTTATCTGGACATCCTGTCTCTGTTTCATGTGGGATTGCCAAAGACTTGGTGTTGTCCATGCCCGCATTGTTCTGGGATACTTGGCAATGGTTGGTCACACAAAGGGAGCAATGGTGGGGTACTTTGTTCACATCTAATCTTTTTGATAAGGCCAATTGGCTAATTGTTGTTGTTTAAGACTATCAACTCACCCTCTGCATGTGAGGTTCACTCAGTGATACGGTTTTTGTCAGCAAGGAACTTGCCTGCTGCAGAAATTCATTGACAGATTTGTGAAGTGTACGGTGATACTGTTATGAGTGAAAGCAAAGTGCGTAAGTGGGTAAGACAATTCAAAGATGGACGTGACAACGTCCATTATGAGGACCGCTCCGGTCGCCCTTCTTTGATTACAGTGAACTCTTGGTTATCAGAGCAGGTGGCAAGTTTTTATGAAGAGGGTATTTTAAAATTGGTTCAGAGGTATGATAAGTGTTTGAACAAACTTGGCAACTATGTCAAAAAATAGAGTGAAGTATGTACTTTCTGAAAATAAATTTACTTTTTTAAAATAAACTTTCATTGTGTACTTATGCTCAAATGGACCTTACTTAAAAAATACCCCTCGTATGTGTGTTTGTGTGGAAGTCATAACAAGCACAAACATATTAAGGGTGTGCAAAATGGCATAAATCCATTCTGTTTCATAATTTGGGATCCCGAGTTCCATTTCCATTTCTTGAAGAGACAGGGAGGCCACCGGGGGACCTGAAATTTGAAATGAAAACAGAACAAAACCGGAACAGATCCCAGCCATTTTGCATACCCCTAGAAGACATATATCTGTTAAGCATGAAACTTGGAGGATATTTGGGCTGGACATGTGTTCATTGAGATAAAATTATGTGTGCTGCAGTCCTGTACCTCATCTATATGTCTCCCAAGACTTCCCCATATATGAGCCATTTTGGATCATTTTTGAACAGTGTCCAGAGAAAAGTAACCAAAGTGACCACAGGCCTGCAAACCAAGTCTTGTGAGAAATAAACGAAGAAGCTATGTTTACTTTAGAGAAGGCAATGGCAAAAGGTGATAAAATCGCCATCTCTAAATATTTTGAAATGATATCCTATAGAACAGGGTTTCTCAACATGGGGGTCGGGACCCCTGAGGGGGTCGTGAGTGGGTGTCAGAGCCACACCAAAGACCATCAGAAAACACAGTATTTTCTGTTGGTCATGGGGGTTGTTGTGTGGGAGGGTTGGCCCCATTCTATTGTTGGTGGGGTTCTGGATGCTTTTTACTCTAGGTGAACTATACATCCCAGCCACCACAACTCCCAGAGAGCAAGGTCTATTTTCCCCAAACTCCACCTGTGTTCATATTTGGGCATATGAAATATTCATGCCAAGTTCGGTCAATGTTTGAGTTCACAGTGCTCTCTGGATGTCGATGAACTACAACTCCCAAACTCAAGGTCAATGTCCATCAAACCCTTCCAGTATTTTCTGTTGGTCATGAGAGGTCTGCGTGCCAAGTTTGGTTCAATTCCATCGTTGGTGAGTTCAGAATGCTCCTTGATTGTAGGTGAACTATAAATCCCAGCCACTACAACTCCCAAATGACAACACCAACCTCCCCCAACCCCACCAGTATTCAAATTTGGGCATATTGGGTATTTGTTCCAAATTTGGTCCAGTGAATGAAAATACATCCAGCTTATCAGATATTTGCATTACGATTCATAACAGTAGCAAAGTTACAGTTCTGAAGAAGCAATGAAAATAATTTTATGGGTCACTACAACATGAGGAACTGTATTAAGGGGCCGTGCCATGTGGAAGGTTGAGAACCACTGCTATAGAAGATGGAGAGAGCTTGTTTTCTGCTGCTTCAGAGACTAGCACATGAAACAAATCAAACTATAAGGAAAGACATCCCACCTAAACATTAGGAAAGACTTCTTTATTGTAGAAGAGTGGAGGTATTTAAACAGAGGCTGAGTGGACACCTTTCAGGAGTGCTTTATATATGTATTCCTGCAAAGTAGGAGTTTAGACCCGATATTTCACTTCTTACTGTAGGATTCTGTGGTTTTATGATTCTATGGCTATGGGAAGTCCATTAATATGACCTAAGTGGTGTAGTATTGCCTACCTATTAGCCACGGTGAGAACATGAAGACTTTGAATGTCATATGGTAACACTTTAGAAGACATTTGTGGAGTGGGCCATTGCCTTCACACCATGTTTGGTGGCTTCTCACAAGCATCTTGTCAGTCACAGTGTGAAATAGGTCAAAGAACTAGGACATTAGTTGCATCCTTTGATGTCCTTATATTGTGTTAATCCAGGCCGCTGTGCTTGATACGTTGATGGCACAAAAGCTGAAAGGCTAAGGATATACAATTCATTATGGCCTGCCTCTCCTTTGGAAGGATTGTGCTGCCTCTGTAATGCATGCTGACCCGACTACCCTTGAAGAATCACCTCATCATATTTCCCTATTTTAACATCCCTCTTCACTGTGAAACACCTAATAACAACAATTATGTCCCTGCGCAAATGACTAACACTGTACACAATGACCTAGCAGACAGAAGAACATTAATGTTCTGGGCATTTTTAAATAATGACAGGCTTTGTGTAGCTCACCTAAAGGCAGCGGTTTTGTGTTTTGTTTTTATTCTGGGGGTGGTTTGGAGGGGAGGCGGATGAAGCAAAGAGCTGGAACCACAATTAAATAATCACAAATGAACTAAATGGAAGAAGAAGGGTGCATCGGAAATCAAAGGGCAGGAGAAGAAAACATGGATACACACGGCATTAATTATACAAAGCATATGGGGATGCATTATGCTTTCTCCATTAGAGACTCATTACACAAGCAATGGGTGATGAGTCCCTCTTTATTAACAAGTTATTATGGATCTGTATAGGGGTGAATTAAGTGAGGTCAGGTTCCTATGGACTCCTCCTTCACCTTGACTCAGGCAAGTCCAAGTGTGGGGAAATGTCTGTTTGCGTTGCCCCTAACCTCTTTGGACTGCCCATTTCACGATCACAACCATAAATCCAGAGTTTAAAGAGTAAGTTCTGAGGTAGTCCAAAAGACATTTCCCATGTCTAAGACTCCTTTTGAGCTGTGGTGATGGAGGAAAGTTCTGGGAGTGCCTTGGACTGTGAGACGATCCAACCAGTCCATCCTCCAGGAAATAAAGCCCGGCTGCTCATTGGAGGGAAGGATACTAGAGACAAAGCTGAAGTACTTTGGCCACATCATGAGGAGACAGCAAAGCCTGGAGAAGACAATGATGCTGGGGAAAGTGGAAGGTAAAAGGAAAAGGGGCCGACCAAGGGCAAGATGGATGGATGGCGTCCTTGAAGTGACTGGACTGACCTGGAAGGAGCTGGGGGTGGTGACGGCCAACAGGGAGCTCTGGTGTGGCTGGTCCATGAGGTTATGAAGAGTTGGAGACAACTGAAGGAATGAACAACAAAAAAAAAGACCCCTTTTGCTATCTAACTTCCAGGCTTCCACATTATTGTTTTTTCTTCCTACCTAAGGTTGCCCATATTGGGATGATGTCCATCCAAGATTTGCATGGTTACCTTTTCTCAGTGGAAAAGTCTTCCTGGCATTAATCATGGCTTGCTTTTTAAGAGAGCAAGCCAACTTGGAAAAATGGGTGTTCAAGATTGTAGATCTTGCCAAAGTTGCCTAGCTGATATGAATCCTAAAGGACAAATAGATGAAGACTTCCTGAAAGACTGTTTGTGGAGTTCTTCAACAATAAGACAATCATCTGTGATTTTGCCCAAAAAAGAAGTCTCCAAACCCCTTTGAAATGTTGTTGGAGGCATAATTCACTGAGGATGTACAATTAAAACCATAAATAGCATGCAGTTATCCAGAAATTTCCTCGGAAATATATTTCCTGCATCCTTAAAGATGTCTGCAACTTGCTTTATGTTTGAATGACCACCACAGAAAGGGAGTCTGAAGACTTTAATTTGTGTGAAAGACGGCAGGTGCTGGGAACTTCATTTCTTAATCATGTTAGCATCAATATAATGATGATGATGATGATGATTATTATTATTATTATTATTATTGGGTTGTTGTCGGTTTTTCCAGGCTACTACTACTACTACTACTATTATTATTATTATTATTATTATTATTATTATTATTATTATTATGCACCATCTCTTTCTTGTGTCTCTTCTTGTTGTTCTTCCTCCACTTCTTCCTTCTCCTCTTTCCTCTACCTCTTCATTTCCTTCCTCCTCTTCTTTTTCTTTCTCTTCTTCCTTCTCCTCTTCCTTCCTCTACCTCTTCTTTTCCTTCCTTCTCTTCTTCCTTCTCCTCTAATTTTCTCCCCCTCTTCTTTTCCTTCCTCCTCCACCACCACCTCTCCTTCCTCTTCCTTCCTCTACCTCTTCATTTCCTTCCTCCTCTTCTTCCTTCTCCTTTTCTCTACCTCTTCATTTCCTTCCTTTTCTTCTTCTTTCTCCTCCCCCTTCCTCTACCTCTTCTTTTCCTTCCTCCTCTTCTTCCTTCTCCTCTTCTTTTCTCCACCTCTTCATTTCCTTCCTCCTCCTTTTCTTCTTTCTCCTCTCCCTTCCTCCCCCTCTTCTTTTCCTTCCTCCACCACCACCTCTTCTTCCTCTTCTTTCCTCCACCTCTTCATTTCCCTCATTTTCCTTTTCTTCTTTCTCCTCTCCCTTCCTCCAGCTCTTCATTTCCTTCCTCTTCCTCCTCTTCTTCGTTCTCCTCTCCCTTCCTCCTCCTCTTCTTTTCCTTCCTTCTCCACCACCACCTCTTCTTCCTCTTCCTTCCTCCACTCTTCATTTCCTTCTCTTCTTCCTTCTCCTCTTCTTTCCTCCACCTCTTTGTTTCCTTCCTCCTTCTATTTTTCCTTCTCTTCTTTCCTCCACCTCTTCATTTCCTTCCTCCTCCACCACAACCTCTTCTTCCACTACCTTCCTCCTCTACCACCACCTCTTCTTCCTATGCCTTCCTCCATCTCTTCTTCTCCTTCTTCCTCCTTCTCCCCTTCTTCTTCCCCCTCCTCTTTTCTGTTTCCTTCATGTCTTCCTTCTATTCTGCTTTCGATTCTTTCTTTTTCTCATGGATCAAGGTGAGTTAGAAGTAAAACAAAATAAAATATAGGTAAAACCTGTCATTAAAATGTAGTTGAACTATCAGTAACATAATAGTCTAAAACTTCTTGGGAGGTGGACTAATTCAAAGAGAAAGCTGTACCTTGTAAAACTGCATTTTTTTAAAAAAAAATAGCTTGCTCTAAAAACCTATTAGTACTAAAAGAAAAGGAAATGTTTCTGTCCATTGATGAAAGGACAACAAGGGGGGATCTTTTCACCCATCTCTAGTACAAGGCCATTCATATCCCTGCCAGAATTTGTTCTGAGAAAGAAAGGTGACAAACTAAGACATTAATGTGTTGAGATGTGAAGTTTGCTAAAAGCAGGTGCGGGGAGGAGAGGCACCGTCAACAGAGACGTGAGTTATCAGGTTGGGTTTTTTCACTTATTTGATTAGAATCAAGGGATTTAAAAGTTTCAAGGATGAGAAGAAGCATCTCTGATGAACCGCAGATATTGGAAGAGGGCATCTCAAAAGCCTTTTGCGATAAGAAGGCAGGTCACAGCTAAGTCCAAACACATATTAGATGGTTTTTAACTGTGTCTTAGAGGCATTTATATTTTATTTCTCAAAAAGAATAAATCGGGGGGGGGGGGGGCACAATTATTTATGCAGAAGAGAGAAAAAAAGGAAATAATATCACCTTTTTATTCTTTATCTTTGGCCATTGGGGTCATCTCCCCACAAAATTGTTTGGGGCAAGAATATACTATTTCTTGACTGAAAATACCATATCCTTAGCTATTTTTCTAGCAGTTTTCCATACTAATATGAAAAGACAATTGATGCGGTTTATCCATGTCAAAGGCTTTCATGGCCAGAATCACTGGGTTGTTGTAGGCTTTTCCGGGCTATATGGGCATGTTCTAGAGGCATTTTCTCCTGACGTTTCGCCTGCATCTATGGCAAGCATCCTCAGAGGTAGTGAGGTCTGTTGGAAGTAGGAAACACTGGTCATTTGTCATTTGTCTCACCCTGGTCATTCCTCAGATATATAAACCCATTTTCCTACTTTCAACAGACCTCACTACCTCTGAGGATGCTTGCCATAGATGCAGGCGAAATGTCAGGAGAAAATGCCTCTAGAACATGGCCATATAGCCCAGAAAAATCTACAACAATCCAGTTTTTCCATATACTTTACTTACTTACTTACTAGCTAGCTAACTTACTAAGGTGATCCCTTGTAGCTCGAGGATGATGGTCCTCCAGGTGTAGTATCTTGGTGGTGGGTCCGTAGGTGGCTGTGGAGCCCTATTCCTCATCCTCATGTTCTCCCACAGTGAGGACATTGCTTTCCAAATGGAAGGTGGTCCCTTTCAGGGTTGGCTTGATGCTCCTTCCTCTTGGCACGTCTCTCCCTTTAATCCTCCATTCATGTCTCTTTGAATTCTTCAGCACTGCTGGTCACAGCTGATCTCCAGCTAGAGTCCTCAAGGGCCAGGGCTTCCCAGTTCTTTGTGTTTATGCCACAGTTTTTAAGATTGGCTTTCAACCCATCTTTACATCTCTTTTCCTTTCCACCACCATTCCATTTTCTGTTCTTGAGTTGGGAGTACAGTAACTGTTTGGGAGATGATAATCAGGCATTCGGACAACGTGGTGAATCCAGTGGAGTTGATGGCATAGGAGCATCGCTTCAATGTTGGTAGTCTTTGCTTCTTCCAGCACACTGACATTTGTGCATCTGTCTTCCCAAGAGATTTGCAAGGTTTTTTGGAGGCAACACTGATGGAATTATTACAAGTGTTGAGTGTGATGTCTGTAGACTGTCCACATTTCGCAGGCGTATAGCAGAGTTAGGAGGACACTAGCTTTATAAACAAGCACCTTGGTATCCCTATGGATGTCCCGGTCCTCAAACACTCTCTGCTTCATTCAGAAAAATGCTGCACTTGCAGAGCTCAGGCAGTGTTGTATTTCAGTGTCAATGTTGACTTTTGTGGAGAGTTGGCTGCCAACATAGCAGAATGGTGTAACATTTTCTAATGTTACACCATTCAGCTGTATTTCTGTCATTGGAGAGGAATAATCTGGTGACTGCTGGAAGAGCACTTTGGCTTTCTTGATGTTCAATGAGAGGCCGAGCTTTCACACTGGTATGAAAAGAATGTTGATGCAGTTTATCCATATACTTTAATTACTACATTACTATTAGTTATACTTGGTTATATTTTCGCTCAATCCCCTTCTTTTTATTCATTTTTCTTTTAGATTTTACTTATTTTCTTTATGTATTCAATAAGACATCAAGGGAACCACTGACCGCATAGGGAAGCTGATGAGGAAACACAACATACAAACCACCTACAGACCTACTAAGAAGATCCAACCAATGCTACATTCAGCAAAGGACAAGAGGGATCCCTCACCTCTGCAGGGGTCTACCGTGTACCATGCAGCTGTGGACAAGTCTACATAGGGACCACCAAATGCAGCAGCATTGCCCAAACACGAATCAAGGAACATGAAAGGCACTGCAGACTACTTCAACCAGAGAAGTCAGCCAAAGCAGAGCACCTGATGAACCAACCTGGACACAGCCTATTATTTGAGAACACAGAAATGCTGGACCACTCTCACAATCACCATGTCAGACTACACAGAGAAGCCATTGAAATCCACAAGCATGTGGACAATTTCAACAGAAAGGAGGAAACCATGAAAATGAACAAAATCTGGCTACCAGTATTAAAAACTCTAAAATTACAACAGCAAGACAACAGAGAGGAAACAAACAAGGACATCTAATCATCTCTCAACAAAAGTTTGCTCCAGGCACTGTCAGACCATTGTATGCTAATCAAGGTGGTCAGTTGAAACATTCACACCTAGCTCCAGCAGACAAGAGTCCTTTGTCACACCCTGGTCATTCCACAGATATATAAACCCATTTTTCCTACTTCCAACAGACCTCACTACCTCTGAGGATGCTTGCCATAGATGCAGGCGAAACGTCAGGAGAAATGCCTCTAGAACATGGCCATATAGCCCGAAAAAACCCACAAGAACTTAATAAGACTTTTTCTTTCTGTACCTCTGTGCCCCTTCCTTCCTTCTTTTCTATTTTAGGTTTGTATTACTTGAAAATGAACTAGAATACAGGTAATGCTATTAAGAATTTTTTAAATGTTAATTACTGTTTAACATTTTGGGTAAAACTCTGATAGAAAATACTGTTAAAACAAAACTAAAACAATGATGAGATTAATAATCCTTATTCAAATCAAATATTTGATAATAAGTAAAAGTCCAAGAAGCTACAAAATGTGAGAAAACCATTTATTTGGTGATGTGTAATAGGATTCAACCTTTGCTGCTTTCAAGTGTAATCTTTCAGATTTGGACTGGCATTTGAAAACTTTGAGAAGTTGGCCATAGCAGAGCATCTGATGAACTAACCTGGACACAGCATAATATCTAAAAACATAGAAATGCTGAACTATTTTGACAACCACCATGTCAGACTACATGGAGAAGCCATTGAAATCCACCAGCATGTGGACAATTTCTGTAGAGAGTTTGCGGTCAAGGGAACCACCGACTGCATAGGGAAGCTGATGAGGAAACACAACAAGAAAATCCAACAAATGCTACATTCAGCAAAGGACAAGAGGGATCCTCTCACTTCTGCAGGAGTCTATTGTGTACCATGCAGCTGTGGACAAGTCTACATAGGGACCACCAAATGCAGCATTGCCCACGAATCAAGGAACATGAAAGGCACTGCAGACTACTTCAACCAGAAAAATCAGCCATAGCAGAGCACCTGATGAACCAACCTGGAGACAGCATATTATTTGAGAACACAGAAATGCTGGGCCACTCTCACAACCACCATGTCAGACTACACAGATAAGCTATTGAATTACACAAGCATGTGGACAACTTCAACAGAAAGGAGAAAACCATGAAAATGAACAAAATCTGGCTACCAGTATTTAAAAAATCAGGACAATAAATAAAGAGCAACACTAAAAACAGAGGGAATTCCAGACAGGAAACAATCAGGGCCAACTAACACTTCTCAACAAAGGATTCCCCCAGGCAGGAATCTGCCAGGCTTTGAAGCTGTAAGGCCATTAAATGCTAATCAAGGTGGCCAATTGCAACATTCACACTTGCCTCAAACAGAAAAGAGTGTTTTTTTTTCCCCACTCTGGACATCATTTCACAGTGATATAAACCTCACTTGCCTCATTTCCAACAGGTCTCACAACCTCTGAGGATGCCTGGCATAGGTGTGGGTGAAGCGTCAGGAGAGAATGCTTCTGGAACATGGCCAGACAGCCTGGAAAACTCACAGCAACCCACTTTGGCCATAGTCGTTGTTCTTGTTGTGTCTTCAGATCATTTCTGAGTTATGGCAACCTGGAGAAGAACATATTTATTTATTTATTTATTTACAGTTCTTATATTCCGCCCTTCTCACCTCGCAGGGGACTCAGGGCGGATTACAGTAAACACATATATGGCAAACATTCAATGCCAGTTTGACAAACAACATTTAACAGACAAAGGCTATTTAACTTCTTTTTTTTTCTGGCCGCCAGGGGAGCTGCTGCTTTTCATCGTCCATCAACGACACCGATGAAGTTCTTCCGCATTCCACATTCCCCGGAGTCACCTTTTTGCTCACAGACTCGCAAACCTCATTAGACGCACTTTAAACTAGGTCCACCAGGGGAGGGGGACAACAGCCTTGCGAACACTACTTTACCCATAATGTCTGGGAATCGCCAGAAGGCTAAATGGAGGGCTGCACAAACACAACAAGGACCAAGTACCAAAAGCACAATAATCCCAATTAAACAGCTCAAGGGAAGATCTCAGGGGCTCACATGTCTTTACACTAATGCACAGGGCATGGGAAATAAACAAGACGAACTCCAACTTTTAGCACAACACCACAAATATGATACCATAGGGATCACTGAAACCTGGTGGGATGACTCCTATCGCTGGAATGTAGATATCGAGGGGTATAACCTCTTTCACAGAAACCGAACAAACGGGAGAGGAGGTGGAGTAGCCTTATATGTCAAAAGCTCTTATGCTACAGAAGAGATTCAAGACAGCAATCTGGGAAACCAGCTTGAAATCATCTGGATAAGAATCAAGGGAACTGGAACTCAAAAAGATGTCATTGTAGGCGTCTACTACAGACCCCCAAGCCAGGAGGAAGAACTTGATGAAGTCTTCTGCCAACAGTTGACCAAACAGGCACAGAGAAGAGATGTAGTAGGAGCAGAATTCAAAACGATCTTGACAGATTAGAGAGATGGGCCAAAACTAACAAAATGAAGTTCAACAATGACAAATGCAAGATACTCCATTTTTGGCAGAAAAAATGAAATGAAAAGATACAGAATGGGTGACGCCTGGCTCGAGAGCAGTACGTGTGAAAAAGATCTTGGAGTCCCCGTGGACAACAAGTTAAACATGAGCCAACAATGTGATGTGGCGGCAAAAAAAGCCAATGGGATTTTGGCCTGCATCAATAGGAGCATAGTGTCTAGATCTAAGGAAGTAATGCTACCCCTCTATTCTGATTTTGTTAGACCACACCTGGAATATTGTGTCCAATTCTGGGCACCACAATTCAAGAGAGATATTGACAAGCTGGAATGTGTCCAGAGGAGGGCCACTAAAATGATCAAGGGTCTGGAGAACAAGCCCTA
Organism: Anolis sagrei; assembly: GCF_037176765.1. Classification (NCBI taxonomy): domain Eukaryota; kingdom Metazoa; phylum Chordata; class Lepidosauria; order Squamata; family Anolidae; genus Anolis; species Anolis sagrei. The sequence continues at coordinate 295,408,212 of NC_090022.1, read as the reverse complement.
TGAGGAGCGGCTTAGGGAACTGGGCATGTTTAGCCTGAAGAAGAGAAGGCTGAGAAGAGATATGATAGCCATGTATAAATATGTGAGAGGAAGCCACAGGGAGGACGGAGCAAGCTTGTTTTCTGCTTCCATGGAGACTAGGACGCAATGGAACAATGGCTTCAAACTACAAGAGAGGAGATTCCATCTGAACATGAGGAAGAACTTCCTGACTGTGAGAGCCGTTCAGCAGTGGAACTCTCTGCCCCGGAGTGTGGTGGAGGCTCCTTCTTTGGAAGCTTTTAAGCAGAGGCTGGATGGCCATCTGTCAGGGGTGATTTGAATGCAATATTCCTGCTTCTTGGCAGAATGGGGTTGGACTGGATGGCCCATGAGGTCTCTTCCAACTCTTTGATTCTATGATTCTATTCTATGATTCTTTATGGCCTCATAAATTAGTTAAATTTAGCCTCCCACACAAGGTGGTCCCTTATTTTCCTACTTGACAGATGCAACTGTCTTTCGGGTTACAAAGGTCGACAACGGGCTACACAATGGCTGGACACCCACTCCAGCCCGGGCTGGCTTCGAACTCATGACCTTTTGGTCAGAGTGATCTTAATGCAGCTGACACTCAGCCAGCTGCGCCACAATCCCGGTGCATATTACAAGGTTTTCTTGGCAAGATTTCTTTAGAGGAGATTTGCCTTTGCCTTTACCTTCCATTGAGACGGAGAGAACTGGACTTGCCCAGTTTCAACCAGTAGGTTTCCATAGCTGAGCAGGGATTTGGAGTCTGGTCTCCAGAATTGTAATCTAATACTCAAACCACTATATCATTCTGGCATATAAAAGTCCATCTTTATTTTAGATCCAGTAAAGAAAAGTTCATTCCCCATTCAAACTCTGGTGATGACAAAGCTTTCAGAGCATAATGAGCTGTCCTTTGCATTTCCAAAATAATCCCAAGGAAAGAGATTTGGTTGTATGTCAATTCTGACTTCATTTTGATGTCATTGTTATGTCCTGAAAGGTGCTTGTTTTCCACAAGGAGAGAGAAGGATGAAATCAGGGACTATGGCTAGTTAAAGTGACACTCCTTGTCAGACTCAGCCTTTGGTCATAACGTTCTACTGTGACATTTGAAGATCTTACTTGGCTTGTTTATGCTTGAATGCTATGTCACTGAAAACTCTGTGGAAAGCAGAGAGGAGGGACTGATGGTACCAATCAGGTTGACAATCCAGCCATTGATATCTCTATTTATGTATCCAAATCTATCAATATACCTGGCCTATCTCAAAAGTAATGAGAATGATTTTTGTGAGCAGTGCAGATGGGCCATGAAAGAAAAGTGTGGGTTGAGGCAAGTGGAGCGGGAACCCAGGCATACATTTGGACTTTTCTGCACCTCTGCACTGCTCTTGGTATGCTTGTTGTTGTTTATTCATTCAGTTGCTTCTGACTCCTTGTGACCTCATGGATCAGCCTACACCAGAGCTCCCTGTCAGCCGTCACCACCCCCAGCTCCTTCAGAGTCAAGCCAATCACTTTAAGGGTACCATCCATCCATCTTGTCCTTGGTCGGCCCCTCTTCCTTTTTCCTTCCATTTCCCCCAACATCATTGTCTTCTCTAAGCTTTTGTTGCACCTCAGAATAGATTCACCTTGCTGAATCTATTCTACACACAGACTGAAGTCTTTGTAGTTTGCTTGCTTTTTAAACTTTTCATCTTTTACTTTTTAATAAACTACAAAGAATTCAGTCTGTGTGCAGAATAGATCCAAAGATCAATAAAACATAGCACTGTAAAGCAGAATTCCAAATGGCACCAACGAAACAAAGTCCCATGAGAACATGACAAAATTCCAAGACCATGGACACAGGAAAATGAGCACAAGCTGCTTGGTTGAGCGAGAAGTTGCTCTGACAAAGGTTTGTTTTCAAACACAGTGCTTAATACCCTTTGTAATACATTAAAGCATTTATTTGGCCTCTGACCTCCTTCTTGTTGGCTATTCTCACACTCCTCTGAACACTCAATTCCAAATGGTCAGCCAGAACTAAGATTTCTGTTTCATCAAGGTCAGGCTGCTCATTAGTGTCAGCCTGGTTGCCTCCCTGCCTATTATCAGGCTGAGAACTGTCCTCCTTTTCTGAGTCAATTTGCACCTGGCTAGTTTCAGGATCAAAAACATCATTCCCTGCTGTGGGAAACTGAGCTTGCACACCCTGTTCCTCATTGTCTACAACAGGAACATTTTGAACCTGATTGTGAACCTGAATCCCATCATCCACTCTGAGTCACAACACTATCAGTCTGTGTCTGTGGTTCCAGCTGTGGTTCCAGCTGAGTCACAACAGCTTTCCCGTCGTCTCATGATGTGGCCAAAGTACTTCATCTTTACCTCTAATATCCTTCCCTCCAATGAGCAGTAGGGCTTTATTTCCTGAAGTATGGACTGGTTGGATCTTCTCACGGTCCAAGGCACTCTCAGAACTTTTCCCCAACACCACAGTTCAAAAGCATCTATCTTCCTTTACTCAGCTTTCCTTATGGTCCAGCTCTCACATCCATAGGTTACTACAGGGAATACCATGGCTTTGACTAGGCGGATCTTTGTTGCCAGTGTGATGTCTCTCCTCTTCACTATTTTATCGAGATTGGTCCTTGCTCTCCTCCCAAGAAGTACGCATCTTCTGATTTCCTGGCTGCAGTCTGTGTCTGCAGTCATCTTTGCACCTAGAAATACAAAGTCTTGGTATGCTAGCAAAGTGCATAGCAGTGTTTGTGTCTTGTCACAGGCAAGAATTCAGAGGAGCCTGGAGCAGAGCTACGTGATCAAGTTCTGTGTGAAACTCGGAAACTCTAGTTACAACATCTTGCCGTTGTTGAGGACAGCATATGGAGATACTGTTTTGTCTTCAGCACAAGTCTTCAGATGGCACAAGCTGTTCAAGGATGGAAGGAAGGGCATTGAGGACAAACAGCATGCAGGCATTGTTAGACTTCGAAAAGGGGAAACAATGTGGCTTACATGAAGATTGTTTTGGATAGGGACCTATGTTTGAATTGTGATTAATCATACAGGAAGTAGGACTACTGAAAACAGAAGTTAACTATATAAGTGTCTGTGGAAGATCTGCACATGAGGAAAAAATGTGTGAAATTGGTCACAAAGAATTTGTCTGCAGAGCAAAAGAACAACCATGTATTGGGTAGTTGTAGGTTTTTCGGGCTGTATGGCCATATTCTAGAAGCATTTTCTCCTGACATTTCACCTGCATCTGTGGCAAGCATCCTCAGAGGTTGTGAGATTCTGAGGTTGCTTGCCACAGATGCAGGCAAAACACAGATGCAGCCCCTAGTGATGCAGTAGGTTAAACTGCTGAGCTGCTGAACTTGCTGACCAAAAGACTGGTGGTTCAAATTCAGGGAGTGGAGTGAGCTCCTACTGTTAACCCCAGCTTCTGCTAACCTAGCAGTTCAAAAACATGCAAATGTGAGCAGATCAATGGGCACTGCTTTGCCAGGAAAGTAACAGCACTCCATGCAGTCATGCTGACCACATGAACTTGGAGGTGTCTATGGCTTAGAAATGGAGATGAGCACCACCCCCCAGAGTTGTACACGACTAGACTTATTGTCAAGGGGACACCATTACCTTTTAAATTAATATGGCATCACAATAGAACCCCTAAAAAAACTGGATGGACATCCTTTTCGTGAGTTCTACATTGAGTGTATTTTTTCATCCAAGCAGACAACTACATTTGCAGGAAGAGTTGTACGTACAATGCAATTGGGCATGTTGTGCCCTTCTGCATTGCAGAATACATATACATATTGGATATTTTGCATGAAAGTAAGCATGGCATATCACAATCATGCAATGAGCTGCACATTCAGCTGTACAATGTTGCACCCCACCAATGAGATGTTGCTGCATATTCAGCAGTGCAAAATAGGGCTTTGTCTTATTGAGGTAGGATGTTTTGAAATGTGTCTTGTCCTCGGACATCACATCATATTTAATAGGAGAGAAACAGCAAGTGGAGAATTGAAAAGAACAGAGTCTTAAAGACATACCACAGGTTTGACTTAGAGTTAGAGGCTGGAATTTTTGTGTAGTTTTGTTTTGTTTTTTTGAGAAATCCCAGAATGGTTTCTACACAGTAAGAGATCATATTGAAAAAAGCCTTGTCCTCTCTTTCTGATGCAGAACTGGCTCCAAAGAAAAGATAAAAACTCCTGAAATGTGTTGGGCAATAAATTACCTACTTGGCACTTTTGAGGTCACCTTTCCTTTCCTTCTCTTCTACATTAATTCATTCAGACATTCATTTGAACTTGAGGAGGCAGATGATTAGGGTCGTGCATGCTGCTGCCATTCTCCAGACACAAGGCATTCAAGGGTCAGATTTGCTGGAAGCTTATGCTCATATCACCTAAAACAGTATGGGCATCTGCATGAACAATCTCAGCTTGGGATCTTCTTGATGTTTTATAGAGGAGGTGGACATTATTGCCCAAAGCAGAATGGTGATCTTCAACTCGAGCCTGAGGAAGTGGAGTTCTCCACGCAATGGCAATGTGCATGGATGCAAATGCACATTGAAGATGGCTGTAAGATGCATGTGATGTGCATTGTACATAGTACAGGCACATATTGGCAGCACATTCATCTGCTGCAGTTCATAATTTATATTCACTGTGTAGCTCCATGACCCTAATCCAACATCGCTTTAGCATAAAATAAATGATCACGTGTGTACATGCACTATTGTGCAATACCTGTCAACTAGGGCTGGTCAATTCGTTTCGTTAATTCGTAATTCGTTAAAAAATTCGTTAATTTTTGAATTACGAAACGATTACAAAACTTATTTTTAAACCTGGAAGTGTTTTTAAATATCGAAACGGCAGGCGCCAAAAAATTTTGTATTTCCGTCCATTTTGGAAATACGTAAGATGGCCGCCTGGCTTGCTGGGAGCTCTCCTCTCTCGACGTCGGCTGAGCAAGCGAGATGGCGAGCGAGAGGGCGAGCGGCGAGCGAGAGGGCGAGGGCAAGTGGCGAGCGAGAGGGCGAGTGAGAGGGCGAGCGAGAGGGCGAGCGAGAGGGCGAGCGGCGAGCGAGAGGGCGAGGGCGAGCGGCGAGTGAGAGGGCGAGCGAGAGGGCGAGCGGCGAGCGAGGGGGCGAGCGAGAGGGCGAGCGGCGAGTGAGAGGGCGAGGGCGAGCGGCAAGCGAGAGGGCGAGAGAGAGGGCGAGTGGCGAGCGAGAGGGCGAGCGGCAAGCGAGAGGGTGAGCGAGAGGGCGAGCGGCGAGCAAGAGGGCAAGGGCGAGCGGCGAGCGAGGGCGAGCGAGAGGGCGAGCGGCGAGCGAGAGGGCCCGCCAGAGTGAGTGCCTGCCTTCCCTCAATAATAATTTCTCCTCCCTATTCTACAAAATTAATAATTAAATTTAAAAAATATTTTAAAAATATTGAAAAAAAAGGACGCCATCTTTACAAAATGTTTTGTAAATATTTACGAAATTTCGTAAATACCGAACTTTTTTTTTGGAAAATTTTGTAATTATTTTAAATATCGAAACAAAAAAACACCCCAATTACAAATCGATTTTAGAAACAAATTTTTGCGTTGTTACCCAGGCCTACTGTCAACAACTTGAATGCTGGGGTATTAGTTCCTGTTCTGGGCACCACAATTCAAGAAAAGATGGATCATGTATTGAGAAGAGTGACCAAAACCAAAGAGCAGTTGAGGGAACTGGGTATGTTTCTACTGGTTCAATAGGTTTAAATATTGAAGATGTAATATCAAAGATGGAGGAAGTTTGTTTTCTACTACTACTAGAACAGGGAACAATGGATTCTAACTACAGCAAAAGGAATTCCACTTGAACTTTAGAAGAACTTCTTGATGGCAAGGGCATTTTGACAATGGGATATTCTGCTTTAGAGAGTGTTGGGGGTCTCCTTTTCTGGACATTTTTAAGAGGAAGCTGGATGACTTTAATGGTGTCTTCCTACATGGAAGAATGGGGTTGCACTGGATTGTCCTTGAGGTCTCTACAAACCCTAGGATTACACAATTGTCAGATTTTTAACCCTAATGTGCACTCTTTTCTCTTTTCGAGCTGTTCTAACTACTCTGACTATATCAGTGGTTCCCAAACTTGGATCTTCTAACAGTTTTGTCTCTAGCTAGCAAAGAGATGAAAACCAATCCATCTGAAGGAGGAAAGTTTAAACAGCTCTACTGGCTGTTTCTGGTCCCAATTCAAGCTGCAGGTGATTACCTACAATGCCCTAAACAGTTCAGGACCTACCTATCTTCGAGATTGCATCTTCCCCTATGAACCAGCACATACCTTAAGATCATCTGGGCAGGCTCTGCTTTTGCTTCTGCCGCCGTCTCAAACACGGCTGGTGGGAATGAGGGACAGAGCCTTCCCAGTGGTGGTCCCTCAGCTCTGGAATTCTCTGTCTAAGTAGGTCAGATTGGCACCTACCCTATCCATTTTCCCCAAGGAACTAAAAACCTGGATGTTCTGTTGTGTATTTGATTAGGTAGTTCACTAGAGAATTGGATTGATCTCGCCATAGCTCTTTGCACTTTAGTTGGCCCTCCTATCTGTAATCCTGTTACTGGAAATGCCTAATAGACATTACCCTCCCTGCTGTAACCATGATGGAAATTGAAGCAAATTTTACAACTTCCCTCAGCTCTTTCTAGGAACTATTGCAAATTCAGAGGCTGGATGGCCATCTGTCAGGGGTGACTTGAATGCAATATTCCTGCTTCTTGGCAGGGGGTTGGACTGGATGGCCCATGGGGTCTCTTCCAACACTTTGATTCTATGATTCTATGATTCTTTGATCCCTCTGCATTCCACACTTAATCTTTCAGCCATGACACTATTTTTAAAATGTGTATTGTGATTGTAATGTTTTTCTGATGCTTGCTATTGATTTTAGTTGTTTTTATGTATTTTGTGTGTGTTGTAATTTGTATTTTTTGGGCTTGTCTCTTGTAAGTCGCCCCGAGTCCCCCTGAGAGATGGTGGCGGGGTATAAAAATGAAGTTGTTGTTGTTATTATTATTATTATTATTATTATTATTATTATTAATAAAAACACAAGATGAGTCCACAGCAGACACTCTGCTGGCTGTTGTATTGGATCACACATTGGACACTTCCCAGGTGTCTAGGACAGTGTGATGTATTGGCAAATAATGCGTGCAGATCCCAGTAAGATGGTCTTTTGCAGCAGTCAGATGGTAATTTTGTCAGCACCAATTGTGTTTAAGTGCAGGCCAAGGTCTTCAGGCACTGCATTTAGTGTGCCCATCACCACTGGGACCACCTTGACTGTCTTGTGCCTGAGTCTTTGCAGTTCTATCTACAAATTATTATTATTATTATTATTATTATTATTATTATTATTATTTATTAGTTTGAGAATCACAGGGCTGTATTAACTGTGGTTTCATCTGTCAATCATCAACTTTACTCATAAACACATGAACTTAATAAGTAGTAAATTGAACAGCGTTACACACCCAAAGTCCATGACTTCAGAAGATCAGCCCTAGAATAGCTGCATTAAAATTTGGAATAAAACCCAGAGAAGATCCCTCCTCCCTGTGGCTTCCTCCTCCCTGTAGCTTCCTCTCACATATTTATTCTACAGGGTTAGTCAAAATGAATAGGCCAATAAGAAAATTAATTGTAGCCGAATGTATGTTTACTGTAACCAAACCACAGCTACGTAGCGACAGATAAACTATCAAAGTTTTTTTTGAGCAACACACATGTACGTTAATGCCGCTAGGCGTCGCTAGGAGTCGCTGTTTTCAAAATGGCGGAATCAGGCAAAGAGAAGGCGTTTTGTGTGATGACATTTGCTAAAACAATGTCAGTAATTACGGTCCAGCGAGAATTTCGCTTGGACGTCTGCCGTGTCACACGGGGCGCCCATATCGAACATCTCTGAAGGTGAGACAAAACTTTGATAATTTATCTGTCGATACGTAGCTGTAGTTTGGTTACAATAAACATACATTCGTCTAAAATTAATTTTCTTATTGGCCTATTCATTTTGACTAACCCTGTATTCCGCTTTGGTTAGACCACACCTGGAATATTGTGTCCAATTCTGGGCACCACAATTCAAGAGAGATATTGACAAGCTGGAATGTGTCCAGAGGAGGGCGACTAAAATGATCGAGGGTCTGGAGAACAAGTCCTATGAGGAGCGGCTTAAGGAGCTGGGCATGTTTAGCCTGAAGAAGAGAAGGCTGAGAGGAGATAGGATAGCCATGTATAAATATGTGAGAGGAAGCCACAGGGAGAAGGGAGCAAGCTTGTTTACTGCTTCCTTGGAGACTAGTCTTCCTTGGAGACTAGTACAATGTCTTCAAACTACAAGAAAGGAGATTCCATCTGACATGAGGAAGAACTTCCTGACTGTGAGAGCCGTTCAGCAGTGGAACTCTCTGCCCCGGAGTGTGGTGGAGGCTCCTTCTTTGGAAGCTTTTAAACAGAGGCTGGATGGCCATCTGTCAGGGGTGATTTGAATGCAATATTCCTGCTTCTTGGCAGAATGGGGTTGGACTGGATGGCCCATGAGGTCTCTTCCAACTCTTTGATTCTTTGATTCTATGCTCCATTTGGTTTCAGGATTAATTAAAGTTAATTAAAGAGTGGTTTGATTTTTGGCTTCCAGTGAATCCCAACCCATTTGGTGCAGCCGTTATTTTGCGTTGTTGTCCCCTCCCCACTTCCTAAATGCAATGGGGCATTCAGCTAGGACAGCTTCCATTATGACTTATGAAGTTCTTTTGAAGAGAGGAGCATTGCACAGCCTGGGGGCAAATAATGCTTTTTTTATTCGAGTTTTTTTATTATCTTATAAAACAGCTTAATCAATGAATTCAAGCAGGTAGTAGAAACAGAGACTTCTGTTTATGGGGAAACTTTGGAGATTTATCTTGGCTATTTGTGAGTAGTTGTGGTGTCTTAACTCAAGGAAGAAGAAGAAAATGGAAAAAGGCTGATGTGATCTTTTTTGGGGAGCTTGCAATGGGTCAATTATAATTTTGAGAGCTGGGCTTGGCAAGCGGAAAGGAGGTGGCAGACCCTCCTCCCCACCGGCCCCAATTTATGATGTCTGTTTGTGCTTGTGTGCAAATAAATAGATTATTCCATATGCATTGCAAATAAAATATACCGGTAAAGTAAATTTTACTTACTGATATTGATGGTATTGACTGCATCCTCCTCTTACAAATCCCTCAGTTTGTATAACAGCAGCATTATGACTGGACTGGGTGGGGGAGTATGTGTAATGAATTCAGCACAGCATATCCCTTATTTAATGATGACGTTGAAAGCTTTTTATCTTTGGAGTTATATTGGAGTGAAGAGAAGGAAGACAGAAGGAAATTCAGATGCTCCTGGTTACGCTCTGAAGGCTACAAATGACCTTTAGATCTCCAGTCATCATAATTGTAAGCCCAAATTCAATGTAAAATTAACAGCATTAATATCTTGCACCAGATTACAGCTTTATGCAAACTCGTTGTGTAAGAAGTTACCCAACCAGGTGTGAATCCACCTTGCACAAACTGTATATCCCAAACATTTCACAGATGTGAACCAGGACATGTCTGAGCAAGTAACATCAGAGTGCCAAACTGGGAAAAGCTGTTAATAAGAACAACATGCAAGAATAGCATAGTGTCTAGATCTAGGGAAGTAAGGCTACCCCTCTATTCCGCTTTGGTTGGACCACACCTGGAATATTGTGTCCAATTCTGGGCACCACAATTCTCGAGAGATATTGACAAGCTGGAATGTGTCCAGAGGAGGGTGACTCAAATGATCAAGGGTCTGGAGAACAAGCCCTATGGGGAGCGGCTTAAGGAGCTGGGCATGTTTAGCCTGAAGAAGAGAAGGCTGAGAGGAGATGTATCTGAGAAATGTATCTGACATCTACCAATCTCCATGGATGCCACTTACTGTAGCTGACAGTTAATTGTAGTCAACTTAGCCAATCTAATACAGTTTAAGGGGTATATCTTGCAATAGTGAAACACAATTACTGAAATGCATAAAAAATATCCATTACCTTTTGCATGCTGTACTCCAAACATAGTTATTTATTGGATAGAGGGCCAAGAGGACTTTACTTGGAAAAAAAAACATATCAGAAAATCAAGTAGACCCAATGCAATGAGACATATCCAAGAATGTCCTTGTTGTCTTCTAGAGGTCCTGGAAAACTGCCTGTTGCCTCTGTGTCTAGCTGATGACACATCCTTTGCTACAATTACCCCCCCCCCCCCCCCCAAAAAAAAAAAACTGGCCAAGAAATGGCTGTATTGAGAAGTTTCAGGGTGTTGTTGTTCGTGGTGTTGTTTTGAAGCTTTCTTTTTTCAGAGATGAGAGAAGAGACAGGATGCACTTCTACCTAGGCAGAACAAAACTTCTTCTGGTGTCAGATTTCAATTTTGGCCTTATTGAAAATCATCCTTCAAAGACACCCCTTGCTTTCTTTAATGGAAATGTTCATCATGTGCCACTGTCTTAATGGGCAATTGGATTTATATCCTGCTTTTTCACCATCAGGGTTTCAAGCTCGTTTTCAAGCTGCTGGAGACAATTCCAACTTCTTTTCTCATTATCTCTTTGGAGTAGCTATAGGGCAATGCTGTATTGTAACTCGCTCCTTCACAAGGTCTCATAACCTATCACTTGTCTGCCATTTTGTTACTGATGAAACATATCCTATCCTGCTTTTTGTCTCCAAAGCATTGTACTCATATATAGTTGACTATTTCTCAAAGTGGCATTACAAGTATTATTGCCTGCCAACCCCCAAAATAAGAGACACAGACACCGATAAACCAGTAAACTAGGGCAACTTTATTGAATGTTACCTAATTAAATCTTAAAGCTTTCATTTTAATCTCAATCTAAAGTGACCTAAGAGTTTGGTGAGGACTAAAGCCGAGGTAGTGTTCCTTCCCAAACTACCCCTTGGCTGCAATTGGGTAAAACACCAGGTCTCCGGGTGAAGTAATCCTGGATGACCTAAGTATAGAAACATAATAGATATTCTGCCCCAAGGAAACTGAGGTCAAAATCTCCCTTTTCAAGGTCATTTGGATATGCCCCCACCTGTTTAAGAGAACCATAAGTGAGGGTTTTTGTTCATGACCTAAACAAAGTCTGTCTTGGTGTATGCCAAAATATGGTTATTTCTCTAATTTAGCTATTGCCTATTTAAAGACCCAACACTCTCAATTTGCCTTTTAACATTATAGGGTAGGCGAAAAAACAACCCTAGAACATAGGGGGAAAAATTCCTACCCGACCCTGGTTGGCAACCTAAATTATACTTTTGGCGGTGGGAGGGCGGGTCGATGTCTTCATCGGAATGAGTGCAGAGGGAACGGAAGTTTGTAAACTAACCCCACCCCCTCTGAAAAGCAGATCCTGCCAGATTTACTTTCAAGTCTCCCTCTCGGTGGAGGAGGCAAATCTCCTTCCCAGCCCCAGCTGTGCTGTTTCAAGTTCTGTTTCAAGAGTTTTGTGTCTGTCGAGATGGAGGATGTTTACATCTCCAAGGAGCCTCAGTTTGTCCTATTTCCTAGGCTTTATACAAAGACTTAGCATGGTGACCTACACTGTAGAATTAATACAGTTTGGTGTCTAGCTGTTATGGCTCAAAGCTATGGAATCCTGAGATGTGTAGTTTTGCAAGCCACCAGCACTCTTTGGCAGAGACAGCTCAAGAACTTGTAAAGCTAGAACACCCATGAGTCCCTAACACTGAGTCATGATAGCTGAATTGGTGTCAATCTGCATTAATTCTACAGTGTAGATGTACCCCATGTTGCTGGATACTGGTCATAGAATCATAGAGTTAGAAGACATCTTGTGTGCCATCCAGCTCAATCCCTTTCCAAGAAAATTGCATTCAAAGCACCGCCGACAAATGGTCATGCAGCCTCTGCTTAAAAGCCTCCAAAGGAGGATCCTCCACCACACTCCAAGGCCAGAGAGTTCCACTGCTGAACAGCTCTCATAGTTAGGAAGTTCTTCCTCATGTTCAGGTGGAATCTCCTTTCCTGTAGTTTGAAGCCATTGTTCCACATCCTAGTCTCTAGGACAGCAGAAAACAAGCCTGCTCCCTCCTCCCTATGACTTCCTCTCACATATTTATACATAGCTATCATGTCTCCTCTCAGCCTTCTCTTCTGCAGGCTAAACATGCCCAGCTCTTTAAGCCACTCCTCATAGGGCATGTTCTCCAGACCCTTGATCATTTTAATTGCCCTTGCCTGGACACATTGCAGCTTAGAGTCAACATCTCCCTTAATTTGCAGTGCCCAGAATTGGACAAAGTGTGATTCCAGGTTTGGTCTGACCAAGGCAGAATAGAGAGGTAGCATGACTTCCCTGGATCTAGGGAAATTGTCAGTGTTGTACTGTTCTCTTCTAGAAATGTTTGTTGCATCACTAGTTCAAAGTGGTGATGGAATCCCATTGAAATATGCAGGACCCAATCGGATTTGCTTAGTGTCATTTCTTCCAGAGAGCATTGGAAGCCAGTTTGGACTCGCTAAATCAATGGTAGGGTCGATCAACATTCCCCTCATGCATTAACACTTTTTGAATCTTAATTTGCAATGTAGAATTATGGATAATGAAATTACACTTGCAGGTTTAATATATTTCATTTTTGATTGCAAAAGATGTGTTGGATTACTAACTCGGTCCTGGGCATCTAAGCTGTGATGCCTCCTCAGTCACTTAAGGGGGAGAGACAAGGAATTTGGTAGAACCCAAGAGTCATTTATTTTCTGTTACACCGTATTTTTCAGAACAGCAATTTTGTATTTATTTATAATGTTTATCAGCACTCTAATGGCATTTTTTAAAAGATTAAATTAGCATCAGGCTTGTAATGAATGATACATTGGGAAACAGGGAATTGATAATGTTTAGCCATTTGAATATGGGCAGAAATCCTTGTTTAGACGTACACTTAGGAATTATTTATATCCTCTTATGTCATATCAATTTAAATAATAATCCACGCATTGAGGCAGAAAGAATAACGCTAATACTAAAGGTTCTGTTTAAAATCTGCTAATTGCACATGAAGGAATTCTCTCTGCTCTATTCGGACGGCTCCCCTCCCACCCATCCTCCACACTGCCTTCCTTTTTTTCCCAAAATTTAATTTAACTGTATTAGAAAAATCCACGAGGTTAAGTCTGCAGAAATTATTGCTTTTAAATGTTTTATAATAAGAATTGTGATTCTGTTCTGAGCACCAAAAGGTAGGCTCTCATCCTTGACCAGACATTCTTAAAGCAGGATGTGGAAACTCCTAAGGCAGCGTCGAGTAAAAGAACTCACTTCTGCCAACTTTTTCTCTTTTAAGGAAGAAGATAGAAACTCAGTTCTTGTGGGTTTTTTTCAGGCTATATGGCCATGTTCTAGAGGCATTTCTCCTGACGTTTCGCCTGCATCTATGGCAAGCATCCTCAGAGGTGAGGTCACTTCTGAGGATGCAGACCTCACTACCTCTGAGGATGCTTGCCATAGATGCAGGCGAAACGTCAGGAGAAATGCCTCTAGAACATGGCCATATAGCCCGAAAAAACCCCACAAGAACTGAGTGATTCCAGCCATGAAAGTCTTCGACAATATAAGATAGAAACTATTGACAGAACTGCCGTATATTCCAGCATATAAGACGACTGGGCATATAAGACGACCCCCAACTTTTCCAGTTAAAATATAGAGTTTGGCATACACTCGCCGTATAAGACCACCCCTCTTCCAATGCACACCAAATTAAAAAAAAATCAGATTTCAATTCAAATGGTAATTTTAATTCAAATGCTTATGAGAAGCAGGTTCCTATGAGAAGGACATTGTACCTTACATTGTACATTACAGTTGCTCTTTCTCCTTGAATTTCATTTACACTCTGGGTCCTTTACATCATGCTGGCAATAAGTTAAAATAAACAGTTGCAATAAATAATACTCATTTAAAGCAATTAAAAAACTAGCCGAGGTAAAGTGTCTCATTATCAGTTCCCTTTTGCCTTCTCTCAGGCTTCTCCTATTGACGCAACCTAAAATGGCATTGGCCTTTTCAGCTGCAGCATCACACTATTGGTTTGTGGTCGACAAAGATCTCTTTCACAGAATCCTAAAGCTGGGAGGGAGCTCTAAAGGCCATTTAGTCCAACCCCCTTCATTTTGCCATCATGTAGGGAAAGCACAATCAAAGCACCCCTGACAGATGGCCATCCAGCCTCAATATTAACATGAGGGAGGAAGGAGCAAGCTTGTTTTCTGCTTCCTTGGAGACTAGGACGCAAGGGAACAATGGCTTCCAACTACAAGAGAGGAGATTCCATCTGAACATGAGGAAGAACTTCCTGACTGTGAGAGCCGTTCAGCAGTGGAACTCTCTGCCCTGGAGTGTGGTGGAGACTCCTTCTTTGGAAGCTTTTAAACAGAGGCTGGATGGCTATCTGTCAGGGGTGATTTGAATGCAATATTCCTGCTTCTTGGCAGAATGGGGTTGGACTGGATGGCCCATGAGGTCTCTTCCAACTCTTGGATTCTATGATTCTATGATTCTAATAATAATAATAATAATAATAATAATAATAATAATAATAATAATAATAATAAGATTCATACTGATAAGAGTTGGAAGAGACCCCAAGGGTCATCTAGGGTTTTTATGGTACATCATCTTGACATGAGATATGAGCCAACAACATCATGCAACAGCTACAGAAGCCAATGGGATTTTGGCCTGCATAAATAGAAATCTAGTGTCTAGATAGAAAAATTGAAATACCCAGATGATGATGACACCTAGCTTGAAAACAGTCCATGTAAAAACAATCCATATAAAAGAGATTTCGGAGTATAGCAGCTTAGGGAGATGGTAATGCTAAGCTTAGAGAAGCCTGAGAATGGACACAAAAGCAATGTTTAATATTTGAAATGATGTCATATTGAAGAAAGGAGAATTCTTGCTTTCTGCTTCTCCAGAGGTGAGGAAACAGAGCAATATGTGCACAGTACATGAAAGGAGATCCCACCTAAACATTAGGAAGAACTCCCTGATGACCAGAGCTGTTAGACCATAGAGTCTCAACTGTACATAAAAATTGGAAAGAAAATATATCTTGGATGACTATGACTTTGGTATTTCATGATATACTTTGAGATTTGAGTATTTCATGCAGTTCTTTCTTAGCAGCATTTCCAAATCCTTGTATTCTGGTTTCTTGGCCAAACTAAATGGATGGCTAAACAATATCAAATGCTTGTCTCCCGATGTATCATTCATTATAAGCCCAGCGTTAATGTAATGTCTTCAAACAGCATTAGAGTGTATTTGTAAATGTATACAAAATTATTTTCTGAAAAATCCAAAGTAAAAGAAAATTAATGACTCATGAATTCTGCTTTGTTCCATCTCTTTTAACCAATAATCACCAAAACATTATCAGTTCCCACTTTCCAAACACATCATTAGAAAGCTTTTTGCACCTGGCTTTCACCAGTGTAGGAGACTTGGGCTGCCAGATAATAATGGAAAAGACAAACTGTAAGCCATGGTAATGAAAGGGAATGATTCTCCTCCCTTTATTCATGGTTGTATCACCATTACAATCACCCCTGACATTCTGTTTTATAGCTGATTTTGGAAAAGTTGTGTTTGGAACCCCAACTCACAGCAGCTACAAGTTCAAATGGCCATACATTACACTGGTTTCTTGACCTAGCCTTGTCTTACTCGACTGCCGAGTATGTCTTCCCTGTTTGGCATAAGTCTGCCCATGCAAAGCAGGTGAACACAGCATTGAATGAAACATTTATTTATTTATTTATTTATTTACTTTGCTTATATACCGCTGTTCTCAGCCTGGGGGCGACTCACAGCGGTGTACAACATAGAAGAACAAGGTTCAAAAGTCAAGACACAATCTAAAAATCAATCTAGCAATAACCAAAAAATCATCATCAAAAACATCAACAATATCAATAATACAAAAAGCCATTCACGTCGTCTCATCGTTTAAACCACAATCCAGTATCATTTTCCGTTGTTCCATTCCTGTCGTCATTACCAATTATTGCACTTCTTGTTCGAATGCCTTCTTGAACAGCCAAGTCTTTAATTTCCTGCGGAATATCATCAGGGAAGGAGCCAGTCTGATGTCCACGGGAAGGGTGTTCCACAGCCGAGGAGCCACCACCGAGAAGGCCCTGTCTCTCGTCCCCGCCAGCCGTGCCTGTGAGGCAGGCGGGATCGAGAGCAGGGCCTCCCCGGACGATCTCAAAGTCCTGGTGGGCTCGTAGGCCGAGATGCGGTCAGATAGGTATCTTGGGCCGGAACTGTTTAGGGCTTTATAGGCCAACACCAGCACCTTGAATTGAGCCCGGTAGCAAATCGGCAGCCAGTGGAGCTGGTACAACAAGGGCGTTGTATGCTCCCTGCATCCCGCTCCTGTTAGTAACATGGCTGCCGCACGTTGGACCAATTGAAGCTTCCGGGCCATCTTCAAGGGCAACCCCACGTAGAGAGTGTTGCAGTAGTCTAAACGGGATGTAACCAGAGCGTGGACTACCGTGGCCAAGTCAGACTTCCCAAGGTACGGGCGCAGCTGGCGCACAAGCCTAAGCTGTGCAAATGCTCCCCTGGTCACCGCCGACACCTGGGGCTCCATGAAGAATAATCACAGGATGTCTTATTTATTTATTTATTTATTTATTTATTTCTGGTATTTCTACCCCACCCTTCTCAACCCCCGAAGGGGGACTCAGGGCGGCTTCTAACCAGCATACGTTGATGCCTACAATTCACACAGTAAAATACATAGTAACAATAAATTATAACACTTAAATCATTCCATTAATACAATAAAAATACAATAAAATGCCAGCCTGATGGCCATCGTTTTGCCAAGTCCATAATTAATAAATTCATTCCGCTTATCATAGTCCGTTTCCAAAGCTTTAGTCGTCATTGTCCATTGTCAGTCTGTCAGATTATCCAAAGGCCTGGTCCCATATCCATGTTTTTAATTTCCTTCTGAAAGAGAGGAGGGATGATGATGATCTAATTTCCCCGGAGAGTGAATTCCACAGGCGGGGGGCCACCACCGAAAAGGCCCTGTCCCTCATTTCCACCAATCTCGTTTGTGACAAGGGCGGGGCTGAGAGCAGGGCCCCTCCAGAAGATCTTAAATTCCTAGGCAGGTTGTAGAAGGAGATACGTTCGGACAGGTACGCTGGGCCAGAGCCGTATAACGTTTTATAGGTCAAAACTAGTACTTTGAATTGTGCTTGGAACTACTGAATCGGCAGCCAGTGGAGCTGACATAACAGAGGGGTGGTATGCTCTCTGTATGATGCTCCAGTGAGAAGTCTAGCTGCCGCCCGCTGGACTAGTTGAAGTTTCCGAACAGTCTTCAAAGGCAACCCCATGTAGAGTGCATTGCAGTAATCTATTCGGGATGTAAACCTACACCTGTTGATAAACTACAAGCTAGCGGGCATTGCCCCCCCTCCCCCGATGTGTGATGGGAAGTTGCTGCTAAATGTGAGAGAAATAAGGTTGAGCATTGTGAAAGCCATCCACTACATGGCTACCAGCCTCCTCCCAGTAGACTCAAATCAAGGGAAAGGTTTATGAGAACTACCAGTCCTCTTGGTGTCCCTCCAGCAACAGCAAGGGTATTCCTCTGGGCAGCTAAATCAGGAAATCCCAACTGGATGTCCCCTCACGAGGGTCTTCCTCCAGGAGCAAACCAAGCACGGACAACCTGGAAGTCCCTGAATAGACTCAGAAGCAGAGTGGGCAGATCAAAAGACAACCTGGCAAAATGGCACTCCCTAAAAGAATCCCACACCTTGTGTGACTGTGAAGCAGAACAGACAACTCCGCATCTGTATGCTTGTCCACTATGCCCTGCCTCATGTACAGAGGAAGAATTGTTGGAGGCTTCAGACAATGCCATTGTTGTTGCCCGTTTTTGGTCAAAAGGTATTTAGCTGCCTGCACTCCTTCTATTTTTATCATTTTTATACTAATTTATGCAATGCTTTTGATAGTAAATAAATTAATAAATACTGGTTTCTGGGGGCTGTCAATTACAAACATGTCTAAACGTTGCTTTATAAGTAATAAAGGCAAATACTTAAGCCAAGATTTTGTATCAAAGAGACAGAATGCAACTTAATGCTAAGGGAGTTATATAACAATGAATGCACATCACTCTGTAAGTGAATAATGGCATTTTGCAAATGGATGTGCAACCAAATGTTTGTACAGAAGGCACATCCGAATGCTCAATGGAATGTATAATGGCACCACAAGAGCAACTTTGCTTCCAATAACCTTGAAGTGTATAGAGATACTCCATATTGGACATTAGTGCCCAACCATGTCTATTTCGTGGACCTTCAAGATGGTTCTGACTTATAGTGACACTAAGGCCGCTTCCTTTAAAGGAAGTTTCCTATTGCCTTCCTCTAAGGTTGAGAGTGTGTGACTTGCCCACATTTTTACAGAGGTTTTCCATGGCCCTAGTGTAGTCCAACACTCAAACTGCTACATTATTATTATTATTATTATTATTATTATTATTATTTATTTGTACCCCGCTAGCATCTCCCGAAGGACTCGATGCGGCTTACAAAGGTCAAGGCCTCAACAACACAATAGCATAACAATACAATTCAAAGCAAATCAAAAACATTAAAGCAATAACAGTAAAAACAACAAAACAATACAGCATATAAACACAATAAAAACAGGGCCAGGCCAAGTAATGGGTACAGATTAAAAAGTGCTGGATGTATCAGATTTCAAGGAAGTGCAGTGTGCAGAGAATCATTAAGTTCTGATAAAGTGCTTCTGGGACTCTAATAAAGTGCTTACTGGAGTTTTCCTATTCTGGAAAGACACATCGGAACAGCCAGGTCTTCAAATTCTTCCTAAAGACTGCCAGTGTGGGGGCCTGTCTAATGTCTTTGGGGAGGGTGTTCCAAAGTCAGGGGGCCACCACAGAGAAGGCCCTGTCCCTCGTCCCCACCAAACGCGCCTGCGACGCAGGTGGGATCAAGAGCAGGGCCTCTCCGGATGAATGAAGAGAGCGCGTGGGTTCATAAACGGAGATGCGGTCATGCAGGTAAGAGGGTCCCAAACCATTTAGGGCTTTGTAGGTAAGCACCTGCACCTTGAATTGGGTTCGGTAGGTAAACAGCAGCCAATGGAGTTCCTTAAACAGGAGGGTTGACCTCTCTCTGTAAGGAACTCCAGTTAACATCCTGGCCACTGCCTGTTGGACTAATGGAATTTCCGAGCCGTTTTCAAGGGCAGCCCTACATAGAGCGCATTACAATAGTCCAGTCACATGTGATGGTGGTTGGGGTGTGGAGGCATGGGTGTGGTGTGTTTGCGGTGTGCGCTGGGGAACATATTTAATTTCATTGTTAAATAATACAATGACAATAAAGCTATTCTATTCTATTCTCTTTCTGGTACAGGGGAATTTAAGGTAACAACAAGATTTTAACTAGAATTTCAACTAAGAAGTCTGCCAGTCCTCCAGGCACCTTGACTCTGATCTGCAAACACAATGAATACACAATTTTCACTTTACAAATGGAAAATTCGGATATTTGCAGTAGCATCACTACCCTACCATGCGTGCCCAGCAGAAAGGCTATCCCTAAGATAATTGAGCTTAAGATAATTGGCAAGGTTTCGAATTATGCCAGGTGCAACAGTTGCTATGTTTTGAAATAGACGAGACACCGTCACTTTCAGTTAAAAATATGACTTCCCTTCCCTTCGTCTAATCCTTCCTTTCTGTCCCGTGCATCTGTTCTCCTTGACTCAATTCAGAGTTTTGTGTATTTACTAGCATTCAGAACCTTATAACCAAATTAAATTCCAGCCTGTGCCAGCCCTCCCCTCCCCCCTCCTATTATAGATTTGAGCAGAAATTAAACTAATTGACATTTTAATAATATTCCACTGTTTGTTCCCATGGAGTTGGAACTGTACTAGAGAACCCATTATATGAAGATGTACTGAATGCCATCTGGTATCCTAGCATTTCTGATTATAAATAAGTCATTTCAGTTTGCTATCTATGTGGGCATTGTGTGTGCGTATGTTTATTGATATGATAAATTCAAGGGAATAATGGAAGGGAAAAAAGGAGGCCAAGGTTCTTCATGCAGAAGTGTGTGTGTGTGCCTGTATGTGCAATATACACACAGAGCAAATCAAGCTGAGCATCTAGAGAGAGAAAAAAAAATTCTTCCTTGCCATTCTCTTTGATTGGAATATTATGTTGAGATGACCTTTTCTGCAAATATTGTCATTTCATTTTTCGGATATAGTCAAGTTCTTACTGTGGATATGGAAAGGGAAAATTCAGATTCTCATATTGGAGGTATAAGATGAGAAATAATAAGTTTAAGTAATCCACCAAATTATTCTCTCTTTCCTCTCTTTTACAAACACATATGCAAAGGGTTGTTGTAGATTTTTCGGGCTGTATGGCTCGACTCTAAACACCTTCGCAGAAGCATATGAGAAGTTCGGCCTGTCATTGAACATCGAAAAAACCAGCAGACACCAGCCAACCCCTCTCCAATGCCAGCGGTACACCTTAATGGTGTAACATTAGAAAATGTTGATCATTTCCGCTACCTTGGCAGCCACCTCTCCAGCAAAGTCAACATTGACACCGAAATACAACACCGCCTGAGCTCTGCAAGCGCAGCATTTTTCCGAATGAAGCAGAGAGTGTTTGAGGACTGGGACATCCATAGGGATACCAAGGTGCTTGTTTATAGAGCTATTGTCCTCCCAACCCTGCTATATGCCTGTGAGACGTGGACTGTCTACAGACGTAACATGCAGCTTCTGGAACAATTCTATCAGCGCTGCCTCCGGAAAAGCCTGCAAATCTCTTGGGAAGACAGGCGGACAAACGTCAGCGTGCTGGAAGAAGCAAAGACCACCAGCATTGAAGCAATGGTCCTCCGCCACCAACTCCACTGGACCGGCCACATTGTCCGGATGCCCGACCACTGTCTCCCAAAGCAGTTGCTCTACTCCGAACTCAAGAACCAAAGGAATGTTGGTGGGCAGGAAAAGAGATTTAAAGAAGGGCTCAAAGCCAACCTTAAAAACTCTGGCATGGACACTGAGAACTGGGAAGTCCTGGAGGTCAGCTGTGACCAGCAGTGCTGCAGAATTTGAAGAGGCATGAATGGAGGGCGAAAGGGAGTAACGTGCCAAGAGGAAGGTGCGTCAATCCAACCCTGACCGAGACCGCCTCCCACCTGGAAACCAATGCCCTCACTGTGGAAGAAGATGCAGAGCAAGAATAGGGCTCCACAGCCACATACGGACCCACAAGAATATTGGAAAACAATCATCCTCGGAAAACGAGGGATCACCTAAGTAAGTAATGGCAGGCATCCTCAGAGGTTTTGAAGTCACAACCTCTGAGGATGCCTGCCATAGTTGCAGGTGAAACGCCAGGAGAGAATGCTTCCAGAACATGGCCATACAGTCCAAAGAACCTACAACAATCCAGTGATTCTGGCCATGAAAGCCTTTGACAATACATATGCAAAGACCTATATCTAAAGATAGTGAAGCCATTATGAAGAAGAATTTGCCACCCTTTCTCCTTGTGTTAGCTTACATCATGCAAGGAAGCTCAGTTTGTTAGTTTATGTAAAAGTGAAGCATCTAAACGTGATCTGAAGTGATACAATTCTAATTTTTATCATTCCATTGTATCTTTTAATTCTGAACAATGACTTGCAAGTCTTTGATGTCTTCTTTATCACCATTTATTTATTTATCGTGTCAGAGGCAACCAGATGATTGTATTACATTTCTAACAGAACAAAAACAAACAAACAGACACAAAACAAAATTTGCAAGCTTGGTAGTTGATTAAATGTCTTTTGACCAGTATCTGGCCACTTGGAGTGCCTCTGGTGTTGCCACAAGAAGGTCCTCCATTGTGCATGTAGCAGGGCTCAAGTTGCATTGCAGCAGGTGGTCAGTGGTTTGCTCTTCTCCACACTTGCATTCCACTTTGTAGCCCCATTTCTTAAGGTTGGCTCTGCATCTCATGGTGCCAGAGCAACATACAACACTTCCTATAACAATTGCCCACCGATCACTGAAATAAGAGACCAGAGAACTAAGTTGGGATAAATATGGGCAACATTTATTAAATTGTTACCTATTTAAACTTTCTTCATGAACTGCAACCAGCTAAAAGTGGGGCTTGAACTTGATGTTGTGTAAGCAGTGGCAGTGGCTATCCCAGACCCACTCCTCAGCTGACATTGGGCGAGGCACCTGGGTTCCCTCCATAACTCACCATGAATCATAACCAGGGCAACTGCTTAGGGAAGCTGTGTAGCCTATTCAAACCCCAAGTAGAGAAACTTCAGGGATTAGAAGTCCCCCATAGCTCCAAGGCCATTTCTGTTCACTCCCACTGTGGTTGAGGAACTGGTGGGAGTTCTCATTTCAGGTCTTCACCAAAATGGGTGCCATAAGGTGCACACCGAGATGTAAATTGTACCCCCCTATTGCACATGACAGCCTATTTAAAGGTGCCACCTAATGCCAATCAATCCATTAATAGGGGGTAGGCAAAACAACCCCTATTAAAGGGAGAAAATTCCTACCCAGCTCTAAAGTGACCTCTTGGTACTTCTTAGGGTAGGAGGGTGGGCCAACATTTGCTGATCCAATACTGGAGTTGAGAGGGGTGGATGTACAAAAGTGTTGTACTCTGCCCCCTTTACTTGGTCTCTTCATTGGGGTGGGCAAATAGGCCTCCCCTTCCAGGCATGCCTGGAAGGGGAAACACAAATTCATAATAGGAACAATCACAAGTATAGTATACACTCAAAAATATTATAAGACAACTCCAGAGGGATGAGGATCACAAACCTTGCAAAATATCCTTGTGGATTCCAAATTCTGGAATCCCCTAACACAGAGACTTTTAGATACATTAGATGACATACTATCTGATTACTATAGTTGATCAAACTGCAAGAGAGGAGATTCCATCTGAACATGAGGAAGAACTTCCTGACTGTGAGAGCTGTTCAGCAGTGGAACTCTCTGCCCCGGAGTTTGGTGGAGGCTCCTTCTTTTGAAGCTTTTAAACAGGGGCTGGATGGCCATCTGTCAGGGGTGATTTGAATGCAATATTCCTGCTTCTTGGCAGGGGGTTGACTGGATGGCCCATGAGGTCTCTTCCAACTCTTTTATTCTATGATTCTATGACCAGTAGCCATGATTATTTGGAGATTCTGAGAGTTGCTTCTGGCCTTACAATAAATTTCTCAGTTCTGGACAAAAAATTCAGAATTTGGTGGCCATAGGCCTATTGTTAGTATTAACAAGATGAGAGGCCTTGAATAATTGGGTTTACCTATGTGTTGACTCATCACTCAACAGTTAAATGAATGAGCTAAGTCTAGTAATATTCAGCATGGTATACTTGTTTGAGTGTTGGTGTATGACTCTGGAGAAGCGAGTTGGAATCACACTCAGATATGGAAACTTATTGGTTGTCCCTGGGCAGATCACCCTTTCTCAGCCTCAGAGAAAGTCAATGCAACTCCACAGTGAAGTAATCTTGTTGAGAAAACCCTGTGACAGGTTTGCTCCAGGGCTGACATAAGTTTGAAATGACTTGAAGACACACAACAACATCTACATGTCTAGTTAGGAGGGCATAATTGGATTCTGGGCTTGACGATCTAGGGAGAAAGTTCAGGTGTTATTCACCTCAATTTCTCCAACACAGTAGCAGGGGAGCACCATTGGATGTCAATCTGCCCATGTCAATTTCTGTCAGTTGTATATTTGTTCACCTTAAGAAGTTGTACATCTTTAAAAGAGAATTTTTTCATTCACATGAACCTGGTTACATGGAAAGTTTGCCAAGTTAGCGAGGGATTCTGGAAACATGTTTATAATTGGACTCTTACTCCTATGAACCATGATAATTGTTTAATACACACAGAGAGACACAAAGAACAAAAGTTTTGGTGAAGGTAGAAAGGTCCAGGCACAGACTTTGGCATGAAACTGGGTCATGCAGAAAGTCTGAGGATATTTTTTGTGTGCAAAGGGTAGAGACAGAAAGCACCCAAGAAGGAGGAAAGAGACGGAAGGTGCCTTTGAATATTTCTCATTATTTCTTTTCAACCCACTGCATGCCCAAAACCAATGCCAGCAATTTCTCTTAAGTTCAAAGCTAATTGGCATGGTGTCCCCAGACATACTTCTACGGTCTATTGGCAGACCTCATGTATAAATATTCTCCTTCTCCCTTTGCAGAACAAGAGTGAAACTCAAAAAAAGCCTGGAGCAAAATTTCTGAGTCACATGGCATAAACATGACTACAGGGCATTTCTTGTTAGACCTTGGCTGTCTTCCATGGTACTTCCTTAGAATAATTTACATGACTGGAGTTGGAGAGGAGGTGTTGAAGGAAGAGTTACTTTTGTAACAATGGAAAAGGGTGTTCTTGCATTGCATTTAGACAGAGCAGTGAGCCACAAACATGTGGCTTACTTGTACATGGGAAGTGAGGCCTAGTATTTAGACTGCTGGACTAGGAACTGGAATGGGAGGGATCTATTCCCTACCAAGTCAGGAAATTCACTGGCTGAGTTCATATGGAGAACTTGGTCCCCTCATTCTTTTTCATACTGGTATGCTTTTCCAGATTGTTCTGAGCATGAACCGAGGAAGAGGAGAGTCAGAATACTGAGCCTAGGATAAGATTTTTCCAGCTAACCTTCATGCATATAAGTTCACACATATTTTTAGATCAGTGGTTACTGGATTCCCCAGTCCATGGCTCATAAATCCGAATTACATTATTGTAGCAAAGACCTCTTTGTCAAGAAGCACTGCATGAACATCAAGCAAAAAGTGGGTGCTAGAAACAATATTATACGAAATCTGACTGGCACAACCTGGGGATCACAACCAGACACAGTGAAGAAATCTGCCCTTGTACTATGCTACTCTGCTGCTGAGTATGCATGCTCAGTGTGGAATACATCTCACCACACTAAAACAGTAGATATGGCTCTTAATGAGACATGCCGCATTATGACAGGGAGCCTGCGCCCTACACCACTTGAGAAATTACACTGTCTAGCCGGTATTGCACCACCTGACATCCTCCGAGAAGTAGCAGCCAATAGTGAAAGGACCAAGGCAGATACATCTCCAGCTCATCCCCTGTTTGGGTATCAGCCAGCACATCAACGACTTAAATCTAGAAATAGTTTTCTAAGATCTACAGAGACACTCGCTGAAACACCTCAGCAAGCGAGAGTCCAAAAGGGGCAGGCTCAAACCCAGAACCTCAACCAATGGCTGATACCAAATGAGAGACACCCCCCTGGGCACACAGAAGACTGGGCGACTTGGAAGGCACTGAACAGACTGCGCTCTGGCACCACGAGATGCAGAGCCAACCTCAAGAAATGGGGCCACAAAGTGGAATCCATGACATGCGAATGTGGAGAAGAGCAAACCACTGACCACCTGCTGCAATGCACCCTGAGCCCTGCCACATGCACAAGGGAGGACCTTCTTGTGGCAACACCAGAAGCACTCCAAGTGGCCAGATACTGGTCAAAGGACATTCAATCAACTACCAAACTCACAAATTTTGTCCTTCGTCTGTCTGTCTGTTTGTTTGTTTTGTTCTGTTAGAAATGTAATACAATTGACT
This sequence comes from Anolis sagrei, assembly GCF_037176765.1. Classification (NCBI taxonomy): domain Eukaryota; kingdom Metazoa; phylum Chordata; class Lepidosauria; order Squamata; family Anolidae; genus Anolis; species Anolis sagrei. The sequence continues at coordinate 295,382,343 of NC_090022.1, read as the reverse complement.
GGTTGCCCTGACACGACAAATAAAAATAGATAGCAAAGACCTCTCATTTGGAGTTGTGTATTGATTGGAGTATGCACCCTTTGCATCAAATGATAATGTTCCATAACTGAATGCACAACTGAATGTGTGATCAGATGTCCAACTGAAGGCCTTGAATGTGATTTTCCTGCTTCTTGGCAGGGGGTGGCCCACAAGGTCTCTTCCAATTCTATGATTCTATGAATGTATCTTTATTCACAACAGCTGTGCACAACTCCCTTCTGAAACCTTGAACTGAACATTGTCCAATCACTGCAATAGTGGAGTGTAGACAAGTTTAGGGATATTGACAAGTTGGAATGTGTTCAGAGAAAGGCAACCAAGATGCCCAAAAGTTCTGAAAACTAAATCTTATGTGTAATGACTAAGGGCCCTTCCACACAACCCTCTATCCCAGAATATCAAGGCAGAAAATCCCACATTATCTGAGTGTGGACTCAGAAACATAGCTCAAAGTAGATGTTGTAGAATTATCTGCCTTGGTTTTCTGGGATAAAGGACTGTATGGAAGGGCCCTAAATGAATTGTATATGTTTAACTAGGAGAATATCTGAAGGGGTGTAATGTAGAAGGTAGAGTGAGCTTTCTCCAGAGACTGCAGGAGGGGGGGGGGGGGGGGGAGGTGAGGATTAAAATGGCATAAATAAAAAAATAAAAAAAAGAGATTCTACTATTTTCTTTTTTAAAAAAATCCTTATAGTAAGAGCTATTTTACAGTGAAATGGTAAACTAAACTATCCTTTGGTGGTCTTTAAAGAAAAGTTAGATGGACATCTTTCAGATGTGCTTTAGTTGTCTATTCCTGAATTGCATAGAGTTGAACTATATACTCCTCATGACACTCTAAACACCTTTGCAGAAGCATACACGAAACTTGGCCTGTCACTGAACATCGAGAAAACCAAAGTGCTGTTCCAGCAGTCACCAGCCACCCCCTCCCCAATGCCAGAGATACAACTTAATGGTGTAACATTAGAAAATGTTGACCATTTCCGCTCCCTTGGCAGCCACCTCTCCACCAAAGTCAACATCGACACCGAAATACAACACCGCCTGAGCTCTGCAAGCGCAGCATTTTCCCGAATGAAGCAGAGAGTGTTTGAGGACCGGGACATCCGTAGGGATACCAAGGTGCTTGTCTATAAAACTATTGTCCTCCCAACCCTGCTATATGCCTGTGAGACGTGGACTGTCTACAGACGTCACATGCAACTCCTGGAACGATTCCATCAGTGCTGCCTCCGGAAAATCCTGCAAATCTCCTGGGAAGACAAGCGGACAAACGTCAGCATGCTGGAAGAAGCAAAGACCACCAGCATTGAAGCGATGGTCCTCTGCCATCAACTCCGCTGGACCGGCATGCCTGTCCGGATGTCTGACCACCGTCTCCCAAAGCAGTTGCTCTACTCTGAACTTAAGAACGGAAAACAGAATGTTGGTGGACAGGAAAAGAGATTTAAAGATGGCCTCAAAGCCAACCTTAAAAACTGTGGCGTAGACACTGAGAACTGGGAAGACCTGGCCCTTGACCGCTCCAGCTGGAGGTCAGCTGTGACCAGCAGTGCTGCAGAATTCGAGGAGGCACGAGTGGAGGGCGAAAGAGAGAAACGTGCCAGGAGGAAGGCGTGTCAAGCCAACCCTGACTGGGACCACCTTCTATCTAGAAACCAATGCCTTCACTGTGGGAGAAGATGTGGGTCAAGAATAGGGCTCTACAGCCACCTACAAACCCACAAAAATAGTCATCAAGGAAGACCATCTTACTCGTCCAACGAGGGATCGCCTAAGAGAGAGAAGAGAGACTCCTCATGACCTCTCCAAATATTAAATTCTATCATTCTGTCATTCCATGTGTCACCAAAGTATTCCAGCCTTATCCTGTTGCTCACTACTGTAGTGAACCCAAATGCATTCATGATTGTGGGGAAACTTGATTTTCCTTCTGAGCAAAACCCAAATAGTTTTCTGCTACCTTCATTTCCTCCTTTTTCTTTAATTCAGATTAACAATGGCTCTAATGAAAGAAAATCATTATTTCTTTCCTTCCTCTCATGGTCTCCTTTGTATCCAGCAAGGCTAACCTAGTTCCTTGCCCATCCTCCCTTTTCCCAGTTGGTTTTGTTGGCTGACATTAAGTATGAGTGGCTGAGTTTTGTATCTTTACTGACAAATCTATATTAATAACAACATCAATAAAGTATTAAACCTGAACTATGGGAATAATTTGCGTTCACACCAAAATTAATAACATAGCATATCATACAGGGTACAGTACAGAACAGAGCCCAGGCTATTAGGGCTCATTATTATTACCATATTATGGCTATTTAAGTAGGCTGTAATTCTGGGAATTTAAAGGTCACTGTGATTTATTCTGTTTACTTTGTCATGTGTTTAGAAAACTAATTAAAGCACAAACTATGTGGTTATATCATTCGTAACAGCAAGCACATTGGGGAATCAGGGTGGAGGAAGGATAACAATGCAATGGATTCTAAAACTGAGCCGAACAAGAATATTGGGCAGATTTCATAGAACACATTACTTGCTAGCCTTTGATATTTTGCATCATTGTTGCTGGCTTTTACATCAAGGATGTAACGAATCCGTATTGGATTTTATATCAGACTAGCTGTCCCCTGCCACGCATTGCTGTGGCCCACATGCAGGTTCTGTATGGAGGGTTTGGCCCAATTCTGTCATGGGTGAGGTTCAGAATGCTCTGTGATTGTAGGTGAACTATAAATCCCAGCAACTACAACTCCCAAATGTCAAGATTCTATTTTCCTCAAACTCCACCAGTGTTCACTTTTGGGCAGATTGAGTATTTGTGTAGAGTTTGGTCTGGATCCATCATTGTTGGAGTCCACAGTGCTCTCTGGATGTAGGTGAACTACAACACCAAAACCAAAGGACACTGCCCACCAAACCCTTCCAGTATTTTCTGTTGGTCATGGGAGAACTGTGTGCCGAGTTTGGTTCAATTCCATCATTGGTGGGGTTCAAGTGAACTATAAATCCCAGCAACTACAACTCCAAAATGACAAAATCGCTTTTTTTTTGAGTGGAGGACATACATTGGGTTGTTAGGTGTATCGTGTCCAAATTTGGTGCCAATTTCCCCAGTGGTTTTTGAGTTCTGTGAATACCACAAACGAACATTATATTTTTATTTATATAGATTTAAAAGAGCTAACCAAGGTCCTGAACTTTGTTCACAGGATACAGTGTTTGCTAGGTTTTGTAGTCTTTTCCCACTGATGGTCCCTTCTTAAGTGAGCTAAAATGGAGCTCTCAGAGCACTCTGCCTTGGTCATGGAATGCCTTCCTTGCACAAAATACAACAAAATACAAAATCCACAAAAGAGTAGTACCTTACTAACTTTATTAGCCAGCTAAAATGCACAAAATGCATCTGAGGTTCCACTGAGTTCTTTATCAAGCAACAGAGTTTAAAGCCATACAGGAGAAGAACAGTGAAGGTGTCAGTATCACAGAGCTACATTTTGTTATTTCTATTGTTAGTAAGACAGTCTGGAGGGATCCCAATGCAAGCAGAGGCCACTTGCCTCCTTGGCGGTGTGGGGACCAGGGACAAAGGGTAATAAAAGACAAGTAATAAAATGTCAACTCCATCAGCCACAAGGGAAGTTCCTTTTCTGTTGCTAATGGAGTTGAAATTTTATTACTTGTATTTTATTGTCCTTTGTTCCGAGTCCCTATACGGCCAAGAAGGGGCTTCTGCCTGCATTGGGATCACCCCAGACCATCTTAACTGATCAGAAGTAACATGATACTAGTGACATCATTTTTCTTCCCCTTTGTGATTTTTAACATCTTTCAAGTACTGGGAGTGGCCAAAGGAACTTTACAGAATCATGGAAGACTTGAAAGAGACCACAAGGGCTATCCAATCCAGTCCCATTCTGCCACACAGGAAAGCATACCCCAAGCATTCCTGATAGATAACTGTCTAGCCTCTGTTCAAAAACTTCTGGAGAAGTTTGAACTCCCAATAAAGAGGCCAGACATAGGAAAAAGGCTGCAAAGAACTCACAATAACCTGTAAAGGGAAAATCTGTAAACACATTAAATGTAACTCATGGGTGAATGGCCACCTAGTGAGCCTCCCCCTAACCACCTCCAAGGACATGCATGCACCAAGGATCCCAAAAGCCAACCAAAATTCTTTGGTTGAACTTTTTGGCCAGTCATAGTTGGACGTCCATCCTGAGAGTGCTCTGTCCCAAACTGCAGAGTCTTTTAAGAGTGAGAACCCTCAATCCAACCCTAAGGGTAGCTCCCCTTTTATGAAACTTATAGCGACTTTTATGGGAGCCCACCCTTTACCCCCTAAGGTGGGAATGCCACAGAGCCTACAATGAGTATTTAACCTTTGTTATGTCTTGGAATCTTATTAATGACTCAAGAAATCCTATTGAAATGATGCCATCACAAAGCCAATTCCCATATCCACCTGAAATAGTGTGTGTTAGGCAACCCCCCCCCCCCAAGCAAATCTGAGGAGGGGAAAATTCCTACCTTGCCATTGTTCAACCAGTTTATGCTTGCACTGTTCATAGAGCAGGAAGATGGGTCATGCTGGCACAAGGCAAACTGAAAGAGGGGAATGGAGTAGCTTCCTCCAACTTGTTGCTCCGTCCCCTCACATGCCCTAAGTCTGGCTCCTTAATGGGGTCATTCAAACTGCTCCTTCTGCACCTTAAGCTTGTTTTGGCTGAGGGTGGGGCTTTTAAACAGAGAAGTTCTGTCCACCACACTCTTGGACAGCAGTGTATTCCCCCGTTGAACTACTAAGGAAATTGTTCCTAATGTTTAGATGGAATATCTTCTCTTGGAATTTAAATCTGTTGCTCCATGTCCTAGTCTCTGGAGCTGCAGACAACAAGTGGTTCCTTTTTCAATAGGATGTCTTTTCAAATTTACTTCAAAAGTTTATACAATATATTTTGTGTATTTTGGTTGATAAAAGTATCACTCGTTCATGAATTTTGTTGTTGTTTTCTGCATGGCCAACATGGCTATCCTAATATGCTGCTTTGCTCAGTTATGAGATTTTGCCTCACCAGGCAACTTTTTTTTATAGGAGCAACTACTACAATGGATCTATTCACAGTACTGAACTCTGATTATCAAGCAATGGTTCTCATCCCGTGGATCCCCAGGTGTTTTGGCCTATAATTCCAGAAATCCTAGTCAGTTTACCAGCTGACATTACAACAGCAAAACAACAGAGGGGAAACAAACAGGCACATAAAATCACTCTCAACAAAAGATTCCCCCCAGGCACTTCCAAGCCATTGAATGCTAATCAAGGTGATCAGCTGAAATATGCACACCTAGCCCCAGCAGACAAAAGTCTCACCCTGGTCATTCAACAGATATATAAACCCATTTTTCCTACTTCCAACAGACCTCACTACCTCTGAGGATGCGTGCCATAGATGCAGGCGAAACGTCAGGAGAAAAATTGCCTCCAGAACATGGCCATATAGCCCGGAAAAACCTACAACAACCCAGTTTACCAGCTGTTAGGATTTCTTGGAGTTAAAGGCCAAAACATCTGGGGACCCACAGGTTGAGGAACCACTGTTATAGAGTAGCTTCTTGCAAGTCTATGTGATATTGCCTCACCAAGCAATCATGACTGGTGCTTCTAAACTAAGGATACAGTGACAATGTGTCTTCTATGTTTAGCTCTTTTGATAACTCCTTTAAAATATGGAATTAAATCCAAAGCAAATTCACCTAGACTTCTGGCATGGAAGTCCCATCCCTTGTCCTCTTATATTATTTGAACATCTTTAAGCAACATGCATGACTAATCTGAAGTTACAATCCATCAGATACTTTTCAGGATCTATACTGAGATTTGTCTTGTTGGAATGTGCCTTCAAATTGACTCTGACTGATGACAACCCTAGTCTAAATTTATTCAGAGGATTCTAACTTCCTCTTCCTACAAGGTTAAGTGAGTCTGCCTGGCCTAAGGTCACATCAGCAAACCATATTCCAAGTGTTACAAGCATAAATCCCAATTCAACAAATATGAATGGCATTATGGTAGTTTACAATGAGGTAAATTATATTTTTCCCTCCCTCCCTTCTCAACCACAGTTTATTTCTACTAATCTTGCAGATCCAGCCACTGGTAAAGTCTTTGTGTTTTTTCTTTGATGTGATTGTTGACTCCTCCATTTTTCACCCAATTGAAGTAGACTTTTATTTGTTATTTATTTATTTAGAGGTCTTCTATACCGGCCTTCTCAACCTCGACGAGGGACTCGGGTCGGTTTACAGCACATATCAAATACAATCAGTACAACAGATACAAATCATTACATATTAAAATAGTACAACACAGTACAATAAAAACATCATCATTACATCATTACAGTTTCCTACGCCAAATCGTCAATCCAGTCATAGTCATGTTCATAGTCACAGTTCATCATAATTCATCACAGGGAAGGTTCTAGGTTCAGTCCTCAAATGCTGCATTCCAGAGCCAGGTTTTTAGTGATTTCCTGAACGTCAGGAGGGAGGGGGCAGATCTAACCTCTAGTGGGAGGGAGTTCCAAAGCCAGGGAGCCACCACCGAGAAGGCCCTGTCTCTCATCCCCACCAACCGTGATTGTGAGGGTGGTGGGACTGAGAGCAGCCCCCCCCCCCCCCCCCCCCGGAAGATCTTAATAGCCTTGATGGTTCATAGGGGAGAATCCATTCGGACAGGTAAACTGGGCCAGACCCGTTTAGGGCTTTATAGGTCAAAACCAGCACTTTGAATTGTGCCTGGAAGCTGATCGGCAGCCAGTGGAGCTGGCGTAACAGAGGGGTCGTATGGTCTCTGTACCCTGCTCCTGTTAGCAATCTGGCTGCCGCACGTTGGACTGATTGAAGTTTCCGGGCAGTCTTCAGAGGCAACCCCACGTAGAGAGCGTTGCAGTAGTCTAAACGGGATGTAACCAGAGCGTGGACTTTCCATCTATTTGTAATGTCCTTTTGTTTGTCCGCTCTTGTTGCTTGCTTAGTCATAATTCCTGTAATGTCTAAAAACACTTGATCATACATATAATCATTCCAATTACTTAATGTCCATCCGAATATAACAATCAATTGTCAGGAGTAATTTAAAGTAACAATAAGAGCAGCACATGCGGTGATCGCTAGAGGATGGAACGACAAATTCTCTTCTAACATTCAAAACACTGTGTTCCTAAGATGTTGAGATAGTAAATATCTGTAACCAAAGACTAACATGGCTAACCTTTATATATGCTGGCAACCTGCTGGTGCCTTATTCATATGTTCCTTCTGCTTCTGAACACTTGCTGGCAAAATGGCACGGGAGGGGAGGCACGTGATAAGATCATGGGTCTTCCTGCACAACTCTTTGGTTGGGCAAGAAGTACTTCATTTCAATTGTGTTTGCTATTATTCATTGTTTTGGATGTTTATTATTTATTTATTTAAAAGTTTTATATACCGACCTTCTCACCTCTCTTGAGGGACTCAGACCGGTTTCCAACCATAATATCACATACAGTAAATAAAACATTATAACTCATATTACAATAAAACATTAAAACAGCAATTACATTCAATAACTACAATGGTCAGTCGTCACACTAAAAACGTTGCTCATCATCCTCCATCCATATCTCAGGGTGTTGGCTCACTCGTCGAATGCCTGTCTCCATAACCACATCTTTACCTGTTTCCTGAATGTCAGGATAGAAGGGGCGGTTCTGATCTCCAGTGGGAGAGAGTTCCAGAGTCGAGGGGCCACCACCGAGAAGGCCCTGTCCCTCATCCCCACCAGACGCGCTTGTGAGGCCGGTGGGACCGAGAGCAGGGCCTCTCCAGACGATCTTAATAATCTTGATGGTTCATAGGGGAGAATGCGTTCGGAGAAGTAAACAGGGCCTTCTTGGTGGTTTTTGTTGTTGTTGTTGTTGTTGTTGTTCAGTCGCTTCTGACTCTTCGTGACCTCATGGACCAGCCTATGCCAGAGCTTCCTGTTGGTCATGGCTACCCCCAGCTTCTTAAAAGTCAAGTGAGTCACTTCAAGGATATCATCCATTCATCTTGCCCTTGGTTAGCCCCTCTTCCTTTTTCCTTCCATTTTCCCCAGCATCATTGTCATGGGGAGCCCCTGGTGGGGCAGAGGGTTAAACCCCTGTGCCGGCAGGACTGAAGACCCACAGGTTGCAGGTTCGAATCTGGGGAGAACATGGATGAGCTCCCTCTGTCAACTCCAGCTTCTCATGTGGGGACATGAAAGAAGCCTCCCACAAGGATGGCAAAAGATCAAAACATCCTGGTGTCCCCTGGTCAATGCCCTTGCAGACGGCCAATTCTCTCACACCAGAAACGACTTTCAGTTTCTCAAGTCGCTCCTGACAACAAAAAAAAGTGTCATGATTTTGGATATCAACACAAAATCCAGGAAAGTATCACCCATGGATATGGTAGTCATAATGTAGAAAGGGTTCACAAATCGATTTAATTGAATTTTATTCATGGCATGCAAATACATGTGAGGTGAATGTGAGCAAAAAAAGGAGTAAGAAAGGAAAGAAAAAAACAGTGCAGGCCTGATTTTTAGTCACTAAAATAAACATCATGAGCTGTATATCTCTCGTAGTTTGCAACAGAAGAGATAGTGCAGTTAAACACAAGTTTTGTTGGGAACACAGGCAGGGAGTAGATCAGGTTGAATGTATAAGTTCATGAACTCTGCTCGCCCACAGATCTTTTCTAGAGGGCAACAGGATGAGAAATGCTGCCGCGATAGACTTGTGCAAAGGAATTGGGAAGTTGAGAGAGAAGGGTAGGGGGTTGATTGCCTTCATGAGAGTAATCCTGCTGAAAAATCCACTCTGCAAGCACCCGAGAGCTTTGTAAAAAGAAGCTGCCAAGGTCAATGACAGACTCACCAAGCTTATATCTCGGTCTCGGGGTGGAGGGGAGAGATTGTTTTATTAAAACGCACGGAATAAAATGGTGTTTAATTATCAGCATTTGAGCAAAGCGTGGTTTGGGGAAATGGCAGGGATCCTGCTGGGCTGCCACCGGCATATGCACGAGATGGTGTGCTCAGCAGATGCACGGACAAGGAAAAGACCTCTCACTGTTCCCGAAATGAATTTCTACTCCTGCCTCTCAATGCTGATTGAATGTGAAGGCTGTTGTTGGAAGCCCGAGGCTGTCTCAAGAAATCCAACCTCACCATGTTAGATCCTGGATAAGCATAACTTTAGCTTCAAGTTAAAAAAGAGGAGGTGGGAGGGAGTTTACGGGAGAGATGTATGTGTACGATGGAAGGAGGAGGAATTAACCTTTCATGTGCCACAAGGAAACTCAGCATTTTTTCTGGGTAAAAGAAAGAAAGCCCTTTGTAGTCTTGGCTTGTTTACATGAATCCTTATCTCCGGATAGCAGGCCCTGAACTTTGCTGCAGCTTCAGCTTTGTACCGGCATCACAAATCTGCAGAAAACTCAAAGCCCTGGAGATCTTCTCTGAAAGATTCAAGGCCTCCTATGTTGCCTTCCTGCTCGTCTCTCACTTTGCACCCCAAGGAAATGGAGCTACTCTGATAGATTTGGCATTCAAATGACATCCCAGCCTGTCCCACCCTCTCTGATTCCTAGTGTTAGTGATGGGAACTTATGGGATCCAGGAATGGACCTCAGGACTACAACCTTCACTGTCTATTAATTCAGTGGGGCAAAATGTCTTTAAAAAATAGCTTCTCTACTTTCACTTCCAGGCAATGCAAAGGATATTTGTTCCTTGGGAAGAGATAGCCACTCTTTCCTTTTACCTCCAAGGGTGCTGGTGATGACAAGGAAAGCTCCCAATAACAGAAATGCAAGATGGCATCTGAGTAAATATACATGCCATCGGCATCAAGTAACCCTTTGAAATTACTCATTGAAAAAAGGGCAAGAAATACAACGTCCATGCAAGGATGCTATTTTTGGTTCTATCCACACTCCTGCCCTGAGGCAGTCAATGGATATGAACCATATAGATCTTGAACTCTGGAGTTGTTCTTGTCCATGAAAATCATCCATTGCCTTTGGCAAATGGCTGTCTCTTAGCTTAACATGTAGGGTCATTGTTGTCATTGGTGGTGATGGTATCATTTCTGTCACATCTTTCTGTCATGAGGACACATTGAAAAAGTAATTAAAACAGCCAAGCATATCATTTGGCATCCTGTTAGTGTTTCACATGCATACACATACACAACTTTCCCTACAAATGTGGTTATACATTTTCGGTTATACATCTCAATTCGGTTTCTCACAGTTGCATAAGCAACAAACAGAATAGAAGATTGCCCCCTTCCCTACTGACATTCTGAAAAAAAAATTAAAACCTGGCTTTTTGAACAAGCCTTTGAAAACACAATTGGTTAAATGGACGAACCCAGAGGGTGCTCACCAATGCAACCTCTTCATCCTGGAAAGAAGTGACGAGTGGAGTGCCGCAGGGTTCTGTCCTGGGCCCGGTCCTGTTCAACATCTTTATTAATGACTTAGATGAAGGGTTAGAAGGCAGGATCATCAAGTTTGCAGATGACACCAAATTGGGAGGGAGAGCCAAGACTCCAGAGGACAGGAGCAGGATTCAAAACGATCTTGACAGATTAGAGAGATGATGGGTCCAAACTAACAAAATGAAATGTACAGTGACAAATGCAGGATACTCCACTTTGGCAGGAAAAACAAAATGCAAGGATACAAAATGCCTGGCTCGAGAGCAGTACGTGTGAAGAAAAAGATCTTGGAGTCCTCATGGACAACAAGTTAAACATGAGCCAAGAATGTGATGTGGCGGCAAAAAAATCCAATGGGATTTTGGCCTGCATCAATAGGAGCATAGTGTCTAGATCTAGGGAAGTAATGCTACCCCTCTATTCCGCTTTTGTTAGACCACACCTGGAATATTGTGTCCAATTTAGGGCATCACAATTCAAGAGAGATATTGACAAGCTGGAATGTGTCCAGAGGAGGGCGACTAAAATCATCAAGGGTCTGGAGAACAAGCCCTATGAGGAGCGGCTTAAGGAGCTGGGCATGTTTAGCCTGAAGAAGAGAAGGCTGAGAGGAGATATGATAGCCATGTATAAATATGTGAGAGGAAGCCACAGGGAGGAGGGAGCAAGCTTGTTTTCTGCTTCCCTGGAGACTAGGATGCGAAACAATGGCTTCAAACTGCAAGAAAGGAGATTCCATCTGAACATGAGGAAGAACTTCCTGACTGTGAGAGCCGTTCAGCAGTGGAACTCTCTGTCCCGGATTGTGGTGGAGGCTCCTTCTTTGGAAGCTTTTAAACAGAGGCTGGATGGCCATCTGTCAGGGGTGATTTGAATGCAATATTCCTGCTTCTTGGCAGAAAGAGGTTGGACTGGATGGCCCATGAGGTCTCTTCCAACTCTTGGATTCTATGATCCACTTCCGAACACAGTGTAATGGATGAATATGGAACCCAGGAACGAATGAACATGGAACGGCTTGACAATGTCCTTGTAAAATGACTAAATAGGAAGTTAAAGGTGTTTTATGCTTTTAATGTTTTTTCTACAGCGTTTTTTGTTTGTTAAATGTTTTTAATTTTGTTTTAATTTCGTTTATGTTCATTATGGCATCGAATTGTGCCAGTGTAAGCCTCCTTGAGTCGCCTTCGGGCTGAGAAAGATGACCTAGAAATGCAGTAAATAAATAAATAAATTCTTCCAGCATGTTGATATTTCTCTGCCTTTCTTACCAAAAGATTTGCAGGATTTTTCAGAGGCAACACTGTTGGAATCGTGAAACAATCCATGTTTCACAGGCACACAGAAAGTTTGGGAGGACAATAGCTTTATAAACAAGTGGCTTGGTCTCCCTATGGATGCTTTGATCCTCAAAGAGTTCTTGCTTCATTTGGAAAATGCTGCAATTGCAGAGCTCAGGCGGTGTTGCATTTCAATGTTAATTTTGATTTTTGTGGAGAGGGGGGTTGTTGTTGTTGTTCATTCGTTCAGTCGTCTCCGACTCTTCGTGACCTCATGGACCAGCCCACGCCAGAGCTCCCTGTCGGCCGTTACCACCCCCAGCTCCCTCAAGGTCAGAGGGGGGAGAAGTATAATAATCAACAGGGGAAAAATGCAAACAAGCAATGACAAAAAAATAAAAATAAAACATGCACATATATACAACATCATCTCTTCCAGAAGTGTATTTTAGGTTGAGAATAAGCAAATGTGCAAACAAACAATTCCAGGATGGGGCTGTATCCACACTGCAGAATTATAATGGTTTGACACCACATTAACTGTCATAACTCAGTGCTATGGAACTTTGGGATCTGTAGTTTGATGAGATAATTATCCCTCTCTATCAGAGAGCACTGATGTCTCAACTACAAATCCCAATATCCCATAGGATAGAACCCTGACAGTTAAAGCTGTCTAAATTGCTATAATTCTGCAGTGTGGATGGTCTCATAGCCTTGCCTGTGAGAATTCACATTGGCCAGCCAATATGAGTACCAAAGAACAGTAGAACAATTTGAAATCAACCAACATAATGACATATATTTTATTGACACATTTAACTTTATATATACATTAAAATTTGCTTGCTTACTTACTTAGGTGATCCCTCGTTGTCTAAGTACGATGGCATTTCAAGTGTAGTGTCTTGCCAGTAGGTCCGTAAGTGATTGTGTAGTCCTATTCTTGATCTGCACATTCTTCTACAGTGAGGACATTGGTTTCCAGGGAGAAGATGGTCCTGGTCAGGGTTGGCTTAACATGCCTTCCTCTTGCCATGCTTCTCCTTTTTGCCCTCCATTCATGTCAACACATAAGGGGAAAAGAATAAACCAAAACTAAAACTGCAACATATAAGGAAATGACCAAAAGCACCTCAACATACTAAACTCACATAGAACTTTTTTTAAAAGGGGAAAACATTAATAATTTCCCAGATAGTGATTATAATTGTAAAATTGTAGGACTTAATCTATAGCTTATCTGCACTTCTGCATCACACTTATAGAATCATAGAATCAAAGAGTTGGAAGAGACCTCATTGGCCATCCAGTCCAACCCCATTCTGCCAAGAAGCAGGAATATTGCATTCAAATCAGCCCTGACAGATGGCCATCCAGCCTCTGTTTAAAAGCTTCCAAAGAAGGAGCCTCCACCACATTCCAGGGCAGAGAGCTCCACTGCTGAACGGCTCTCACAGTCAGGAAGTTCTTCCTCATGTTCAGATGGAATCTCCTCTCTTGTAGTTTGAAGCCATTGTTCCACGTCCTAGTCTCCAGGGAAGCAGAAAACAAGCTTGCTCCCTCCTCCCTGTGGCTTCCTCTCACATATTTATACATGGCTATCATATCCCCTCTCAGCCTTCTCTTCTTCAGGCTAAACATGCCCAGCTCCTTAACTCTATTAATCTTCAAAACTGAGATCAATCACTAGAACCGGGATTGTGGCTTAGCTGACTGAGTGTCAGCTGCATTAAGATCACTCTGACCAAAAGGTCATGAGTTCAAAGCCAGCCCGGGTTGGAGTAGGTGTCCAGCCATTGTGTAGCCTGTTGTCGACCTCTGCAACCCGAAAGACAGTTGCATCTGTCAAGTAGGAAAATAAGATACCACCTTGTGTGGGAGGCTAAATTAACTAATTTATGAGGCCATAAAGAAAAGATTCCGGGGAATGTGGAATGCGGAAGAACTTCATCAGTGCTGCTGGTAGATGATGAAAGCAGCAGCTCCCCAGGGTGGCCAGAAAAAAGTTAAATAGCCTCTGTGTATTGTCTGTATATGTTCTTTGTCAAACTGGCATTGAATGTTTGCTATATATGTGTATACTGTAATCCGCCCTGAGTCCCCTACGGGGTGAGAAGGGCAGAATATAAAAACTGTAAATAAATAAATAAATAAATAAATAAATAAATAGAACAAGTTGCCATTGGACTGTCCTTCCCTCTTAGGAACAAAACCCTAATGAGATGAGCTGGGAAGCAACTCTTTGCATAGGGGAAGAAAGAATTGGGAAGGATTCACACATTTCCAGCAAACTCCAGCCATGAATTGGCCAAAATGGTGTCTTTATTTTCTGTAAAGGGGAAAGGTCTGTTTGCTAAGCCACTCTGTCTATATTTAAACTGACTGCAGGTCTCTAATTGCTTGGCTGGAGATATATATTCCCCTCAACTCAATACACATACAGGGACCTTTTTTTTCATTCTTGGAGTATATTTACTTGCGGCCTTGGCAGATTTTGGAATAGAGTGTGTTTGTTCTGAGTTTGTTTGTTCTAACTTAAAGTAGGATTTGTCATGATGGAAACATGCGAAACCACTCCAGATTGACTAGCCTCTGAAAGACAGGCTTCCGCTTTAAGCATTTGTCAAATCCAGTTATGATATCCATTTGCATGACTAATATGTAGTATGCAAAAATGTTTGGCGGTGTTGGGATATGTCAAATAACCTGTGAAAAAGTCAATGGGGTGATAAACAATGCACAAAGCTTGCTGTTCTGCTTTGCTTAGGTCTATGTACTTGGCCCTTTGTTTCCTTCCACTTGATAAAGTGAATTCTTCTTTCTTAAAGGAAGGCCTCCAGTTCCTTTGTTCGCTTCAATTGAGAAAGGGAGCAGCCTTCTCAATGTCACTCCTCATCATGGCTTACAGTTGACCCCATATATAGGAAGAAGGCAGGAGGCCATCAGTGAAACGCCCAGCTAAATCCCCATATAATGATATCAAATCCTGAAATTCATTTGGGTTGTCCGAACATCTCAATGATGAAAGCATTTTGCATCTGGTTATGGAGACATGGATGCTCCTCTCATCCCTTATCCCAGGGCCCTTCCACACAGCCATATAACACAGAATATCAAGATGGAAAATATCACAATATCTGCTCTGAACTGGATTATCTGAGTACACACTGTCATATATCCTAGTTCAAAGCAGATAATATGGGGTTTTATTCAGTTGTGTGGAAGGGGCCCCAGTCTACTACTTTCAAAAAATGGTCATGGGGATACAACAGTTCTATGGAGGAGGGGAGTCCGGTTGTTGCAGATGAATGAATGGGGATTCCAACTTCTGCAACAATCCCACTAATGGATATACAGATGGAAGACGGATTTATCTTGTGCTTGCCATTATGTGAATGTCAGGTATTATATGTGGCATAAGCTTCTAGGATTGATATTTGATCCTTGTTGAAATCCTGGTAGGTCACCAACTGTTAAATAAACCAGTGTATCTAAAATTTCCCAAAAGAGGTGGAACTGAGATTTGGAACTGTAGGTTTTCCATTCCACATGACAGTTTAAAGTTCTTTTTAACCTTTCATCCTTCTTTATAAAGTGAAGTGTTGTGTGGTATGAAGCATGTCCACTGGAACTTGGTCCAAGGCCTCACCTTCTAGGAATGCCAAGAACCATAGATGCTGAAACCCCATTACATATATAGTGTTCCCTTGCTACTTTGCAGTTCACTTTTTGCAGACTCACTGTTTTGCTGATTTTTTTAATAAATATTAAAGTAAAATATAAAATATAAATATAGCCAGGTTGCTAACAGGAGCACACGGCTCAGGGAGCACACAACTTCTCTGCTGCATCAGCTCCACTGGCTGCCAGTTTGCTACCGGGCTCAATTCAAAGTGCTGGCTTTAGCCTATAAAGCCCTAAACGTTTCCGGCCCAGCCTACCTATCCGAACACATCTCTTACTATGAACCCTCCAGGAAGTTAAGATCATCTGAGGAGGCCCTGCTCTCGATCACGCCTGCTTCGCAAGCACGCTTGGTGGGGACGAGGGACAGGGCCTTCTCTGTGGTGGCCCCTCTGCTATGGAACTCCCTGCCTAGGGATATTAGATCAGCCCCCTCCTTCCTAACTTTTCGGAAGAGAGTAAAAACCTGGCTCTTCGAGCAAGCATTCGGAACCCCGGAATAGATAGTCAAGCTTGAGATGGAGAATGACCCAGGAATGGCCAAGACGATGAAATGGATGAGGATTGGAATGAGAGGATATAGCTCTTTTTAAATTGTTATTGCACTGTCTTCTTTTGTCTAAATGCACTTAATTGTTTTTGCTGTTGTATTGTATTGATGGCATCGAATTGTGCCGATATGTAGACCGCCCTGAGTCGCCTGCAGGCTGATATGGGCAGGATATAAGTGATGTAAATAAATAAATAAATAAATAAATATTTTCATTACATTATTTACACGGTGGCAGACGGCGAGCGGCTCTGCCTGGTGGCCAATGGGCCTCAGAAAGGGAGGCTGGTGTGCGGGTCGGGCCTGACACGCGGCGGGGAAGGACTGCTGATCATGAAATACGACCTCCTGCACTACCACGGCCCCAGAAGTGGCTCCGGAGGCATTTATTGGGTGGACTCGCAGCAGAGGTGGTTAAGGAAGTGCGAGGGCTAGACAGTGCATGCACTCATCTTATATATTCCCAATGGAAGTGGAGCACTTTCTAAAAGTTGCTGCTCAACTAAAGTGACTGAAGGATTTTGTTTATAAAAGTTTTCCCCTGAATACTAAATTAATGTATAAATATTAAAATAAATATAGTGTTCCCTACTTCATGGATTTTCACTTATCGCAGGTGGTCCTGGAACGGATGTATGTAGCATTTTAGAGGGACATTGACTGGAACGTTGATTTGACTGTTGAGACTGTTTTATTAGTGTTATTGTCTAATGGTGTTATTGTCTAATATTTATTGCTATTGTTTTAATGTTTATTGCTTTGTTTTATGAGTTTATTTATTGTAGTATTTGTTATGCTGTTGTTTTATTGATATGTTGGGCCTCGGCCTCTTGTAAGCTGCACCGAGTCCTTCGGGAGATGTTAGCGGGGTATAAATAAAGAATTATTATTGTTGTTGTTGTTGTTGTTGTTGTTGTTTTAATGTTTGTTGATGTATTGTTTTAATTATGGTTTATGCTTAACTGTGGTTTTACTATTGTAATTGTTTGTATTGGCACCGTATCAGTGCCCAATGTAAGGCATTGAATTTTGCCACTATTTATGAGTAAACCACTTTGAGTCCCCCCAGGGGTGAGAAAGGCGGTATATAAATACTGTAAGTAAGTAAGTAAGTAAGTAAGTAAGTAAATACTTCTACTACTACTTAGGCGATCCCTTGTTTTCCGAGGATGATTGTCTTCCAACATTCTTGTGGGTCTGTATGTGGCTGTGGAGCCCTATTCTTGATCTGCATCTTCTTCCGCAGTGAGGGCATTGGTTTCCAGGTGGAAGGCGGTCTCGGTCGGGATTGGCTTGACGTGCCTTCCTCTTGGTACACTTCTCCCTTTCGCCCTCCATTCATGCCTCATCAAATTCTGCAGCACTTCTGTCACAGCTGACCTCCAGCTGGAGTGGTCAAGAGCCAGGGCTTCCCATTTCTCAGTGTCTATGCCAGAGTTTTTAAGGTTGGCTTTGAGCCCGTCTTTAAATCTCTTTTCCTGTCCACCAACATTCCGTTTTCCATTCTTGAGTTCGGTATAGAGCAACTGCTTTGGGAGACGGTGGTGGCGGAGGACCATTGCTTCAATGCTGGTGGTCTTTGCTTCTTCCAGCACGCAGAAGTAAGTAAATAAATAAATACACACTGCAATGGTGTAAATAAAATGGTTTCCTTTAAACAAAATGACAAAATCAATGTTCACATTTTGGCATGGGGGGGGGCAGATAGGGGGATAACAACAACAACAACAACAACAACAACAACAACAACAACAACTTATTACCCCCCCCCCCCCCTCCTCGCAGCTTGAGATGGGGTATAACATGACAAAGCAGAACACTATTAAAATACATATAACAAATATACGGATTAGAATTGCAGATTAGAATTACTGATAAAATGCAGGTTAAAATTCACAAATTAAAATTGACTGGATGGGCCTGCCAAAAGAGATGGGTCTTAAGTTGCGTCATAAATTCCAACAGCTGATTCTGCTGTCAGATCTTTTCTGACAAGTCATTCCACATTCTGCAGCCCATGGACATGTCTTTGGATTAAGTCTGCCCACAAGAGGATCTCAGTGTCCTAAGGGCCCATGGACTGTGCGGGAGAAGACCATCCTGGACCCACGTCAGGTAGGGCTTTAGAGATCAAAACCAATACTTTGTACTTTGTCAGGAAACTAATTGATAATCAGTGGAGTGACAGCAGTATAGGAGTGATATACTCACTCCTGGATGTTCCTGCAACTACTTCTGGCTGCTGAGTTTTGAAGTGATTGAAGTTACCGAACTTGCTACAGAGGTAGCCCAGTGTGTTCCAGAAGTCCAACCTTGAGTTTACCAGTGAGGGATATTTTCAAGGTTTTGCTGGTTGAATCAGTGGATACAGAATCCATGTGTATAGGGGGATGATGGTGACTATACAATTAGCTTGGTTATAACAAACCATGGTGGGCAATATATCAGAGGAACTTTAAAAGAGAAAGTCACCCTATACCTTTAGAACAAGAAACTTGGGCTTTGAAAACAGAGCAACAGTTTAGGGCATTCATTTTCCCCTCCACAAAACCTACTGCTTTATTGGCTTTTTTATTAGCAATAAAATGCCAGGGAAGTTTTAAAGTAATAGAAACTAGTGTAAAAATAATAGTTTCTTTTCTTATTAAAACTGGCCTTCTTTTCTTTCAGTGTAGCTTTCTTTCATCAAAAGTCCATGTAGTCGAAAATATGTTCTGATTCAAATATTGGAAACAGGTGTTCATTTTCTGGTTGACATACCAAACAGTATAGATAATAATAAGGAGAAACAAGAGGAGGAAACATTAGTTGAGAACCCATCTGAGAAATAAAAAAGGGTGCCTTCTGCCTACCCTGCAACACAGGATTATAGAGTTGAAAGAAACCCCAAGGGCCATCTAATACATCCTCATGCCATTTAAGTATTCACAGTTGAATAGTCCTCCATGCTGTATTTGAAAGCCTTTTAATGGAGGAGAGCCTACTACTTTCTGAGGGACTCAATGGAGGAAAGAGAAAACTTACCAGATTTCCACATCAATTAGTTTATGAGGCACTAGTCTAGTCCATATTCTAGGAATGGGATCAGGAGGAGAGAACCTAACAGGAGAAGAGAACCTCATAGTTGGGTAGACTTGCTCAAGCCAAGACATCTCAGTAGAACAAGACAGCCTGTTGAATCCTTCAGCACTCATGAGGGATTTTGACTTCATCCTTGAGACCTCATCACACTAGAGGATGAATCCACTTTAAATCCGGTTGCTGCCTTCTGCAGAATTCTGGAGTTTGTGGTGTAGTTTAACAGCCTTACTAAACTACAAACCTCAGAATTCTGAAGGAGGCAGAAACCAGATTTAAAGTGGATTCATTATCTAGTGTGAAGACCAAAATTTTGCCCCATCCAAAGAATCATTCTTTGCCATTGCAAAGGGAAGTGTCTGTAGAATTGTTTCCATTTCAAGAGCTAGGCAGAGAGTGAGAGAGAGAGCAAGAGAGGGGCTGATTGAGCAGGAAGATGCAAACAATGCATCCAATATGATCAATTCTACCACGTAAACACACACACACACACACATATACACATAAAAGGCAAGGTCTCTTTTTATGGCTGTAGAGTAGGCTTGGGTAACCATGGAAAAATTTGGTTCTAAACTCGTTTTGTTTTTAGGGGGCCCTTGCATTTCGTTTTTTTTAATAATTCCGAAATGTTCCTTTTAAAAATTTTGAAATTTCCGAAATTTCGTAAAATTACGAATCGATTCGTTAATGGCGGATGCGATTGCGCAATATGCTAAAAAAAAAAACAAAAAAACCTCCAAATGGGACAGGGGGAACTTCTGAAGCTTCCCTCTCCCTCTGTTGTTGACTGTTGGTGTGATAAAACAAACAACAACTATAAAACTTGCACCAGACATGTGAAAATAATTACGAAATAATTACGAAACAATTACAAAATAAATTGAAAAATTTTTTCGAATCTAATTTACTCCTCATACTATTCCTGCATGGCTCAATATTGGATCGTAAGCTAATTTAAATACGAATTAATAACGAATTATGAAATTAACAAACGAAACCGCCCAAGCCTACTGTAGAGCCCTCAAAAGGTTCCAAACCCACTTATTTCCTGTTACGTTTTTGAAGGCTGTTGGGGAAAAAAGTGAATTTGGGGTTATTTCAGGGCTCTAGGATGCTGGGATTAAAAAAAGTATATCTTCACACATTTCAGAGTATTTTTATGGCTTCCCCATATTTACAAAAAAAGGAAGAAGGAATACAAAAAAGTCAGGCTTTGAGGAACTGATAAGAGGCTTCAAGGTCACAAAAAGGTGTTCAAGGATCACATATATCCATAGGTTGCAAATTGTTCACCTCAGGGTAGTACTAGATAAGGATAATTTCCTCCACCACCTTATCATGGCAGGCTGATAGAACAAGGTTGTCTCCATGTTATCAATAGTTGTACCTATAGAATTACACCCATATATTTGGGAGATGTGGGGGAGGGGGGCAGTGCTGGGAATAATTTCACATTGTTTTTTGAAGAATTAGCTAACATTTGCAAATTGTACTTTATAAAATGGAAATAACTCAGGCTTATTTTTTTTAAAAATAAGGTGGATTGATTGACAGATATATTTTTTCCTCATCTCTATGGAAGGATGCTCCTACAGCCTGGTAAGATGCTATCCAGAACTGAGTTTAGAAGAGTAGTAACATTTTTTCACATTGTCTACTGATCATCAAATCAGAGCAAGAAGAAGGAACTTTGTTCCCTGAAGCAAAAGAAAAAATACTGTTTTATCTCCATGCTATTTACAGAGGCTGGAAGTTGTAGTAGGGCCCCATACTTCATGACACAAGACATCAGATTAGAAGTAGTAGATGACAGGCGTCTGGAACCAAACCTATCCTACAACAGAAGGAGGAAAGGAAACATGCTTTTTCCACCCCAGCATTTTCTACTTGAGATAACCACTCAAGTAGAATTCTAAATAAAACTGTGTCTGAGATCTACATCTTAGTTAAATACATCAAGTCTGTATAGAGAAAAAAAATGCAGACTCACCTCAAATCCAGTGCTCTCTGTCCCCACAACATACACTGACTTCTGTTGAATATTCTGAGTTTTCTTGATTTAACTTAATTTTGTCATGTTTTAGGGCAGTGGTTCCCAGCTAACTAACAAAATGAAGTTTAACAGTGACAAATGCAAGACATTCCACTATGGCAGGAAAAACGAAATGCAAAGATATACTGTAGAATGGGGGAGGCCTGGCTCGAGTGCAGTACGTGTGAAAATGATCTTGGAGTCCTCGTGGACAACAAGTTAAACATGAGGCAACAATGTGATGTGGCGGCAAAAAAAGCCAATGCGATTTTGGCCTGCATCAATAGGAGCATAGTGTCTAGATCTAGGGAAGTAATGCTACCCCTCTATTCTGCTCTGGTTAGACCACACCTGGAATATTATGTCCAATTCTGGGCACCACAATTCAAGAGAGATATTGACAAGCTGGAATGTGTCCAGAGGAGGGCGACTAAAATGATCAAGGGTCTGAAGAACAAGCCCTATGAGGAGTGGCTTAAGGAGCTGGGCATGTTTAGCCTGAAGAAGAGAAGGCTGAGAGGAGATATGATAGCCATGTATAAATATGTGAGAGGAAGCCACAGGGAGGAGGGAGCAAGCTTGTTTTCTGCTTCCTTGGAGACTAGGACGCGGAACAATGGCTTCAATCCACAAGAAAGGAGATTCCATCTGAACATGAGGAAGAACTTCCTGACTGTGAGAGCCGTTCAGCAGTGGAACTCTCTGCCCCGGAGTGTGGTGGAGGCTCCTTCTTTGGAAGCTTTAAAACAGAGGCTGGATAGCCATCTGTCAGGAGTGATTTGAATGCAATGTTCCTGCTTCTTGGCAGAATGGGGTTGGGCTGGATGGCCCATGAGGTCTCTTCCAACTCTTTGATTCTATGATTCTATGATTCTATGAGTGGTCCGCAAGAACTAAAATATGGTCTGCCACCTCATTATTACTACACCATTGCAATGAGAGAGACTGGTCTCATGAAACCCTCTTAAACTCTCTTTTTGGTGGGAAACCAGATGGTGGGGTATGTTCTGTATCAGAAACTAGAGCTGATGTGATGTATCCAAAGTAATTTTCTGAATCAGCACCCCAAATAACCAAACCAAATCTAAAGTTGACCAAAAACTGATTTGAAACTCTTTCGGTACTAATGTTGTAGAGTAGTCCCTGGTCAAGTGGTCCCTGATCAAAAAAAATGTTTGGGAACCACTGCTTAAGGGAAAGTAAAGGCTACTTTGAAGGTCTCCCTGAGCAAACACTGCAGCATCACCCTCTCCCTTCACTGATTGGTGTGGAGAAAGATGATGGCTCATCCACATGTCACCACAGAGCTCCATGCTAGCACTTTGTTGCCATCAACAAATCTGAGATGTTATAACAGGGTGTCCATACAACCAGCAAGGAGCCAGGCTGATCTACTCACATGTTGCTGGTCAAGCAGGTGCCCCATTATTGCGTTACAAACACAACAGAGCTAGCCATGGGCTCACATGGAGAATGAAGTGACAATCTGGTGGTTCAAAACAGCTGGAGAACCAAAGACTGAGAATCACTACTCTTCATGATCCATCTGCTGAATGCTATGACTGTGTAAAATGATTTTGTATCTGCCAATATGCTAGCTTATTGTCCCATTTTGCTCTGGGGAAAATGCAGTGACTGTTTATTCAATTACAGCGGATCAGTTGATACACTGATGTTATTGACAAATAGTTCTGCACAACTACATGGCTGGAATCCTCTTAGTTTGTCCCAACTAGAATTGACTTGCTCAATCAATCACTGAAAGGTGACTCAACACATAGATAAATGTAAGCAATTCAATAACTCTACTCTAATTGGAACTAACCATGTCCATATGAAATTGTTACAATGTTGAATTCCACTGACACAGTCACAAGCTGAATACAGTGTTCTCCCACTACTTCGCGGTTCGCTTATTGCAGACTCGCTGTTTCTTGGGTTTTTCCTCTCGTCATCTATGCAAATGTGAGGAAGGTTTTTTTTTTTGAAAAAGTAATAAAACTGGGGGGGGGGGGGGGGGGATACAACTCTTCTTGGCTACCAAAAGGAAGACTTGGATTTCTTAAGGACTTTACCCTGGAGCTTGTCGCCTGGAGCCGCGGAGGTGGCAAGGAGGAGGAGGCTGCTACCAAAGAGGGCCATGCCAAGGCACAGCTTGGAGACAAGCTCCAGGGTAAAGCCCAGCGCCTGGCTCTCCCTCATCTTCCTTGTCCCTACTGCACAGATTTTCACTTATTGTGGGTGGTCCTGGAACGTAACACCCACGATAAGTGAGGGAACACTTTACCCCAATTCCATAACAGCCAGAAAAGCCAAACCACACTGACAAGGGTGCACACAAGCATATAAAGAAGCTCTAATGTGTCCGTGTGGCAATCAGGATGACCAAAGGTATGGAAACCAAGCCCTATGATGAATGATTTAAGGACCCATCTGGGGACCCACCAGTTGAGAACCACTGCCCTAGAGACTTGGGGCTCTTCCAGACAGGCCCTATACCCTAGGATTTGAACCCAGGTTTTCTGTTTATCCCAGATTATTGGGGGTGCAAACTCATACAATCCAGTTTAAAGCAGAAAACCTGGGATCAGATCCTGGGATATAGGGCCTATCTGGAAAGGCTCTTAGAAGATATTTATTTATCATGTCAGTAGCAACCAGATAATTGTATTACATTTTTAACAATCAGACAAAACAGAGTTTGCAAGTTTTGTAGTTGATTAAATGTCCTTTGACCAGTATCTGGAGACTTGGAGTGCCTCTGGTGTTGCTGCAAGAAGGTCCTCCATTGTGAATGTGGCGGGGCTCAGGTTGCATCGCAGCAGGTGGTCTGTGGTTTGCTCTTCTCCGCACTCGCATGTTGTGGATTCCACTTTGTAGCCCCATTTATTTATTTATTTATTTATTACGGTTGCTTATACCCCACCCTTCTCACCCGGGGGGACTCAGGGCGGCTTACACAAACAAGGCACAATTCGATGCCTGTATTACAAAACATAACATCAAAAACATAACATCAATAACAACAATAATTATAACACTGATAACAATTAACGTAAACAATCAATATTATCGGCAGGAATAGCCATAAACCCGTAAAAACAATTAAAACAATAAAAGCAATACAAACTTCATTGCTGGTCAGTGTTTAACCGACTCATAGTTTAGGTTCTACTTTCTGCACATTGTTGGTCCTGTCATTCTGGTTCCATGTCTAATTGTCAGGGTGCCCAAAGGCCTGGTCCCAGAGCCACATCTTTACCTTCCTCCTGAAGGCAAGGAGGGAAGTTGAAGCCCTGATTTCCCCCGGGAGTGAGTTCCACAGATGAGGGGCCACCACTGAGAAGGCCCTGCTCCTCGTCCCCACCAGCCTCACTTGTGATAGCGGTGGGGTCGTGAGCAGGGCCTCCCCAGATGATCTCAGATTCCGAGAAGGGACGTAGAGAGAGATTTCTTGAGGTTGGCTCTGCATCTTGTGGTGCAGTCTGTTCAGCGCCTTTCAAGTCGCCCAGTTTTCTGTGTCCTCAGGAAGGAGTCTCTCATTTGGTATCAGCGATTGATTGAGGTTCTGGGTTTGAGCCTGCCACTTTTGGACTCTTGCTTGCTGAGGTGTTCCTGAGAGTGTCTCTGTAGATCTTTGAAAGCTATTTCTTGATTTAAGTCATTGACGTGCTGGCTGATACCCAAACAGGGGATGAGCTGGAGATGTCTCTGCCTTAGTCCTTTCACTATTGGCTGCTACTTCCTGGAGGATGTCAGGTGGTGCAATACCGGCTAAGCAGTGTAATTTCTCCAGTGGTGTAGGGCGCAGACATCCTGTGATAATGCAGTATGTCTCATTAAGAGCCACATCCACTGTTTGAGCGTGGTGAAATGTGTTCCACACTGGGCATGCATACTAAGCAGCAGAGTAGCATAGCACAAGGGCAGATGTCTTCACTGTATCTGGTTGTGATCCCCAGGTTGTGCTAGTCAGCTTTCGTATGATATTGTTTTTAGCACCCAGTTTTTGCTTGATGTTCCGGAAGTGCTTCTTGTAGGTAAGAGCATGGTTTTATGGTCTTAGAAGATGAACCAATAGATTTAAACAGCATTTACCCATTAGGAAGAAAATTTTGTTTGTAAGAGTGGTAGGACAGTGGAATACATTCTTTTAGAGGGCTGTGTATTCCTCAGTGACAGAGGTGGGTTAGATTATCCTTCTAATCCCTTCCAAATAATTGATTCTTGACACCAAAAGGTTTCCAGGCTGAACTTTATGCATCCACATTCTTATTTTTGCCTCTTCATGAATTCCTGCAAACAATGTGTTTGTGGATGTGCATACTGTCTATCAGCACTGTGTTAATTTCAATAGGTTGCAAATTTGCATAAGCATTCCCACCCACCGCTCAGTGCAATTCTTCATGCATAAACACTATCTAAAGTGCAACTGGAGTTAAAATGGGGCAATAATCATAATTCCTCCTTCCAAATGGGAATGTAAATATTTGAAAGGGGAAAATAAAGAAGAGGAACATATGCAGGAAGACAAAAGAGTAAGACGGCACAGGATGCGGAGCTCGATAACAGGATGTACCCTCTCTCCTTGTAAGGAAGCTGCTGCCGAGACTCGAGGAAATGTCAGGTTTAATTGAGCTCTTTAATTTCAAATAGAACAAACTGTTTGCACAGCCTGTGTTTGATTGCCAGAGAAAGTGAAGGCAGGTATCCAAAGCTGAACTGAATATTCATTCACAGAAACAGTCTTGATTCTTGATTCACAGGCTCAGGCTCATCATGGGCTCCCAACAGGGATCCAAAGAAATGTCCAGAGCACTCAGGAAAGGGCAAGTGAGATGATTCAAGAGGTTTTAGTGTCTCCCATTGTGAAGCCAAGGAAGGAAAAGAAAGGGAGACATACTAAAGTTGTAGAAAATTTAAAATTCTCTGGTTGGCATTTTGATCCTTTTCTTTTAAATACTATCATGGTCCTGAACCACATTGTTAGCTTTATTGGGTGTAAACCTATTGAAGCAGTGAGTTTTACTTATGTATCAACTCACCATTCAACAACTGATAATCTAGTTGGCATGTCTAATATCTTTCTAATCAATACAGTACAAAAAAAGGGAGTCACAATAGACTAGACGGTGGCCATGATATCGTTTGCCAAATTTCAATATATGTACACAAATTTATTTCTTACTCAGTCACAATCATATTGTTATCTTCCACATGTGTAAGCTCATTTACAGGTGTAATTGAACATTGATGGTGGGAAAGAGACCCATTCAGTTCAAGGTTGTAGAAACTAAGTTGCACAATGGAGGTGTGCTGTCGCACGCTGGGCCTGTGCATAAGGCTGTAGACAGGACATACATTCCTTGTGCCCAACGGGACGCCGGGGCTGCCTCAGATTAAAGGCCCTTGGATTTCCTTAAAACACAGTCTCTACAATGCTTAAAGGTTCAACAAAGTTCTTTATTGATGAAAACAAACAGGTATTTCAAGGCTTTCTTAACAGTCTATGGGCTCTTTCAATCTTGTCCACAGGGAACAGGCACTATCTTCATGACTGGTATTTTAACTAATGGGGAAATCCTTAACTTCTAATCTGGGCAGTCTGTATTTGCCTCTGTTGGTGTGGAGCCCCTGCACCCAGTACCAACTGCTTCTGGTTTCCACGAGCAACCCTTACCAAGCAGAGCTTTGTAGACTTCCTGGGAAAAGGGAGTTCAGGTTTCAGTGATGGCTGGCTGAAGTCCTTCAGCAAAGGAGCTGTAAGGTTGTAAAATCTTCAGCCAAGCAGTGGGGCCTTTTCTCCCCGGCCAAACTGTAGGCTGTATATCTCCCTGGCCAAGCCGTAGAGGACAAAGCTTTCTACAGGAGCTCTTGGTTTTATGTCCTGTGTGAAAGGCTTCTCTGTGTGGACTGAACCCAAAAAGGCTCCTATTCCCTCCAAAAACCGAAAAAGGGGGTGCGACCAGGGAACCTAACTATAATTGACAGGTGGCTTGCGCTATGATTGCAGCCAAAAGTAGCCACCTATCTGCAGAGTCCCTGAAACTTAGGACTGCAACAAACATTAAATGCAAAGTACCAGCTCAGGAGGCACTTTATGCATGAATGCATGCTACAAATTGCACATGGACAAACATGGGTGCATGCACATTTGGTTGTGTTCTCCATTTTTATTATGTGTTGTACATTCAATGTCTTTGTTTGTTCAGGATTGCTTTTCAACACAAGGTTGCATAGTGCAATTAGTGCATAACTGCATGCAGAGATTTATGCCACACAGCCCCAATGTAGGATTTTGACCTGTAATCATCCAGTCCTGAGTTTTTTCAATATATTGAGTCTTTTTTTATCCTAAACCCAAGGTACTTAAAACCTGAGATGAAGAAAGCAGTAACAACTGGTTCTTAGTAAGAAGTGGCCAAATTATGAAGGACCTAGTATCATCTGTCATTAGCCTTGATGTCATTGCACAATAATTTTGCCAAATAGTGCAATTTCTGCCATTCTGTGTCCAGAGACAGATCTGCACCTCAACTGATTGGTTAAGTTAAAAGAATACTCCAGGAAAGCTCCTTTTCACTACCTTACTTTCCTTGTCTAAACTATAAAAATCTGAAGTAGAGTTCTGGTAAGTCCTGGTGATGATTTTGATTTTACTCCATCACTATATCTATAGGATACATGGGTTTTCTTGGGCATTTTACCACCTTTGAATGTCATGCCAGGGTTTGACTCAGGTTAGGTATGATCAGAGTCTAATGTAGGACACAAATGACACTGCAGCAAAAGGGCAGATTGTCCCTTTTCTTGCTCATACACTGGATTCAAAATCTGTGTAGAATATCCAGGAATATACCAGCAGGAATATACCCAGAGAGTTGACACAGTTGGCAGTATCTGAGGCAGAAACTGAGATTACCCTGTTAGATAAATGAGTAGGAAAGATTTATTGATGAAGCATGGATAGTGCTGAGTGGAAAAGTTAAAATAGCTGAAAATGAGGTTCAAGAGATTAATTGAGGGAAGTGGTTTGTGCTACAGAAAGGGAGAGGGAAGACCTTGGGTAGGACCCTAGAAAGAAGTAAAACTGAGTGTGTTACTCTCTCTTTATATCACACAAGGTGGTGGATCCCATGGAAGAGTGAAGGTGAATGCACTCAGACATAACATCTAGCTGTGGTGATGGCTATAATATCCATGCAATGTTGTTTGTGGTTAGCTGGAGTCAAGTCAACTTTGACTGATCATGCACCTATGAATGAGAGATCTCCAAACAGACCTACTTCGGTCTTGCAGACTCTGGTTAGATGTGACCTTCTTGATTGAGTCCACCCACCTAAAAAACAGTCTTTCTCTTTTTCTACTGCCATTTCTAGTGGATCTCCAGAACTTTATTTCTAGCCCTGGCCCTACAGTTCATGTTTGCACAAGCCCTTGTTCTGCCCTATTAGTCTCAAATCTGCACTTACCCACTTCTCTTGGCTACTGGTTGTTTGATGTTTGGCTCATGTTTTATGATGTCTTGCATTCTATTGGTTTTATTGTTTTAACATATTTCATTGTTATATGTTTTTAATTTTGTTACTTTGTCACCTTTGTTGTTGTTGTTGTTGTTGTTGTTGTTGTTATTATTATTATTTGAAACACAACAAGATGAGTCCACAGCAGACACTTTGCTGGCTATTGTATTGGATCACACGTCAGACACTTCTCAAGTGTCTAGGACTGTGTGATGGATCAGCGAACAATGCATGCAGATCCCAGTAAGGTGGCCCTCTGCAGCTGGCAGATGGTAATTTTGTCAGCACGGATTGTGTTTAAGTGCAGGCCAAGGTCTTTAGGCACTGCACCCAGTGAGCTGATTACTACTGGGACCACCATGACTGGCTTCTGCCAGAGTCTATTATTGTGACCACATCTCCATTTACGAACCTGCACGTTCCCTCTGATCATCTGAAGAGGCCCTGTTCTCGATTCCACCTGCATCGCAGGCGCGTTTGGTGGGGACGAGGGACAGGGCCTTCTCTGTGGTAGCCCCCTGACTCTGGAACTCTCTCCCCGAGGACATCAGACAAGCCCCAACGTTGGCTGTCTTTAGGAAGCGCCTGAAGACCTGGCTGTTCCAGTGTGCCTTTCCAGAATAGGAAACTCCTGGTTTCAAGACCCAAATGCATCTTGCTAGAGATTCAGGATTATCTGCACATTGCAACCACCCCAAATACCTCTACATATTACCTGTCATGACAGCACTTTTTAAATTTTGTCCATTACATTTGGCCCGGCCTTTGTTTTTAATTGCGTCACGGTGTCATTTTTTTATTGTTTTATTGTTTTGCTTGATGTTTTATTATTTGCTTATGAGTTTATTGTGTATTGTATGTTGTTGTTGTCAGTGGCCTTGGCCTTTGTAAACTGCATCGAGTCCTTCGGGAGATTTTGCGGGGTATAAATAAAGTTATTATTATTATTATTATTATTATTATTATTATTATTATTATTGAGTAATGCCTTCTCATGAGATGGGCAAAGTATGATCATTTAATCATCTTGGCTTCTAGGGGGATTTAGGCATTACTTATTCTAGGACTCATTTATTTGTCTTTTTGGTCGTTTAGATTATCTTTAGAATTCTTTTCCAACATATTTCCATTTAACCCAAAATAAGTCAACCTAGGGTTTTGGATCAATTTTAACATAACATTTCTAAATTCATATATAATTCTATATGGTAAGCCAGTTCAAGTCAGTCACAAGCAAGATGAAAGGGTGTGTGTAAAAACAAGATTGTCAACCAATGAAGAAGTCATTACAAAAAGCCAGATAAATGAAACCAACTAGGAGTGAAACACAAAGTTGTCCATCATAACTAGTCCAAGGTCAAGCGCACATGAATATCGAGAGTGTAACAGGTTGGGTTGCTTTTTCGATTCTGTTTGCTTCATTTCAGATTTTAGAGCAGTAGAGATGTATCGTGGAGTAGCATGTTATGAAAATAAATGTCTGTTCACTCCAGGAAGGGAACTAGCCTAAGTAGAAACAAAGATAAGATGGAAGTAATAGCTAGCTCATAATAACAACAATCTTGGTGGTACAAGGTTACTGGCCAAATCCCATCAAAACCCTGTTACACCTGTACACAAGAAATGAAGATCCCAGTCATCAATGTATGTGTGTGTGTGTGTGTGTGTATACAGAGAGAGAGAGAGGCTGAAACAGAGTAAGAATTATGCCTGTACTAATTCAGATCCCTCTTTGGATTAATGATAGAGCAATGGAAGAATGACTAAAGAAAAATTGAAGATGGGATGAAATAGAAGTCCTTTGAGCACCAAAAACCCAGATTTTTCTCCTTGCAAACTAGTTCACTTCAAGGCTCCAAAACTTGCTGATAACTGAAACTCTGAGATGTGAGAAGAAATTATTTTTTGATGAACTTTGCTGTTTAGTATCCAATCAAATGTTTGTTTATAGATAGGATTAAACAAACAATGTAGAAGAGAGGGTTAAACATTTTGCTTCAAAATTCTAATAGAGGTGTGAGATTACTCAAGGTCTACCTAAGCCATGACACGGAAGATGGCGTGTTTATCTGTGCTATTTGTGTTGCTAGAATAAATCTTAATATAAAAGCTGTGACTTGTTCTCCACTAATTTCCTGATAGACCAAGGCTTAAAAATACTTAAGGGGAATACTGATGTTGATCTGATTATTGGATAGAACAAGGTTTTGTAACCTTGGGAACTTAGGTGATCAACATGAAACACTTGGAAAAGCTGAACAGATTCAAACTGACAGGTATAAGGTAAAGAATATTTAATCTTCTAGAAGAGATGGGGCTGGAGGACCACACTTGAGTCAGTCACTGGGAAAGAATGGTTGCAACCAATAAAAGGTGCATCTCCAACAGTGATTCTCAACCTGTGGGTCCTCAGATGTTTTGCCTTCAACTTCCAGAAATCCCAACACTTGAGAATTAATGCCTTGGACTGCAAGAAGATCCAACCAGTCCATCCTCCAGGAAATAAAGCCCGGCTGCTCATTGGAGGGAAGGATACTAGAGACAAAGTTGAAGTACTTTGGTCACATCATGAGACAGCAAAGCCTAGAGAAGACAATTATGCTGGGGAAAGTGGAAGGCAAAAGGAAGAGGGGCCGACCAAGGGCAAGATGGATGGATGGCATCCTTGAAGTGACTGGACTGACCTTGAAGGAGCAGGTGGTGGTGGTGACGGCTGACAGGGAGCTCTGGCGTAGGCTGGTCCATGAAGTCACGAAGAGTCGGAGATGACTGAACGAATGAACAACAACATACCACTTTAACTATCATGTCTCTTTAGTCTTATCTGCTCAACATTGCTGGTGCTTCACCCAACTACAAAATGCAGAATTCTGTAGCATTTAGCCATCTCAGTTAAAGTGGTGTCAAAGTGCATTGATTCTACAGTGTAGAGTCAAACAAAGACAGAAGGTAACTGCTGGAAGATTTATAAGTAGTTGTCTGCTTAAGGAATCAGGTTTTCCTATTTAATAGCCACTGGGGCTTTCAAAGTCTTCCCTTGTCTCTCCTGTGTAATCTAAAAAAGAAGGAAGTACATCATCAGCATTTGATTTTCTGTTCCCAACTGCTCCACCCCCAATTTTCTGTGGATTCAGAGAGGCCATTGCTATCTTGAGCAACAAACCACTGGCAATTTGACTCCTTTGTATCCAATTCTTCAGATTCCAGAGGGTGATTATGGCCTTATGTGGTTCTGAAGCACCTGTGGTGGTATCTTCAGATGCCTTCACATATTAGGGAGCTTTAAATGTGGTTTTGCTGAACAGCAATCTAAAAAGATATGTTTAAAGAAAAGTTGGGATATTGAGGGTCTTTGGAAAACTGGTAGGTGGCATCAGCCTACAAGCATGTCTTTCATGAGGCCCCAAAGGCCACCATTTGCTCACTCTTTGATCAAATCTGAAGATTTCACAATGAATTCCATTCAGCAAGGTAGAACTACATCCAATAGGTCATCCTCTTTTGTTATGATTTGAGGGCTAGGGCTTCCCAAAAAGCAGAAAAACATGAATTAATATATATATATATATATATTTAACCTGAAAGAAAACCTCTCTAAGAATCTCTAGGATAGTGGTTCTCAACCTATGGGTCCCCAAATGTTTTGGCCTTCAACTCCCAGAAATCCTAATAGCTGGTAAACTGGCTGGGAATTCTGGGAGTTGTAGGCCAAAACAACTGGGGACCCACAGGTTGAGAACTACTGGTCTAGGGTAACCCAAATTACTTGATGGCTAACTTCCAGCATAAGCAATTGTGCTGGAGGACCTACAAATGTCTAGAGAAGTGGTCTCCTTAGAAACCTCCAGTAGAACTGTACTGTCACCTTTTATTTGGGGGTTGACCATAGAATCACAGGTTCTGATTGAGAATATATTTATCAAATCTGTGAAAAGTTACATCATAAATATGAATGGCTGACTGTACTCACCACTTTCTTTTACACATAAGTCTGCACAACTGAACAACAACAATAACATATGTATTGTCGAAGGCTTTCATGGCTGGAATCACTAGGTTCTTGTGGGTTTTTTCGGGCTATAGGGCCATGTTCTAGAGGCATTTTTCCTGACGTTTCGCCTGCATCTATGGCAAGCATGCTCAGAGGTAGTGAGGTCTGTTTGAATTAGGACAATGGGTTTATATATCTGTGGAATGGCTGGAGTGGGGCAAAGAGCACTTCTCTGCTGGAGCTAGGTGTGAATGTTTCAACTGACCACCTTCATTAGCATTTGAAGGCCTGGCTGAGCCTGGGAAAATATTTTGTTGAGAGGTGTTAAGATGTGCCTGGTTGTTTCCTCTCTGCTGTTTTGTTGTTGTGATTTTAGAGTTGTTTTTAATACTGGTAGCCAGATTTTGTTCATTTTCATGGTCTTTTCCTTTCTGTTGAAATTGTCCACATGCTTGTGGATTTCAATGGCTTCTCTGTGTAGTCTGACATGGTGGTTGTTGGTGTGGTCCAGCATTTCTGTGTTCTCAAATAATATGCTGTGTGCAGGCTGATTCATCTGGTGCTCTGCTATGGCTGACTTCTCTGGTTGAAGTAGTCTGCAGTGCCTTTCATGTTCCTTGATTCGTGTTTGGGCAATGCTGTATTTGGTGGTCCACAGCTGCATGGTATACGGTAGACTCCTGCAGAGGTGAGAGGATCCCTCTTGTCCTTTGCTGAACGTAGCATTTGTTGGATTTTCTTGGTGGGTTTGTAGATTGTTTGTATGTTGTGTTTCCTCATCAGCTTCCCTATGCGGTCAGCTTCCCTATGCGGTCAACAACATATGCTGAGGAGAGGTTAATCCAGGAGTCCAGCCACATGCTACAAGGAGACATTCTTCTGTCCACAGTCTCCAATTCTAGGGGCAATTTCCTCCACTACCAAAGATGTTCCAGATAGCATTTTGTCAGACAACATGAGGGCTTTGTGGAGTTTTTATGTGTCTTCTCTTTCAGTTTCCCCAAACAGAGAAATGAATCTGACTTTCCCATTAAGGATGCTGGGTAGGCAATTTCCTCTAATAGGAAGTACTGTAATTAAAGCAACACTGTGCATTCAATAAACCCATCGGGACAGATCCGCAACTGGCATAAATCAATGTAGCTGTGCTGGAGTCAATGGAGGCACATCAGACCGGCTAAAGACTTGGTGCATGTTTGTTAATTCCTGTCATTTCCATCCATACTGGGGAGAATGAACACGAAGCAGAGGAAGGAGAACTTTGCCAAGAATCTTCTCATTATTTCTGCAGGAATATTTTTCAGACCTTTTTTTCCAGTTCCATCAGTACTGTTCATGCCTCATTAGGGCATCTTCCCTGCTCACTTTGGAAGTCTAATCGGGATGGGGATTTGCATTTCAGCTTCTCCCTGGAAAGCAAGCCAACCAGGTTGCTAGTCTGCATGAATGTGAGTGAAAAGCATGATTCTGCTCATATTAATAGCAATTGGCATTTTGTATTACATTTATGGATTTGGAGGGACCTTTACCATGTTGTTTTTTTCTGTCATCTGGACCACTTTTGGACCACCTGAGGTCTTAAAATGGGAAATGAACTGTAAATACCTTTTGGATCACTTCCTGTTCTAACCTCTCCTGGCCTGAAATGGCCTGTCAGGGTGAAATAATATGGGCCCCATTTACATTACCATACAAAAACACATTGTCAACTAATGAAAAGAATAGAAAACAGAACATCATGAAAGATTGCAAGAAAGTTTGGCCTAGGGTTGACAAAATAAAACAAAGGAGTAATTGAATTTTGTGAGACCAACAGCTTATTGATTACAAAGACATAGTTCAAGCAACCCAAACATTGTTCAAGAGGCAACCATATCCATGGACAGAATGGGGGACACCTGGCTTGAGAGCAGTATGTGTGAAAAAGATCTTGGAGTCCTCGTGGACAACAAGTTAAACATGAGCCAACAATGTGATGTGGCGGCAAAAAAAGCCAATGGGATTTTGGCCTGCATCAATAGGAGCATAGTGTCTGTCTCGATGGGTAATGCTACCCCTCTATTCTGCTTTGGTTAGACCACACCTGGAATATTGTGTCCATTTCCGGGCACCACAATTCAAGAGAGATATTGACAAGCTGGAATGTGTCCAGAGGAGGGCGACTAAAATGATCAAGGGTCTGGAGAACAAGCCCTATGAGGAGTGGCTTAAGGAGCTGGGCATGTTTAACCTGAAGAAGAGAAGGCTGAGAGGAGATATGATAGCCATGTATAAATATGTGAGAGGATGCCACAGGGAAGAGGAGGGAGCAAGCTTGTTTTCTGCTGCCCTGGAGACTAGGACACAATAGGACACAATGGCTTCAAACTATAGGAAAGGAGATTCCATCTAAACATGAGGAAGAATTTCCTGACTGTGAGAGCCATTCAGCAGTGGAACTCTCTGCCCCCGAGTGTGGTGAAGGCTCCTTCTTTGGTAGCTTTTAAACAGAGGCTGGATGGCCATCTGTCAGGGGTGATTTGAATGCAATATTCCTGCTTCTTGGCAGAATGGGGTTGGACTGGATGGCCCATGAGGTCTCTTCCAACTCTTTGATTCTATGATTCTATGACATTATCTGATAGCCAAGATAAAATTCAAATTGACTACAAAATTGGAAGCAAAAGGTGGAGAAACTCAATTTTCTTTGGGGAAAAAACCAAGACCAAGAGCAGATTGTGGCATAGTCCATGAACTACTGATATCAGATATTAGAGTAAAGCTAAACAAGACCACTAAACCAAACATTGTGATAAAATACAACCTGATAAACATAACTTTAGAGATAATATAAAAAGAAGATTTGTATTATTAAGCCTAATTGGTGGCCATCTGTCAGGGATGCTTTGAATGTGATTGTCCTGCTTCTTGGCAGGGGGTTGGACTGGATGGCCCATGAGGTCTCTTCCAACTCAACGATTCTATGAGAGAAGAGGAGAGTTCTTACTCCTGCACTAGATGTAGTTTGAGACGTATCACCTGGTGGCCTGCAACTATTGGGCACTCTCAACCAGCATAGACCCATGGTCTCAATGGGATTTACTTAAGCATTGGCTCACCATTTAACAACTAGTTCAACTGGTCTCCTTTGGTATTGTTGAAGGCTTTCATGGCCAGAATCACTGGGTTGTTGTAAGTTTTTCAGGCTGTATGGCCATGTTTTAGAAGTATTCTCTCCTGACGTTTCACCTGCATCTATGGCAGGCATCCTCGGAGGTTGTGAGGTCTGTTGGAAACTAGGAAATTTGGGTTTATATATCTGTGGAAAATCCAAGGTGGAAGAAAGAACTCTTGTCTGTTGGAGGCAGGTGTGAATGCTATGACTCTTTGTTTCTATGGGAGCCAGGAGAACTCTGGAGTGAAAGCATGGAACTTTCAGGGGAAAGTATTGCCAAAAATAAAGATAAGCCTGAATGGATGTCCTCAGATCATTTCCATAATTTCAAAGTATCAAAAACATTGAAATAGTTCAAATGTGGCTATACTTTGACTCAGTCATTTGTTAGAGTGGAGACTAAAGTCAAGAATTAAAAACAAATGAGGAAGTTGACCATAGGGTTGAATGGGAAGACCTAGAGATTTTCTGAGAGAACTTTTTAATTAAATCAGTGAATAATCACACTCATAGAAAACAAGTACAGAAATGTAGATGGTCAAGTGCAGTATATTTAAATCTGTATTGTTTTTAATATGTTGTATTGTATGATGGCATTATTTAGAAAAAAAGGGATGTTCAGGAATAATTATAACAGGGCTATCCAGTTGAATATTAAATTAACTAAGTTAAATTATTAACAATAAAATATGGAGTAACTTTTAAATTGGTATCGATCTGATATGTTATTTCAAACTGATGTTATATGTTGTGATTCTATCTGTTGTTGTTCCTCTACCTTGATTCATGGAAAGGAATGGGTCAGAAATAGCAGTAGTAGTAGTTTTGTTTAAACATTCAGTCTCTTCTGACTCTTCGTGACCTCATGGACCACTCCATGCCAGAGCTCCCTGTCGGTCATAGCCACCCCCAGCTCCTTCAAGGTCAAGCCAATTACTTTAAGGATAACATCCATCCATCTTGTCCTTCGGCAGCCCCTCTTCCTTTTTCCTTCCATTTTCCACAGAATCATTCTCTTCTCCAAGCTTTTCTGTCTTCCCATTATGTGGCCAAAGTACTTCATCTTTGCCTCTAATATCCTTCCCTCCAGTGAGCAGTTAGGCATTATTTCCTGGATGTAGTTATAGTAGTAGTAGTAGTAGTAGTAGTAAAACTAGAATGGTTGTACAAAATCTGCATGCTTTTCTCTGGATAATAATTCTTTCACAACACTTTGAAAACTTCAAATATTGAGATAAAAGAACTGCAAAGATTCTTGCTGGTCTCTTATACCTCCTGAGTTGTCTGGGAATGAATGATTCGGAATATACTTTTCATCTTTAAACTGGGACAGGAGTTGGATTTGGTGACAGCCTGGACTGTGTTCTTGTTTTGCGCTAGGGCTGAACTCATTTTCTTTAAGTCATTAGCTCAAGACTGATGAAGACTCTGTCCTTGAAAGCCAGGAATCAGAAGTGATTCTACGACCTCCCTTGGCAGCCTGTTCAGTGCCTCTAACTGTCCTAATAGTTATAAAGTTTGTCTTAATCATTAACTTAAATTTCCCCTTTGCTGCTTCTTCATCCCATTCCTTCTTGTTCTGACCTTGGTGGCTAATTAGAATAATTGCCCCCTGCTTTCATTACCTCTCCTCTTTATGCATTTGGAGCAGCTATGAGCTCAGGACATGAGCCGTAATTCCAATTAATTCCAGATTTTTGTGGGGTGGGGTGAGGTGGGAGATTCTTCTGCTGAGATTTGGAGGAAGGGCGCCTTGCAACCACACATTAATGAAAGCACAAATTGCATGCTGCTAGGGTGGAAACGGAGAAAGGATTTCAAAAATATGTCTACTTGTTTGTCATTTTTCAGTTGGAGAAAACCATGTTATGAATTTGGAAAAATGAATAGATTCATTATCAATGTCATGAATAAAGGTTGGATTAATAAGAAGGAATTAAAATATCTTTCCCTAGTAACACATGTTGCCAAATGTAAAATCATGCAGCCCAACTGAAAGTTGAACAAAGTCGTTGTTTGGGGTTACTGGCTGTTGTAATTGGAATGAAAAGCAGTCAAGACTCAACTAAATCTGCTATGATACTATATCTAAGATCTTTGTTTTGTTTGACTGAGAGAAAAAGTTATATCAGTGAAACATCTTAGATATTATTTTGCTGACTGGCTGAATGAAGACTGGTGAGAGCATACAGCATAAACTTTTGGGCTGGCAAAGCTCTCGATCTGCAATTTCTTCTCTTTTTATTGTCTGTTAGACCAAAGTTAAGGAAATGTTTAAGATGCATAAGGGTGTTGGTCTGACTACTGAATCAATAAGTTTGGGTTTTGCAACATTGGGAGCCTAGGTAATTTCAGAAAATTGCAGAACAAAGTTTCAGGTCAACAGGTATAAAGCAAAGAAGTTTTAGTCTTTTGAAAGTATAGGGATGAAGAAACCATATCTGTGACAAACCCACATCTGCTGCAGACTCAAATGCTTCTGTGAACCTCCTCTTTGACTGTGACTACTGCTTTCTCTATTTATTTGACAGTACACGGGGAGATGTAGTACCTTCCATAAAAGAATTCACCATGCTGTAATGGATATAATGGTATAACAAAGTTGGCATGGTTCACATTTAAATTCCTCACTTAGCATTTAAATTGGTGTCTTGGTGTCCAGATATTGGTGTTCTCAACATCTCAACCAAACCAAACTCATAGGATTGCTGTGAGAATAAAAAAAATGTATGGATTAGAGGACAGCCATACAATGAATCTTCATTTATTGGAGAAAAGATGAGATACATACATGATAAACCATGTGAGTGAATGTGTGTGTGTGATCATCAAACTGATCATCAAGTTTGCAGACGACACCAAATTGGGAGGGATAGCCAATAGTCCAGAGGACAGGAGCAGGATTCAAAACGATCTTGACAGATTAGAGAGATGGGCCAAAACTAACAAAATGAAGTTCAACAGTGACAAATGCAAGATACTCCACTTTGGCAGAAAAAACGAAATGCAAAGATACAGAATGGGGGACGCCTGGCTCGAGAGCAGTACGTGTGAAAAAGATCTTGGAGTCCTCGTGGACAACAAGTTAAACATGAGCCAACAATGTGACGTGGCGGCAAAAAAAGCCAATGGGATTTTGGCCTGCATCAAGAGGAGCATAGTGTCTAGATCTAAGGAAGTAATGCTACCCCTCTATTCTGCTTTGGTTAGACCACACCTGGAATATTGTGTCCAATTCTGGGCGCCACAATTCAAGAGAGATATTGACAAGCTGGAATGTGTCCAGAGGAGGGCGACTAAAATGATCAAGGGTCTGGAGAACAAGCCCTATGAGGAGCGGCTTAGGGAACTGGGCATGTTTAGCCTGAAGAAGAGAAGGCTGAGAGGAGATATGATAGCCATGTATAAATATGTGAGAGGAAGCCACAGGGAGGAGGGAGCAAGCTTGTTTTCTGCTTCCTTGGAGACTAGGACGCGGAACAATGGCTTCAAACTACAAGAGAGGAGATTCCATCTGAACATGAGGAAGGACTTCCTGACTGTGAGAGCCGTTCAGTAGTGGAACTCTCTGCCCCGGAATGTGGTGGAGGCTCCTTCTTTGGAAGCTTTTAAACAGAGGCTGGATGGCCATTTGTCAGGGGTGATTTGAATGCAATATTCCTGCTTCTTGGCAGGGGGTTGGACTGGATGGCCCATGAGGTCTCTTCCAACTCTTTGATTCTATGATTCTATGATTCTATGAGGGGCCATCTAGCTTTTCTGGGTAGGGTAATCCAAAGTTTGAGGGCAGTCACTGAAAAGACAAATGTTACTGTCAAGGTCCAAAAATTGTGACCTGTCTTGGTTTTTACTGGAAATGTCCAAATGATGCCTGTAATACAAATGAATTAATTTGGAACAAACCAAGGTTTTATTAATATAGAGCTTTATAGGTTAAAAACAGCACTGTGTTTTCTATATTGAAATAGACTGGCAGCCAAAGGAGCTGTAGCCAGCCCCATTTAGCAGATTTGAACTGTTGCAAATTCCTGGACAGTTTTCAAAGATGATTGCACACAAAGCAATCCAAGAAGGATGCAACTTCAGGGCTTGTTTTTGAGGCCAGGTGTCTCAAGAACGAGGTGCAGTGGGTGTATGGGCTTTAATTGTGCAGGTGCACTCCTAGCCAGCACTAAAACCTGAGCTTCCCGGCTCAGCAATGAATACAGGAACACATCCAAGCTACAGACCTGCATCTTTGAGGACAGTATAACACTATCACAGGCTGAATTCCTATTCTCTGGTCTGCCTTTCAACTGACCAGGAGCACCTCTCTCCTTCTGGATAAAGATTTGATTTGTTGACCCTCATCCATTCCATTACTGATGACAAGCAGCAGTTTAGGAAGAAAACCATTTCCTTGGTTTGTGATGCAAAAGAGTAGTAAAGTTGGGTGTCATCCACATGCTGATGGCACCAAAGTCCAAAACTTTGGGCAACTTCATTCAGTGGTTCCATGTATACTTTAAATATTGTAAGATAGAATCAAGCTCTGAGGGAATTCTATGACTCAAAAGCTAAGCAGTCAAAATGGAGCCCCTCAGTACCACCTTCTGGGTTACCCCTCCTCCCATGAAAGAAACAAAGTAAAATGGTACCTACAAACCTGGACTCAGCAACTGGTCCAGAAGGATATCATCTCTGATGGTACCCAAAGCCATTGAGAGGTCCAGCAGAGGGACAAACTATTCCTATCTATGTCCTAGTAGAAGGTATCTAGTAAGGGGAGGAAAGCCACTTCTATATCATAACCAGTCTTAGAACCAGATCGAAGTTAATCTAAATAGTCCAGTGGTTCTCAACCTGTGGGTCCCCAGATGTTTTGGCCTTCAACACCCAGAAATCCTAACAGCTGGTAAACTGGTTGAGAGATTTCTGGGAGTTGTAGGCCAAAACACCTGGAGACCCACAGGTTGAGAACGACTGAAATAGTCCATCTCATGCAGAAATCCCTGGATTTGGGAGGCCACCAGATGCTCCAGTACCTAGCTCAAAAATGGTACATTAGAGATTGATCAATAATGATCCAGGGAGGGCATATTTTGTAATGGTTTCGTAACTACCTCCATCATGCCAAGTGCAATTTTATTTTAGTGAGGCACTCACCACTTCTTCTTCCACCTCTCCACCAAAGTCAACATCGACACCGAAATACAACACCGCCTGAGCTCTGCGAGTGCAGCATTTTCCCGAATGAAGCAGAGAGTGCTTGTCTATAAAGCTATTGTCCTCCCAACCCTGCTATATGCCTGCAAAACGTGGTCTACAGATGTCACATGCAACTCCTGGAACGATTCCATCAGCGCTGCCTCCGGAAAATCCTGCAAATCTCTTGGGAAGACAAGCGGACAATCGTCAGTGTGCTGGAAGAAGCAAAGACCACCAGCATTGAAGTGATGGTCCTCCGCCATCAACTCTGCTGGACCGGCCACATTGTCCGGATGCCTGACCACCGTCTCCCAAAGCAGTTGCTCTACTCTGAACTTAAGAATGGAAAACGGAACGTTGGTGGACAGGAAAAGAGATTTAAAGATGGCCTCAAAGCCAACCTTAAAATCTCTGGCATAGACACTGAGAACTGGGAAACTCTGGCCCTTGAGCACTCCAGCTGGAGGTCAGCTGTGACCAGCAGTGCTGTAGAATTTTAGGAGGCATGTGGGGAGGGTGAAAGAGAGAAATGTGCCAGGAGGAAGGCGCGTCAAGCCAACCCCGACCGGACCCGCCTTCCACCTGGAAACCAATGCCCTCACTGTGGGAGAAGATGTGGGTCAAGAATAGGGCTCCACAGCCACTTACGAATCCACAAGGAAATGCATAATGGAAGACCATCTTACTCGTCCAACGAGGGATCACCTAAGTAAATAAGTAAAAGTAAGTATTTCTTCTACTCATCTGGGAAGCTCTGGCTTTTAAAATAGGATAGGAATTTAATAAACATTCTCAAAAGTGACTGTCTTTCTTAAAATACAGTATTTGCCTCCCAAACTGAGGAAGTGTTTCTTCTATTGTGATGCTGAGAAAAAGCCCGGTCTTCACTCTCCTGGCAGACAGGAATCAGTTAAACTCTTTGAAAGCTTTGTCATATATTTAAGTCAGCTTTTACAGGCCAAAGCTGGTGTGAAATCGATTACTTAAAATGTAGAAGATAAGTTTAGGTAAAATCTCCCTGTAAATTATTAACTAGATAGGGCTTTCTATTCTTTAGGAAATGGTGTTGGTAAAGACAGCGCTGTATTAGGAATGATAAAAAAGATTTCTTTTTATTAAAAAAAGTGCAGGAACAGGATTCAATCAATTGTGAAGCAAAGGAAGAAGGAAATGAGGAAAAGCCTCCCCTTCAGAGCAACCTACTTTAGGCTTCTTTTGCTAGAGGAGCATGTGCTTTGCCACCCCGATCAGAAGCAGTTTCAGCAGAAGGGCTGACCATCCATTGGACAATATCAAGTTTCAGTTAAATACTTTCGAAAGTGAATGTTTTGGAGGGAAATGTCTAAGAAGCTTTCTTTTTTTCTTCCTTTTGGTTTTGGATTGTTATATTTTGTGTATATCTGTTTAGTTGACAGCAATGATTTACCCCATTCTGAGTAAGAGAATGGGAATGGTCTGTATTGGTGGCCCAATATTGTGTATTGTATATGTATGTGTTTTATATTTTTAATAGGAATTATTGTTGTTTTTAAATGTTGTAAACCGCAATGAGTCGCCGTTTTAGGCTGAGATAATAGCGGTATACAAGTGTACTAAATAAATAAATAAATAAACATACATTAGGCTTGGGCGGTTTCGTTCGTTAATTTCGTAATTCGTTATTAATTCGTATTTAAATTAGCTTACGATCCAATATTGAGCCATACAGGAATAGTGTGAGGAGTAAATTAGATTCAAAACATTTTTTTTCAATTTATTTCGTAATTATTTCGTAATTATTTTCGCATGTCTGGTGCAAGTTTTATAGTTGTTGTTTGTTTTATCACACCAACAGTCAACGACAGAGGGAGAGGGAAGCTTCAGAAGTTCCCCCTGTCCCATTTGGAGGTTTTTTTAGCATATTGCGCAATCACGTCCGCCATTAACGAATTGATTCATAATTATATGAAATTTCGTATATTTCGAAATTTTTTAAAGGAAAATTTCGGAATTATTAAAAAAAAAAAAACGAAACACAAGGGCTCCCTAAAAACAAAACGAGTTTAGAACCAAATTTTTCCATGGTTACCCAAGCCTAATAAATAACATTTCTTTCTGAAACTAAACCCTTCCAAGATCCATTGACTTGGCTTTGCATTGATGGGTTTGAGAAAGCACTGGTAGACTTA
Source organism: Anolis sagrei (assembly GCF_037176765.1). Taxonomy (NCBI): domain Eukaryota; kingdom Metazoa; phylum Chordata; class Lepidosauria; order Squamata; family Anolidae; genus Anolis; species Anolis sagrei. The sequence goes on along the minus strand of NC_090022.1, from coordinate 295,339,125 downwards.
TCCCATGAAGGCGAAAACCGAGTAGGTGCCTTCTTTGAACTCATCATAAAGCCTGACACTGCACAAAAAAAGAAGCCATCTGCTTCACATTCAGCCCTAGCTTCTCCCCACAACTCCCTCCTCCTTTATTTAAACTTCCCTCTTCCCTTCTTCTTTGTTGGTTCTTGATTTTTCTCTTTTCATCCTATACCTCTTTGTTCCCCCTTCTCTGAGGACCCTTCTGGCTGGCCGTGATTCCTTTTTGTCTTTGTGAGTTTCATTTTCGCTTTCTCAAACTCATTATTTCTTTTGATGACCGGCATTCATCGTTCTAATAATTCAGATATAAAAGGGAGACAGTATGTAAAGGGAATGTTTAATAGCTTCCCCCACCCTTAATATTTCAGGGCCCGCAAGAGAAGCTGACATCTTCTGAGGGATGTGGCAACATTTCGGGAGAGACATGTGCAAGAGACGGAGGCAGAAATTGTTAGCAAAGGAAACCAGCCACCTGCTTCCATTCTCCCGAAAAAATAATGCCTAACCTGGATCTGCAGACTGAGCCAAAATACTTTAATTAAAAAGTAATACAGATTGAACTCCAACAGGGATTGTTTCTGAGTATGGATGGCAATGACAGGGTTGGATCCACTCAAGATTTTAAACTGAATGTTAAAAGTTGTTGACTTCACTCCCCTAATAAATACTGCTTAGCTCCTTGCAAATTCAAATTAATTCTCAGGGTAGACGTAGAACCATAGAACCATAGAATCAAAGAGTTGGAAGAAACCTCATGGGCCATCCAGTCCAACCCCATTCTGCCAAGAAGCAGGAATATTGCATTCAAATCACCCCTGACAGATGGCCATCCAGCCTCTGTTTAAAAGCTTCCAAAGAAGGAGCCTCCACCACACTCCGGGGCAGAGAGTTCCACTGCTGAACGGCTCTCACAGTCAGGAAGTTCTTCCTTGTGTTCAGATGGAATCTCCTCTCTTGTAGTTTGAAGCCATTGTTCCATTGCATCCTAGTCTCCAAGGAAGCAGAAAACAAGCTTGCTCCCTCCTCCTTGTGGCTTCCTCTCACATATTTATACATGGCTATCATATCCCCTCTCAGCCTTCTCTTCTTCAGGCTAAACATGCCCAGCTCCTTAAGCTGCTCCTCATAGGGCTTGTTCTCCAGGCCCTTGATCATTTTAGTCGCTCTCCTCTGGACACATTCCAGCTTGTCAATCTTGCTGACATGATAGCCAAAATACCAATATGGACCAGTGGACTACCAGCTGATATGTGTGAGTGAGCAGGGGGCATTTCAGTCTATAGTAGCAAAATGGGGTGCATCCTTCTCCATAGTGCCTGGATGGGGAAATGGTGACAGCTAGTGATGCTTTCCCCGCTCCATGGAATTGCCCTCCAACGTATTCATAGGACATGTCAAAACACATAATTTTGCCTCCATAACCTGTCCTCAACTTGATCATAAAGTCAACTTATACATGAGTACATACATTAATTAAAATATATGTTTACAATCTTACATTGAAAATGTTTCTTTAAAAATTGACTAGATGATAATGATGATGATGATGATGATGATGATGATGATGATGATGTTCTTCATTTTCAGTCGTTTCCGACTCTTCGTGACCTCATGGACCAGCCCATGCTAGAGCTCCCTGTCTGCCGTCACCACCCCCAGCTCCTTCAAGGCCAATCCAGTCATTTCAAGGATGTCATCTATCCATCTTGCCCTTGGTTGGCCCTTCTTCCTTTTTCCTTCCATTTTCCCCAGCATCATTGTCTTCTCTAAACTTTCCTTTCTTCTCATGATGTGGCTAAAGTACTTCATCTGGTTGGATCTTCTGGTGGTCCAAGGCACTCTCAGAACCTTCCTCCAACACCACAGTTCAAAAGCATCTATCTTCCTTTGCTCAGCCTTCCCTAAGGTCCAGCTCTCACATCCGTAGGTGACTATGGGGAATAGCATTGCTTTAACTATACAGATCTTCATTGTCAGTGTGATGTCTGTACTCTTCACTATTTTATCGATACTGGACATTGCTCTCCTCCCAAGAAGTAAGCGTCTCCTGATTTCCTGGCTGAAGTCTGCATCTGCAGTAATCTTTGCACCTAGGAATACAAAGTCTGTCATGGCCTCCACATTTCCTCCCTCTATTTCCCAGGTGTCAATCATTCTTGTTGCCATAATCTTAGTATATATATATATATATATATATATATCGCTGCAACCCAGCTTTTGCGCTTTCATCTTTCACCTTGATTAGAAGGCTCCTCAGCTCATCCTAGCTTTTGGCCATCAAAGTGGTGTCATCTGCATATCTAAGGTTGTTAATGTTTCTTCCAGCAATTTTTACCCCAGCCTTGCATTCATCAAGCCCTGCACATCACATGATGTGTTCTGCATACAAGTTGAATAGGTTGGGGGAGAGAATACAACCCTGCCATACATCTTTCCCAATCTTGAACCAGTCTGTTGTTCCATGGTCAGTTCTTACTGTTGCTACTTAGATGATATACTTTATTTATGTTCTGGGATTTGGATTCAGAAGCTTCATGAGAGCCACCACTCCTCTCAATGTTCCTCTAGCAACAGCAAGAGTATCCCTCTGGGCAGCTAAACCAAGAAATCCCAATTGGACAGCCCCCTGGAGGGTCTTCCTCCAGGAGCAAACCAAGAATGGATAACCTGGAAGTCCCTGAATAGACTAAGAAGGGGAATGGGCAGATCCAAAGACAACCTGGCAAAATGGTCCTTACTAAAAGAATCCTCCACCTTGTGTGACTGTGGAGCAGAACAGAAAACTCTGCATTTGTACGCTTGCCCACAATGTTGTGCCTCATGTACAGAGGAAGAATTGTTGGAGGCTACAGACAATGCAATCGCTGCTGCCTGGTTTTGGTCAAAAGAAATTTAGCCGCTTGTGCTCCTTCTATTTTTATCAGTTTTATACTAATTTATGCAATGCTTTTGATCTGAAATAAACAAATATATTCTACTTTATCTCCCTGAAGGGACTCTGAGTGGATTACAGTATACACATATAAGGCAAAAATTCAGTGAACAAATGACATATAATACACAGACAGGTAAAGGCCATCCCCTTCTATCTACGGCGTCCGGTGGTGATGCTTAACTCTGGCCATGGGGAGGTGCTCTTGATCCATTTTTCCATTTGGAGGAGACATCTCTGATCGACTTGCTGCCATGTCCGCATGGGACGCTCTTTTACCTTCCCGCCAAGGCGGTACGTATTAATCTACTCACATTACATGCTTTCGAACTGCCAGGTTGGTAGAAACTAGTGCTGACAGTCGGGAGCTCACCCTGAGTAGAGGCTTTAACCTGCTAACTGTCTGGTCAGCAGATTTCCTGCAGCTAGCGGTTAAACCCACTGTTCTACCATGGCCCCATATATTGATATCAATGGATCTGAAGGTCCTCCTATCTAAAATAAGTCCTACTGATTTCAGTTAAACTACTCCAAGTGTGACACCATCTTCCAGGAAGAAGGATAGATAGATAGATAGATAGATAGATAGATAGATAGATAGATAGATAGGATCATTAATTGATTTGTTTGCTATGGAACCTGTTACCAGAGGTAAAAAAATGTTCTGTGCCCCATCCCATCTCGGTTTTATCATTTTGCTGGTAGCAAAGACCCATTTATTTGAACAAGCCATTGGCCATTAAGCTGGCTTGCTGCTTTCCTTTCTGCTCTTTTGTTCTTTTATTGATGTGTTTTTAATGGTGTTTTTGATCTCTTTTATGTTTTAATTGTATTTGCTTGATTTTATCATTGTTCGCTGCCTTGGGCATCATCTTTAGGGAGAGAGGCATGAATAAATCAAAACGGAATGCATGAAGGAAAGGATTCAAAAATTGCTTTACAATTTCCAACCACTTTCACCATGACCTTATTTCCTCGATCCTAATAATAGCATGTGCACACACTATCTCTTTCTATTCTGGTAAATATTGCCTCCTCTATTTCAGCTAAGCATTGATAGCTAATGAGTTTTTGGCTGGTAAAAGTTGGGTCTTTCAACGTCCATGTTATAGAATCCAATTCAGCTCTGGATTCTGTTTTTTAAAGGAATTCTTGATGATGGGCAGTTCTATACTGACCACTTATCCTGGGGCCAAATCTGAGGGACAAATGCCGGATTGACCCAGAGATGATATAGATCATCTATATATATATATATAAATGCTCTGTGCATAATGAGTACCTTAAAAACAAAAGAACCAATGAACGAAATCACACCAAATTTGGCAACAAAACGTCTCACTACACAAGGAGTGACCATCACTCAAAAAAATATACTTTTCATTTGGGAGTTGTAGTTGCTGGGATTTATAGTTCACCTATAATTAAAGAGCATTCTGAAATCCACCAACAATGGAATTGAACCAAACTTGGCACACAGGACTCCCCTGACCAACAGAAAACACTAGAAGGGTTTGGTGGCCATTGACCTTGGGTTTTGGAGTTGTAGTTCATCTACATCTAGAGAGCACTGTGGACTCAAGCAATGATGGATCTGGACCAAACTTGGAACAAGCACTCAATATGCCCAAATATGAACACAGATGGAGTTTGGGGGAAATAGACCTTGACATTTGGGAGTAGTAGTTATTGGGATTTATAGTTCATCTACAATTAAGGAGCATTCTGAACCCCACCAACGACAGAATTGGGCAAACTTCCCACACAGAACCCCAATGACCAACAGGAAATTCTGTGTTTTCTGGTGGTCTTTGCCGACCCTTCTGACACCCCCCTGGTGACCCCCCACCCCCAGGGTCTTAACTTCTCAGGTTGAGAAATGCTGCCTTAAGGCCATCCAGTCTAACTTCCTTCACCAGGGCAAGAAATCAAAGCCCTCCTGACAAAAAGGGCCATCCAGCTATTCACACACATACATATATGTATATGACAGATGCAGTATCAAAGATTTGGAAGTGATCCCTAAAGAAGGACAATGATATGTTGGATGTTCCAGAGTAGGCAAACCAGACAATCTCTACATCAACACTGGCAAAGAAACAGCAAGAAATACTGTTTATCCACAAGCATCAAGATATTACATATATTAGAAACCAACACTTTCTCATTACTTTATTTTCCAGATCACCAGACCAGGCCACAGCAACGCATGGCAAGGGACCGCTAGTATATCATATAAACTCATAGAGTTGGAAGAAACTTCAAGAGCCATTCAATCCAATCCTTTCATGCAGGAGCACTGGATCTAAACACTCTCAAGAGATGGCCATCCAGTCTCTGCTTCACCATACTCTGAGGCCGCATAGCACTGCTGAACAGCTCTTACCATCAGAAAATTCTTAATGTTTAGATGGAATTTCTTTTCCTGTAATTTGAATCCATTGCTCCATGCCCTGGTCTCTAGAGCAGTAGAAAACAAGCTTGCACAGACTTGGGGGAGAATTCTGACTTCCCATCAATGTGGAACCAGCTAGATGGTGACCCTTACAGACTACAGTATTCTCATTGTGGTGACCAATGGGTACAACATAGTCATCCCAGTTGTTCATCATCTGGAGTGATTTTGGCCAGGATTCCAGAACAATGAGGTGAGGGAAAAGGAGGAATCAACTTTCCTCTCCCCATCCCTTATCACTACAGGTGATGAGTGACACAATTCATATCACACCTATGCCTTTCACAAGGAAAAGAACTGGAGGGAACAATGAGTACCATCCTGTTTTCCTGGGTCACCAGAACCTGGGGATGCAGGTTGGCCATGTTAACAGTAGCTGCTCTTTCTATCTTGAAAGCAGTCTGAATGATTACAGGGGGTGCATACAGACATAGTTTAAACCCATGCAGAAGTGGATTTTTCACCCATCAACCATAGTAACCATAGTAAGCTACTACAGATCCTAACTCATAGGGTATATAGAGTTAATTCAGTTTGACACCATATAATCAATCATGGCTAAACCCTTTGGAATCCTGGGCATTGTAGTCTGGTGAGGCACAAGCATTCTTTGGCAAACAAGGATAAAGGCCTTGTAAAACTACAACACAAGCATTTCTCCATGGCAATTAAAGTGGTGTCAAATTGCATCAATTCTACAGTGCAGATGCAGCCATAGTCTTACACAGTTCTTCAACTTACATCTGGTGAAACCAAAGCAGAGGAGACACGGCCATATTTACATTGCATAGGTCCCATTAGGAGGTAAAAAATGCACAGAAGTCTTAACAAGTCCTGCGATGCATAAGTGTTGAAAAGCTTCCAGAAAGTTTAGCCCTTTTGCTGGATGTCAGCATGTTCTTTTCAAGACCCCACTTCCAGCAAATTGCTTCTGAAAGGGGAAAGGAAGAAAAGAACTCTCAATCACAAAGCTTCCAAATAGTTCCTCCAGCCCCCACGTTACCCCCCATCACCGCTGCCCTTTCATAACACAGGGATACTTTTAAGCCTCTCAGAAATCTCTCGCTTCAAACACAACCCACCCCCTGCAAATGCATTTTTCTTCATTTGTGATTTACCAGCAATTTGGCATTGCTTGCTACAAAAAGGTAAAGGGGGATGAAATCCCCCCCAAAGACACTTTTGCGAAATCTCCTCTAAGTAAAGTCCTTGGTTAGGGTTGTTGGGAATAATGTGGGTCTATTTTAAGCTCTGGAGCCATGTGACTTAAATCCACATAAGTGTTGATTGTACATGATTGGCTTTATTGATTCTCACTTGGACTCAACTTTGGCAGCATCAAACTTCATATACAGCTTTTCAAAAAACCTTGGACTTTGATTCCAACCTCTTTTTTTTTCTCTTTCCCTCCCTCCCAATGTTACAGCTCATTCCATAACCCAGTTATGAAAAAAAAAATACTTAGAGCAATTTTTTCGAAAGCCTTTTCTGTCCATCTTAACTCCCTATTAGATTTGTGTGAGTTTTGAGACATCTCAGATCTATTATCATGCATATCTGATGAAAGGCATAGCTTTTCTTCAATGCCATGGATTTGGATGCCATGTTCCTAAAATACCATACATCAAAAAAAGGATCACACTTTCATCTTTAATTTAAGAACACTTCACAATATGGTGCTCTTTCAAACGATGGTTCTAAGCCAAAGTAGGAATCATACAGCCAACCAAATATGGTTCAGATGCCATTCTCAGCAGTCCCAGCCAGTATAATTAATGGGGAAGAATACTGGGATTGGGTTGCTGTGAGTTTTCCAGGTTTTATGGCCATGTTCCATAAGCATTCTCTCCTGGAGTTTTGCCCACATCTATGGCAGGCATCCTCAGAGGTTGTGAGCTTTTGTCGAAAGTAATCCATGAAACAGTCACTACGAGGTTGGACTATTGCAATGCCTTATATGCCGGCCTTCCGAAGTCAACAACCCAGAAGATTCGGATGGTCCAAAATGCAGTGGCCAGGCTGCTAGTGGGATCATCTATAAGATCCCATATTACACCGATTCTGCAACAACTGCATTGGCTACCACTAGAACATCGGATCTCTTACAAGATACTGATCCTGACATTTAGAGCTCAAAATGGCCAAGGACCTTTATATCTTAGGGACATTCCTTATATCATTCCTTTTCTCCATCAGTGGTCACCTCGCTCCACCCAGGAAAATCTCCTATATATACCGGGCCCAAGGGAGGCACATTTGGAAGCTACAAGGCTTAGAGCTTTTTCGACCTATGCTCCAATTCTGTGGAACTCATTGCCTCCATACATTAGAGCAATGTCGGAGTTTCGACCTTTTGTAAAGGCACTCAGGACTTGGCTGTTTGGTTGTGCATTTAAGTAATTAGATCTAATTTGCCAAATAGTCACTGTTGAATGTTTTTATGTTGAATGTTTTATATTGTGTAAATGCTATTTTAGACTGTAAGTCGCTTGGAGCACCTTGGTGGAGAGTGACTAATTAAGAAATAAAGTGAAGTGAAGTGAAATCTTTCATGGCCAGAATCACTGGGTTGCTGTGAGTTTTCTGGGCTGTATGGCTATATTTCAGAAGCAAACATCAGGAGAGAATGCTTCTGGAACATGGCCATACAGCCCAGAAAACTCACAACAAACCAGTTGTGAGGTCTGTTGGAAACTAGGCAACTGAGGTTTATATATCTGTGGAATACTAGGATCTGAAGTCTAACAATATCTGGAAGGCCACAAATTCAGCAGGAAAAGAATATTAATGAACTTTTCAGCTTAATGTTACTGAAAAATAGGACTAATTGTTCATAGAATCATAGAATCAAAGAGTTGGAAGAGACCTCATGGGCCATCCAGTCCAACCCCCTGCCAAGAAGCAGGAATATTGCATTCAAATCACCCCTGACAGATGGCCATCCAGCCTCTGCTTAAAAGCGTTTTTTAGCACTCAATTATATGGGCAAGAAAAGTGTGTTCGAATTGTTATTAAGCAACATATTTTAATATCAATTTTGATGGTAGCAATCATGCAATTAACCTGTTGCCGCGACTGCTGTTTAGTGGTCATCCATTTGGGTAATATTGTATTTCTTGGTTTGGTTGGAGAGCACAGAAGAATGAAAATAGTAACCTGGAACTTTTGGAACGATGACACTGTTACCTTTTTGTCAAATGAAAAATTTATCAGGAAAGGGAAAACTTTTGGATAAAACTATAAAAGCTTGGCAGTAAAAAAAAAAAAAAAAAAAGCCGACAAGAAGAAAATGTTGAGCTGGAAGAAAGAAATACAGATCCTTGTATCTATTGTTTAAAAGATGTTTAAAATGGCTCCTAAAACAAATCAAACCTAAACTCTTCCCAGAAGCCAAGATGACTAAGGGATCATCTACATGAGCTACAAAATCCAAGGCTACTTCCAGTTTCTCAATACTCTGGATTAGTACCAGTAAGATTAGTGAGAGCTTTCAGCAGTGGAACTCTCTGTCACGGAGTGTGGTGGAGGCTCCTTTTTTGGAGGCTATTAAACAGAGGATGGATGGCCATCCGTCGGGGGTGCTTTTAATATGATTTTCCTGCTTCTTAGCAGGGGGTTGGACAGGATGACCCACGAGGTCTCTTCCAACTCAATTATTCTATGGTTCTAATGACTTCATTTCCTACCTTTGGGTTGTAGGATTTTTGGGGCTATATGGCCATGTTCTAGAGGCATTTTCTCCTGACGTTTAACCTGCATCTATGGCAAGCATCCTCAGAGGTAGTGAGAATGCTTGCCTTAGATGCAGGCAAAACATCAGGAGAAAATGCCTCTAGAACATGGCCATATAGCCCGAAAAAACCTACAATAACCCAGTGATTCCGCCCATGAAAGCCTTTGACAATACATTTTCCTACCTTTGTCACACAGTTGTGATGGGATAAGGTCCAGAGTATCCAGGTTGGCCAAACAAGGTCATCCTTACCTGGGCTGTCAATTGTCACTGTGGTAGCCAGAAATTAAGGTCTGTATAGCTTGTGGCCATCTCCAGGTACTCTCATCAGCAAAGGGGAACTTGGGATATTGTTGCACTGTGTTTTATTGGTGCCACAATTGTTCTCTTTGTAAAGAAGACTACATCAGCATTGCCCTTCTTCCTTTCATATAGTCCCTGAAATAGCATTCAGGTCAACTCCGCTGGACCGGCCATGTTGTCCGGATGCCCAACCACCGTTTCCCAAAGCGGTTGCTCTACTCCGAACTCAAGAATGGAAAACCGAATATTGGTGGGCAGGAAAAGAGATTTAAAGATGGGCTCAAAGCCAACCTTAAAAGCTGTGGCATAGACACTGAGAACTGGGAAGCCCTGGCCCTTGAGCACTCCAGCTGGAGGTCAACTGTGACCAGCAGTGCTGCAGAATTTGAAGAGGCACGAATGAAGGGCGAAAGAGAGAAACGTGCCAAGAGGAAGACGCATCAAGCCAACCCCGACTGAGCCCGCCTCCCACCTGGAAACCAATGCCCTCACTGTGGGAGAAGAGGCAGGTCAAGAATAGGGCTCCACAGCCACCTACGAACCCACCCCCAGGACACCGAACTTGGAGGGCCATCATCCTTGGACTACAAGGGGTCGCCTAAGTAAGTAAGTAAGAAATAGCATTCTATTTACACAGGTCATGCTATTCTGTACCAATTTGCAGAGCACTCCTCCCTATCCACGCTATCAAAGTGAATAAACATTTTGAACATTATTCTTTACCTGGAAGAACTGCACAATTTCAACATTTGGCCCATTATTATGAGAATTCACAGTGTTGTGTTTTCATTTTTTTTTCATTAGAGTGCCATTTTCAATAGCATAGTATCATTTTTCTGGTTTCCTCTGGACATTTCCATCAAAGTATTGTCAACTCCAGTAGATGACAATGTATTGAAAATCACAGCTTTATACAAATTAATATATGCTGCCAGGGACTGGCATAATTATCAGTGCCAAACCTGATTTTGGGATGCTGGAGCCACAACAACAGAACACTGAGGTTTCCAGTTGGTGTCAATGTTTGTCTATTTCAGTGGTTCTCAACCTTCCTAATGCCGCGACCCCTTAATACAGTTCCACATGTAGTTTCAACCATAACATTATTTTCATTGTTACTTCATAGATGTAATTTTGCTACTGTTATGAATCGTAATGTAAATATCCGATATGCAGGATGTATTTTCATTCACTGGACCAAATTTGGCACAAATACCCAATATGCCCAAATTTGAATACTAGTGGGGTTGAGGGGAGGGACTCGTTTTATCATTTGAGAGTGGAACTTGCTGGGATTTATAGTTCACCTACAATCAAAGAGCATTCTGATCTCCACCAATGATGGAACTGAACCAATCTTGGCACACAGGACTCCCATGACCATCAGAAATCACTAGCAGGATTTGGTGGGTGTGGATCTTGAGTTTGGGAGTTGAAGTTCATCTATATCTGTGGACTTAAACAATGCTGGATAAGGACCAAACTTGGCACAAATACTCAATATGCCCAAATGTGAACACTAGTGGAGTTTGGGAGAAATAGACCTTGGCATTTGGGAGTTGTAGTTGCTGGGATGTATAATTCACCTATAATCAAAGAGTATTCTGAACCCCACCAACAATAGAATTGGACTTAACTTTCCACACATAGCCCAGATGACCAAGAGAAAATACTGTGTTTTCTGATGGTCTTCGGCGACCCCTCGGACACTCTCTCGCAACCCCCCCAGGGGTCCCGACCCCCAGGTTGAGAAACACTGGTCTATTTGAATCCAGCATGCCACATCATCATTAAAGTTGTGTGTCCACCTTAAAAAAAAGGTAATTCTTGTTAACAAATCATTGTTGTTAGCACCTGTGTGAAAGTAGCTGAACTTTGAGTGAAGCAACTTTTACAAAAGTCTTTCTGCTGTATGTTGTTGTTCATTCATTCAGTCGTCTCCGACTCTTCGTGACCTCATGGACCAGCCCATGCCAGAGCTCCCTGTCGGCCGTCACCACCCCAGCTCCTGCAAGGTCAGTCCAGTCACTTCAAGGATGCCATCCATCCATCTTGCCCTTAGTCGGCCCCTCTTCCTTTTACCTTCCACATTCCCCAGCATAATTGTTTTCTCTAGGCTTTGCTGTCTCCTCATGATGTGGCCAAAGTACTTCAACTTTGTCTCTAGTATCCTTCCCTCCAGTGAGCAGTCGGGCTTTATTTCCTGGAGGATGGACTGGTTGGATCTTCTCGCAGTCCAAGGCACTCTCAGAACTTTCTGCTGTATACAACAAATGAAAAAGCAATACTATAGTAACTTACTAGCCCAATCATATAAGCAACATCACAAGTATCTCACCTGTTGGCAGGTATCAGAAAAGGGGACAGTGAATGATCAATATTAAACCATTGTATTTTTCCCAAATGTAGCCATGAGACGTAGGATTCTGGAAGATTGAAGAGCAGAAAAATTGTATAAGAGGGATTTCTCTTGCAAGAAGATTACCATACATGCCCTGGAATGGATACAAACCTCAGTTCCTGTTATTCTTCCCCTCTTTTCCACTGGTAATTGAATAGTTTTCAGCCCTATCTTAGCAAAAAAAGGTAAAAAGGGATTAGACTCACCTTTAAGGAAAATATTCGACTAAGTCTAATAAAGAAAGGACAAAAAGACCACATTTTTAATATGTTTCATAAGAGGGATGGAAGAGATGCTTTCGAGGTTCCATGTTCTCTTCCCCTCCCCGCAGCTTATTAAGTATTAAGAATGGGATTTCACGAAACTTTTGGACTCAGTAGGCCAAGCAGCATACTTTCAAACTAATTCATTATGTATTTTTTAATTGTAATTTAGAAGAATGCAATTAAAACTCAACTTGATAATTAATTCTGAACTGGTAAAAACCAGTTCTGGAGATTATTACTATAATGCTATGTAGTCGTTGATATAAATATTCATGAGATTTCATTGTTTTATGGGATTCCCTCCCCCACCCTCCCTCCCCAGCACTTAGCTTATCGGCAGAAGTAAAATTAAAGGGCTATTTTTTTAAACATAGCAGCATAAATAAGAATCAATAAGGAAGAAGTAGTCCTTGTACCCTCCATAGGAATATTGCATGTGCAGCAAGGCCTTCCTCCTTTGACCATCTTCCCTTGACTGTAATGTATATGAATGTAAACATCTGCATGTTCTGAAAAGCCTACATAACAAGCCACTGGTTGCAAAAAAAAAAGTGTTTTCTGCTCACTATCCACAGCATTTCACTGGCAGGAAGCCAACTCAAAATAGTATATCAATTCCCTTTATGGACTGTTTTAGGGACAGGAGATAGAGTAGGAGATGTCATGTGGAGGAACACATCAACTCTCAATCCAACCAAAGGATGCTGTTGGCTTGGATCAAAGAATCAAAGAAGAATCAAAGAATCAAAGAGTTGGAAGAGACCTCATGGGCCATCCAGTCCAACCCCCTGCCAAGAAGCAGGAATATTGCATTCAAATCACCCCTGACAGATGGCCATCCAGCCTTTGTTTAAAAAGCTTCCAAAGAAGGAGCCTCCACCACACTCCGAGGCAGAGAGTTCCACTACTGAACAGCTCTCACAGTCAGGAAGTTCTTCCTTATGTTCAGATGGAATCTCCTTTCTTGTAGTTTGAAGCCATTGTTCCGGGTCCTAGTCTCCAGGGAAGCAGAAAACAAGCTTGCTCCCTACTCCCTGTGGCTTCTTCTCACATATTTATACATGGCTATCATATCTCCTCTCAGCCTTCTCTTCCTCAGTTGCCCTCCTCTGGACACATTCCAGCTTGTCAATATCTTTCTTGAATTGTGGTGCCCAGAATTGGACACAATATTCCAGGTGTGTTCTAACCAAAGCGGAATAGAGGTGTAGCATGACTTCCCTGGATCTAGACACTAGGCTCCTATTGATGCAGGCCAAAATCCCATTGGCTTTTTTTGCCGCCACATCACATTGTTGGCTCATGTTTAACTTGTTGTCCACAAGGACTCCAAGATCTTTTTCACACGTACTGCTCTCGAGCCAGGCATTGTCCCCCATTCCGTATCTTTGCATTTCGTTTTTCCTGCCAAAGTGGAGTATTTTGCATTTGTCACTGTTGAACTTCATTTTGTTAGTTTTGGCCCATCTCTCTAATCTGTTAGTTTTGTTAGTTTTGGCCCATCTCTCTAATCTGTCAAGATCATTTTGAATCCTGCTCCTGTCCTCTGGAGTATTGGCTATCCTTTCCAATTTGGTGTCGTCTGCAAACTTGATGATCATGCCTTCTAATCCTTCATCTAAGTCATTAATAAAGATGTTGAACAGGACCGGGCCCAGGACGGAACCCTGCAGCACCCTGCTCGTCACTTCTTTCCAAGATGAAGAGGAAGCATTGGGGAGAATCACTCTCTGGGTTCGTCTATTTAACCAATTACTGATCCACCTCACCGTAGTTTTGCCTAGCCCACATTGGACTAGTTTGTTTGCCAGAAGGTCATGGGGGACCTTATCGAAGGCCTTCCTGAAATCCAGGTATGCTACATCCACGGCATTCCCCGGATGATGATAGTCTATCGTCAATTCTGGGCAAATGTAACACTCTACACAGAGACAAAGGATGGAAAGTTGAATACTCAGTCAAAACACCTCAGAAAGTGACCATCTAGGCTTAGTTTAGAAACCTTCCATGAAGGAGGGTCCATCACCTTAGAAGCTTATCTATTACACTCTTGGGGTGAAGCTACACTGCAGAATTAGTGCAGTTGGACATCACTTTAACTACCATGGTCCAGTACTATGGATTCTGGGGAGTTATAGTTTAAATGTCTTTAGCTTTATTTGGCAAAGAGTGCTAGTGTTTCGCCAAACTACAAATCCCAGGATCCCATAGTATGGAGCCATAACAGTTAAACTGCTGTCAAACATTCAATCTACAGTGTAGTTTCGCCCTTGATCATTTCTTTTTGTCAAGAAATTGTTCCTGTTACTTAGTCAGAGGTTTCATCACAATCTTCATCATCATTATCATCCTCATAATTATTATGATTATTGTCATTATTATTGCTCATTTATCATCAAATGTACATGTTATTTTACGTAAAACAACCCAAAACAGTTGGTCTTGCCAACGACATGCAATCTGAAATATTGTATTTCAGAGAAACACAATCAAAGAATAGAGAGTTAAGAAAGAATAACAAAACATAAACCTGTACTATAAAATTGCAAACAATTTACTCAGATAAAATGCAAACAATTTGCTTTGTAGGTAATACAAAGTCCCAATTAGAGTTGATCCATTGATCTACTCTAATTGGGACTTTGTGTATAATACAAAGCACACTGACCAATACATGCAATCAAAATATACAAGACTAGAGAACAACATCAAAACCAAAATTCTGAAAAGCTTTTGAAAACAAGCAAACAAAGGGATTACAATGGAGATTTAAAAAACAATGAGGGAAGGAGCAGTTCATAAATGTTCAGGGAAATCAAACATATAGTTCTACCAAAGAAACTTATTTTCCTTCTTTCCACTCCATATACCGATCCTATCTCTTCACGACGCACAGGACTTCCATGACTATTGCACCTTGCCCTTTGCTGATGACAGTAAACGTACCTCCCAAAATTAGGAGGTTGTTGTTGTTTATTTGTATAGTCGCTTCCGGCTTTTTGTGACCTCCTGGACCAGCAGAGCTCCCTTTTGGCTGTCACCACCCCCAGCTCCACCCCCAGAGTCAAGCCAGTCTTTTCAAGGATACCATCCATCCACCTTGCCCTTGGTCGGCCCCTCTTCCTTTTTCCTTCCATTTTCCCCAGCATCATTGTCTTCTCTAAGCTTTCCTGGCCAAAGTACTTCAACGTTGCCTCTAATATCCTTCCCTCTAATGAGCAGCTGGGCTTTATTTCCTGGAGTATGGACTGGTTGGATCTTCTCATGCTCCAAGACACTCTCAGAATTTTCCTCCAACACCACAGTTCAAATTAAGAGGTATTCCAGTGTTTGCAGGAAACTCCAGAGTGCTGCAAGGCTTTATGGCAATCTAAACAGCAAGATTGGGTCTGTTTAGTCCTGACCCCATGACCAGAGAGTGACTGCTACAGTCACCCTTTCCCTGCACTGGAGAAGAAGATGGCTCATTCTTGTATAGCTACTGCTATTCCTCCCTAGTCACAGAGCATCCAGGGAGCACCTGGCCATTGCAATTGCATCTGGAAGAAAGAGGTTACAAAGCTCTGTGGCCACCCAGCATATTGTGGTGGCAGCATGGAGGTGGTGTCCCAGTGGGACTGACATGATTCTAGCCTGGTTGGGCTGGTGAAATATTGGTATCGGATTCACCATATACATGCTGGTTCCAGAGCTCCTCCAAGTCAGATATGCAGAAGAATATATGCAGCCTCATTTCCTACAGCTATACATATCACCACAATAGCATCCTTTGAGACATTCAGAAGCTCTTAGGGTAATGTCATTGTGGTGTGGCTAGCTTTACAAAGAATTGGATGGTGTGCAACTGTCTCCCACTAGCCTCTGGCCATTGTGCTGACATAGTGAGGAACTACAGGAGGCCTGGAGAGGAAAGGGATAAGTTTTGCATAGTTTTGGTACTGCTTTAGATATGTATACTGTGGATACATCTTCACTGGCACTATATGCTGAAGGGGGGTCAAATCAGTTCAGTGGTGGTTGCATGATGCATGGAACTCATTTGGGGCCCTTCCACACAGCCCTATGACCCAGAATATCAAGTTAGAAAATTCCACAATATTTGCTTTGAACTGGGTTATCTGAGTCCACACCGCCATATATTCCAGTTCAAAGCAGAAAATGTGGGATTATAGTCAACTGTGTGGAAGGAGCCTTGGTTTAATGCAGCCTTGGACCAAACTAACAGAAAATGGAGAGCTTTCACCAAACTCTGTATTAATCTGTGACTTCAGGTAGATATAATCAACACTTTCTATTCAGGAAGTGACTGTAGTTGGTTACACTCCCACCTCAACAATCTTGCACCTTTGCAATCTTAACTTGCCTCCCTTGATCTTCCATTTGCAATGCCCACTGCACAACTGAAGTGATCATGTCCACCTCAACACTGCCACCTCAACCATCTTGGCACCAATCTTGCACCTTTGATCTGCTCTGCCCCAAAACAGTTGTGTTTGTTGTTTAGTACCTAAAGTGACAATATTCAGAGCATTGAAATGGTTGAAGGAAGGGGTGAAAGTAGGAGGCAATTTTTAACCCCCCCCCCCCCCATTTCCTTTCACTGTATTGCTCTGGACATGATCACATCAGTTGTGCAGTAGGCACTGCAAATGGAAGATCAAAGGAGGCAAGTTAAGATTGTTCAGTAATGCAGTCACCATCCAGCTGCCATTGAGGTTTGGTAGCATGCCATAGAGCTTCCATCCACCTCCTGAACCAACTGTGGAGAGTAACTTCTGGTGATGCTGATCTGGAATACCACACTCTGGATCAGCATTTCCTTTTCTGAGCCATTGCCATGTCTTACTCCTTTCCTGCCATCCCTGCAATGGTATCTCCACTTTGGAGGAAAGCCCTAGACAGGGAAGATAATTTTATCCAACCACAGCAAAATCTGTGTTAAAGAAAGATTTGTGCATACAACAAAACACAATCAGTTATTTGGCTTTGTAGGAAAAAAGCTCTGCATTATCATTCATTTCATACAAACATTTTTAAGGAGAGTCCTGAAATGCAAAAAAAAAAAAAAATCATCTTATGGTGGTTGACTATTTTCTTAATATGTTATCCCGATGTGCTAAGACACCCTTTTGAGTTTGTGAAGTTCCTCTTAACTATCTTTAAAGAACAATCTTTCAAATCAGATGAACTCAGCCAAAATTGTTTTAAATCTACAGTAATGAAATCATAAGCTCTGCTGCCCTTTCGTTTAATGTGGAGAGATTCGATTGCAGAAACGACAAATACGTTCTTTGCTGAAGATTTCAATTTCCACCTTGTTTTTTTTTTCTTAAAGGTTACTAAAGTTCACCAATACCTACCTACATGCAGAATTATTAAATCATTGTGAGGAAGAATTATGGCACCATTTACTGCATTTTGTAGCAGCGCAATACAATCAATACAGTCTGCCCTCCACATCCATGGATTCTGCACCCATGGAGTCAATCACCCATGGCTTGAAAATAGTTTAAAAACTCCCAAAAGCAAATTTTGATTTTGGCATTTTAGTATCCCATTGTATATAATGGAACTTGAGCATACACAGATTTTGGTATCCACAGAGGAATATTGAAATCAAGACCCAATGGATATCAAGGGCCACTGCACAAACATTACATGCATTGGGTGTCTAAACATGGGCTGGAAGTATTTTGTGAAAGATGAGAATATAGGAAACTTTCTTCTATTGAGTGAGATCTCTGATCCATTTGGTACAATATTGTCAACTGATTGGCACTCCTCCATCAAGGTTTGTACCAATATTATTTCCTAACCCTGAAGGACAGTCCAGTGATGACTACAAGCCAGCATGGCTTTGTCAAGAACAAGTCTTGACAAATGAATTTATTTGTCTACTTCAGACTACTTCAACCAGAGAAGTCAGCCATAGCAGAGCACCTGATGAACCAACCTGGACACAGCATATTATTTGAGAACACAGAAGTGCTGGACCACTCTTACAACCACCATGTCAGACTACACAGAGAAGCCATTGAAATCCACAAGCATGTGGACAATTTCAACAGAAAGGAAGAAACCATGAAAATGAACAAAATCTGGCTACCAGTATTAAAAAAAAAACTCTAAAATTACAACAGCAAAACAACAGAGAGGAAACAAACAGGCACATGAAATCACCCTCAACAAAAGATTCCTCCCAGGCGCTACCAAGCCATTGAATGCAAATCAAGGTGATCAGCTGAAACATCCACAGCTAGCCCCAGCAAACAAAAGTCCTTTGTCTCACCCTGGTCATTCCACAGATATATAAACCTAGTTTTTCCTAGTTCCAACAGACCTCATTACCTCTGAGGATGCTTGCCATAGATGCAGGCGAAACGTCAGGAGAAAAATTGCCTCCAGAACATGGCCATATAGCCCGGAAAAACCTACAACAACCCATGGATTCCGGCCATGAAAGCCTTCGACAATACAATTTATTTATTTATTTACATTATTTCTATCCCGCCCATTTCAGCCCGAAGGCGACTCAGGGTGGTATACACAGTTGGCACAATTCAATGCCGAAACAAAATACATACATTGATAAAGCAAAAACATCAAGTGCAATTAAACATAAACAACACTGCATAATAAACAATTTAAAAAGAGACTATGTCCTCTTGTTCAAATCTTCATCCGTTACATTGTCTTGGCCGTTCCTGGGTCAATTTCCAACTCTAGTTTGTCTGTTTACTCCGGGGTTCTGAATGCTTGCTCGAAGAGCCAAGTTTTTACTCTTTTTTGGAAAGTCAGGAGGGAGGGGGCTGATCTAATATCCCTAGGGAGAGAGTTCCACAGCCAGGGGGCCACCACAGAGAAGGCCCTGTTTCTTGTCCCCGCCAGACGTGCCTGCGAAGCAGGCAGGATCAAGAGCAGGGCCTCTCCAGATGATCTTAAGGTCCTGGGGGGTTTGTAGGGAGAGATGCGTTCAGATAGATAGACTGGGCCAGAACCGTTTAGGGCTTTATAGGCTAAAGCTTTGAATTGAGCCCGGTAGCAGACTGGCAGCCAGTGGAGCTGATTCAACAGAGGAGTTGTATGCTCCCTGAGCCCCGCACCTGAATCTTACTTACTTACTTAGGTGATCCTTCATTGTCCAAGTATGATGGCCTGCCAAGTTCTTGGAAGAAGCCTGTGCGTGAGTTTTTTTTTTATGTGTTGGGGTCGGTGCACTACCGATCAACACACAGTCTTCACAGAGTAAAGCTCCCAACTAGTGGCATGGTTAACACGATGACAGTGGCTTCTCAATCTGTTGAAGCTTTCTTCCACCTTCACAGCCACTGTAACATGTATCATGTTACCTTCCGCATGATCCGTCATTGAGGTCTTCTGATTGTGCTCAGTCTCGGACCTCCCCTGCAGCCTCCCCTTGGAGTGCATGACTCCAGTGGTCACACCCACAGGTTCATTGAACATGCAAACCCCTCACCATGACAAGGTAGCAATCCATCAAGGGTTATTTGGGTTAGATCACTGATTTGGTATATAGTGGACATGCTACAGGTGTCATTTATCTGGATTTCAGCTACTACTGTAACACCCTCTACATTGGCCTTCCTCTGTCAGTGATCCGGAAGCTCAAGTTGGTACAAAATGCAGCTGCTTGGCTTCTTGCGGGAATTCCAGTGAGATGCCACATAACACCAATCTGACTGCAGCTGCATTGGTTACCAATTGAGCACCGGATCACTTTCAAAGTGATGGTACCTTTAAGGCCTTGCATGGTCTGGGCCAATGTACCTGAGGGACCGCCTCACCCCCTACCAACCCCAGAGATCCCTCCGTTCTGAGGACCAAGATCTATTGGAAATTCCCAGTGTCAAGACCTTGCGCCTAACAGCAACCAGACACAGAGCCTTCACAGCAGTGGCACCATCACTCTGGAACACTCTGCCACCTGAAGTCCGTGCTTTGCGGGACTTATCAGCTTTCCACCGGGCATATAAGACATATCTGTTTCGACAGGCCTTTGATCTTTGATATTGCTGTTTTTAAATGTTTTAAATTGTTTTTAAATTGTGTTAGATTTTAGCCTGTTCTTGTAAGCTGCTCCGAGCCCCAGGGGAGTGGCGGCATATAAGTTTGAATAATAAATAAATAAATAAAATATCACATGACATATTTTTATTAGCAAACTGTTTAAATGTGGACTATATGGAAACATCATCAGATAGATTCTTAATTGGATGGAAAATCATCTTGGCTTATGGGTCCTCTCCAACTCCATGTTTCCATGATTCTATGAAGATGACCTTTTATTCCCTCTTGCTGGTTTCTAATCTAGTTTATAATGAGAGGTGACCTGCTCAGCTTCACCCCAAAATGAATGTGTTCAGTGTGGTATGTAAACCACCATTCAGTTATTCAGTGCAATAATACCCCTCTGCATATGTGACCTGATATTCACAGTTTGACTTAACAGTTAAAAATATTTCATTCTTCGAGTGTGGTGGAGGCTCCTTCTTTGGAAGCTTTTAAACAGAGGTTGGATGGCCATCTGTCAGGGGTGATTTGAATGCAATATTCCTGCTTCTTGGCAGAATGGGGTTGGACTGGATGGCCCATGAGGTCTCTTCCAACTCTTTGATTCTATGATTCTATGATTGATTCTATGAGTGTTTGTGAACCTCTCTAGATCTTCCAGTGTGATTCTATGTCACACTTCTGACCCAAATATAGTTAAAATATAGGCTTCACTATTATCCGTGGATTCAGGTATCCAAGGAAGTCATGAGCCAATGGATCTGTAGGTCTATGGTATTGGATTGTAGCTGAGTCTAGCAAGAATGGTGTAGGTCACAACCTATTATCCATTTTACAAAAATTACCTTTTTGGATTAAAATTCCCAGAATCTCCCATTAATGAATTCATGGTCACAGAGACAGAAAGACTATGGAATTTCTAATCTAATGCAGTAAATTTCCTAAGCTCTGGAAGGGAAGGGAAAGCATGTTTTGGAGTCTCACAGACTTAGTCAATATGAAATGATGAAGATCTTTCCCGTAATTCTAACAGGAAAAACATTTTGGAGGAAACATCCAATCTTTTTTTCCCCCCCAAAAAAACCATTCTAGGTTTATGTTATTTTATTTTATTTTTCTGGATGTTCTCTTCATTTCAAGCCGCACAGCCACGAAGCGAGTACAAATTGGAGCAAGATTTAAACCTACTGCAATACTACCTTCACTTCATTTATTGTGAAGCACTGGAAAGTCAAAGTCAGTATTATGTGATTAAGCTACATCTGTCTCGGCACAAGCCGTAACCATATTTCTTGAAGTTCAGCAGGTGTTTTGCAAAGAATTGAAAGGATTTTCCATGAAATTAGTGCCTATAATAAAAAGGCGCCGTGATGAAGAGGCAGTCCTTTATATCGCTGATATATGAGCATTTGCTTCTAATAAATGTCATTGCCAGATATTTCAAAACCTAAAGCAGGTTTGCTGACTGAACTGTTTTGCAAGCATATTTGCTGTACCTTATTGCAAAGATGTTCTTTTATAGACACACAGTTTAGAAATTTTATTTGACACTGCCAAATTAGCAGCTTTTCAACACTGCAAGAATCAGACAGAGCCAGTGAGTCAGAGGAAGGGGAGATAGAAGAAAGGATGGAAGGCTCATTTTGGATACGTTGGCACTGCTATCACCTGAAGATTTTCCAGGACGCTTTTTGACAACAATACTGAAAATATGCAAGTCAGGTGATATCAAATGTGGATAGCGTGGTTAATAGTGAAGCTATTTTTTAAATGTTTTAAAATGTTTTGATGCATTTTATAATTCTATTTTTAAATGTTTATTTTAATTGTACATTGTTTTAAGGCATTGAATAGTTGCCTATGTGTAAAGCCACCTTGAGTCCCCTCCAGGGTTGAGAAAGGTGGGATAGAAATGTCGTAAATAAATCTTTACTTCGTTCTTGTGGGGTTTTTTGGGCTATATGGCCATGTTCTAGAGGCATTTCTCCTGACGTTTCACCTGCATCTATGGCAAGCATCCTCAGAGGTGAGGTCAAACCTCACCTCTGAGGATGCTTGCCATAGATGCAGGCGAAACGTCAGGAGAAATGCCTCTAGAACGTGACCATATAGCCCGAAAAAACCCACAAGAACTGAGTGATTCCAGCCATGAAAGCCTTCGACAATCTTTACTTCCTTGTGCTCCTTTTGCATACATTTCCTCATCAAGGATGAATAATTCTGTAAGTCTTAGGAAGCATTGATATATGGACTCCTGTTGGTTAGTCACAACTAGGATAGATCCCTTTACTCAATGGTTAGGTGCAGAATCATCTCCATAGAGAAATTGTCAAGACCCAGAAGTCTCAAGAATGCCAAACACAGTATAAAAGGTCCAAACAAAAGTTTATTAAACACAAAAAAGCCTTAGAGACACTTAACTCAGTGCCTCTAGCACAAAATAAGAGTCTATAGCAACTGCTAAGCAAAAAACCCAACTTAAGTATAATCTGGGATAACAAAAAGTTACAGCAATCTGCTTGAAATTCAAAAGGTCCAAAAAGCACAAGGAAACAAGGTGGGAGCATGCAAAATCGAAGTCCAAAAACAGTCCGAAGTCCAGGCACGTCCAAAATGAGATGAAGCAGTCCAAAAAGCAAAGTCGTCAAAACACAGTCCAGAGTCAAAGGGGAGGTTGAAGTCAGCACTTACGGAGTTCCAGCCAGAAGTCACGGAAACACGGAGATCTGTAGTCCAAGGACCCAAACTTGAGAGTAATGGCAGTAACAAAGATCCAAACCCAATAAAACACTTTGTGTTCTGCAAAGACCCATTGAATTCAAACCAACTTATATCCTATAACTCCTCATCAGAGGATGAACTGCTCCCCACCCTTTCATCATCACTTTCAGCTGCCCCATTCCCTGCAGCTGAGCACTGACACCCATCTCTCCACCTTTGCCAGCATCTGTCAAGACTTAGGTCTTCCCAAGTGTTTCCAGATTGCCAGTCCTCTGCAAACCCCTCAAAGTCATCACTGGATGTAGGCTGAGTACAGATGTCCCTAATCTCCTGCACACGGGTCCAGTCTAAAGCATCCTCCTCCCCATCGTCACTCCCAGTTCCATCACTCCTTTCAAAACCCACAAAGTCTTCATCTTCTGTTGGAGCGCTAATTATATCATAGATACGCTTCCTTTGAATCTCCTCATCTGTTTCTTGTTCTTGAGTAGCCTGCTTAACTCCCCTGCTTTCCTCTCCTTCCCCCATTTCACAATCTGAGAAACCCTTGAAGGACTCAGAATCAGTTGGAGCCATGAATATGTCTCTAATCCACTTTCGCTGCTGCTCCTCCTCCAACACCTTCGCAGCCCTCTTCTCTCTTCTACCAGTAGTAGTAACGTTACTATCATGCTGTACTACAACAGTAATCCAATGGGTTCTACTCTAGCTGTGTCTAATAATAATAGGACACTAAAACCCCAGAGCAATCCCACAATTTTGAGTGTAGAAAGCACAGTTGGCTCCAATGTGAACCAATCTGCTGTCATTGTCCTTATCTCAATCACAGATTGACCCATTGTCATGGCAGATGACCATCAAGCCCCAGGCTCCTCCTGGACATCACCAGATAGGCTTTGTTAACATCATCAAAGGCAACTCTTCCTCCCTGGTTATGCAAGCCTCTTTCCATGGGAGCTCCATGGTCATCCAGCAGCACCAATGATCAGAGAAGATGAAATCATAAATAATCATAATCATTTTTACTTGTTACCCATCTCTTCTCACAGTTCAAGGCCAAACTTATTTTGACCCCTCTTTTTGTTTTGTCATGTCAGGAGCGACTTGAGAAACTGCAGGTCGCTTCTGGTGTGAGAGAATTGGCCATCTGCAAGGATGTTTCCCACGGGACGCCTGGATGATTTGATGTTTTTATCATCCTTGTGGGAGGCTTCTCTCATGTCCCCGCATGAGGAGCTGGAGCTGATAGAGGGAGCTCATCCGCCTCTCCCCGGATTCAAACCTGTGACCTGTTGGTCTTCAGTACTACCAGCACAGGGGTTTCACCCACTGCACCACTGGGACCCCTCTGAATCATCTAGACTCCACTCCATTGGCAGTACAGATGGTCACAGAGGACATTGCTACTCCAGAATGATCCCATTTTGGTGTAGGTGTACATGAACCCTATGTTACATCATAGTGAACAGTAGTTTTGCTACTACAACCAAAATAATTAATTTACTAGCCCAGTCCATGGCCAGCTGCCAATCCTTTTTTGAGCCTTGAGATATCGAGCTAAGGGGGAACTTTCTATCAGGGTTTATAACATGAAAAAGAACTCCTTCTGTTTTACAAAAGAGTGGTTAATAGGTTCTTGTGGTTTTTTTCGGGCTATATGGCCATGTTCTAGAGGCATTCTTCCTGACGTTTCGCCTGCATCTATGGCAAGCATCCTCAGAGGTAGTGAGGTGAGAGTGGTTAATGTTTGACTATGATATTAATAAGGACATTACAATCCATCTGCCTGAAAACAGAAGCTGTGTTGCCCTGGTACTACTGTTCCCATAGAACTCCACAGGTGGAAGAAAACCCAGTAAGGCATATGCTGCACCAGCATTCAACTGAACCTTAGCTACTAATTAAAGGGATTTTTTAAAAAAACAAACAAAAACAAAACATAGAGCTGTCTTCTAGTAAGCAAGCTCTCATGATACCTAGCAACTATCCATAACCATAACAACAAAGAAAGTAAGTCAATAAAATGTATTACTTAAATAGGTTGTCTAAGGGCATATCTAGGCTAAAGAGGAAAATCCTGGTGTGATTTATTGCTGCATGGTAAACACGTGAACCTAGAAAAATTCTCCTTAATACAATCTGCCATAGGAGTCTCAGAGAATGTGTTCACGTTTTCATTAATATTTTTAAGTGGGTTTTTTTTTGGGGGGGGGGAGGTCTACATTGTAGTACTGGGAAATGCAATAACTGTCACCTTCTTACATGAATTAGCAACAGCCCTAGCATTGTGTGAGTTGTTTGTATCTTTCTGATCCATCAGCTTGATCTTTTGTGCTTGGTGTGAGAGTGTGTTTCACACTCCAGGTGATCCAGGCTACGGTCATCTCAAGACTGGATTACTGTAATGCCCTCTACATTGGCCTTCCTCTGTCGGTGATCTGGAAGTTCAAGCTGGTACAAATTGCAGCTGCTCGGCTTCTTGCAGGAACTCCGATGAGATACCACATAACACCAATCTGACTGCAGCTGCATTGGTTACCAATTGAGCACTGGATCACTTTCAAAGTGATGGTACTCACCTTTAAGGCCTTGCATGGTCTGGGACCGAGGTACCTAAGGGACCGCCTCACCCCCTACCAACCCCAGAGATCCCTCTGTTCTGAGGACCAAGATCTATTGGAAATTCCCAGTGTCAAGAACTTACGTCTACCAGCAACCAGACACAGAGCCTTCACAGCAGTGGCACCATCACTCTGGAATACTCTGCTACCTGAAGTCCGTGCCTTGCGGGATTTATCAGCTTTCTGCAGGGCATGTAAGACATATCTATTTTGATGGGCCTTTGATCTCTGATTGTTTTTAAATTGGGTTGTTGTGGGTTTTTGACACCCAGGGCAATTGACACTATCGCTCCGGAACGCCCCCTCTCGAGTAACCGAGCTAAACCAGCTTCTTGGTTTACTGAGGAGCTGGCAGCAATGAAGCGAAAGAAGAGGAGGCTAGAGTGCGTGTGGCGCCAGAATCCCACCAATCTAGCTCAAACACACCTGAATGCCTTTTTAAGGTCCTACGGTGTGGCAATAGAGGCAGCTCAGAAAACATTCATCACAGCCAATATTGCATCAGCGAAGAATCGTCCAGCTGAGCTTTTCCGAGTTGTCAGGGGCCTGTTAAATCCGCCGAAAAGCGAGGCCCCGGATAACTCGGTGGCTCGCTGTGAAGCATTTGCTCGATCCTTCGCGGATAAAATTGAGCGGATTCGGTCTGGCTTCGACGTCATGTTAACGGCAGTCTCTGGGGATGTAACGAGAGCATCTGCTTGTCCGGTTTTGTTGGATTCATTTCAATTGGTTCAGCTTGAGGATGTGGACAGGATCCTTGGAGAGGTGCGACCCACCACATGCATCCTAGACCCCTGTCCTTCCTGGCTGATCAAGGAAGCCAGAGGGGGTTTGGCAGGGTGGGTGAAGGTGATGGTTAATACCTCCTTACAGAAAGGAGAGTTTCCAGCGAGCTTAAAGCAAGCTATTATAAAACCGCTGTTGAAGAAACCATCACTGGATCCCACTCAATTCGACAACTATCGGCCAGTTTCCAATCTCCCCTACTTGGGCAAAGTCATGGAACGTGTGGTGGCAACACAACTCCAGGGGTTTCTGGTAGACACTGATTATCTTGATCCAGCACAGTCTGGCTTTAGGCCGGGACATGGAACTGAGACAGCCTTGGTCGCCTTGGTAGATGATCTGCGCAGGGAACTAGACAGGGGGAGTGTGTCCCTGTTGGTTCTGCTGGACCTCTCAGCGGCCTTCGATACCGTCGATCACGGTATCCTTCTGGGCCGCCTCATGGACATGGGGCTCGGAGGCACTGCTTTGCGGTGGCTCCGATCCTTCCTTGAGGGACGGACCCAGAAGGTGTTATTGGGTGACACCTGTTCGGCCCCACAACCGTTGTTGTGTGGAGTCCCACAGGGTTCAATCTTGTCCCCGATGTTATTTAACATCTACATGAAGCCGTTGGGAGAGATCATTCGGAGTTTCGGACTAAGATGCTATCTCTATGCAGATGACGTCCAAATCTGTCACTCCTTCTCACCTGTCACCAAGGAGGCTGTCCAGACCTTGAACCGGTGTTTAGCCGCTGTATCGGACTGGATGAGAGCTAACAAATTGAAATTGAATCCAGACAAGACAGAGGTCCTACTGGTCAGTCGGAAGGCCGAACAGGGTATAGGGTTACAGCCTGTGTTAGACGGGGTTACACTCCCCCTGAAGACGCAGGTTCGCAGCTTGGGAGTGATCCTGGACTCACCGCTGAGCCTGGAACCCCAGGTCTCAGCGGTGGCCGGGAGAGCTTTCGCACAATTAAAACTTGTGCGCCAGCTGCGCCCGTACCTTGGGAAGTCAGATCTGGCCACGGTGGTCCACGCTCTTGTCACATCCCGGCTGGATTACTGCAACGCACTCTACGTGGGGTTGCCTTTAAAGACTGCTCGGAAACTACAACTAGTCCAGCGAGAAGCAGCCAGGTTGCTCACCGGAGCGACGTACAGGGAGCACACCACCCCCCTGTTGCGTCAGCTCCACTGGCTGCCAATCCAATTCCGAGCAGAATTTAAAGTGCTGGTCTTGACCTATAAAACCCTATACGGTTCCGGCCCAGTGTATTTGTCCGAACGGATCTCCCTCTACATCCCACCTCGAAGTTTAAGATCTTCTGGGGAGGCCCTGCTCTCGACCCCGCCAGTCTCTCAAGCGAGGCTGGCGGGGACGAGGAGCAGGGCCTTCTCAGTGGCGGCCCCCCGCCTGTGGAACGCACTCCCCGGGGAGATTAGATCGGCGACCTCCCTCCTAGCATTTAGGAAAAAACTAAAGACCTGGATGTGGGACCAAGCTTTTGGTCACTCTGTCAATTAACTCAAGGACCTGGGAATAGACAAAGACAAACGGAGTAATTCGGACCTATGGACTCTGATATATGTACCCTGATATGAGATTGTTTTAGGTTTTAGGATTTTACTATGTATTGATGTTTTAATTTAAGTGTTGAATTGTTATTTTTTGCATTACTTGTTATGTGTTCGGGCATCTAATTGTGCCCTCCCCTGTAAGCCACCCTGAGTCCCCCCCCAGGGTGAGAAGGGCGGGGTATAAGTGAATGAAATAAATAAATAAATAATAAATTTTTCTGGGCTATATGGCCATGTTCTGGAGGCAATTTTTCTCCTGACGTTTTGCCTGCATCTATGGCAAGCATCCTCAGAGGTAGTGAGGTCTGTTTGAAGTAGGAAACATGTGTTTATATATCTGTGGAATGACCAGGGTGAGACAAAGGACTTTTGTCTGCTGGGGCTAGGTGTGAATGTTTCAGCTGATCACCTTGATTAGCATTCAATGGCTTGGAAGTGCCTGGGGGAATCTTTTGTTGAGAGTGATTTTATGTGCCTGTTTGTTTCCCCTCTGTTGTTTTGCTGTTGTAATTTTTGAGTTTTTCAGTACTAGTAGCCAGATTTTGTTCATTTTCATGGTTTCTTCCTTTTTTGTTGAAATTGTCCACATGCTTGTGGATTTCAATGGCTTCTCTGTGTAGTCTGACATGGTGGTTGTGTTTTTAAATTGTTTTAAATTGTTTTAAATTGTGTTCGATTTAAACCTGTTCTTGTAAGCTGCTCCATGCCCCAGGGGAGTGGCGGCATATAAGTTCGAATAATAAATAAATAAATAAATAAATAAATAAATAAATAAATAAATAGAAGAAGGACAATTTTGGAAGATATTAGTTTCAAGCACATGACATCCTGAATATTGCTGGTGCCATTTACAAATGCAATGTCCAAGTAGACCTGTGGATGTCTTTTAATGGTTGTCATAGAGGACGGTATCCAGCATCTTCATCTGCATCAATCCCCTCTCCCACCCCATGTCCTTTAGGCACCAATCTGCTGCTAATCGATATTTAGGACATGGTTTGCATCATGATATCTAAGGACCTCTGCTACTTAACCGGGAGTTAACTGAGTTGTACTGCTTCAGCCCCACTAAGGAAAGTCATGGAATGTTCCAGGATTTTGGAAACTCCTCTGTTTCTCCTTGATCACACAGCCACTTTTACTGATGTCTTCATGGGATTCCCATGAGGGCCAGAAGCTCTCACAGAGCTCTGTGGTCACCTGTCACTGTCAATTATGACAGGAAGGCAAGGTGAAAATCAACCTGTGCCCAACCCACCTTTTATGGGTTGGGCACACAGTATCTTTTCACATTCACACAAATATATATTACTAGACTGTATCAAATAGCTGTGCTATTCTGCTGCTGAGTATGCATGCCCGGTGTGGAACACATCTCACCACACTAAAACAGTGGATGTGGCTCTTAATTAGACATGGCGCATGATCACGGGGTTTCTGCGCCCTACACCACTGGAGAAATTACACTGTCTAGCCGGTATCGCACCACCTGACATCCACCGGGAAGTGGCAGCCAATAGTGAAAGGACCAAGGCAGAGACATCTCCAGCTCATCCCCTGTTTGGGTATCAGCCAGCATGTCAATGACTTAAATCCAGACATAGTTTTCTAAGATCTACAGAGACACTCACTGGAACACCTCAGCAAGCGAGAGTCCAAAAAGTGGCAGGCTCAAACCCAGAACCTCAACCAATGGCTGATACAAAATGAGAAACTCCCTCCTGGGCACACAGAGGACTGGGCGACTTGGAAGGCACTGAACAGACTGCGCTCTGGCACCACGAGATGCAGAGCCAACCTCAAGAAAGGGGGCCACAAAGTGGAATCCGCGACATGCGAGTGCGGAGAGGAGCAAACCACTGACCACCTGCTGCAATGCAGCCTGAGCCCGGCCACATGCACAGTGGAGGACCTTCTTGCAGCGACGCCGGAGGCACTCCAAGTGGCCAGATCCTGGTCAAAGGACATTTAATCAACTACCAAACTCATACATTTTGTATTTTCTCTGTTTGTTTGCTTTGTTCTGTTAGAAATGTAATCTAACTGACTGGCTGCCCTGACACGAGAAATAAATAAATAAATAAATAAATAGGAGTATATGGTCAAGATTGAGAAAAGTAATTTTCCCACTCTATTCTGCCGTGGTCAGACCACACCTGAAATAACTTTGTTTCTAGTTCTGGACAAACATTCAAGAAGGATATTGAGAAGTTGGAACACATCCAGAGAAGGGCAGTCAAAAGGATCAAAGGTTTGGAAGTGAATGGCTTAGGGAAATGAATAGGTTTAGCTTAGAGAAGAGAAGATGAAGAAGGGACATGATAGCCTTGTTGAAAGGATGTCATATTGAGGAGGGAGCAAGCCTGTTTTTTGCTGCTCCGGAGACTAAGAAACAGAGAAATGGATTTAAAATGTAGAAAAAAAATATATTCAATCTAAACAATAGAAGTAAATTCCTGATGGTAAGAGCAGTTTTGAATATTTTTATTTATTTTTATTTATTTGGTTTACTTTTACCCCGCCCTTCTCACCCCGAAGGGGACTCAGGGCGGCTTACACATCCAAGGCACAATTCGATGCCCGTAACAAACAACAACAATAAAACAGAATAATGCAAATTAGCAAACAACAACAATACATTACATCTATACCCACTAAAACCAATAAACCCAATAAAATTTCATACAAACTGATACAAACCAATTACTCCTTATTGCTGGTCAATGTTCGCTATCTCATAGTTCAGAGTTTCCTTCCACATTTATCAGTCCTGCCGGTCCTATTTGTCTGGTTGTCCTTCCTAGTTAGCAGATTGCCCGAAGGCCTGGTCCCACAACTACGTCTTTACCTTCCTCCTGAAGGACAGGAGTGATGTCGATGCCCTGATATCCACTGGGAATGAGTTCCACAGGTGAGGGGCCACCACTGAGAAGGCCCTGCTCCTCGTCCCCACCAGCCTCGCTTGGGAAAGCGGTGGAGTCGAGAGCAGGGCCCCCTCAGATGATCTTAAATTCCATGGTGGGATGTAGAGGGAGATACGTTCGGACAGATACGCTGGACCGGAACCGTACATGGTTTTGTAGGTCAAAACCAGCACCTTGAATTGGGCTTGGAACTGAATATGAATATGTGGACTATAGTGCCTTTGGATATATAGAGTCCACATCACTAGGGTTTTCTTTTTTTAATTATCTTTATTGCAAAATTTTTGGTATACATATGTTAAAACAACACCGGGTGAAGTAGGGGGAGGTAGTGTTGGTGGGGGATGGATAACTAGGTGGGGGGGGGGGGGGTCGGGAAACTGGGTATGGTGTACAGTTGGGATAGAATGGGGATGGGTATAGGGAAAGGAGGGGGAAGGGAGGTGTAGGGGAAGGGAATAAAAACATCGTGACTTCCAGGTTGAACAGAGAGACAATTGTTTCTTTGTACATTCCTAATAACTAATAATACAATAGCTTTCTTCCTATATTGGTCTCAGTCTCACTATATCTTCATGGATTTTTATTTCCTCTTTTCAAGATATTCCAAAAAGTCGCTCCAATCTGTGTTCTTCTTTTTATCACTGTTGACTCTTAGTCTTTGAGTTAGGAGGTCCATGTTCATCACATCATAAACTTTTAAGGTCCATTGTTCTGTTGTTGGGACCTCTCCGGATTTCCAGAGCCGTGCCAATTGGATTCTGGCCGCTGTCGAGAGGTGAAAAAACGTCTTACTTTCATTACTATTTGTGTCAAACTCACAGTCTGTTATGCCCAAGAGGTAGTATTCGGGTTTTAGGGGGAATTTCTTTTTCAAGATTTTCTCTATCTCTCTATGTATTGTTCTCCAGTACACTCTCACTTTTTTACACCCCCACCACATGTGTATGAAGGTTCCGGTATTTTTTTTACATTTCCAACATTTTTGTTCCAGTTTCCCTTTACTGAATCTGGTCAGTTGTTTTGGGGTCAGGTACCATCTAAAAATAGTTTGTACCAGTTCTCCCTATAGTCATTAGAATATGTATATTTCAATTTTTTTTCCAGATCCCCTCCCATTCCTTAAAGTTGATAGGGCGGCCGATATCTTTAGCCCATTTTACCATATTGCTTTTAACTTGTTCTTTTTCTGTCTCCCACCTCAGTAGCACCTGGTATATTTTTCGTATATGCTTTCCCTCGGAGTTGATGATTTTTTCCATCACTAGGGGGTTGGAAAAAATCATCAACTCCGAGGGAAAGCATATACGAAAAAAATATACCAGGTGCTAGGGGGTTACACTCGCTGGAACACCCCAGCAAGAGAGAGTCCAAAAGTGGCAGGCCCAAACCCAGCACCTCAATTCATGGGTGATACCAGATGAGAGACTCCCCCCTGGGCACTCAGAAGACTGGGCGACTTGGAAGGCGCTGAACAGATTGCGCTCTGGCACCACGAGATGCAGAGCCAATCTTAAGAAATGGGGCTACAGGGTGGAATCCTCGGCATGCGAGTGCGGAGAAGAACAAACCACTGACCACCTGCTGCAATGCACCCTGAGCCCTGCCACATGCACGATGGAGGACCTTCTTGCGGCAACCCCAGAGGCACTCCAAGTGGCCAGATACTGGTCAAAGGACATCTAACCAAATACCAAATTTACAAAATCTGTGTGGTTTTTCTTTCTTTCTTTTTTTCTTCTTTTTCTTTTTAATCTCTGTGTTTGTTTTGCTCTGTTGGAATTGTAATACAATGGTTGCTGATGACACGATAAATAAATAAATAACTAGGGGGTTTTTAAGCAGAAGCTGAATGACCATCTATCAGAAGTGCTTTGATTGTATTTTCCTGCTTGGTAGGGGGTTGGACTGCATGGCCTTTGTGGTTTCTTCCAACTCTATGATTCTATTATTACCTTTTTGTCTGCAGAGAAGAGATTGTCCTCCATTTCCATCTTCCCATCCAAACAGGAAGATTTCTTATCACTTTTACAACTTTGGTCGGGTCATTGCAAAATGCTGTCCCTCCATTAGTGTTTCTTTTATTGAGGATGTTGGACTGTGTGTGTGTGTATTGCAAACACTTGAACAGTGAGAATTGCTGACTGGACAGAAAATGCTGTCGGTAATGGCACCCTCATTTATAAAGAGTGTCCTGTGGATTGTGGTAGACCAGCATGGTTTGGATGGACAATATCCTGGAGGTTTTAAAGGCTCTTGTTAAAAAATAAAAATAACATCTCTTAAAACTCTTAAAAGTACAGAGGAGCAGATTGCTTTCAGCTGAAGAGGAAGCCAACCTATATAACCTCCTGCTAATGAATGTGGAGATCCTCAACAAATCCACAAAACCTGAATAGCTATTCAGGGATGACAAGAATAGCAACCAATAAATTTAATATTGCAGGGAGGAGATGCACTATGTGGTGCGGTAGTAGGCTTAACCTCAGACAAAACTAAGCTCTTTTCAGTAACAGCAGCCTTGCATTATATCAGCAAACCTATATCTGGATGAGTGTTCTGTTTTTAGCAATGGTCAACCTGAAGACAATGATAAAGGTGCATCTGTGCTGTAGAAATATTGTATTTGGACACAACCCTAACTGCTGTAGTTCAGTGCCCTTGGATCATGGGAATTGTCATTTTATTAGGTCTTTGGCCCAAGAGCCCTGGTGTCTTACCAAACTACAATTCTAAGAAGCCCATGGCATTAATCAGGGTAGTTAAAGTAACACTGCATTAATTCTTCAGTGTTGATACAACACTAGAATCATAGAATCAGTTTGATGTCTAGCTGTTATGGCTCAATGCTATGGAATCCTGAGATGTGTAGTTTTGCAAGCCACCAGCACTCTTTGGCAGACACCGCTCAAGAACTTGTAAAGCTATAATGCCCATGAGTCCCTAACACTGAGCCATGATAGCTGAATTGGTGTCAAACTGCATTAATTCTATAGTGTAGATGTACCCCATGTTGCTGGATACTTGTCATAGAATCATAGAGTTAGAAGAGATCTTGTGTGCCATCCAGCTCAATCCCCTTCCAAGAAAATTGCATTCAAAGCACCCCCGACAAATGGTCATGCAGCCTCTGCTTAAAAGCCTCCAAAGAAGGATCCTCCACCACACTCCAAGGCCAGAGAGTTCCACTGCTGAACGGCTCTTACAGTCAGGAAGTTCTTCCTCATGTTCATATGGAATCTCCTTTCTTCTACATTTATTACATTTGGCATACCCATAGATTTTAAAGTGTGTTATCCTATTGTTAATGCTTATGTTATTGTTTTACTGTCTTGTTTGATTTTAATTGCTTGTATTGTTGTTGTTATTGCTTGTATTGTTGTATTCTGGGCTCGGCCTCATGTAAGCTGCACTGAGTCCCCTGTGGAGATGGTAGTGGGGTATAAATAAATATTATTATTATTATTATTATTGTTATTATTATTATTATTATTATTATTGTTGTTGTTGTAGTTGAAGCCATTGTTCTGCGTCCTAGTCTCCAGGGAAGCAGAAAACAAGCTTGGTCCCTCCTCCCTGTGGCTTCCTCTCACATATTTATACATGGCTATTATGTCTCCTCTCAGCCTTCTCTTCTTCAGGCTAAACATGCCCAGCTCCTTAAGCCGCTCCTCATAGGGCTTGTTCTCCAGACCCGTGATCATTTTAGTTGCCCTCCTCTGGACACATTCCAGCTTGTCAATATCTTTCTTGAATTGTGGTGCCCAGAATTGGACACAATATTCCAGGTGTGGTCTAAGCAAAGCAGAAAAGAGCATGGGGAGCATGACTTCCCTGGATCTAGACACTAGGCTCCTATTGATGCAGGCCAAAATCCCATTGGCTTTTTTTGCCGCCACATCACATTGTTGGCTCATGTTTAACTTGTTGTCCACAAGGACTCCAAGATCTTTTTCACACGTACTGCTCTCGAGCCAGGTGTCCCCCAGAATCAAAGAAACCCAGAGTTGGAATAGGCCCCCAGGGCCATCCAGTCCAATCCCCATCTAGCATGCAGATGTGCCTGCGTATATCACACTCCTGACAGATGCATATCCAGGCTCTACTTAAAAGCCTCCAGAGAAGAAGACTCCATCAGACTTCTAGGCAGCATATACAACTGTCAAAAATATCTTACTGGCAGGATCTTTCTAATGTTTAGGTGGAATCACTTCTCTTGTAGTGTGATTCTGTGTCCTATTCTCTGGAGTGAATAGGGAAAATGAGATAGGGGAAATTCCATAAATGATATTAACTCTAAATTCTTTTCCTCCTCTATCAGAAACACATGACAAATAATAAACACACTGTGTTCTCAAGAAAATTTGGAACTTTAGGCGTGGAACAATGAAGGCCTTCTAATGCATTCAGGAACAATGTTGGGTAATTTAGCACTCCAAAATCCAGGATGAAATGTAAATGAGAAGCAGGTTTAAGAAAAGGAGTACATTAGAACCAGCCATAAGAGACTGCAATATGAAAGGAATAGTAAAGCTGTGACGGGAATCCTATTCGTGTCTTTATGCATGCAGATGGAACCCTGCTGAAGTGGTTGGATATTTTTATCCTATCTGAAAAGTGCAGTTCAAGATTGTGGAAGGAGGGTTGTGCATGAAGTGACATCATGCATGCATATATGTTATTCATTGCATGCACAGATGGGCATTATGCATGTATGTGCCCATGTTGAGATGGCTGAATGCAAAACATCAGAATTCACTGACAAGTCACTACCACACAATCACCATATTAGAAAGCTTTAAATTGGCTGTCCTTCTTTCTTCACAACCGTGGACAGCGAGTGAAGAGGGGAGGCCTGGTCTCTGAGAGGTCCCTTCTATCTTGTGGGGTTCCTCAGGGGGCCATTCTCTCCCCTCTGTTGTTTAACATCTATATGCGACCACTTGCTCAGCTGGTTCGAGGTTTTGGGCTTTAGTGTTACCAGTATGCTGATGACACTCAGCTTATGTTGAAGATGGAAGGCTGGCCGGACTCTGAACCCAATAATTTCCATCAATGCCTTGAGGCCCTTACTGGATGGCTGCATGCCAGCAGGTTGAGGGTGAATCCGGCAAAGACAGAGATCCTATGGCTGGGTCAACCAGGCAGTGGGAATATCCAGCTGCTTACCCTGGATGGAGTGGCGTTATGCCCATCATAATTGGTAAAGAGTCTAGGAGTCCTTTTGGACCCTCTGCTGATGATGGAGGCCCAGGTCTCCGCTGTGAGCAGAACCACCTTCTTTCACCTGCGGCAGGCTAGACGGCTGGCCCCCTACCTGTCCAGAGACGACCTAGCTACGGTGATCCAGGCCACGGTCATCTCAAGACTGGACTACTGTAACGCCCTCTACATTGGCCTACCTTTGCGGGTGATCCGGAAGCTCAAGTTGGTCCAAAATTCAGCCGCTCGGCTTCTTGCAAGAGCCCCGATGCGATAACATATAACACCAATCTTGCTCCAGCTGCATTGGTTACCATTTGAGCACCAGATCACTTTTAAAGTGATGGAACTTACGTTTAAGGCCTTGCATGGTCTGGGGCCAATGTACCTGAGGGACCACCTCACCCCCTACCAACCCCAGAGATCCCTTTGTTCTGAGGACCAAGATCTATTGGAAGTTCCCAGTTTTAAGACCTTGCATCTAACAGCAACCAGACGCAGAGCCTTTACAGCAGTGGCACCATCACTCTGGAATACTCTGCCACCAGAAGTCCGTGCATTGTGGGACTTATCAGCTTTCCGCAGGGCTTGCAAGACATACCTGTTTCGACAGGCTTTTGATCTTTGATATGTTGTTTTAAATTGTGTTAGATTCTAGTTTGTTCTTGTAAGCCGCTCCGAGCCCTAGGGGAGTGGCGGCATATAAGTTTGAATAATAAATAAATAAATATCATGGTGGTGCAATGGGTTAAACCCTTGTGCTGTCTGAACTGCTGACCTGAAGGTTGGCTGTTCAAATCCACAAGGCAGAGTGAGCTCCCATCTGTCAG
Organism: Anolis sagrei; assembly: GCF_037176765.1. Lineage (NCBI taxonomy): Eukaryota > Metazoa > Chordata > Lepidosauria > Squamata > Anolidae > Anolis > Anolis sagrei. Next base: position 295,302,337 of record NC_090022.1, on the reverse strand, counting down.
CTACAACTCCCCATGCGGGGACATGAGAGAAGGCTCCCACAGGATGGTAACACATCCGGGCATTCCCTGGGCAACGTCTCTGCAGATGGCCAATTCTCTCACACTTCTGACACAATTTTAAAACAACCAAGTTCTCTGTCTTCCTCAACTTTGAGTTTGTATAATGTTAATGCAAAAACCAACCCTAAAAACTTCCACAGACATTTACTAGTGCATGCATCAGTATGAAACAACAAGATTTGCAGCTGCGCTAATGATATACGCAGGCATATTTAAATGTGATTTAGATAATATTTATGTCTAACAAAGTCCCTTTCATTCTTTCCTCCATCTCAGTATTACACAAACAATATTTCTGAGGGAAACAACATATATCCTTGTTAGTTTTTTATGATAAAATGTTTGCTTTTTGTTTAATGATATGAAATATCCTGTTATTTCTGGAATAATGACTACATAAAAGGTGCATTAATTTTTAATGACCCCAGACCACTAAAGGTGGAAGAAGTACATAAATTGATACTTGGAATGGTCCTTTTCACATTCCTAGCTTGCACCTCTTTCTCCATTTTTAATGGCAAAAAGAAGTTGTTACAAACTCAATTCCTAGAGGATTTGGGGAGCTACAGAAGTGCTTCTGTAGTTAAGATATTTAAGAAGGAAAAATCCAGGCCTTTGTCACAAGTACAAGAATATGTTATCTTTCAAAGAGATGTAGGCACCTATCCACTATGACAGGTTCTGAAAAAGACAGAACAACAAGGCGGTGATAAGGGCAATTCTTTACATTTTAAAAGGAAACATCTAAGAGGAGTCTTCATCCTAAAGTGATGCTCCTTCGCTTCTTATACCAAGTTTTATACTGACAAAAGGATCCATATTTCCCATTGAGACTTCTGCTCACTGAAACTCATCTTTGCACAGGTTCCCATTCTGCCACTGTGCCATTCATCTGTTGACCTTAATTAATTTGGTGATAGCAACAAAGCAACAATTGGGTGTAATAGCCAGGTATGTTAAGCTTGTTAGCAATTCTCATGGGATGTTCAGGTGACTCAAGAGAGAAGGCAAAATGACAATTCAGAAGCCTTCCACCAGGAACAGAGGAGCCATGCTGGTTTAGATCAAAAGGTCTTTCTAGTTCATCATTGGAATCAGAGTTGGAACAGATCACAAAGGTAATCCAACTCCCCGACAGTGCAGGGATCTGTAACTAATGCATTCATTAAAGTTCACCATTTAACCTTTCTTAACATACTCTGAGAAGAAACACTATTTTTTCCAATATTCCACTGTTGGATAGCTCTCGCCATCAAGATGTTCTTCTTAAAACAATATTAGAATATTATTTTCTATCTTTTCCGCCATTCTATGAGATTGAGTCCTTGTCTTTTTGGAATGGTAGAAAGTTCTTGTGACAACCTTTCAATATGTTACTATTGCTGTGTCTGATTTATGGTGACCTTAAGATAAACTTATAGGTAAAGGCAGGAGCGGCTCAACCCATTACGCAAAGTAAGCATTTGCAGTATAGTTGATTTTGCCTGGGACACTCTTGAGGCACTCTTGGGGGGAAATAGACCTTGACATATGTGAGTTGTAGTTACTGGGATGTATAGTTCACCTACAAACAAAGAGCATTCTGAACTCCACCAATGATGGAATTGAACCAAATATGGCACACAGAGCTCCCTCGACGAACAGAAAATATATATCAGTGATTGGTTGGGGGGTGGGTGCCAAAATACTGTTTGCTTACCATTGAAAATTACCTCTGGATAAGGTTTCCTCTGACATTAAGTCTAGTCATATCCAACTCTGAGGGGTGGTGCTCATCTCCATCTTTAAGCTGAAGAGCTGGCATTGTCCGTAGACATCTCCAGGTCATCTGGCCAGCATGACTACATGGAGTGGCATTACCTTCCCACAGAAGTGATACCTATTGACCTACTCACATTTGCATGTTTTCGAACTGGTAGATTGGCAGAAGCTGGGCCTAACAGTGGGAGCTCACCCCGCTTCCCGGATTTGAACCACTGACCTTTCAGTCAGCAAGTTTAGCAGCTCAGAGGTTTAACCTGCTGTGCCACCACACCAGATATATTTATAATGAGGCTTTAATGACAGCCTTTGTTCATAGTGAATTTGTCATTGCTTTCCTCAGTAGCTGAGAGAGTATGACTTGCCAAAAACCACTCAGTGGTTTTGAGAGACCTGCGATGGATTTGAACCCTCTATTCCCAGTTTCTTAGTCTACAATTGAAAGCACAATTGAACATGAGGAAGAACTTCCTGACTGTGAGAGCTGTTCAGCAGTGGAACTCTCTGCCCCGGAGTGTGGTGGAGGCTCCTTCTTTGGAAACTTTTAAACAGGGGCTGGATGGCCATCTGTCAGGAGTGATTTGAATGCAATATTCTTGCTTCTTGGCAGAATGGGGTTGGACTGGATGGCCCATGAGGTCTCTTCCCACTCTTTGATTCTATGATTCTATGATTCAGATACTATCTTAACTCTTGACCTTTTCTTTTCTTGGCTAAGCATACAAAACTCCATCAAGCATTCTCTATAAGGCATGACTTCCAAACACTTTACCACTTTGGTTGTTTTCCTCTGTTCTCCAACACAATCCTTGCCATAACTAATGAGGCTGGTTTCCACACTTGGTTAAGGAGCATCTATTGTCCTTTTTCATCTAATTCTCTTCTCCTTCCATCCTTCTGAGAGTGCAGGCATCAACGGTGAGCACATCCGTGAAAGGTGATCAGCTATCCATCATAACCGTAATTTCAGCCCTGCCTTCATTGGCCAGTTTTTCCAGAAGGACTGCATTCTCTTTGAAACTTTCTGATCAGGTAAGTTTTCTATGAGTCAAGAAATGAGGATATATATATATATATATATATATATATATATATATATATATATGAGGTTAATTGGACAAGGTGCCTCAGAGATGTAGGAATCTGAAGTGGAGGGAAGGAGGTGCTTTTCCTCCTGTTGTTAAAAAAGAAGAAGAAGAAGAAATGATTGCTATTGGGAAGAACACTGATTCACAAAAGTGGCTTGGCTGGCCTACACATGCCAAATTCATTTCATTCCAGTGCCCTGAAGCAGAACTAGTAGCTTTGGGTACTAGAGATTGCTGGGTCATATGATTCCCTGTAGACTATCTAACTTTTGAAAAACCCATTAAGCTACCTGCTGAGGCTATAATTACCAGCACCAAACCTGGGAGAAGCAATATTATGAAGTCCCCTTGTGCCCATGAGTTTTCATCAAAGGAATCCTGGCCATGTGATCTTGGATGGTTGGCAACACTCTCAGATTTGGGCAGATGAAGTTTATACGTGAGAAAGACAGTGTGGCATCTCGGTGAAACTTTGCAAAGCAAAGTGATGCCCTCAATACCTCAGGCTCAGCGTTTTGAAAAATTACTCCAGTCCAACAAGGTTCATAGAATCATACAGCTGGAAGAGATCTGTGGAACCCTCTGCCCCGGAGTGTGGTGGAGGCTTCTTCTTTGGAAGCTTTGAAACAGAGGCTGGATGGCCATCTATCAGGGGTGCTTTGAATGCAATATTCCTGGTTCTTGGCAGAATGGGGTTGGACTAGATGGCCCATGAGGTCTCTTCCAACTCTTTGATTCTATGAGAGAGCACAAGGGCCATCAAGTCTGGCACCATTCGGCCATATAGGAAGACACAACTAAAGCACTCCTGACTGATGAACTGTTTAAAAAAACCTCCAGAGAAGGAGATTCCAACCTCCTCTGAGGCAACATCTTTTACTTTTGAACAGGTCTTACCATCATGAAGTTCTTCCTAATGTTTAGATGGAATCTCTCTTCTTGCAATTTGAATCCATTGCCCCATAGCTGAGTTTCTAACACTGAAGAAAACAAGCTGCCCTTCCCTTCCCTCAATATGACATACTTGCAAATCCAGATCTTTTGCCATTTTGGTCACTCTCTTGGGACATTATATTTCTTGAATTGTTGTGGCAACATCTGACCAGTACGGCTGGGCGGTTTCGTTTCGTTAATTCGTAATTCGTTAAAAATTTGGTTTTTTTTGTTAACGAAGCGATAATGAACCATTCTGGATCAACCCAAAAACGAAACGAATTTTTCAATTCGTTTCGTAAATGCTTCATATTTCGTTATGTATTCGTTTCGTTATTGGTTTGAGGTCGTTTCGTTATTATTTCCGCATGTCTGGGGCAAGTTTTATAGTTGTTTTTTGCTTAATTAGTGAAAAAAATAATAATATCACACCAACAGTCAACAACAGAGGGAGAAGGAAGCTTCAAAAGTTTTTTTAGCGTATTGCGCGATCACGGCCGCCATTAACGAATCGATTCGTTATTGTTTCGTTATTGTTTTGTAATTTTTTTACCATTTACGAAATTTCGTAAATATCGAACCTTTTTTAAGGAAAATTTCGGAATTCTTTTAAATATCGAAACGCAAAAAACCCCAAAAAACGAATCGATTTTAGAAACAAATTTTTCTGTTGTTACCCAGGCCTACTGACCAGATCTTGCAATTTTTCAGCATTTAGGACCATATGACACATCTGTAGCCTTTATATGATATCAAAAAAAGGTTACAAATGTATCATATGGTCCTAAATGCTGAAAATTGACACATTTGTAACCTTTATATGAATATCACATCATGAGAAGAAAGGAAAGCTTAGAGAAGACAATGATGCTGAGGAAAATGTAAAGAAAAATGAAGAGGGGGTGACCAAGGGCAAGATGGATGGATGGCATCCTTGAAGTGACTGGCTTGACCTTGAAGGAGCTGGGGGTGGTGACGGCTGACAGGGAGCTCTGGTGCGGGCTGGTCCATGAGGTCACAAAGAGTCAGAAATGACTGAACAAATGAACAACAACAACAAATATGAATATCAATGTTGTAGTTTAGAATAGTCCAGCAGTCAATCATGCTCCCTTCCAGAACACTCAATTCCATTTCCTGCATTTGTTCTTGAACAGCTAGTCAGCATCTGTGCTTTCTCATTTTGTTTCATTTTCATTGTGCTCTTTGGAAATTGTTAGTCCCAAGAGGAGAAAGAGGGTTGATAGGTTGTTGGGTCTCACCCACTCACAAATCTTTTCAGAAACTCCATCTTGTGTTCATACTACTTCTCCAGAAATAGTGTTAGAACATGTGATTATTTTATCCAAGATATACTTTGGGGATAGTATGATTGAAAATGGAGGAATGAGAGAGAAAAAAATAGCTTAGGAAACTTCCATACAGTGAGTATGCTTTGGTCCCAATGATTCACTGAAACATACATTAATACCCTGTGAAGTGAAAGGTAGTAAAGAAAGAGAAAGATTACATTGCAAGTAGATCGACAAATAAAGCAACAATTCTAAGGACTTCATCAGATGGGGGACTTCCTCCTGTGCCATTTCATCAGCCTCCATGGTGAAACAGCAGGGATGAGGGATGACTCTGTTATCCTGCACATAACTTTGTCATGGTGATACTTCCTCATCACACAGGGGAAGTATCGCCAAAGTAGCATGGATCCATGCTGGCTCTATTGGAACCAACACAACATGGGTGACTTCCCATGTTTGAAGGGAAGCTTCATAGGATGCTTCCCTCTAGTTGTGTGTGGGGCCTCTGCTGGAAGTCCAGCAATGTTGTGTAATGGGCAGTGTGCCCATTTGTTGTTGGCCTGGCAGGGAAGTGTTCTAGGATGACAAAAAGGATTAATCCTGTGTGATGAAGTGGTAAGTGTACAAGATGCGAACAGGGCTGTTGATGACCAGAAATCATGGAAACCTCTCATTCATAGGGTCACCATGGGTCAAAGTCAACTTGACAGCAAATACCAATGATAAGAAGCATTCAGATCTTGCTCATGGAAGATCTGGATCCTCCACCCCAAAGCTCTGTCCCACACCTGCTAATCTAGAGCAAGTTGAGGAGATAATTTCAACTATCCATAACTATTGATCAAAGATAGTGGACATTGCCTTGCCCTTTCTCACATAGCAGGTCCAAGAGGTGGATCATCCCCATGTGCTCACTATGGCTATAGTTTAATAAATGGCTAATATGAAAGCATTATCAATGTCTTCCTATGATTTTAATGTGTTGTTATATGTTGTAGCATGGTTGACTTCCTAGAAGTGCTATAACTGTTAATGTATACTTTTGTTTCAGACCCATACTGCTTACATTGAATACTGACATCTGGACCAGCATGCCATAAAATGAACTTCTGTCAGCATTTCACTAATGCCTCAATTCTTGAACTCTAAAAAGATATATTTTTTTCCTAAACTTCCTACAATGGTTTCAATTTCAAATCCTCCTACCTTTCCTTGACTGTTAATTCTCAGCCATTTTCCCTTAAAAAAAAAAAAAACTAAATTGGATATGATTTGGTTAGAATAAATGGCAGGGAAGTTGAGAATTTAGTCCATCAGCACTTATTTAGACCAAACATCTTCTAAGCTTCAAAACAGATCAGTTGTAGAAAGCTACACCATTGCCAAGTTGTCACAGGCCGTGACAATTCAGCAATGCTGCCTGTTTAGTGAATTGAAACTTTGCAGAAAACAGATGTATGCATGTCTCTGTATGCAATGGACAATGATGTGGAACTCTACCTCACAACTTTGGTGTGAAAATGACCATTCTGAAATTGTTTCAGTAGAAAATATCAGGATCTTCTTATCAGATTCAGAACTTCAATATTCTGAAGCTTCAACATAACAATGTTGGGTCAAAGCACCAACAATATTATCTCTTTCATTTAAGGGCATTGTGCATTCACTTGTTATTGTTGCCTTAAAAAAGCCCCAAAATAACCCCCCAACCTTCATGTGTGTGCGTGTGTGTGTGAGAGAGAAATACATGGATGAGCAGGCAGTTATAAACCTTTGCATATATAAACAATGCAAATTATCAACTGACCTTGAGCATCAACCACCCGCTGAAGGTGTTCATGTAATTCCAGTCCTTGCATTAAGAGTGAATGCTTCTTTAGCATAGGAGGTGATCCTAAAAGGATGTCACCCCACCTCTTTTGTCATTCTTATTCTCTGGAGCTGAGTTGAAAATGACTGTCCCTTTCTTAATAAAGACAAAATATAGTATACAAGTATGACCATAAGCTGTCACATTACAGGCTCAAATAATAGCTCTTGGCAGGAGTTGTGACTCAAAGGGAACAGGGTCTTCAACTGCCCTTGGTTGCTCATGTTTGCATCCTGAAAATCTGCAAAGTATGAGTAGTAGCTGGAGAACACACCCAAGATCCTACATGCAGCGTACATTTCTTCATGTAGATTTAGGTACTGATTACATTTCATGATCCTTATGTCAAAAGGTAGAGTTGGAAAACTGAATGTAACTCCCTTTCCAATGTGGAAAAGAATACACAACCAAATACTTTTCTGCATGTGCAATAATGTCATATGTGCTTTTGCAATCTTAAAAAGAATGCAAATGTTCTGGGTCAGACAAAAAATGTCCAGCAACATTTGAAAAGCCAGCACAGTGTGAGAGCCGCCATGGCATCGTGATTGGAATGTTGGACTAGAATTTTGAAAGAAACCCTCGTCAGCCGTGGAAACGCTCTAGGTGACTTTGGGTAAGTCACACTCTTTTAGCCTCAGAGAAAAGTAATGGCAAACCTGCTTCTGAACAAATCTTGCCTGGAAAAGACTATGATAGGTATAGCATAAGGTCATTGTAATGATTTGAAGGCACACAACAACATCTGGAACGACATGCATGATTGTGTAAGGTATCCTCCTTTTTTTTACTATTGCATGAGTCACTGAAGGTAGAGTTATACTTGTATTGTATTGTATTGACTCATTGCTGATCCTGGAACCCCAGGTCTTGATGGTGGCCAGGGGAGCTTTTGCACAGTTAAAGCATGTGCACCAGCTGCGCCCGTACCTTGGGAAGTCTGACTTGGCCACGGTGGTCCACGCTCTGGTTACATCCCGAATAGATTACTGCAATGCACTCTATGTGGGGTTGCCTTTGAAGACTGTTCGGAGACTTCAACTAGTCCAACGGGCAGCAGCCAGATTTCTCACCGGAGTGCCATACAGGGAGCATACCACCCCCCTGCTGCGTCAGCTCCACTGGCTGCCGGTCCACCTCCGAGCACAATTCAAAGTGCTGGTCTTGGCCTATAAAACCCTATACAGCTCTGGCCCAGCTTACTTATCCAAATGTATCTCTCTCTACGTTCCACCTCGTAATTTAAGATCTACTGGGGAGGCCCTGCTCTCAGTCCCACCGGCGTCACAAACACGTCTGGTGGGGACGAGGGACAGGGCCTTCTCAGTGGTGCCCCCTGCTTGTGGAATTCACTCCCAGTGAGATTAGATCAGCACCCCCCCTTACTTTTAGGGAAAAAAGTCATGGTTTTGGAGCCAGGTTTTCAGCTAGTGGACATAGCAGCACTTGGATTGGAAACGAATATGTGATTTTGATTAGGTGACTATGTTAGTATATGAGAATGTGATTTTAATTAATGTTATTGTTTAATTTTCTATGTATTTGATTTTACGTTGTTGTATTGATATTATGGCATTGAATTGTTGCCCATGTTAGCTTCCCTGAGTCCACCCCCCCCCCGGGGGGGGGGGTGAGAAGGGCAGGGTAAAAATGTTTAAAATAAATAAATAAATAAATAAATATTGTGGTACACAACTCCTGTGTTCAATGGCAATATTATGCAACTGAGCCAGGATACCACACATTCATTTGAACACACAATTAAGCATGACTTGCACATCCATGCACAAAGCACAGTTAGTATCCATGTGCAATGGGCATGTATACAGAATGGCATGAACATGAAATAAAGATTCCATATCAGATTTATCGTACATCTTACTCTTCCTCACTCTTTATACAAGATAATCCACTTAGGCAGAAAAAATGAAATGCAAAGATACAGAATAGGGGATGCCTGGCTCGACAGTAGTATGTGTGAAAAAGATCTTGGGAGTCCTCATGGGGAACAAGTTAAACATGAGACAACAATGGCATGCGGCAGCAAAAATCCAATGGGATTTTGGCCTGCATCAATAGAAGTAGGGAAATCATACTACCCATGCTCTATTCTCCCTTGGTCAGACCACATCTGGAATCACACTGTGTCCAACTCTGGGCACCACAATTGAAGGGAGATGTTGACAAGCCGAAATGTGTCTAGAGAAGGGTGACTAAAATGATCAAGGCTCTGGAGAACAAGCCCTATGAGGAGCAACTTCAAGAGCTGCACATGTTTAGCCTGCAGAAGAGAATGTGGAGAGGAGAAATAATGAGAGCCATGTATAAAACTTGTGCGGCAGCTACACCCGTACCTTAGGAAGTCTGACTTGGCCATGGTAGTCCATGCTCTGGTTACATCCCATATAGACTACTGCAAGGCGCTCTATGTGGCGTTGCCTTTGAAGACTGTCCGGAAGCTTCAAATGGTCCAATAAACGGCAGCCAGATTGCTAACAAGAGAGGCACTCAGGGAGTGTACAACTCTTCTGTTGCACTAGCTCCATTGGCTGCCAATTTGCTACCGAGCACAATTGAAAGTGCTGGCTTTAGCTTATAAAGTCCTAAATCAGGGGTCCTCAAACTTTTTAAACAGAGGGCCAGGTCATAGTCCCCAAAATTGCTGGAAGGCCAGATTATAATCTGAAAAAAACATGAATGAATTCCTATGCACATTGCACATATCTTATTTGTAGTGCAAAAAACACTTAAAACAATACACTAATTAAAATGAAGAACAATTTTAACAAATATAAACTTAATAGTATTTCAGTGGGATGTGTGAGCCTGCTTTTGGCTGATGAGATAGGATTATTGTTGTTGTCGTGTGCTTTCAGGTCATTTCAGACTTAGGTTGACCCTAAGCTAGGGCCGGGTAAATTACCTTGGAGGGCCGCATCCGGCCCCCGGGCCTTAGTTTGAGGACCCCTGTCCTAAATGGTTTGGGCCCATGCCTGAACATATCTCCTCTTATGAACCATCTAGGACCTTAAGATCATCTGAGGAGGTCCTGCTCTCATTACCCCCTTCATCACAAGTACATTTGGCGGAGACAAGAGACAGAGCCTTCTCAGTGGTGGTTTAGTTTTTATTATATGTTATGTTTTTAATTATATTTATGATACCATAAGCATTGAATTTTATCCTGTCAACCGTCTTGATTCGCCTACAAGCTGAGAAAAGCAGTAAATAAGTAAATAAATAAATATGTGAGGGGAAGTCATAAGGAGGAGGAAGTCCTAGTCTCCAGGACTGTGTCCTAGTCCTGGAGACTAGGACACAGAACAATGGCTTCAAACAACAGGAAAGGACATTCCACCTGAACATGAGGAAGTACTTCCAAACTGTGGGAGATGTTCAGCTGTGGAACACTCTGCTTTGGAGTGTGGTGGAGGCTCCTTCTTTGGATGTTTTTAAACAAAGGCTGGATGGCCATCTATTGGGGGTATTTTCCTGCTTCTTGGCAGAATGGAGTTGGACTGGATGGCCTATGAGGTCTCTGATTCTATGATTCTCTTCCTCTGGTGTTTCCATATCTGGGAAGAAAGTATCTGATGAGAGTAAACAAAAATTCCTCAGCAAACATGTCAGTAGTCAGTCTGGCTAAGAAATTCTGGGAAACTGGAAGCCAAGATAATACACTTTCCAACCTTTAATCATGGGAATATAACATGCTTTTTTCTGCCTTGGTTAGAGCACATCTGGAATATTGTGTCCAATTCTGGGCACCACAATTCAAGAGAGAGATTGACAAGCTGGAATGTGTCCAGAGGAGGGCGACTAAAATGATCAAGGGTCTGGAGAACAAGCCCTATGAGGAGCGGCTTAAGGAGCTGGGCATGTTCAGCCTGGAGAAGAGAAGGCTGAGAGGAGATATGATAGCCATGTATAAATATGTGAGAGGAAGCCACAGGGAGGAGGAGGGAGCAAGCTTGTTTTCTGCTTCCCTGGAGACTTGGACACAATGGAACAATGGCTTCAAACTACAAGAGAGGAGATTCCATCTGAACATGAGGAAGAACTTCCTGACTGTGAGAGCTGTTGTTCAGCAGTGGAACTCTCTGCCCCAGAGTGTGGTGGAGGCTCCTTCTTTGGAAGCTTTTCAACAGAGGCTGGATGGCCATCTGTCAGGGGTTCTTTGAATGTGATTTTCCTGCTTCTTGGCAGGGGGTTGGACTGGATGTCCCATGAGGTCTCTTCCAACTCTTTGATTCTATCATTCTATGATTCTATGAATATAAAAGCTCAGCTGGTGATTTCAGGCCTTAGCATCTCTCAGTCCTTCATATAAATTAATTTGCTTGTAAAAGTTTCAACTTTTAGTCCCATCTGGAGTAATGTTCTTATTTTTAACTCACCAACATTCCTGACCCAAATAAATAACCTTAACAAGGAAAAAGAGAGAGGTTGTTTTAATTGTGTGCATTTTGCATCTCTTTATTTATTCATTATTTACTTATTTAAAATGTGCATACCCTCAACCTTTAACTAGAAAAGATCCCAGAGCAGGTTTCAAGAGAGGTAATAGGACAGGGCATGTCCTCAGGCTCCCAATCCAAAATGTAAGAATTGATGCACAAGGAATAAGAAAGGAGGAGGGAGAAAGGGGAAATGAAGGCCTGTGCTTAACCGTCTTTTTGTAAATAATTATTATAATTAAAATGTTCTAATTACATGGATAATTATGATCATTACCTTTATTTATATCCAGAGTTTTTCTCAGACTGGCACTCAAGACAGCTTAGGACATTCAAAAAACACTATCATGTGGATAACAACATATAAAAAAGTATCCCCAAAATGTAATTACAATGTTTAAAATATTAAAAACAAATTAAAATATAATTATAAAATTAAAACAGAGTTATTAACAAGAATAATGGCAAATTATTATGGGCTCTTCCTTTAAAATTAGTTGGTTTCCTAAAGCCGATATTCTTTGAAATAGAAAACTCTTTGCCTGCTTTGTAAGGAATGCACAGAGACATTTACTTTAGCTACCTTCATAGGGTTGTTGTGAAGTCTAGAAACAACCACCAAGAAGGCTCTCTCCTGTTTGTTTTTCTAGTGCTCGTAAAAAGCATTGTTTAAAAACTTACTAGCATGCACCCTGTGCTGGTATGGCTGTACCAGGTGCTCCAACTTTATTTTCTTTCTGTTATCTGCTTGCAGTCATAGGGCAGGCCTCATGTCCATCATAATTAAGCTTTGGTCGCCCCCCCCCCCCCCCCGTTCAGGGCTCTGGGAAGGAAAGGGGGCATTTTTGGTCAGTCTCACACAAGGAAGCTAAACTATAGGATGTAGACCAGCTTGTGCCGTAGAAAAGCTTCTTTTCTCAAGAACATCCAGGGAAACAGAAACAGAATTTCCAGGGAAAAGGTCTCAAGGCTCTGGTTGAGAGCTCACAGCCTCTCAGCCTCACAGCAATCAGAGGGAAAACAGCCCTGAAGTTTCAAAGAATTCTCAGAGGGAGGACAGCATTACAGATCCACGGAACTCCAGCTGAAATATCTTCAAGACTCGGCTGGTAGGTCTACTCAATACCCAGACGCATTTGGAATCGGTAGTAGGTCCCACACCGATGAGGGCTAGATAATAGACAGCCTAGGAGAGGTTAAAAAGGGGTTTTCCTACAGAGAAAGTACAGTTAATTAAAGTCCAATCCATTGAGGACTAGACTAAGAAAGCTTTGTTGTTTGAACCATTGAAGATTTGTTGTTTGTTCCATAATAAAGACTTTGTTGTATCATTAAAGACTCTAAAGACCATCACTTCAGAAAAATCCCTGAGAACCTCTCTTTGAGGCCCCCTGGCTTCCCGCCGGGCTTAAAGTATACATCCTATAGAAAAGTACAGCTGTTACAGGCCCAGTGAGTGACAGAACACACCCTATGAGGAAGCTCTCTGGCTCACATTCTCACCCATCATTACGTAGTACAACACTAGTCAGCTAGGGACCATGCCATAGATATGAAGGTGCTGCAGCAGACTATAGGCCAGTGGTTCTCAACCAGTGCGTCCTAGGTGTTTTAGCCCACAACTCGCAGAAATCCCAGCCAGTTTACCAGCTGTTAGGATTTCTGGGAGTTGAAGGCCAAAGCATCTAGGGATGCACAGGTCGATAACCACTACTATAGGCAATCAGCTAGACTTTCTGTATCAATGCAACTGAAGTTCCATCTACACTGCCATATAATCCATTTAATTGAATTATATGTATTTATTTACTATTTCTTTATCTATAACATTTATATTCCGCCCTTCTCACCCCGAAGGGGACTCAGGGCGGAGCACAGCATATGCACTGCAAATATTCAATGTATCTCCATACTGCATTATATGGCAGTGTAGTTGGGACCTGAGACGTGTACATTGGGGTTAAGGGCAAAGGACTCCTGTGAAAGTGAAAAATTGCAAATAAAAACATGTTTATTCATTCAGTTGCTTCCAATCTCTTCTCTCAGATCCATGGTTTAGTAGGGCTACTAGAGAGGGACATTTTAGTGCCTGCCTCTGGAATATGGAACTCTCTTTCCAGGAAGAAGAGAATGGCCTCCTTCTTGCTATGCATCTGGTTATTTATTTATCGTGTCATCAGCAACCATACTATTGTATTACATTTCTAACAGAACAAAACAAACAGATTAAAAAAAAACCCCACAGATTTTACAAACTTGGTAGTTGATTAAATGTCCTTTGACCAGTAGCTGGCCACTTGGAGTGCCTCTGGTGTTACCGCAAGAAGGTCCTCCATTGTGCATGTGGCAGGGCTCAGGGTGCATTGCAGCAAGTGGTCAGTGGTTTGTTCTTCTCCGCACTCGCATGCCGTGGATTCCACTTTGTGGCCCCATTTCTTGAGGTTGGCTCTGCATCTCGTGGTGCCAGAGCACAGTCTGTTCAGCGCCTTCCAAGTCGCCCAGTCTTCTGTGTGCCCAGGGGGGAGTCTCTCATCTGGTATCACCCACGGATTGAGGTGCTGGGTTTGGGCCTGCCACTTTTGGACTCTTGCTTGCTGAGGTGTTCCAGTGAGTGTCTCTGTAGATCTAAGAAAACTATGTCTTGATTTAAGTTGTTGACGTGCTGGCTGATACCCAAACAAGGGATGAGCTGGAGATGTCTCTGCCTTGGTCCTTTCACTATTGGCTGCTACTTCCCGGCGGATGTCAGGTGGTGCAATACTGGCTAAGCAGTGTAATTTCTCCAGTGGTGTAGGGCGCATCTGGTGATAGGCTAAAATCTTTCTATTCAAATAAGCTTTTAAAACAGCCGGTTTTTGAAAGAACCACTATGAAGTATTGCATTGCTTAAGATTAATTGTTTTACACTGCTATTTAAACATCTTTTCAATTTATTTTCTACTTTGAATGAATTACAACATTGCACACAAACATCCATGTGCATTCCTGCCCACAAAGATAAATGTCCATGTGTGCCATACACGGCTATATACAATACACAATAGTGTGCAAACATGGCACCACATGTTAAGAGTTAGAATTAGGGTTAGAGGAAGCACAAAAGAGAATAGACTTCCAACAAAAGAGACAAAAATTCAGTTTTGCTTTGGGTCTCATTTAAGAGAGGAGGAGGAGGCAGAGGAGGAGGTCGCTGTGTGTCAGAACAATTGGAAGATGCACAAAAACAATGCCAAATTTCAACTTGCGTTGATTTTTGTGAATCCTAATTCCGAGTATAGGAACACTACTACTGCTGTTGCTAACAATGGCAACAACAGCTAACCATGTGTCTCTGTCACTGCTTTTTGCCAAAGACGTGTTGGTGCTATGGGGCAAATTGAAGGGGAGAGAAAGCAAATTTCCTGGGACTTGAAAGAGATCTCAGGTGAGCCCAATTTGTCTGCTTTTCTTTCCCCCACTTTGAACAAAAGCAATGGATTCTCGGATTAATAAGGTTTGACAAGACCTGGCTTGGGAGGCAGGTGCCAAAGAATCCAACTAGTCGAAAGCATTAGAGACATGGTGGGCACCGGAGGATAGAGATGTTACCATGGGAACGGAGCAAAAGGTGGCTGGTTAGGAAGCTGGAGTGCTTGTTGAAGACAGACCTAGGCAGCCACAGCTGTACTAGCGGCCCACCACTTTCGCAAACCCACCCTCCTGCCTTCCTCCATTCAGGAATTTAATCTGCTTCCTTTGTGCAGGAGGGCTTCTCCTGAAGTTCCTTAAAGTATTTGCAAGGGACGAGCTGCTGCCAGCTTGCGGTGGAAAAGAAAGGTGCTCAGGGGTGTTGCTGGCATTTTGAGCAAGAGGAGAGTGCTTGAGGAAAGTGACAAAGCCCTAACTATCCTTTATTTTACACAATCCCTTCCATTTGTGGAGTTCTAAATGCAACACAGTTTGCTCCTGGGTTCCAGGTTGTCCCAAGCTGAGCTTATTAAGAAGAACGGAAAAAATACCACCACCAAATTGCTTCAGGAGAGATTTATATTTAAAGGAAAACCTGTTCTTTTTCGGAAACAGTATTACAATTCCTTTTGCCCCTTTCTCTTAATTATTTTAGCAATCAATATCTAGAATATACTTCACCTCATTCTGCTATTAGGTTTTAGAAATGTGTTCGCCATGCTCTTGATATCAAGATGAGAGAAGCTGCTCCTTCTCTCTACAGACTACAGAGATAAGCCATTGAAATACACAAGCATGTGGACAATTTCAACAGAAAGGAGGAAACCATGAAAATGAACAAAATTTGGCTACCAGTATTAAAAAAAACTAAAATTACAACAGCACAAAACAACAGAGAGGAAACAAACAAGGACATCTAATCACCTCTCAATGAAAGTTTGCTCCAGGCACTGTCAGGCCATTATATGCTAATCAAGGTGGTCAGTTGAAACATTCACACCTAGGTTCTTGTGGGTTTTTTCGGGCTATATGGCCATGTTCTAGAGGCATTTCTACTGACGTTTCGCCTGCATCTATGGCAAGCATTCTCAGAGGTAGTGAGGTCTGTTGGAATTAGGACAATGGGTTTATGTATCTGTGGAATGGCTGGGGTGGGGCAAAGAGCTCTTCTCTGCTGGATCTAGGTGTGAGTGCTTCAACTGACCACCTTGATTAGCATTTGAAGGCCTGGCTGAGCCTGGGAAAATCTTTCTTGAGAGATGTTAAGATGTGCCTGGTTGTTTCCTCTCTGCTGTTTTGCTGTTGTAATTTTAGAGTTTTTTTTTAATTCTGGTAGCCAGATTTTGTTCATTTTCATGGTCTCTTCCTTTCTGTTGAAATTGTCCACATGCTTGTGGATTTCAATGGCTTCTCTGTGTAGTCTGACATGGTGGTTGTTGGTGTGGTCCAGCATTTCTGTGTTCTCAAATAATATGCTGTGTCCAGGTCGGTTCATCAGGTGCTCTGCTATGGCTGACTTCTCTGGTTGAAGCAGTCTACAGTGCCTTTCATGTTCCTTGATTTGTGTTTGGGCGCTGCATTTGGTGGTCCCTATGTAGACTAGTCCACAGCTGCATGGTATACGGTAGACTCCTGCAGAGGTGAGAGGATCCCTCTTGTCCTTTGCTGAACGTAGCTCCAGCAGACAAGAGTCCTTTGTCCCACCCTGGTCATTCCACAGATATATGAACCCTTTTTCCTAGTTCCAACAGACCTCACTACCTCTGAGGATGCTTGCCATAGATGCAGGCGAAACATCAGGAGAGAATGCCTCTAGACCATGGCCATATAGCCCGAAAAAACCTACAACAACCCAGCTGCTCCTTTTGTTTTGCAATGCAACCATCAGTCACTTATAAGAATGGGTGGAATATTGTAAACAATCAGACAATAATATACAAAAACATTTTTTTTTTTTTAGTGTCAAGAAACCCTGATGAAAATATTTCAACATCAGGAGTCATTCTGTAGAATTTTGTAGATAATTGTTTTTGCAGAGAATACTATTGGGTAATATGAAAGTTCATGGTGAACCTCATGAACAGAAACCCGATGTACTAGGCAGAAGTTTGAAAAACTCACCAGCTCATTCTGCCTACTCTCAAAATCCAGCAGAGAAACAAATCAGACCTATTCTATGTCTACATCATTCAAAATATTCAAGAGGATTCATCCAGAGCTGCCATAAACAAAGCAAGGGAGTGCTCTGAAGACAGTTTGGAGTCCAGATGGCCAGACAAGTCTCTAGCACATTGAGGCCACCACGGCTGTTTTCCCAGGCAAAAGCATCTCCCAACAGAGCCTTGTCAGCAATGTTGCTTGTGAAGGTCCACAGCCATCTGATTTCCAGGGGGAAAAAACCCATCCTCAGCAAAGTCTATGCAGGGGAGCGGTTTCTACACCAGTGTTTCTCAACCTGTGGGTCCCCAGATGTTTTGGCCTTCAACTCCCAGAAATCCTAACAGCTGGTAAACTGGCTGGGATTTCTGGGAGTTGGAGGCCAAGATACCTGGTGACCCATGGGTTGAGAACCACTGTTCTAGATGGTGACACTGTGGTAAGTCTTTTTGATGTTTCCATTGATCACCCCAGATCAATCCCCAACCAGCTATCCACACCTCAAAAACACATGGTCACTCCAATGTTTCCTGGAAGCCTTAGAGGAGCAGGCAATTCATGTGCTGGATTAAGTGCTGGAAGCAGTGGGTTCAAAGTGCATGGCCATATAGCCCAAAAACACCTACAACAACCCAGCTCCTCAAAATACTTGTTTTTGCCAAAGTTCAATTTAGCTGCCATGATCCTTCCCACCACCTGTCCTAGTACACCTGCATTTAACTGCTGGATCATAAAAGGGCTTTTAAAACATGTACATGTTAATTTAATTCAGATCTTTGCTAGTGATGAAAAGGGCTTCGGAGCACTTAACTAGTCATAATTGTACATTTCACATTCAGGATCAAAAAAAGTCTTGCAATAACATATTTAACTGAAATTTGGAAGCCCAAACTGTCAGTTTGAGAGAGAGAGAGAGAAATTATTTTTCTCAATAATTTCTTTCCAAAAACTATATTAATTAATTGTTTTTAACTAACTGTTTTAATTAATTGTTTAATGTTTTTAATTGTATTTGTTGAACGTTTATAATTGTGACAGCACCTGATAGTGCTTGCTGTGAGGCCGCCCTGAGTCCACCCCCCCCCCCAAGGGTGTGTGTGTGTGTGTGTGTGTGTGTGTGTGTGAAGGGCGGGTTAGAAATGCAGGAAATAATATAATATAATATAATATAATATAATATAATATAATATAATACAATATAATGCTTAGTCCCTATTATTTCTAAAACGCTTCTTGAAGGAAATCCATATAGCTTTCTGATGGTTTGCTTTTCCGTGGGATTTTATTTCAAGTTGGAAAATAACATAAAATTACCCTTTCCCATTTGCGGGTTTCACCTTTGTGGATTTAATTATTCATGGATTAGATTAGTTTGTTTTCTATAGAAATTCTTACATCCTCCATCATGCTTCTGCCAGAGGTTGACCACAGAACAAGAGATTCTTAGAAAGAGCGCTTCTCTGGGCATTTGAAGGTCCTCCAGTGTGACTTTACAGTCAATCTCAAGTGTATGACCATAGGGTCATACTGGGGAATCTAGAGATTCAAGAAAAGTGTTCTCTCTGATAATAAAAAGGAATTATTATCATGGTGGTTGTGCTGTCACGCGCTGGGCCTGTGAAAAGGTCTGTAGACAGGATGTGTTCTGTATGTCCAACGGGACATAGGGGATGTCTCGGATTAGAAGCCCTATAGATTTCCCTAAACAAAGTCGTTAGAAACTTGGAAAGTTTAACAAAGTTCTTTATTATAGGTCTTCAATAAATCAAACAAATACTTCAAGGCTTTGAATCAACTGGTGGCTTTCTTAATCTTGTCCACAAGGGACAGGCAATTATCTTCATGAATGGTTTCTTCACTATCAGGGAAATCCTTGACCTCTACCTGGGCAATCTGTATTAGGCTCTGTTGGTGTGGGCCCTTACACCCAGTCCAAATTGTGTTATGGCTGCCGCAAGTGGTCCTTACCGAACAGGGTCCTTTTGTAGATTTCCAAGAGGAAAGAAGGTCTTCAATTCTCAGCGAAGGCTGGCTGTAAAGCTGTGGGACTGGATCCCCCCAGCACAAGCTGTAGCTCTCTGTAGAGCTGTGGGACTGAATTCCCCCAGCAAAAAGCTGTAGAGCTGTGGGACTGGATCTCCCCAGCAAAAGCTGTAAAAGATGAAGCTTTCTACAGGTGGAACTGATTCATGTCCTGTACGAAAGGCTTCTCTGTGTGAACTGAACTAGAGGTCCCCCTTTTTCCCTCCTTAACCCAGAAAAATGGGCAGCACTAAGGAACATAATGATAATTGATGGGTCCTTGGTCCTATAATTGCAAACCAAGGGAAGCCACCTTATTGCAAAATGCATGGAACCTTGAAATACATGCAAACAATAGAAAGGAAAAGAAGTTGGAGCTCCTGGTACAGCCATACCAGAACAGTGGTGGTGGTGCTTCTACTGTCACAATGGCCTTTTCCCCTAACCCCAGCAAATGTGGGGGGCAATGTGGTATAGTGGTTTAGCCATTGGATTGTGACTCTGGGGACTAGGGTTCAGCTACCCCGTCAGCCTTTGAAACCCACTTGGTGACCATGAAGGCAATTTGACACCACTTTGACTACCATGGATCAATGCTATGGAATCATAGGATTTGTGGTTCTGTGATTCCAAAGCATTAAACCATTACAGTGGAGCCCCCAGTGGTGCAATGGGTTAAACCCTTGTGCCGGCAGGACTGCTAATCAAAAGGTCAGAAGTTCATATCCAGGGAATGGCCTGAGCTTCCATCTGTCAGCTCCAGCTTCTCGTGTGGGGACATGAGAGAAGCCTCTTACAGGATGGTAAAACATCTGGGTGTTCCCTGGGCAACATCTTTGCAGTAAGCCAATTCTCTCACACTAGAAGCAGCTTGCAGTTTCTCAAGTTGCTCGTGATATGAAAAAAAAAAAAAAAACCATAGCAGTCAAAGTAGTGTTAAACTGCATTAATTTGACAATGTAGTTGATGGTACTTGAACACCATCTAAGAATGTGCAACTGCACATCAAATGGTTAAACGTTAAGAACTGTATCCATGAAGACATGAACTGAATATATCCCTAGCACAACAGCAAAAGAGAAAGTGGGGTGTAACTGAAAGCATAAATGAATTTCCTTTCCAAATGCAACAGGTGCAACTCTTCCCAGCCTGGAGGGGAATATATTTCACTGTACCTGTGATGGAAGTGTTAAAATCAGAAGACTTTCAGGAACAGAGAGGTGATAAGTTTCATTCAGCTCTACAAGCATGGTTGAATACACTAGGATGTCATTGACATGCCATTCTTACAGTCCTATTATTCCACTTTAACTGTCATAGTTCAACCCCATAGATTTCCTTTATAGGAAGTGGCATATATATATATATATATATATATATATATATATATATGTGTGTGTGTGTGTGTGGGTGTGGGTGTGGGTGTGGGTGTGGGTGTGGTGTGTGGTGTGTGTGTGTGTGTGTGTGTGTGTGCCATAAATTTCCAATTTCCTTATATATAAAACTATTACTCACAAAAAACCCAGAAAACAATTCTGAGGCTATCAAAACTGGATTAAACTAAACAAACCTACAATATTGCACAGAACTTCCTTCCCTTAAATTGTACTACTAACAAATACTTCCTGTCATTTAAACTGTAGTTACTATCTCTAATTCTATTATCTAATGAAACCCACAACGGTTACATCTCCCCAACATTGACTTTAAAGAGCAATAAAGAAATACAAATCTGTATTAAAATTAGCCATAGAAGTGTCTTTAAATTAAACTTTTAAACTCCTGTAACTTTAGGTTGATTTTTTTTTGCCACATTTCTTTATCACAAATATGAAACAATTGTAATTTTGGGAAATTTTCATTTTAAAAATAAACTGAAAAGGAATTCATTATTATTATTATTATTATTATTATTATTATTATTATTATTATTAGATGTGTGCAATTTGGCCAAAAGGCTTCTCATTTCGAGTTTCAATATCAGCTGGTCCCTCATTCTCTTTACTCCAAAGGGGAGGGATGTTTCCATTTTCATTCGGGAGAGATTCTACCCATTTGGTTAAAATGGGAAACTTTAAACGCTCAATCCTCAGCCATTTTAAGTCCTATCTTCATGAAACTTATCACAGTTTTGAAACCTGTTTAGATCTGCAGGTGTGACAAGTTTCAAAGCAATCCACCAATGTACTGATTTTTTAGAATTATTTTAAGTTTTAAACATAACATTTTTTAAAAAATAAGACCAACTGCAGGAGAGGGTTCTTGGAATTGTAGTCACAGGTTGTGTTCATTCTCAGCCAATCAGACCATGGACACCACCAGGCTTTTTATTGTCTCAGAAATGGAGAGAGAGAAAAAATTCAGCTCACATGATGCTCTGAGAGGAACTTTTCAATGGCCACCAGGTTCCCAGGGCCCTCTCTGGAGGAGAAGAAAACCTTCTAAGAAAAAATGGTTGGAGGCTGCTTCTGCGAAGAGAAAAAAAAGACACTGCGGATCCACTACCTCAGGAATATTGTGGATGTAACTCTTTCCTCTCCAGAATATATATATATATATATATATATATATATATATATATATATATTAGGCCTGGGTAACAACGGAAAAATTTGTTTCTAAAATCAATTTGTATTTGGGGTTTTTTTTGTTTCGATATTTAAAATAATTACAAAATTTTCCTTTTAAAAAGTTCAATATTTACGAAATTTCGTAAATGGTAAAAAATTAACGAATCGATTTCCGAAACAATAACGAATCGATTCGTTAATGGCGGACGCAACCGCGAAATACGCTAAAAAACCTCCAAAAACTTCTGAAGCTTCCCTCTCCCTCTGTTATTGACTGTTGGTGTGATATTATAATTTTTTTTCACTAATTAAACCATAAAACTGGCCCAGACATGCGGAAATAATAACAAAACGACCTCAGAACAATAACGAAACGAATACAATAACGAAATACGAAGCATTTACAAAACGTGTTTAAAAATTCATTTTTTTTAATAATTGCTCCAGAATGGTTTGTTATCGTTTTGTAATTGGAAAAATTAACGAATTATTAACGAATTACGAATTAACGAAACAAAACCGCCCAGGCCTTATATATATATATATATATATATATATATATATAATATGGCTCTCTCTCTCTCTCTATATAGGGCTCTCTGAATCTATTTTACTGGGCTTTTCGTCTTCCCCCTCCCCATTCCGTTTTCGAAAATTATTGAAAATGGTCCACCGGAAACTACAAATATTTTTGTAAACAGTGATTCAGGCCCAACCCTATCTATTATATGGAGTTAATTCAGCTAACTATAATTGTTACAGCAAATTGTTACAGCCCCAATTGTTGCAATTTTGACCACGTTTCTTTGGAAGAAGGAACATATTGGTATGCATAGTCAACCGAGGTGAAAGGACATGCAAACCAGAAGAGTATATATTGACCAGAACTCTATTGGTGTCTTAAACATATATAGATTGAAAAGGCTTGAAATACCTTTTGAAAAGTTGGGCATAAGCATCTGTAGACTTAAGTCTACTTGATCAGACCTATTTCTTCCTAAATAACTCTCTTCCCACTTTCTGTTGGATATTATTATGTGTTGTCTTGTTTCCAAGGACTTGTGTTCATTGGAACAAACACGAATGGTTGCACATATTCAGCATGCAAAGGGATCTTGTAACACCTTTGAGACAAACTAAGAGAAAGAAGCAACTAACACTTCCGTCAACGAAAGCTTATTCTATCATCCTCTTTCTATCCATTAATCTCAAAGGTGCTACAAGATCCCTTTGCATGCTGATGCTGAATATGTGCAGCCATTCATATTGGTTCCAGTGAATACATGTCCATAAAAGCATGACAGCAAGCAATAATATCAAACAGAAAGGGCCAGTGGAGTTATTTAAGGAGAGACAGAAGAAGGGTTAACAAATAAGAATTACTTATTGTAATGCCATTGGAAAGCAATAATTACAGTTTACAATCCTAATAGAGGAATGACGTACACTGCCACATTGGATGGACAGATAGATTGGGTTCCATCAAGAAGATTGGCAAGAATGAAAATGCGCAGTGTTATCATTATCATTATTATTTCCACATGCGGCAAATAATGTTTGCCTTGAATTTGTTTTTCCCAGTGTGAAAACGTCACTGCTTCAATTGCTAAAGTTCTCCATAATGGGAAAGCCAATTAGATTTCACTCATTTGCTTTCCTGGGGAAAGATAACATTGCAAATTACATTCCTGACTCCTCACTCAAGAGATGCTGCGGCTTGATATTGATGTGTCAAAAGTTTCAGCGAACGAGGGCTGAAACTTGATTTCCTTCTATCTTAGGCAGCCTCTTGTCTTTCAGAAGCCCTCACCCACTATTCTCTCTCTCTCTCTTTGTTTGCAAAGATATTTTGGTTGCCTGTGAAGACTGGCAGACCTTGGAGTTTGGACAAGCCCTTTGAGTCCCCAGGTTAACCATGGAGTGAACTGAAAGGTACACCAATTGCTGGGTCATGGAGTTGAAAGAAGCAAGAACAGAACCAGGTCAGTTGCATAGAGAGAACAAAGGTGTGCCTACCTTATCCCATTAGTAAATAGATGATAGATAGATAGATAGATAGATAGATAGATAGATAGATAGATTTGGAAGGCACAATGTAAAATCCAATTGAGAAAACAAAAATGATGACTACAGATCATTTACCATACTATAACTCACTCTTTAATCAGAGTGCAGTCTACAATTAAGAAAAACATATTGAAATATCAAGATATCGTTGAATGCTAAAGTTAGAATTGTCCATGTCACTGTATTTCCCATTTCTAAGTACAATTGTGAAAGCTGGACAGTGAAGAAAGGTTATAGGAAGAACATCAACTCATTTGAAACATGGTGCTGGAGAAGAGTTCTTCAGGTACTATAGACTGCTAAAAATACAAATGAATGGATCCTAAATCAAGACTGAACTCTCCCTAGAAGCCAAGATGACCAAATGGAGTCTGTGGTACTTTGGCTATATCATGAGAAGACATGACTCAATAGACAAGACAATAAAACTTGGGAAGATAGAAAGCAGAAGGAAAAGAAGAAAATCAGATTCATATGGAGAGAGATGTTCTTTTCTCATAGTCTGAATTCAATCCACCTAGGGCAGTGGTTCTCAACCTGGGATCCCCAGATGTTTTTGGCCTACAACTCCCAGAAATCCCAACCAGTTTACCAGCTGTCAGGATTTCTGGGAGTTGAAGGCTAAAAACATCTGGGGACCCCAGGTTGAGAACCACTGACCTAGGGCTTTGTAGATCTTGACCAACATTTTCAATTGTGTGTGGAAATGAATTGGTAGCCAGTGAAGCTGCTTCAGCAAGGGAGTTATATGTTTCCTATAACTCAGGCATGGGCAAACTTTGGGCCTCTTGGTGTTTGGACTTTAACTCCCAGAAATCCCAGCCAGCTGTTAGGAATTGTGGGAGCTGATGTCCAAAACATCTGGAGGGCTGAAGTTTGTCCATGCCTGGTATAACTGACACTTGCTGACTCAGGACAGTAGGTCAAAAACAAGATTCCAGTCATTCTATCATTCTACCTAACTTTGGTGACCATTTTATACAGGGAAGCACATTATCTTTCCTCCCCACAGGAAGCTGGGGGAGGAAAGAGGTTTGCCTCCTCCACCGAAGAGGAGACAGACAAAGCAGTTCCAGCCAGGACTACTTTCAGGGGGGTGGAGCTAAGGAAGAACATCTGGCTTCCTCCAGCTCATTCTTCATTGGATGCCCACCCATTAATAATATTATCAATTGGTTGCCTTCAGAGGATGGGTAGGAATTAGGCTTGGGCGTTTTCGTTTGTTAATTTCGTAATTCGTTATTAATTCGTATTTAAATTAGCTTAAGATCCAATATTGAGCCATGCAGGACTACTGTGAGGAGTAATTAAAAATCGAAACAATTTTTCCAATTTATTTCGTATTGTTTCGTAATTGTTTCGTAATTGTTTCGTAATTATTTCCGTATGTCTGGTGCAAGTTTTATAGTTGTTGTTTGTTTTATCAGTGATAAAAAATAAATTATCACACCAACAGTCAACAACAGAGGGAGAGGGAAGCTTCAGAAGTTCCCCCTGTCCCATTTGGAGGGTTTTTTAGCATATTGCACAATCGCGTCCGCCATTAACGAATCGATTTGTAATTTTACGAAATTACGTATATTTCGAACTTTTTAAAGTAAAATTTCTTTTAAAAGTTCGAAATATACGAAATTTCGTTTAAAAAACGAAACACAAGGGCCCCCCTAAAAACGAAACGAGTTTAGAACCAAATTTTTCCGTGGTTACCCAAGCCTAGTAGGAATTATTTCCCTCCTATATTTTAGGAGGGTTTTTCGTCTACCCTATACTGTTCTCAGAGGGCAAATTGGGATGGTGTGCTCTTAAATAGGCCATAACAGAAAACAGCTAGGGAACTTACAATTTGGTGGACACCCAAAGCACCCACCCTCCTTTGGGGTGAAGGCCATGAATGAAAACCCTCACCTATGGTGCATTTAGCCAAGGTGAGGGTGAAAGCAAATGGCTTAGGAAGAGTGGGAGTCTTGCCTCAATATCCTTGGGGCAGACTTCTCTGGAACGTTTCCCTTAAAAGATTGCTCAAGTTAGGTCAACAATGGGACTCAGATGTTTTGCCCTAATTAGCCGAGGGGTAGGCTGGACAGGGCCACTACCTTGGCTTTATCCACACCAAGTCCATACAGTTTCAAAGTTTAATTAGGGAAGAGTTAATAACATTTGCCCATATTTCAACTCATAATTGTTGTGTGGTCTTGTCATTTCATGGGTTGGCAGGCAATAACAAATACTTTTTTTACATCAATGAAACAGAGGGTAACTTCTGTCTTATGGAGTTACGTGATTTAGACTCCTCTGAGAGATAGGCAAATTTCACAGTTTCCTTTTCTCCTTCAACTATCTTTAAAAACCCCAAACTTTAAGTTCTTTCTGCTTGAATTATAAAGGAATATGTGGATATGATCCAGTTCTTATATATATATATATATATATATATATATATATATATATATATATAACAACCATTCAAAGATCTCAACTAATGTGAATGGAGTGTGTATTCTACAACATACAACGAACCCCTGTGCAATTAGATAAAGTGTGTATTGTCTCTTTCAGCTTCTCCTTCAAAGGGAAAATGATTCCTTGAAGACTTGAATGATTCCCTGAAAGTTTCCAAACTATATCAATACTACAGAAGAAATGACCTCTTCTCAGCATCGCACACCTCTCTTATTGATCATTCTTTCCCAAGAAAAAGAGTTAGTTCCATCATGTGATTTCTTATTGTTGGCATTGTTTGCTAAGGTGTGTATTTTTTTCCTCTTTAAATGCTAGGCTTCACGGTGATAGTTCTCACTCTATTTTAGCTCAAACCTGAGGCAGAATAGATAGGAGAGCCGCTTTCATTTCCAATGGCCTCTTTCGTGAATATTGGAGCAGTCATCCAGAAAAGTTTTTTTGCTGGGGAAAAAGAGCTTCTCTTTCATGAGATAGGTTGAGGACCCTTGTTGAAGGCTGTTTGCACAGTAGGGGTTATCAATTCCTTCAAATTTCAGCTGCTGCCTCCATAGGAGTGTGTTTGTTGAGGGGTTTTGTTGGATGAGAGCAAGTTAGAGACAAAAGGCACCAGAAGCAACAACATGAATAACTGTTCCTTCACAAGTAAGAAGTTGAGAGGAAACAGTCTTCCAAAGTGGGTTATTGTAAGTTTCTGGGCTGTCTGGCCATGTTTCAGAAGCATTCTCTCCTGACGTTTCTCCTGCATCTATGGCAGGCATCCTCAGAGGTTGTGAATCTTTCAAACTGCTTAAATTAGTATTGTGTATTCTGTTTAGATCTTTAGCTGGAAAGCACAATCACACTTATGAACTTTGTTGTTGTTTTTAGTTAATGCTTAGATCAGGGGTCCTCAAACCTTTTAAGCAGAGGGCCAGGTCACAGTCCCTCAAAACTGTTGGAGGGCTGGATTATAATTTGAAAAAAATATGAATGAATTCCTATGCACACTGCACATATTTTATTTGTAGTGCAAAACCACTTAAAAACAATACAATAATTAAAATGAAGAACCATTTTAACAAATATAAACTTTGTTCTTGTAGGTTTTTTCGGGCTATATGGCCATGTTCTAGAGGCATTTCTCCTGACGTTTCGCCTGCATCTATGGCAAGCATCCTCAGAGTATTTATTAACTTATTAGTATTTCAATGGGAAGTGTGGGTCTGCTTTTAACTGATGAGATAGGATTGTTGTTGTTGTGTGCTTTCAAGTCATTTCAGACTTAGGTTGACCCTGACCGAGGGCCGGGTAAATGACCTTGGAGGGCCGTATCCGGCCCCCAGGCCTTAGTTTGAGGACCTCTGGCTTAGATTATAGGCTTGTTTTTTTTATTTTTGTGTGTCTTCAAGTGTTTTCCAACTTGTGCAAAGCCCAACATGAATCTTTCATTGAGTTTCCTGTGGTTGAGAGTGTGACTCATCCAAAGTCACTCAATGGGTTTTTTCCATGGTCACCTGTTTTCCATTCCCAGCAGGCAGCTAACATTGTCTTTTTTACACATGTTTCTTAATGTTTTATGCTAGTGGTTTATTTCCTAGATTATACAAGAAGGACTTTGTTGTTGTTGTTGTTGTTGTTGTTGTTGTTAGAATCATAGAATCATAGAGTTGGAAGAGACCTCATGGTCCATCCAGACCAACCCACTGCCAAGAAGCAAGAATATTGCATTCAAAGCACCCCTGACAGATGGCTATCCAGCCTCTGTTTAAAAGTCTTCAAAGAAGGAGCCTCCACCATACTCCGGGGCAGAGAGTTCCACTGCTGAACAGCTCTCACAGTCAGGAAGTTCTTTCTAATGTTCAGATAGAATCTCCTTCCTTGTAGTTGGAAGCCATTGTTCCATTGTGTCCTAGTCTCCAGGGAAGCAGAAGCAGTTGCTGATGTTGTTGATGTTGTTGTTATTATTATTATTATTATAAAAGTTAATGATTACAGTTTGGTCCTCATATCTGTGGGGTTCTTGTACTTACCATGAAAATAAAAAAACTGCAGATGAGAGTGAATCCTTTCAAAATGAATGACTTCTAAGAGACTTCTAAGAGAAGCATATCATAAAATCACACTGGAGGACAGAAAATTCCTACACAGAAAATCTTTCTAGTATTTCTACGTCACCCAGCACATCTCTATGGTCAACACCTGATGGGAAAATGCCATAGACTTATGTTGGGCTTAGGAAATGCTTAGAGAGTCCTGGGATTTGGGTTGAAGTTACAAAGTCCCCAAATTTGGTTTAGAGTTACCTTCCAGTAAGTCCCAATCAGGGATCTACCCAATTATTGGATTGTCTTCAGGTGTTTGTCCAAGGAAAGATTGAGGAAGTAGTCTAGAGTAAACCTCAGCTGGAACCACATCAGGAGAAAATTTTCATCAGCTCAGAATTCATCCTATCTGGGTTTCTTGATGCCCAACAAACATGATTTTCAAGTATTTGCTAAGAATCTTTGAATATTCTCTCCATCCCTAACTCAAATAGGAGTCCCCAGAATCGGATTATACAGGACCCTCTTTTGACTGTATTGCCTTGCTTTGAATCCACTCTAACTCATGGTGTGTGCATATGAAAACATAAGCTGTTGAAAGCAGTGTGGGTATCTCCGAAGTGCTTAGGTCTATGCCACACGACATTCCATGCCCTTGGCTTTAAGATAAAAAACATTGTCATTCACGTCTTCTTGAGTCATTAAACTTCTCCCAGTTTTATGACAAAATGGAATTAGCAGCAAGTTCGTGATGGCACGGGTAGCCTGAGGCTGGCTTTAGCCATTGCTGTGACACGGCTCTAATAACAAAAGACTGCGAATGGTGTGTCATTAAGGCTGTCATTGCTGTGTGTGAGTTATGGCATGGCACCCATTTGGTTGTAGATGTAACACTTACTTGAGGTTATATCCTTGGCTGTGTGTTTCTGTGCTCACACAGACTAAGAAACCAAGGCCAAGATCTTACAACAAGAATGCATAGGGTAAATCTTGAAATGTGGCATTATATATTGAATTATAGAATGATAGAGTTGGAAGACACCCCTAGGGCCATCCAGTCCAACCTCCTGCAATGCAGGAATACATGATCCAAGCATACCTAATGGATGACCATTCAGTCTCTGTTCAAAAACCTCAAAAAAGACTCCACTATATCCCAAAGAAGCATATTCAAATATACAAAATGAGGGACGCCTGGCTCGAGAGCAGTATGTGTGAAAAAGATCTTGGAGTCCTCGTGGACAACAAGTTAAACATGAGCCAACAATGTGATGTGGTGGCAAAAAAAGCCAATGGGATTTTGGCCTGAATCAATAGGAGCATAGTGTCTAGATCTAGGGAAGTCATGCTACCCTTCTATTCTGCCTTGGTTAGACCACACCTGGAATATTGTGTCCAGTTCTGGGCACCACAATTCAAGAGAGATATTGACAAGCTGGAATGTGTCCAGAGGAGAGCAACTAAAATGATCAAAGGTCTGGAGAACAAGCCCTGTGAGGAGTGGCTTAAGGAGCTGGGCATGTTTAGCCTGAAGAAGAGAAGGCTGAGAGGAGACATGATAGTAATGTATAAATATGTGAGAGGAAGCCACAGGGAGGAGGGAGCAAGTTTGTTTTCTGCTTCCTTGGAGACTAGGACGCGGAACAATGGCTTCAAACTGCAAGAGAGGAGATTCCATCTGAACACGAGGAAGAACTTCCTGACTGTGAGAACCGTTCAGCAGTGGAACTCTCTGCCCCGAAGTGTGGTGGAGGCTCCTTCTTTGGAAGCTTTTAAACAGAGGCTGGATGGCCATCTGTCAGGGGTGATGTGAATGCAATATTCCTGCTTCTTGGCAGAATGGGGTTGGACTGGATGGCCCATGAGGTCTCTTCCAACTCTTTGATTCTATGATTCTATATTCCACTGTCAGATGGTTCTTATTACCAGTAAGATCTTCCTAATATTCAGGTGTAATCTCTTTTCCTGTAGTTAGAATCCATTGCTCCATGTCCTAGAATGTTACCGCATGAGGATTCTAAAATGGGTTCTACTGTCACAAAGTGTCCAGGAGTACACCTGTCTAGTAAGCATGGTTAGGTACTCTCAGAATTAGGAAAAATTAGGGGGAAATACCTCTTTGAAGCGATTTAGAAGTTTTTAAGGAAACCGGAAGTCCCTTTGCCCTTCCGAAGCTTTTTCCACCATTTTTGTTACGACTCATTAAGTGAGTCGGAAATGATTCAGCTTTTCCCCGCTTCTGGTCCCTGGCCTCAGCTCAAGCTAGAGAAGCCGATTTTAAACCAGAGAAGGAAGGAATTTCCTCCGCTGGCTTTTCCCCGCTTCTGGAGTAAAACAACTACTTTCAAAGTAAAGACCACTCAAGGAAACAGCAAATAATATTTTCAAACCATTAATGAAAGGATTTGGAAGTCTCCGAAATTTAGAAAAGTTTTGAACATTTTTTTTCTGTGAAAATCAGAATTGACTTTAGAATCGAACTACCAGCGCTCCTAAATCTGAGTTTTGAACCATTTTTTGGGATC
Organism: Anolis sagrei; assembly: GCF_037176765.1. NCBI lineage: Eukaryota > Metazoa > Chordata > Lepidosauria > Squamata > Anolidae > Anolis > Anolis sagrei. Next base: position 295,271,604 of record NC_090022.1, on the reverse strand, counting down.
AAACAAGCCTACTGTCTCTCCCCTTTCCTCATCATCCCCAACTTCATCTGCTCCCACACTAGGTTGCTCTCCCTGGTTGCAGCTCTCAAGAAGAAAACAATAAATAGAGTAGATTTGAATAAAGTGCTCCATTTTGCAAGCCAACTTATTGTGTCTTGTCTCATTATTTCCCGAGTTGGTCAGCAAACCACTCTGCATTTTCTATCAAAGGAGTACTTCTGTCTACTCTGCAATCTCTTGAACAGTATTTTCCCCCTCTGAGTATTCTCTTTTATTCACAAACTGTACATTGGTTATTATTACATTCAGTTCTTTATATAATAAGGAGAAAATGCATGGAGACAGCCTATGACACCGTTTTGTCTGTGTACTGAAAGGTACTTATCTTTTTATGTTTGCTAGCTACATATCATTTTCCTTCTTTCTTTTCTGTTCTTTGTTGAATGTTGTCATCTTCCCTCGCATAAACTTTCATCAGATTCTATGGCAAAAAGTTGGTCTTCTTGTTGATTCAGATCTTGAAAAGAATACTGTGATGTTTTGTTGTTCTTCGTTTGTTCAGTCATTTCCGACTCTTTGTGACCTCATGGACCAGCCCAGCCAGAGCTCCCTGTCAGCTGTCACCACCCCCAGCTCCTTCAAGATCAAGCCAGTCACTTCAAGGATGCCATCCATCTTGCCCTTGGTCGGCCCTTCTTCCTTTTTCCTTCCATTTTCCCCAGCATCATTCTCTTCTCTAAGCTTTCATTTCTTCTCATGATGTGGCCAAAGTGCTTCATCTTGGCCTCTACTATCCTTCCCTCCAATGAGCAGCTGGGCTTTATTTCCTGAAGGATGGACTGGTTGGATCTTCTCATGGTCCAAGGCACTCTCAGGACATTCCTCCAACACCACAGTTCAAAAGCATCTCTCTTCCTTCGCTCAGCCTTCCTTACGGTCCAGCTCTCACATCTATAGGTTACTATGGAGAATCCAAGGCACTCTCAGAACTTTCCTCCAGCATCATTACTGTGACGCCTTTAACAAATTAAAGGGGGAGAAGCTGGCATGTTTTTGGTTAGCCTCAATTAGAGTAGACCCATTTAATCAATTGATAAATGCTAAGCCAGCACATAGGTCTGAGACATTGATTAAATTGACTTGTTGTAGTTAGGAGTAACAGCAGTATTTAGTACTCCTAGGGACCACCAAATACAGCATTGCCCAAACATGAAGCAAGAAACATGAAATGCACTGCAGAGTAATTCAACCAGAGAACTCAGCCATAGCAGAGCACTTGAGGAACCAACCTGGACACAGAAATACTGGACCACTCCAACAACCACCATGTCAAATTATGCAGAAAAGCCATTGAAATCCACAAGCGTGTGGACAATTTCAACAGAAAGGAAGGGACCATGAAAATCAATAAAATCTGGCTAGCAGTACTAAAAAAAAACTCTAAAATTATAACTGTAAATAAAGAACAACACTCAAAAAGCAGGGGAATTCCAGACAAGAAACAATCAGAGCCAGCTAATCACCTCCCAACAAATGATTCCCCCAGGCAGATTTTGAAACTGTCAGGCTATTAAATGCTAATCAAGGTGGCCAATTGAAATATTCACACCCACCTCAAGCAGACAAGATTTTTCTCTCTCACCCTGGACAAATATAGAAACCCCATTTTCTAGTTTCCAATGGACCTCACAACTTCTGAGGATGCTTGCCATAGATGCAGGCAAAACTTCAGGAGAGAATGCTTCTGGAACATGGCCATACAGCCTGAAAACTCACAATAACCCACTATTTCAGATCTCTCACATTATTTGAGGAAAGAACTACATTTCCATAAGCTAACAGCCAATGCATTCATATAGTTCCATGACCTTTATTCGTTGCAACTTTCCATAGAGGAGATGAAGGTTGACAAGGCTTATGATACAACTGCTATTGCTTCTCCTACTTTCTAAACAATATCAATTGTTGTGCCCTTCTGCATTCAATAAAAATTACAGGTTTCTTTATTATTATTATTATTTCATGAAACAATGGCACTTGTCTCTGCTCATTGCATTTTCCCAAGCAACTTTCAGAAATGACCGCCTCGTCTTGCCATTAATGCAATTATTGCTATTGACGTCAAAGGAGGTAATGTCGGGTATGCCGACATCTCAATTCAAGCTAGCTTCGGTGAACATGGCATGATAAACACTTGCCGGCTTGTTTAGCTTGCCCATATTTTTTCTTTTAAATGAAAAATGAAAAAAGAATTCGGAGAGCAACTGAAATACAATGAAATAAAATCAGCTGCTAATTCAAAATGCATCTCGATAAATAAAAGCAATATTTATTGAAATGCATGGGTGAGAGATCAGCTGCAAATGTGAATGAGGTGCTGATAAATTCTCATTACCTGCTTCGGGCTGACAACTGAAATGGTCTGCTAAGCATCTGTTGGAAATTCAATCAACTACCTGCAAAATAGCAGACATTTTACGCCAAGGGAAAAAATAAAGTCAACAACAGGTAGAATAAATGTAAAGTTTTGTTTAATATTCAAGGATCTCACCACTTGCTGGTTTCAGATAGCAAGGTTGGAGAGGTAGGGTAGCAACATAGGAACGTCATGACTGAGGAATTGGAAAGGAGGTCAAGTTAATACAAGAGGAATGGAGGACACTAGGCCTGCCCTCCAGAATTGTGTGCTTTGACCTTCTAAAATGATGATGATTTCTTAGCCATCTCTTCTTATGAATCAAGATGCAGAATCAGAGAATCCTAGAATCACAGAGTGGGAAGAGATCTTGTGGGCCAGCCAGTCCAACCCTCTGCCAAGAAGCAGGAAAATCACATTCAAAGCACCCTTGACAATTGGCCACTCATTATAGCTTCCAAGCACAATTCAAAGTGCTGGCTTTGGCCTATTTAGCCCTTAACAGTTGTCCCAGTACGAACCACCTAGGATCTTAAGATCGTCCAGGGAGGCCCTGCTCACTGTCCCCCCCACCATCGCAATCACGGTTGGTGGGGACAAGAGACAGGGCCTTCTCTGTGGTGGCCCCTCGGCTACAGAATTTCCTCCCAAGTGAAATCAGATCCTCTCCTTCCCTCCTGACCTTAAAAAAAAAAGGTGAAATCCTGGCTGTGGGATCAGGCCTTTGATGACTAGACCGATGTGATGGTAGAGCTATGGTTTAATGGACTCAAATGGACTGTGTGTAGGAGAACGATTTAATTCTGGTGATTGTTCTAATGTTTTACTGTTTTTATGATGTTGTTATAATGTTTTATACTATTTTTTTAATCTAAGACGTATATTTATGCTTTTGTTGTCAGCCACTCTGAGTCCCTCTGCGGAGGTCAAGATAGGATGGGATATAAATGTCCAAAATAAACAAATAAATAAATAATATGACACATCAAAGCCATCAAAGAACAAATAAAACCAAAAGTGATATTAAGTACTCCTAAAAAAAAGTGATGATTCTATGTGGGGATAGTCTCTACCTGAGCTACAACTAAGATTTTACAAGGTTCTGGCACACTGGGCTTGATCCAACTGCCCATAATGCCAAAAATCCCTGAGATATTCTGGAATTCCCAACAAATGCAGCATTGCGCAGACATGAATCAAGGAACATGAGAGGCACTGCAGACCAATTCAAACAGAGAAGTCAGCCATAGCAGAGCACCTGATAAGCCAACCTGGACACAGCATATTATTGGAAAACACAGAAATGCTGGACCACTCTCACAACTACCATGTCAGGCTATTATATATCTGCAGAATGTCCAGGGTAGGAGAAAGAATTCTTGGGTTGTTATAGGTTTTTTTCAGGCTATATGGCCATGTTCTAGAGGTGAAACGTCAGGAGATAATGCCTCTAGAACATATAGCCCAAAAAACCCTACAACAGCCCAGTGATTCCAGACATGAAAGGGTTCGAAAATAGAAAGAATTCTTATCTGTTTGGGGTTACTGTGAATGTTTCAATTGGCCACCTTGATTAGCATTTAACAGCCTAGGTCTGGCTTCTTACTGCCTGGGGAAATCCTTTGTAAGAAGACGATTAGCTGGCCCTGATTGTTTCTTGTCTGGAATTTCCCTGTTTTTGAGTGTTGTTCTTTATTTACTGTTATGATTTTAGATTACTTTAAATATTGGCATTGACATTTTTCATTACTATATGTTCCAGTATCCTTTCTGAATTTTGCCTACCAGGTCACAATCATAGACCTTGGGGTTTGGATGTACCCCTTCCTCAAATGTTGGACACACACACACACACACACACACACAATGGAATTTGGAATGAATTGCACAGAGACCTGGGAGAGAAATCAGCAAAGGGAGAATGAAATCACTGGAGGATAAATTGTTCTTTGCACCTTCCCACCGTGTTGGACTTGCCCTTTTCTGACAAGGTCTTGGGGGACGATGTAGTTTATGAGGGCACCTCAAGTGTAATAAAGAAGCTGCAAGTGCAGAACAGGAACGGTTTGGTGCCCTTCAGGAGTGGATGAGCTTGAGCGCCTTGCAAGAATTGATGATATTAATTTGAATGATTATTATTATTAGCGCTTAGATGTCACAGTGGGGAGAGACCGGGGGGGGGGGGGGGGGGGGGAGGGAGGGAAAGGCTCCTTCCAAGACGCTTAATTAAAATGCAACATATCTTTTCCAGGAAATATGTCAGAAAAGAGCCAAAGAGACTCTTCCCTCTAAGCTAGAACTAAGACTTAGCCAAGAAATGATGTCAGAATATTTTCACTGTTTGCTGCACAGTTCCTTAGGATGGATAGTGGATACTGTATGCTGTTTGATGTCATTCTGTGACATTCAGCAGTACTTGGAATACAAGATTATGTCATACCTGTTGTTGTTCATTCATTCAGTCGTCTCCGACTCTTTGTGACCTCATGGACCAGCCCACGCCAGAGCTCCCTGTCAGCCGTCACCACCCCCAGCTCTTTCAAGGTCAGTCCAGTCACTTCAAGGATGCCATCCATCCATCTTGCCCTTGGTCAGCCCCTCTTCCTTTTGCCTTCCACTTTCCCCAGCATAATTATCTTCTCTAGGCTTTGCTGTCTCCTCATGATGTGGCCAAAGGACTTCAACTTTGTCTCTAGTATCCTTCCCTCCAGTGAGCAGCCGGGCTTTATTTCTTGGAGGATGGACTGGTTGGATCTTCTTGCTGTCCAAGGCACTCTCAGCACTTTCCTCCAACACCACAGCTCAAAAGCATCTCTCTTCCTTCGCTCAGCCTTCCCTAAGGTCCAGCTCTCACATCCGTAGGTGACTACAGGGAAGACCATGGCTTTGACTAGGCGGATCTTTGTTGCCAGTCTGATGTCTCTACTCTTTACTATTTTATCGAGATTGGACATTGCTCTCCTCGCAAGAAGGAAGCGTCTTCTGATTTCCTGGCCACAGTCTGCGTCTGCAGTAATCTTTGCACCTAAAAATACAAAGTCTGTCACGGCCTCCACATTTTCTCCCTCTATTTTCCAGTTGTCAATCATTCTTGTTGCCATAATCTTTTTTTTTTTTTTTATGTTTAGCTGCAACCCAGCTTTTGCGCTTTCTTCTTTCACCTTGCTTAGAAGGCTCCTCAGCTCCTCCTCGCTTTTGGCCATTAGAGGTATGTCATACCTAACAGTGTTCAATAGGTGACTTGCAATGGAATTTGTATTTAGCCACTTACAACAAGTTGTTGTGAGCTCTTTGATGTTGTTTACCAAGAAAGGCCAACAAGCCTAAAAGAAGTTGAAAGTATCTCACATTCAAAAGGAATTTAAGATATATCAAAGTCAGGAAACAAAGGAAGAGTAATTGCTACTGTTTTGCCAGAAAAGGAGTCGGCAAGGGAAGGTTTCAGCCATGAAAATGATCTCTTTCTGTATAACTTGCAATTAGCAACCAGAAAGAACCGATGGCTACAGCAAATGTAGGTACGTCAGCTGTGACTTAGTAATGCATTCAACCATCAGCTTAATTTTATATGTGGGAGTGAGAGCATGAAGGATGACAGGATCAATTTGGAAGCTAAAATGAATGGATTAGTAGAAGTAGATGCATTATTTATTTATTTATTTATTTATTTATTTCAGATATTTGTACCCTGCCCTTCTCAACTCCCGGGGGGTGGGGGGACGGGGGGGACACTCAGGGCGGCTTCCTCCAATATACACATAATAAAATTCTACACATTCAATTTACACAGTGGTCAACGCTCTTGTTAACTCCCGAATAGATTACTTCAACACACTCTATGTGGGGTTGCCTTTGAAGACTGTTTGGAAACTCCAACTAGTCCAACAGGCCGCTGCTAGACTACTCACTGGAGCATCATACAGGGAGCACACCACCCCCCTGTTATGTCAAGAACAATGGACAATGACGACTAAAGCTTTGGAAATGGACTATGATAAGCGGAATGAATTTATTAATTACAGACTTGGCAAAACGATGGCCACCAGGCTGGCTTTTTATTGTATTTGTATTGTATTTTTATTCTATTAATGTAATGTTTTAATTGTTATAATTATTGTTATTGTGTATTTTATTGTGTGAATTGTAGGGATCAATGTATGCCAGTTGGAAGCCACCCTGAGTCCCCCTTAGGGGGTTGAGAAGGACAGGGTAGAAATACCCGAAACAAACAAACAAACAAACAAACAAATACATAAAGCACAGTTCAAAGTGCTGGTCTTGACCTATAAAACCCTATACGGTTTTGGCCCAGTGTACCTGTCCAAATGTATCTCCTTCTACATCCCACCTCGGAGTTTAAGATCTTCTGGGGAGACCCTGCTCTTTGCCTCGCCTCTGTCGCAAACGCGCTTGGCGGGGACGAGGGACAAGGTCTTCTCAGTGGTGGCCCCCCGCCTGTGGAATTCACTCCCCAGTGAAATTAGATTATCATCGTCCCTCCTTTCCTTTAGAAAGAAGTTAAAAGCATGGATGTGGAACCAGGCCTTTGGGTAATCTTGCTGACAATGACAGCGACAATGATGACAATTGCTATAGAAATGGACTATGGGCATACTTGATGGAGTCTCTAACTACAGAATTCAGCAGAGATAAGGCCACCAGACTGTTATTGAAACAGAAAGAAATTTTAATTAATTAATGTAATTATTAGATTTTATTATGTATTTGATTATGTGTACATTGGAGGCATTGCATTGTTAAAACTGTGATCATGCTATGTGGGTGTCCGCTGCCTTGAGTCCCCATGGGGAAAAGGGAAGAATATAAATACAGTAAAATAAACAAATAAATAAACAATCAAAGACTGGTAGACATAAATTACCACCATTACCCTGAACATAGATGGAAGAGGCTCCCCTTTGGCTTTGAAAAAATATTACTTTATTTCACATCAAAAGCATGGCCAGGTAGTTATACATCCAGTTCTTTGCAACTGCAGTCACTTTACTCTATTTATTTATTTTATTTATTTATTATTTATTTGCTTTATTTTTATACCGCATTTTTCAGCCTAATTCGGCGACTCAATGCGGTTTACAGTACAATTTATATAACAATCACAATTAGTTAAAACACAACATATATAACAGACAATACAAACAACACAACATAGTCATCAATGCCTCAGTGAAAATCAGATTCCGTTCTCATAATCCTTCTACCATTTCCTTGTTCATTTATACCGTCTTCCTGAGTTCAGTTGCATTGTTAGCAAAACGCTTGTTCATAGGGCCACGTCTTGACCTTCCTCCGGAACGCCAGCAACGAAGGGGCCTGCCTGATGTCTACGGGTAGGTATTCGATAGCTGAGGGGCCACCACCAAGAAGGCCCTGTCACTCGTCCCCGCCAACCGCGCTTGTGACGCAGGCGGGACCGAGAGCAGGGCCTCCCCGGACGATCTTAACGTCCTAGTCGGTTCATAGGTGGAGATGCGTTCGGAGAGGTAAATGGGGCCGGAACCGTTTAGGGCTTTATAGGCTAAAGCCAGCACCTTGAATTGTGCCAGGTAGCAAATTGGCAGCCAGTGGAACTGGCTCAGCAGTGGAGTGGTGTGCTCTCTGAGTGCCGCTCCCGTTAGCAACCTGGCTGCCGAACGCTGGACCATCTGAAGCTTCCAGGCAGTCTTCAAGGGCAACCCCATGTAGAGCGCGTTGCAGTAATCTATGCGGGATGTAACCAGAGCGTGGACTACCGTGGCCAAGTCAGACTTCCCAAGATACGGGCGCAGCTGGCGCACAAGTTTTAATTGTGCAAATGCTCCCCTGGAAACTCTATAGAAGGTTGTTATAATGCTATTGGAATAGAAATAGGCAAGATAGTAGAGATGATTCTTCTGAAATTCTCTTTCTTCGTATAAGAATAGAACACAATCTTATACCAAATAAGTCATTTTGTTTGTCTGTTCCAGCAGTGTTGACTTTGGTGGTGGATTTTTCCAAGCTTCAGACAGAAAATCATGTCCAGATTCTTCAAACTGAGGTCATCTCTGCAAGCGTCAAGGATCTCTTTCATATGATTCATGTTGTCTTTTCATTGAGCATTGATCACTTTTCAAAAATATTACAAGCACCCTGACTCAGAAGAGGAGCCTTCAGAAGAAGGTGGATTCATTGTGTCTGGAGTCCTTCAGCCTCCTGCTATTCTTGTGTTATACTACGTTCCCCCTAAACAGACGTCTGAGACAAGAGCGAATGCACTTGATTAGCTAAATTGACCAAGCTTCTCCATCAAACGAAGTATGAGAAATGAGAGATGACACCAGAAACATTTCTCAGCAATCTCTGACCACCCCAAGTCAGAAATCACACTTGGTGCTGTTCTGGTCCAAAAAAGGAATCTTTGTCTGCAATCATGACCAGAGCAAACTAATGGCACAGATATGTCCTTCTCCTTCTGTACTTTAGTCTGTGATCATGACCAGAGCAGACTAATGGTACAGATATGTCCTTCTCCTTCTGTACTTGAGTGTGCGATCATGACCAGAGCAGACTAATGGTACATATGTCCTTCTCCTTCTGTACTTGAGTGTGCGATCATGACCAGAGCAGACTGATGGTACAGATATGTCCTTCTCCTTCTGTACTTGAGTCTGCGATCATGACCAGAGCAGACTGATGGTACAGATATGTCCTTCTCCTTTTGTACTTGAGTCTGCGATCATGACCAGAGCAGGCTGATGGTACAGATATGTCCTTCTCCTTCTGTACTTGAGTCTGCGATCATGACCAGAGCAGACTAATGGTACAGATATTACCTTCTCCTTCTGTACTTGAGTCTGCGATCATGACCAGAGCAGACTAATGGTACAGATATGTCCTTCTCCTTCTGTACTTGAGTCTGCGATCATGACCAGAGCAGACTGATGGTACAGATATGTCCTTCTCCTTTTGTACTTGAGTCTGCGATCATGACCAGAGCAGGCTGATGGTACAGATATGTCCTTCTCCTTCTGTACTTGAGTCTGCGATCATGACCAGAGCAGACTAATGGTACAGATATTACCTTCTCCTTCTGTACTTGAGTCTGCGATCATGACCAGAGCAGACTAATGGTACAGATATGTCCTTCTCCTTCTGTACTTGAGTCTGCGATCATGACCAGAGCAGACTGATGGTACAGATATGTCCTTCTCCTTTTGTACTTGAGTCTGCGATCATGACCAGAGCAGGCTGATGGTACAGATATGTCCTTCTCCTTCTGTACTTGAGTCTGCGATCATGACCAGAGCAGACTAATGGTACAGATATGTCCTTCTCCTTCTGTACTTGGTCTGCGATCATGACCAGAGCAGACTAATGGTACAGATATGTCCTTCTCCTTCTGTACTTGAGTCTGCGATCATGACCAGAGCAGACTAATGGTACAGATATGTCCTTCCTTTTGTACTTGAGTCTGCGATCATGACCAGAGCAGACTAATGGTACAGATATGTCCTTCTCCTTCTGTACTTGAGTCTGTGATCACGACCAGAGCAGACTAATGGTACAGATATGTCCTTCTCCTTCTGTACTTTAGTCTGTGATCATGACCAGAGCAGACTAATGGCACAGATATGTCCTTCTCCTTCTGTACACCTCACATTCCAAGATGGAGCCCCATTAATTTAGCCTTCCTCTTGCATTCTCAGTCATCTGAGAGCCTATGCGAATTTATGCTCCCATTTCTATGAAAATCAATGTTTCCCACACATCTAAACAAGCACCAATCTGAATCAATCGTTCAAAGCCGAGGAGGGTTAAATATTTAAACAAGCTATGTATTGAAATGCATTTTTAATGCTGTGGAGTCATTCTGTTGAAAGATCGCTTGAGAGTCTTCGTTATTGAGTGGAGAGAGAGGAATGTGGCATTGTCGGAACAGATGGAGCAGCTGCATTCCCGCTTCCCCCTCTTTTCTTACCCCCTGTGGGGTAAATTCAAGTGACACTCCTCTGCAGAAGTCATCTCTTCCAGACCAAGATGTTCAGAGGCAAGGCTTGTTGTCGCCCCATCCTTCAAGATGGATCCTGCTTAAGGAGTCAAACGTTGTTTGCAATCTCCTGTTTTTAGATGCTTTAATTTGGGGGACGGAGGTGGGGAGGAGGAGGAGGGAAGAAACATTTGGAGGGAACGAGCTTTGATTCCCTGTGACTTAAATTGCGACGATTATGTGGTGTCATTATGCCATCTGCAATTGCCTAGGCTAATTTCAAGGTGGCAATTTCTTTCTCGGCTCTCCACCTCCTGTATGGTATTGGGGGTGTGAGGGTGGAGGGAATGGTATCGGAGTTGGGAGGAGGGGAACTGTCAAGGCATGTTGATGATTATAAATTAAAACAGACAAAGGGAAAACAAGGACAGTTAGGGCTGTCACACACCAAGGCAGGAGTTGAAGCTGATGCTTGACAATTTTGCAGCTGTGGTGTGGAGAAGCCACATGCTGTGTGAAGCCCCTGCTAAGGGCTTCTCTGACTCATACTCCTCCATCTAAAATCCTGGAATGGATATGCAGAGTTGAATAGGATCCATCTCGAGGTCATGAAAGCTAACTTACGTATATATGGAAAATATCTGGGGATGTTTTTCCCCCCAACCAAATCAGAAGGATTCCAGACAGAGCCCTTGCACTTTGTTTGATTTACTGCGAATCTGTAAGCAATGATACTAACAAATGCACAATCAGTTGTGCAATATTGCGATTCAGAAGAAGGGCAGCGTACTTCAATCATTTTTGTAACTACCTAAGTATAGATTTTGACCTCAGCCAAACACTATTTATTTATTATTTATTTACCATATTTATATACTGCCTTTCGCAGCCTGAAGGCAACTCAAGGCGGTTTATAGTCGGCAACCATTCAATGCCCCAATACCATAAAATAAAATTTAAAATATTAGCATATAATATAAAGCCATACAAAACCAATACAAACATATTATCATCAGCATCTTCTTATTAAAACCGTCCAGTCACATCGTGATACTTTAGGGATGAGAAGATTTTCCCTTCTTATTTGAAGTAGGCTAGAATTGTAATTGGAACTTAAACTTTTGTAAATTTCTTTACATTTGTATAAAACTGAATTAAGTAACTTTGCAATTTCCATATTCATCAAAGGCCTGCTGTTGTATTACACCATATGGGCTTCCAATACTCAAGGATAGTGTGACCAAGATGCCATGTCCTGGCCTGAAATGCAATGGGCCCAAATGCACATTGGGAGTTTGACTGTGCACACCAGGCACTAACCAGGAAGTGCTGGATCACATTAAGAATATCTGATACACACCAGAAATATTCTGTTTGTATCACAAGTACCTGATGTGTATTAGAACATTCTTGTGGTGTTCGGAAGTCCACCGTCATAAATCTCTAGCAGGACTTTGTTGTACTCCTACAATGTATTTATGAACTCATAAAGCTACAAAATGTAGGCTGACATGTAGCATCTTGGCCATCATCTTTCCTGCTTCCCAAATGTTTAGCCTAAGGAAAAAGGTCAGGTCAGCTTGAGGTGCTGATTTAACTCCACAGAAACTCTATCCAGCTCTTGCTCATGCACAGGACAACTGGGTTGCTATAAGTTTTTGAGGCTGTGTGGCCATGTTCCAGAAGCATTCTCTCCTAATGTGTTGCCTGCTTCTATGGCAAACATCCTCAGAGGTTGTGAAGTCTGTTGGAAACTTAGAAAATGGGTTTATATATCGGTGGAAGGTCCAGGCTGGGAGAAAAAACTCTTGTCTGTTTGAAGTAGGTGTGAATGTTTCAATTGCCCACCTTGAACCAGCCTGGACACAGCATTTTACCTGAGAACACAGAAATGCTGAACCGCTCTAACAACTACCGTCTCATAATGCACAAAGGCACTGAAATCCAAATGAAGCATGTGGACAATTTCAACAGAAAGGAAGAAATGATGAAAATGAGCAAAATCTGGCTACCAGTACTAAAAAAAACCCTCTAAAATCATAACAGTAAATAAAGACAAGCGGGTTCCAGAGAAGAATCAATCAGGGACAGCTAATCATCTCTCAACTAAAGATTTCCCCAAGCAGTAGGAACCACTCCTTGAAAACTTCTGGACCATTCAATGCTAATCATGGGTAGTCAATCAAAACATTCACACCTTCCTCCAACAGAGAAGAGTTCTTTCTCCCATCCTGGGCAGTCCACAGATATATAAACCAATTTTCCTAGTTTCCAACAGACCTCTGAGGATGTCTGCCATAGATGCAGATGAAGCATCAGGAGAGAATGCTTCTGGAACATAGCCATACAGCCTGAAAAACTTACAGCAACCCATGATTCCAGCCATGGAAGCCTTCTACAACACATCACCAGGACAACTGTTTTATTGAACACCACTGTTTGACCAGAAAAAAGAAACTCTTGCTAGGTAACTTGCAGAACAAAATACCTCCCTTCTACTCGAAATAAATTTGCTCTAATATGAAATCCAGTTGTCAGTTGTTGAGAGTAATCTGGCTTCCTTCCAGCTACCTTGCTTGGTGCTTAGTTTTGATTTACATGTTATACCTGCTCTGTGGGATGCTGGTTTTTTTTTAATTGATAGACATTATTTCTGGACAGTAGGAGGCCCTCCTTCATGTTGGCAATATGAGAAGACCCATACTAGGTAGCATGAGCCCATTTGGTAGCTCTTGCCAATCAAGATATTAATTCCTGGAAATATGAATAATACTAGAGCAAGGGAGGAGGTGCAGGGTGGTCTCCTCCCAGTTGTTCTGCGGCTTCTAAGACCTAACATCATGCAGCGGATTGTGTTGCCTGGGCGCTCTCACAGAGCTATCATAAGAAAACTTATCTAAATCATGGAGATAAACAAATTAAGGTCCCAGGATGTCTTATAATAAGAAGATAGTGCTTGTTTATTATTTTCTGAGGGGTCTCTGAAGCTCAGATTAAAATTCCTTGGAGGACATTGAGCAGTTGCTAATTAGAACCAAACTATGCATTCAAGAGACCCAGGTCACCAAAGTTAAACTAGGGGAAATAGGTATGTATTGAAAGCCTGAAGAACTGAAACAGGTGGGAGTTTTTGGTCTGAAAGAATCAAGGAATAATCTTGCGTGACTAACAAAGAGTTGGACGTCCAGTGGCATCAACCACCGAGTTTCACAAGCAAAAGGTTGATTGATTTATTCAGGACAATCGTCGTATCACTCAGAGAGAAAATTCAAGCATAATTGGCATTTAACAAGAACGTGTGGGTCACATTATTGCTTTGTTTGGCTTTCGGAAGATCTGTGCATGATGGGTTGTGGAAACAAAGTGTCGACTTCTTCCGTGACGGCTTCAGAAACTTGTCTGTCATTGGCAGAAATGTATCCAATTGTCTGGTGATTATGTCAAAAAGCAAAGAGTGGTAGTTAAAGAGCAGAAATAATTCTAAGGATTATTTCTGTGTTTGATTTATTAAAATATTCCCAACTAAACCCAAGTAACAAAGGTGGAGGCATTACTTTTCATTCAACCCTTGTATATTTTCTGATGGCCTTTGGTGACCCCTCTGAAACCCCCTTGCAACCCCAGGGGACCTGACCCCTAGGTTGAGAAATGCTGTCACAAACCTTCAGTTTTTCAGTTTTAATAGGACATTATTTTGTCCATATTCTTTCCCTCAGTTTATAGCATCAAGCCAAAGAAATATAACTAACCATTTAGATCAGTACTTCTCAACTTTCCTAAGGAACCCTTAATATGGTTCCTCATGTTGTGGTCACCCCTAACCATAAAATTATTTTGGTTGTTACTTCATAACTGTAATTTTGCTATTGTTATGAATTGTAATGTCAATATCTGATATGAAGGATGTATTTTCATTCACTGATGGGGTTGAGGGGGGGGGGATTGATTTTGTCATTTGGGAGTTGTAGTTGCTGGGATTTATAGTTAACCTGCAATCAAAGAGCATTTTGAACTCCACCAACAATGGACTTGAAGCAAACTCGGCACACAGAACTCCCATATTGGAAGAGTTTAGTGGGCATTGACCATGGGTTTTGGAGTTGTAGTTCACCTACGTTCAGAGAACACTGTAGACTTAAGCAATGATAGATCTGGACCAAACTTGGCATGAATACTCAACATGCCCAAATGTGAACACCAGTGTAGTCTGGGGATACAGACCTTGACATTTGGGAGTTGTAGTTGTTGGGATTTATAGATCACCTACAATCAAAGAGCATTCTGAATCCCACCAACAACAGAATTGGGCCAAACGTCCCACACTTCCAATGACCATGTGTTTTCTGATGGTCTTTGGTGACCCCTCTGACACCCCCTCGTGACCCCCACAGGGGTCCCGACCCCCAGGTTGAGAAACACTGATATAGATGCTCTTAACAAGTTAGCCATTGGTTAAGCATTCTTTCTTTGATCCTACTGTGGGATTGATGGATATCTGCCATCTTAATTAAATAAAAAAGATGAAATCCAGTATATCCATGTGTATCATATTCCTGGTTAGCCACTGGTATCCATAATGAAAGGTATCCATAATGAAAAGCTTGGAGGTCTTCCAAAAGGAGAAATGTGGCAGGAGCTCACATTCCAGTTTAGTGACCAAGCAAACAAAAGGGCTACAATGTGGCAAGAAAAAAGAGATTGAAAATGGGGCTGAATAGATGGAAGGCCAGCCATCGCTAGAAAAAGCATCCGGCACTTTGTTTACATTCAGTATCACCCGAATGCAATTTGAGAGGTTCACTTCTAATCTAGTTTAGGCTGTGATGATAACAGCTTCAATTTATACAATCAGGGCTGAGTGCCGAGAGACATCGCATTCCCCTACATCAAAGGTAATTATTATTTTTATAGTTCAATTAGCAAACATTACATTTCTGTTTTCCTCGCTAAGATGGCACTACCTAATTTAACAATAGCATACTTATCCCCGCTCCCGTACTGGGGACATGATGTTATGATAATGGGCTTCATAAGACCCATTGATTCTTTCCGAACAGCTACGCTTCCTGAGTTTGCACTCTTCAATCCCATTTTAAAAGCATTTCCCAGCTAGATGATTCACCATGCAGATTCCCACTACCTCATCACATGGAAATATAGATTTTTACTCGAGACCAGCAGGGAGTGATTTAGATTGCTATTTGGGATCAATGAAGGTGCAAAAGCAGATTTGGGAATTTGGAAGATAAAATTTCTCAGGGCAGATGATATCCATACCAACTATGAGCTAGGTTCAAGTGTTCAATAATAAGGGTGGGAAAAACTCTTCATTGTACAATTGCACTTGATCAAATAGTTTCTCTTTATGGGGGACACCACAAATTTAGATACCTTCCTGTCAGAAGCTGAGATGAATAACATGCTCAACTATTTGGACTGCCCAAATTCAATGGCTCCAGTCCACTTGGTTTCATGTATCCATGCACAATCCAGGAACATATTCCCTATGGATATGGGGTAATGAGGGATACGGGGCAATGCTGACCAAAAGGTTGGTGGTTTGAGTCCGGGAAACGAGTATGAGCTTCTGCTATTAGGCCCAGCTTCTGCCAACCTAGCAGTTCAAAAACATGCAAATGGGAGTAGATCAATAGGTGCCACTTGTCACAAGAAATTCAATGTGCAGATTTGACAAATATGAATTTAATATGATGTGTGGGAATGAATGGAAGGATGGAAGGATGTGTGGTTGGAGTTAATAATTTTGGAAACACCAGTATAATATTAAGGCCTGCAATGACTAGCTACCTGCTTTCTGGAACTGTGATCAAAACCTGCTAATGAGAATTGATAAGAACTGTGACAATGGTTCTTTCAAGTTAAGGAAATGTTTGCAACATTTCTTATGTTAAAAAGGAAGTCAACATAACATCAACACCAATCAAGAAGATCAACATCTAGCCAGGAAACTGAGATGGATCCAGGATGGAAGACGTCTATCATTCATTTACAACTTTGGGGTGACATCAACAGATTATTCCTATAAAATACTCCATCTAATAATACTCAAAGTGTGACAGACTGAGATGCTGTTCACCTGCTATGCTCTTCTCCATGGGAAAGAGAAAAATTGTGTATTTGGAGAGTGTTAGATATGCTATGGGAAAGCATGATTCTGGTCACTTTGGGGCTTCTTTTTCAAGGGAAAAGGAAGAAGTGTGCTTTTGAAGTCTTAGATTTTGTGCAGGGAGTCAGGTTCTGCTGTATGGGAAACAGAGATCAGGTCCTTGGCACTGTTCTTAGGGAAAGAAGTTTTGGCATTTCGGTGTTTTGAAGTTTTGGCATTATGGAAGTAGTTATGGAACTATGCATTGGCAGGCTGCAGGAAATCAGGGTCTGGCCTAAGAGGTGCTTCTCCAAGGAGGGAGAAAATGATATGGTAATACTTGAATGCCTGAGGATGAATGCGTGTACATGTGATGTGAACGTTGCGAAAAAAGCAATTCCCCTTTGTTGTTTTTTTAACCAATGTAATTGTAAATCCAATGTAGTTGCATGTCTAAATGTTTTTCTGTAATCTGATATACCCTCTCACACTGGAAATTGCAATAAAAAGAACCCATGCTTTGAAGTTATTGAAAAGTCATTGATGACACGCTCTGGTGGGAAGGTAACAGCGCCCCATGCAGTCATGCTGGCCACATGACTAGGAGGTGTCTACAGACAACACCTGCTCTTTGGCTTAGAAATAGGGATGAGTACAAACCCCCGAAGTCAGACATGACTAGACTTAATGTCAAGGGAAACCTGTACCTTTACCATACGGGGCAATGCTATATTTGCAAAGATAGGTATTCAAAATTCTGGGGAAAAATCTGAAATCCAAAGCAGTTCCAGTCCTAAGTGTTTTGGGTAAGGGATACTCAACCTGTAGCATATGTTTTCTAGGGACAGGTGGAGAGTTTTGGCAATGAATGAGAAGGCAGTAAAATGACAGAGATAGAAACTGTGGTCCCCAAGGGACTGATCACAATAATTCTATGAAAAAGATTTACCATCTTTGGAAACAAATGGATAAACACAGGGCTATTTGCAGGTATTCTGAATGATGGCCAAGTCCCCTAGGAGCAAACGGTAGCTCTGTACTATAGTGTGCTTTATTTGCTCTCTTTCCATTTAATTATTTATTTTCAAAACCTTGGTCAGCAATGCAAAAGTTGCATTAAACTTTAAAAGCTTCATTCTAAAATGGTTTCAACAGGAAAAAGATATTCATATTCTGTGCATATATGCCACTTCTGATTTTTTTTTTTTTGCCTACAGATATTTTCAAGGCAAAAAAGTGTGTTTTCCTCCTGTCCGCATGGATGTGAAAAGTCACCACATTTGGTACTCCTTACTTACTTAGGCTGTTCCTCATAGCCCAATGATAATGGTCCTACAAGTTTGGTGTCTTGGCAGTGGGTTCGTAGGTGGCTGTGGAGCCCTATACTTGATCCACATGTTGTCCCACAGTAAGGACATCGGTTTCCAGGTGGAAGGTGGTCCCGGTCTGAGTTGGCTTGATGTGCCTTCCTCTTGGAATGGTTCTCCCTTTCACCCTCCAATTGTGCCTCATCGAATTCTGCAGCACTGCTGGTCACAGCTGACCTCCAGTTAGAGAGCTCAAGGGCCAGGGCTTCTGAGTTCTCGGTTTCTATGCCACAGTTTTTAAGGTTGGCTTTGAACCCATCTTTAAATCTATTTTCTGTCCACCAACATTACATTTTCCATTCTTGAGTTCAGAGTATAGTAACTGTTTTGGGCGATGGTGATTAGGCATCCAGATAATATGGCCAGTCCAGCGGAGTTGATGGTGTAGGAGCATCTCATCAGTGCTGGTAGTCTTTGCTTCTTCCAGAACGTTGACACTTGTCCACCTCTCTTTCCAAGAAATTTGCAGGATTTTCCAGAGGCAACAATGATGGAATCGCTCTAGGAGTTGAGTATGATGTCTCTAGACAGTCCACGTTTCGCAGGCGTATAGCAGGGTTGGGAGGACAGGAACTTTATAAACTTTTAGGTACTCCATGTCCACAGTTATTCATGCCATTTTTGAAATAATTATTATTCTATTGTTTCATTTCTTCAGTGATTTAAAAAATAAAAATATAGGACTACTTCATGTGCAGAAGTTATTAATACTTTGCATGTTTTAAACTGTATATATATGTGTGTGTTTGGGTTAGCTACAGTAACACTGGAGCAGCCTATTTCAGAGATCCTCAGTCAGCGTTACCATGGAGACCAAGGCAAGCTGGCAGAAGGAGAAGTGGGAGGAGCCAAGTGGAGAGAGTTTTGAAAACAGACAGTTTGAGAGGCAGTTAGGAGTTGATTTTGCATCTGAGAGGAGTAAAAGAGTGGAAGAGAAGAGTAGAGTGGGAGAGTGAAGTGTGAAGCAAAGAATTGTGGCTTTGGGGAAGCCTGAATAGCTACTGGAGGTTTCTCAGTCTAAGGAGGTTGAAAGGAGAAACATAGCCAGTTTTCTTTAGTCAAGGGAAAGGCTAAAGGATAAGCTTGTTAATTTATTTGATCAAGGAAAGATCAAATAGGGAAGATATTCCTGTACTGAAACATTGTTTAGTAACAAGAGCTTCACCTCAGTAAGATACTGTGTAACCTGGAAGAGTGAAATGTTTAACTAACCAAGTATTATTCAAAGTTCCATAAAATAAGTTACAATCTTGCAACCACACGCTTTGTACTCAATAAACCCGTTAACTTTTGTTGAAGACAGTCTCATCTTCATCCATTCTGCATCTGTATTGCCATATCTCACAGTAATACCTCATATATCACGTTGGTGGCGGTTACCATAGATTGCATATAACAATTGGCCTCCACTATACCAGTTGGTGGCAGAATTCAGAGAAATAAACAATAATTCCCCCCTACTCTCCTGTCACACAACAGCATGTGTGCTTTCTCTCTACTCTGATCACCTCCTCGCACCTCCCATCTCTTCTCTCTCTCTCTTTCAATGTTTGAGCAGGTGTAATACTTGGTTTTGTCTCCTTTTAAAATTGTACTAAATGATAACCAAGCCTATTATGTTTATAAATTATTTAAACAATTCTTGAATTGATATCATCCCAGTCTGTTTTAAATTGTTTGGCTGTTCTATTGTGTTTTGTATGCCTGATATCGTGTTTTAATAGTCTTCCTAGAAGACTGTCTGAATGGTATTTGGCTTATCTGCTAGGAGATACTACAAAAACATGTAACAAAAACTGTTGCAATGTTTATTTTCTCTGCTGCCAAAATTTTATGACTAAGACACATACAGAGATCACACAATAGCTGTGATGATTTCCTGAAAGTTCTGTTTTAACTGTATGATGTCACTAGCTAATGGGAGTTTTAGTTGCTGGGATTTATAAATCACCTACAATCAAAGAGCATTCTGAACTTCACCAACGATAGAATTGAACCAAACTTGGCACATAGAACTCTCGGGACCAACAGACAATACTGCAATGGTCTGGTGGGCATTGACCTTAAGTTTAGGAGTTGTCATTACATCCAGAGAGCACTGTGGACTCAAACAATGATGGCTCTGGACCAAACTTGACACAAATACTCAATAAGCCCAAATATGAACACTGGTGGAGTTTGAGGAAAATAGACTTTGAACTTTGGGAGTTGTAGTTGCTGGGATTTATAGTTCACCTACAATCCAAGAACCCCTTGAACCCCACCGATGATAGAATTGGGTCAAACTTCAAACACAGAACCCCTATGACCAACAGAAAATACTGGGTTTCCTGATGGACTTTGGTGACCCCTCTGACACCCCCCCTCGTGATCCCGCCAGGGGTCCTGATGCCCAGGTTGAGATTGCCCCTGGATTAAGCAACTGATGTAGAGCAGCCACTTAGTTAAGTAACTAAGTGGTTAATCTAGACTTTCAACCGCCATCACAATCATTCAGAAAATATGAAAGCCAGATGAAAAATAAATTATGGCAAGATCAGTGTGGCAGTTGTGACTTGTGTTAATATATCTTAGAATTTACCCCTAAACATGTCACTTCAAATGGGAGCATTATGTAGAGCATTATGTATAGGAAATGTCACTTCACCTATGCTCATTGCCACTGTTCTCCAATGCCTTTATACCATTGTGATTTTTAAAAGTTCTACTTTCTTGTTGTGATAGCTGCTCAGCGATCTTCTTGCACCGCCTTGCTGGTTTCAGTCCATTGAGCACAGCTCAGATCAGAAAACTGGCACTAATTGGCACCTTCGTTGGCAGCCTCAGCAGAGACGCTGAAGACCAAATGAGCTTGGAGATTGACTGACCTTGCTACCCTAAGAAACGATTCCTCCAGAAGAGGCAAGTTTCATGCTGTTGATGTGGGGGGAGGAAGATGTGAGTCTTAGCCACTTATTATAGGGCTGCCTGAGCAGCCCTATGCCACCGCTGGGTCAGATGAATGACATTCTTCCAGTGGAAAACCAGAAAAGGATGTCTAGGCAGGAGAAAAACCTATGACTTAATCCTCAGAAAAATAGCTCAATGAATTGATCTGAAATGGGCCAGCATGTGAGAGGTTAGGTTTCAGATTGCTTTTGCTAATTTTGAGGTTGAAAGGCTAAGGAACTGGGCAATGTAGGATAGCTTGGTTTGAGAAGAGTGGTTGTTAGTTTTCATGTGGGAAGGCTAAGAACTGGCTTATTTTTCAGAGTTTAAAGTTTGATGAGTGACCTTCAGCAATTTGACATGTATTATCTGTCTCTCTCTGCACACCTGACTTTGCTGGGATTAGGCTTCTCAGGCACTTTCTCTCTTTATAATGTGTCTTTGGAGAAAGAGCAGGTTGCCTTGGCACTAATACAATGCCACAGCTGTACTTTAAGATGTTTGTTATTTGAGGTGTTTTAAGTTATGGAGTTCGTAATGTACGTAGCATACGTTTTCATGCCATGTGTCTAATTTGAGAAGGTAGAGAGGGGATGGGACAGATAAGAAGGGAATTGATGCCTGGTTGTCCTGCATAACAATGGGGGATGCTTAGAAGGAGACCCAAAGTATTAAACAGAAGATACAATTGCAAATGCAGACTGCAGCCAGAAAATCAAAAGACGTTTACTTCTCGGGCAGAGAGCAATGACCAATCTCAATAAAATAGTGAAGAGTTGAGACATCTCAACAAAGATCTGCATAGTTAAAGCAATGGTATTCCTTGTAGTAACCTATGGATATGAGAGCTGGACCTTAGGGAAGGCTGAGCGAAGGAAGATAGATGCTTTTGAACTGTGGTGTTGGAGGAAAATTCTGAGAGTGCCTTGGACCACAAGAAGATCCAACCAGTCCATACTTCAGGAAACTGGAGGGAAGGATATTAAGAGGCAAAGATGAAATACTTTGGCCACATAATGAGAAGACAGGAAAGTTTGGAGAAGATAATGATGCTGGGGAAATGGAAGGAAAAGGAAGAGGTGCCAACCAAGGGCAAGATGGATGGTGACTGGCTTGAAGTGACTGGCTTGACTATGTATCATGCTCTGCAGTTGTTGGCGGTTGGTGGTAGTAGGCCTAGCAGTTGGTGATGGAAGGGTTGATGTAAGTCTTAGTTCTAAAGGATTGAGTAATCTGTAAGTAAGAGTTCATGGGTGAAAGCAATTAAGTGTGGAGGTATGCAAGAGTAGGCTGCAGCTGGGTGTTTCTGGATATAAGGAGCTAGCCTTGGGACCGATCTTTGGGAGAAAAGTATTTGTCTTATCTTGGTGGTAGATGCTGCTGGTCCCCCCCTCCCCCCTCCGTTTGTAGATTTTCAATGTCCTGACCTGTTTCCTGGAACCTTGAATCTTAGGACTGGCTTTTGACTACATTATAGACTCTTGAACTCTGTACTTTGC
Organism: Anolis sagrei; assembly: GCF_037176765.1. Lineage (NCBI taxonomy): Eukaryota > Metazoa > Chordata > Lepidosauria > Squamata > Anolidae > Anolis > Anolis sagrei. Next base: position 295,249,319 of record NC_090022.1, on the reverse strand, counting down.
TCATCAAACTCTCGGCTTTTGACCACTAGACTGGACCTTTTGACTGCGGTGTTATCTTGAACCTGCAACAGTGTTTGCTGACAGTGTTGTTTTATATTCTGTGGCTGAGTGCTATCTTTACATTTTATGTTTTGGACTATTTAAACAGACAGAAAGTAAGGGCTGTTTTAATTAAATTGTTTTATACAAACTGGGTTTTTGTTTGGTTCATCTCTACCTGAATAAGGCAGAGCCCTGGCATCGTGACAGAGGGAGTGGTGATGGCCGACAGGGAGATCCAGCATGGGTTGGTCCATGAGATCATGAAGAGTTGGAAGCGACTGAACAAATAAACAACAACAACAATTGCTTAGGGGAAAAAATGGCCCAGCCATTTATGGAGGGCTTTGGAAATGAAAGCCCTAGGATAAATCTGAGCACAACTTAAAGAATCTCAGAGCAGAAAGGGTTTGTCAAGGTTATCCAGTCCAATCAGCTGCCTTTTGTGAATGCAAAACTAGAGCACTCCTGAGAGATTCCCATCCAACTGGGTTTCAAAGTGTGAAATGTATGTAAACCAACAAGTGCATTAAGTGCTAGCATTTATAAACTGCAATAATAATAATAATAATAATAATAATAATAATAATAATAATAAGGATGTATGGAGTACAGGCTGAGATCTTGTTGATTTTATATCACAGAGTAATAAAATAACCTATAAGGGACGATGCCATGTCCATTCTGGCATAGATCTGGTCAGCTATATTAATTTCTTTAGGGATCTTTGAACAGAGGTTGGATAGTCATCAGCAGTGATTTAGTCTTCATAGTCCTTGCAGTCTCTTCCAACTCTATGGTTCTATGGCCCTACTTTTTGCAGCTTGAACATGGGAAGCCCTTCACATCTCATGTTAGTTGCTCATCAACTAAGTATTTGTCTTCTGGTGGATTACTTATAGATGAAAATGAACATAGGAATAATACAGTTTGTAAGATTTTGGGCCCTTAAAATTCTAGATATCTAAAAGGTGTTTAATTATTCAGCAGGACTACTTTTTACATACTCAGCTGAACTCAGATCTCTGTTGAGTTTAACCAGTTGAAACTCTGCTGATACTTAAAAGACGCTTCTGAGTTAGCTGTCTTAACAACTACTTTGGGAGACATGTATTGAATTTTATTTCTTCTAGGGCAACCGTATGCACAATACGTAGCACAACCTTATCCTTTAAGAGGCAGGAAATCCCATGGAACTCGGTAAGACTTACATCTGAGTCAACATATGTAGGATTACATTACTGATCATTAAGTTCTGTTTTGACTCCACAATAGACACAGGGTGAGGTGGATGAATTCCTTCACATCTCGTCATTGTTGACAGCTCTGCCAGGTTGTCACGTGCATAGGTCATTAGTGTTGCTCATATTTCATCAGAGGTTTCTGATCTGTCACAGTCTTAGTACATCATTGTTTCATACTCACTTAATTTTCCTAATGAACGAAGGAAATGAAGAATCAAATGCCAAGTCTGTTGAGAAATCCTCCAGTGCTTTCTGTCCACTCTGATTAGTAACCCCCCTCCCCCTTTCCATTGTAGTGTATGTTGACTCAAGCACTTTTGGATGGACCAAGTTTCTAGGATAAGATAGAAAAATGGAACACTGATATATTTAGATTTCATCAACATCTGGGGGAAATCCCTCAATATCTAAGTGCTGGAGTTTTCATTGGTGATTTGGGACAACCAGGCAATGCATCTGTAGCAATTTCAGAAGACAATGCATGAAATGCACAAGATTTATAGCTATCTCAGGGGGCTTTGCATGTTTCTAAATATGGGAAACTGTGAGAAACAATATGCTGTGGGGAACAAGTGGCCCATGAGCTGTCAATTGTCATGAGCTGTCAAAGCCTTTGGTTGGCCTTTGTGGTTTTCCCCAGGTCGCTACTGTCAACCAGTTTGCTGAGATGGCATAAGAAAGCTGTTTTTCCCCCACTCCTGAACTACTGGATGGCTTGCTTGCAAGTAAAACTGCATCCCTAGAAGTCTCATAGAAGTATATTTTTAATTGAAAACAAGACATATAATATACAATTTGTTTCAAAAGAGGGGCGGTATTTTGTTGCAGAGTCAATGTCATGTAATGGTTTGAGCAGTGAATTATTAACCTTATCACACCAACTAGTACATTTGCCATAGATCGTGGTGAATCCAGTGGGGGCCAGAGGGGGGCAGGGGAATCAATTGTCCCAAGCCCCACATCACCCACCTTTCCACTTATGCCATCCCTCAGTGGTGGTTTAAGATGCTCCCTCTTCACTTTTGCCATGGAGGCCCGCCAGAAGTAGATCAATATCATAGGAAAGGAGCTGAAGGGTTTCAAAACTCAAAGAGGGTGAAAGCAGTGTACAATGGGCAATTTTGTCCCTTTGATGAGACCCTACAACTCTGGAGGCCAGGATTTGAACCCCTGTTCATTCATGGAAATCCATTGAGTGAACTTGAGGACACGTCTCAGCCTCAGAGGAAAGAAAGGCAATCCCTTCTGAGCAAATGACACCAAGAAAATTTTACGATATGTAGTTTTGTCATAGGATTACCAGACATCAGAAATAACTTGCGGGAATACAACAATAACATGTATTTGCTTCCATTGACGATATGCAGTAGACTCTGTAACATTAAGGGACAACTGTATAATATTTGGAGAGGGGGACACATAAACCTGCAGAAGACCTTGTATGGCTGCCATCTCACTGCATTCCTTGAAAAACGGGAAAAAAAAGTAAATATGTGCCCACAATATTATGGTTTTTTGTTTCTCCTGTTTCTAGCAACAAGGAGTGTGTGGAAATCACACCCAGCTTGTCTCCTGTTTCAAAAAAGCTTTCTCCTAGACCTCAACTTGTCCAAGAGGCCAAAATATTGCAACACTTCAAAATTACCTAGAGACCATTTTGGAACAAATAGAGTTTTGATGTTTTAGTTGATCTCCTACGAATTGAGCTAAACATTGCCCACCCTTGTTTTATAGAGTTAAGAAACCTTCCTGATCTTCAAACATCACTGATGATGGGTCATTTTGATAAGGTGTTATATGATGACATGATGGCAACAGTCTTGGACAGCAATGGCTCCCAAAGTGGCCTATTTAAGGTGAAATCAGGTGTCAAACAGGGATGTGTTATTGGCCCAACTTTATTTTCCATCTTCATCACTATCATACTTCACCTTGTTTATGGGAAGCTTCCCACCGGAGTGGAAATCATCTATCGGACAAATGGCAAACTATTTCACCTCAGCAGACTGAAAGCCAAAACCAAGGTTACAACATCTATTATAGAATTCCATTATGCTGATGACAACGTCATCTGTGTGCATTCAGAAGAAGACCTACAAGCCACTCTAAACACCTTCGCAGAAGCATACGAGAAACTCGGCCTGTCATTGAATATCGAGAAAACCAAAGTGCTCTTCCAGCAGTCACCAGGCAATCCCTCTCCAATGCCAGAAATACAGCTTAATGGTGTAACATTAGAAAATGTTGACTATTTCTGCTACCTTGGCAGCCACCTCTCCACAAAAGTCAACATTGACACTGAAATTCAACACCACCTGAGCTCTGCAAGTGCAGCATCGTGAAAAAGCAAACCTATCTTTGGATTTCCTTAGTAAGAAGAAAGCACTATGGGTGTCATTGCCTGAGAGTGTGGGTTGCACAAAGTCCTTCAGTGGATGTCCATGGTTGAGCATAGATTTGAACACAGGTCACCCAGAATCCTATTCCAGCACTCAAAGCAGAGCACAAGTTATTATACCAATCCCTATAACACACACTCCCCCCCTCCAAAAAAAGCACGCTTTTTGCATAGAACAAGTTTTTGAAACTGAATATATAATATTTGAAAGCTACACAGTTTTAATGACTTTTGTAAAGAAAATGGTGAAACAAAAGAGCTAAATATACCATCCACATTCCAAGAACCTTTGTGGTTGATCCCTGCATTGTAGAGTTTACTTTAGTTACTTTAGCAGGTGTGACTACTCAGGCTTTTGAAAAAAATGGAAATGTGATTGTCACTGTTGCCACCTTCTTCAACAGAATCTTTATTGGAAGCTGCTTTGAAGTGACTGGCAAAGCAGTGTATCAATTGCTAAATAAAGAAATGTCTCTCAGGTGTCCCTGATTGTCAGGAACATTCCTAATTGGAACCTAAGTTGTCTCTCATTATCTGTGCAGCGTCTGTGATTTTGACCATATGTTTCCCTTCTTTCACATTTGCTTGCAATCATTTCTAATGGCTGTGAGACACCATTGTGGTGCCTGCCAAATTAGTGGAGAAAAACTTTTAAGACACCTTTCAATGGAGGTGTCTATAGCTCACCAGGAAGAGAAGTGGAGGCAAGCAAGCACTGAATTCCTCTGATTCTTCTATTGACACCAAGTGAACAATTTAACTTCTTGGCTACCTCCTCTAGATAAACTCTGTGACCGTTGCCATTGTCTTATTGACCCAGGTATTAAATCAGGCTTTTTAAAGAGCAGAATATACTCTCCAAAATTCATAGATGAAAACCAGGACACATGGAGGCAACTAACAGCAGAGTGCAGTCAAGCTGGCGAAGGTTGTCAGTGAGGAAAAACACACAAGTTGCAAAAGGTTGCAGAAGTTTGCTTTTGACTGAGCTTTCCAGAAAGGATAAGAATCAGCATCCTCCTAGTTTTCTAAGATCTACAGAGACGCTCGCTGGAACACCTCAGCAAGCGAGAGTCCAAAAGTGGCAGGCTCAAACCCAGAACCTCAATCAATGGCTGATACCAAATGAGAGACTCCCCCCTGGGCACACAGAGGACTGGGCGACTTGGTAGGCGCTGAACAGACTGAACTCTGGCACCACAAGATGCAGAGCCAACCTTCAGAAGTGGGGCTACAAAGTGGAATCCACGACATGCGAGTGTGGAGAAGAGTAAACCACTGACCACCTGCTGCAATGCAACCTGAGCCCTGCCACATGCACAATGGAGGACTTTCTTGCGGCAACACCAGAGGCACTCCAAGTGGCCAGATACTGGTCAAAGGACATTTAATCAACTACCAAGCTTGCAAAATTTGTGTTTACTTTTATCTGTTTGTTTGTTTTGTTCTGTTAGAAATGTAATACAATGGTCTGGTTGTCCCTGACACGATAAATAAAAGCATCTTCCTCTCCTCTCAGATGAGGTGAGTGCAAACTACTACTTTGCACATTCAGCTCATTTCCCAGCAACTGAAGTAAGCTGAGAACAAAGGAGGAGGGTGGTAGGAGAAAGAAAGCAGTGATGTCATTTTGTGCTAAGTTTCTTCTCAAAGGCAACAATGAGTAATTCCAGTCACTTTTCCCACTTTGAAAAAGTAGTTGAAAATAGGACTGGGCAATCATGGAAAAATTTGTTTCTAATCTCGATTCGTTTTTAGGGGGTTTTTGCGTTTCGATTTTTAAAAAGATTCCGAATTTTTCCTTAAAAAAAGTTCGAAATATACGAAATTTCGGAAATTATGAAACAGTTACGAAACAATTACGAATCGATTCGTTAATGGCGGACGCGATCGCACAATACGCTAAAAAACCCTCCAAATGGGACAGGAGGAACTTCTGAAGCTTCCCTCTCCCTCTGTTGTTGACTGTTGGTGTGATAATTATATTTTTTTCACTGATAAAACAAACAGCAACCCTAAAACTTGCACCAGACATGCGGAAATAATAACGAAACAATTTCAAAACGATTTCGAAACAATTTTGAAACAATTACGAAACAATTACGAAAAGAATTGGAAAAAATTGTTTCGTTTTTTAGTTGCTCCTGAATGGTTCAATATCGCTTCGTTATCAAGAAAAAAATAACGAATTAATAACGAATTACAAAATTAACGAACGAAACCGCCCAGCCCTAGTTGAAAACCATGCAAATTTTGAAGGCTATTCACAACTGTAGACTCATTCCGCAGAAAATTTGCATGTGGTTTGTAATGTCGAAGGCTTTCATAGCCAGAATTACTGGGTTGTTGTAGTTTTTTTGGACTATATGGTCATGGTCTAGAGGCATTCTCTCCTGACGTTTTGCCTGCATCTATGGCAAGCATCCTCATCCTCACCTTCTTCATAAAATTAAGTGGGAGAAAGCAGATTCTCTGTCTCTGGAGGCATTTGTGAAAACAACTGAAGGAGTTTGTTTTTTGGAGAGATGTCTCTAGTAGGCTTGGGCGGTTTCGTTCGTTAATTTCGTAATTCGTTATTAATTCATATTTAAATTAGCTTACGATCCAATATTGAGCCATGCAGGAATAGTGTGAGGAGTAAATTAGATTCGAAACAATTTTTTCAATTTATTTTGTAATTATTTCGTAATTATTTCGTTATTATTTCGAAATTATTTTGTAATTATTTCATAATTATTTTCGCATGTCTGGTGCAAGTTTTATAGTTGTTGTTTGTTTTATCACCCCAACAGTCAACAACAGAGGGAGAGGGAAGCTTCAGAAGTTCCCCCTGTCCCATTTGGAGGTTTTTTTTTAGCATATTGCGCAATTGCATCCGCCATTAGTGAATCAATTCGTAATTATACGAAATTTCGTAAATTTCGAAATTTTTAAAAGGAAAATTTTGGAATTCTTTAAGAAAACGAAACACGATGGACCCCTAAAAATGAAACGAGTTTAGAAACAATTTTTTCCATTGTTATCCAGGCCTAGTCTCTACCCCATTCTGAAATTTCTGTCTTTCTCTGTATGTGTGTTTTAGAGTTTTAAAAGTTGAGAAAGATATCCGTTTGATGAAATAGGTCTCCAAACTTTAGGAAGCGGAGTTAGAATTGCTTTCAACATTTTACAATGAATTAAGGAATACATTTCTTCTGTTTTCTGGCAGTTGAGTGATCTGCCCCTTCTTTCCCTCTCTCCCCCTCTCTTTCAATCTCCCTCTCTCTTACACACATCTGTTCCTTTTCTTTTGAGCCAACAAGGTTCTTTCATTTTCTCTCCTGTTTTAAAGCTAGTTTATAAATGTGAACTCAGTCCTAAATCAGGAGGCTGACAGCTGGTCAGCTGCATAAGGGTTTCACAAGTTAACTGATTAAATTATAGTCCTCCAATTTAAAATGTTATTATCTAAGAGCCGGCACCCAGAGTGAATAAAGCATTGTTGGTACAATGTAGATGCGGATTTTATAGCGTTGGGGAGCATACAGGGGGAGTGATATAAGGTGCCCATTACTTACTCTGGGAAGGACAATCTATTGCCAATAATAGCTGCAACTCAGGAAACCGATATTGCTTTCCTCATATCTGCGGAAGAGAATCCACAGGATTCTGGAGCATGGAGACAAAGGAGTGAAAGGAGGATAAAGCAACGAGGTTTATTATTACCATAGATAGATTCCATGGTGCAGTCTTAATAGTCGTGTTGGCATATCTCTCAACCCTATACTTTAAATAAGAAAGAGAAGCCATATAATGACTCACAGAACTGGGATGGGATAGAGCTACACTGAAAATGCCTTACTGCAGGCGTTTTCATTGTTTGAGCACGGGATAGTAAAGAAATAGCAAATCCTATGAGTAATATTCCTCATTTAAAGATCAAAATTGTGGGAGAATGGAATTATTTAGACAATCACATTTTGTGCTATAACAGTCCATCCACATTTGTGTGGGTTAGGGATACACTGTCCCCACAAAAAGGAAAAGAAATGTGAAACTCACTAACATTATCTTTCCCCTTGAGAAAAAATGGATGAACGCGGAACAATGGCTTCAAACTACAAGAGAGGAGATTCCATCTGAACATTAGGAAGAACTTGCTGACTGTGAGAGCCGTTCAGCAGTGGAACTCTCTGCCCCGGAGAGAGTGTGGTGGAGGCTCCTTCTTTGGAAGCTTTTAAGCAGAGGCTGGATGGCCATTTGTCAGGGGTGATTTGAATGCAATATTCCTGCTTCTTGGCAGAATGGGGTTGGACTGGATGGCCCATGAGGACTCTTCCAACTCTTTGATTCTATGTGGCGGCAAAAAAAGCCAATGGGATTTTGGTCTGCATCAATAGGAGCATAGTGTCTAGGTCCAGGGAAGTAATGCTACCCCTCTATTCTTCTTTGGTTAGACCACACCTGGAATATTGTGTCCAATTCTGGGCACCACAATTCAAGAGAGATATTGACAAGCTGGAATGTGTCCAGAGGAGAGTGACTAAAATGATAAAGGGTCTGGAGAACAAGCCCTATGAGGAGCAGCTTAAGGAGTTGGGCATGTTTAGCCTGAAGAAGAGAAGGCTCAGAGGGGATATGATAGCCATGTATAACTATGTGAGAGAAAGCCACAGGGAGGAGGGAGCAAGCTTGTTTTCTGCTTCCCTGGAGACTAGGACGTGGAACAATGGCTTCAAACTACAAGAAAGGAGATTCCATCTGAACATGAGGAAGAACTTCCTGACTGTGAGAGCCGTTCAGCAGTGGAACTCTCTGCCCCGGAGTGTGGTGGAGGCTCCTTCTTTGGAAGCTTTTAAACAGAGGCTGGATGGCCATCTGTCAGGGGTGATTTGAATGCAATATTCCTGCTTCTTGGCAGAATGGGGTTGGACTGGATGGCCCATGAGGTCTCTTCCAACTTTTTGATTCTATGACTCTATGACTCTATGAAGAGAGGTGAAGAAGCAAGACATAAGGCTTTTAAATAAACAACCATTAATCTGTGAAGCACTCTGAGATATGTTTCCTTTTTTCCTGCTGGTCATACATAAGCTAGTGTTTAGGTAGCCCAAAGATGTGGATGGTGATCTCCCAGAAATGAGAATACTTTTCACAGAGGCGAGTAGCAAGAACAATCGTAGATTCCAACTTCCTGGCATCTCTTGAAAGTCTAATTCTGCCAAGGATGAAACATCCAACACATTTTTTTTACTTCAATTGCCAATGACTTAATCTTTCAGAAAGTGGAAAAAAGGAACTTGTTTGGACTTAATCCTGACCAACAGAGAATGGGTAGCAGATGTTGTGCATGTGGCAGAAACTTTAGGAGAAAATGACCACGAGCTTATTACCTTAAATTCATAACAGAAAAGGCTGTCAAAGCTGAGTTTAGTTGGATGAGTTCCAGGGACTTTGCAAAAACCAATTTCAGAAGTCACAACAAAATAGGGTGAGATCAAGTGAATGGAAAATGGGGAAAATTCAAGCCCTTCCCCAAAACAGAAATACTATAAAAATACATTCTCCTGGCAAGAAAACAAATCTTGGGACATATAAGTAAACCTTGTGAACATGGGGAACTCTCTGGGGTACTTGGAATAGGGATGGACTAGTAGATCACCAGCTTCCCAAATGACACTGAATTTAAAGTTCCTGACCATGTGTGAAACATTTGCTTGAATAAGAGCACATTGTGAATTGGGAATGGCAGAAATTCCCTTCTCTCAGCATAGGTATGACGTTCACAATGTCTATTACAAAGGGAAACATTTGTTTATTTTACTATTTGTTTGTTTGTGGCCTATAGGAATAGGTTTTTGTCAGCTCCTGCTTGGTGTTTTGTCCTTCCTCCTTCAGTGTCAAAACTATGTAGTCTTGGCATGTTGCAGCTTGTCAACATTGAACTGTGGTGCTCAGAAGTAGATATGGAATGTCAGAATAGAGTGGTACTCTTACTTCCTTCAAACTAGGCAATATATTCCTATCAATGCAGTCTGGGATTAAACGAGCTTTTTTTAGCTGTCACGTCACACTGCTGTCCAACATTAAGCTTGTTGTATATTAAGACTCTAGGGAAGTAATGCTACCCCTCTATTCCGCCTTGGTTAGACCACTTTACCTGGAATATTGTGTCCAATTCTGGGCACCACAATTCAAGAGAGATATAGACAAGCTGGAATGTGTCCAGAGGAGGGCGACTAAAATAATCAAGGGTCTGGAGAACAAGCCCTATGAGGAGCGGCTTAAGGAGCTGGGCATGTTTAGCCTGAAGAAGAGAAGGCTGAGAGGAGATATGATAGCCATGTATAAATATGTGAGAGGAAGCCACAGGGAGGAGGGAGCAAGCTTGTTTTCTGTTTCCCTGGAGACTAGGACGCGCAGCAATGGCTTCAAACTACAAGAGAGGAGATTCCATCTGAACATGAGGAAGAACTTCCTGACTGTGAGAGCCGTTCAGCAGTGGAACTCTCTGCCCCGGAGTGTGGTGGAGGCTCCTTCTTTGGAAGTTTTTAAACAGAGGCTGGATGGCCATCTGTCAGGGGTGATTTGAATGCAATATTCCTGCTTCTTGGCAGGAGGTTGGACTGGATGGTCCATGAGGTCTCTTCCAACTCTTTGATTCTATGATTCTATGATTCTATAAGAGTCCTAGTAAGAACCCTTTCACACATACTCTTGTGAAGTCAGAGGTTATCCATCCTGTATCTTTTCACTGGATTTTTTTTCTCCCTGTGTAATATCTTATATATATTTTTTCCTGCTAAAACCCATTTTTACCCCACCTCTTCAATCTGTTAAAGGCATATTGGATTCTAATCCTATCCTTTAAGTATTGGCTACCACTTCTAATTTGTTGTAATCTGCACATTTTATAAACATGCCCTTTGTTCCATCATCCATGTCATCTATAAAAAAAATATTGAATAGCACTGGGCACAGGGCAAAAACCATGGCATCCCACGAGTCAAGCTCTCTTCAAAATGAAGAGAAGCCATTGCTGAGCACCCTGAGTTCAGTTGGTCAATCAAATCCTCCTATTAGTAGCATTGTCCAGCCTAGATTTAGATAGTTTAATTGCAAGAATATCATGAGGGGCTTCATCAAAGACCTTACTGAAATCAAGATATACTACATGCACAACATTCCCTTCATCTACACATTTTGTAACTGTCAGAAAAGAGACACATTAAGGCTGGATCTACACTGCCCTGTATCTCAGGATCTGATCCAGATTATATCTTCTTCTCCCAGATTGTCTAGCATTATAGACTCATATAATCCAGTTCAAACCAGATTATCTGGGATCAGATCATGGGATATAGGGCAGTGTAGATCCAGCCTTAGTCTGCCATGACGTGCTTTTGAGAGACCCAGATTGACTTTCAGTGAGCACACCATTTGTGTTGGCATCGCTTTTGTGGGAAGTCTTTGAACAGATGCTGGATGACCACCTCTTAGGAATGTTCTAGCAGTAGTTGTCTGCACCAAAAAGGTGGTATGGACTTGATTGTCCTTGGGATCCTTTCCAAATTTATGATTCTAACCTGTCACCAGTATTTTATATCTTTAGTCACATGACTTGGTCTGAAATTATTTCCCAAAAGTAGGCAATTCCAATTTGACAAGAAAATGACTGAAATGCATGGTAGATAACAGAGTTGGGATCATGGACTGTGATAAAGATTCAAAGGGTTTGCTTTTTCCTAGAACATTTTCCCACTTTATGGACCTTGCTTTTGTCCCTTTTGTCCTTTGTTTGCACAAGAGAGTTTTTTTCCATTGGATTTCTGCATTTCGTGTCACTTGGGTGTAGGAAATATTGGCAACACTTTATAATAAGTAGCAAATCATTATTACGTGCTCCGGTGTTCATTGTAATACCATTAATCATCATAAATTCACTGTGGTATATTCACGTGGATGTAATAGCTAATTCTAGAGACAGTTTTATTCACAAACCCATTCCATTTATTATTGTACTCTCACCTTTAAGGGCACGGGAAAATATATTGTGCAAGAAATATGACTGAGTCAGCATTACCAGCTATACAGACCAGAAGGGAAGTGATCTTGATGGCTGAAAAAATGTACTTTAATCCTTGAGAGGTGTCCTGGTTTGAGAGAAGATGCAGGGCATTTCAAAATCTATAAGCCATTTGTTAGGGAAGTAGGAAAGCAACCGAAATAATTGGCTTTATGGAATATCCTCGTTATGCTTCAACTCAAAAATGAGAAAAAATAAGACCGTGTAGCCACAATTCTGCCCATTAAAGTGGATAAACATTATGATGCTTTGATCTATATCAAATTGCTTACGGGGTATCAGGCTTCCCTAAAACCAGGTGATAAAGCAGAGGGGCCAGTCTTATCATTATTAGCAAGAATGAGGCAACTGCCTAAGGCAGAAAATGGTGAAAGTCAGCAGTAGAAGATACCTAGCTGAAATTCAATTGACTGTCAAATATTTTCTATATGTAGAATGGAAGAAGAGATGTCATCTTAACTTTCACTTCAGTCAGCAACATATCTTGAGTCTGACCTATGAAAGGGTGCAGCAAGGGACTGTGCTCTTTATACAGATTTTACTAGAAGTACATATTTTCTCTTTTCCTTTCCTCATTTCACAAAAATAATGAATTTAGGCTACATCTATCCTGGTCACTTAGTCCAGGACCAGTCCAGACCATTATGTTCCAGACTGAGGTCAGATCTACCATGGTTGTGGCCTCAAGCAACAGCTTGAATCCTCCATGGGACAGCATTGGTGTCCACCCAAGTAGAGACTGTATTAGCTCCACTGACGTGTCCCCTTGTCCTTATGCCACTGCTCCTCGCTGGGCACAAAGCTCCCTACATGAACCAAACCAATAAACCATCATAGCCAAATCTGATTATGTCCTAACAATTTCTCTTTCATTGACCTCATTATAATCTTAGCAGATATGACCACAATGGCCAGACTCTTGAAAGGGGCTTCATTTCTGCTGAGAAAAGGTGGAAGTGATATTAGGGCAACCTGCCTCTCAATCATAGAGTTGGAAGAGACCTCATGGGCCATCCAGTCCAACCCCCTGCCAAGAAGCAGGAATATTGCATTCAAATCACCCCTGACAGAGTGATGGTGGCAGTTTGCATGTGGACAATAGATTGGGCCAAATGGGATCCAGTTCAGCTGTCCAAATGTCAACAGACCTCACAGATACTTCAGCGTTTCCTGTAGCTCTCATAAGTCCCATATTATTTGGTAAGGGAAGAGTTGGATAGGACCACAAGGGCCACCTAGACCAAGCCTCATACAGTACAGAAATCTGCCACCTAAATGCCTCTAATTAGTGGTCACCTCACCTAAAAAAGTGAAAGGAAGTCTATCACAATATGCTTATTTCATATTCCAAAAGTTCTCATTATCATGATGTTCTTCTTGATGTTGAGTCAGAATTTTCTGTCTTATCAATTGGTTCATGCCCTAGTCTCTCTGTCCTATTTCTGGATGCCAAATGTCCATGGTGAGCGTATTTGTACCGTATTATGCGTATATTTAGCGTATTATGTTGTGAACTGCGTTGAGTCACCTACGGGCTGAGAAACTGCGGTATACAAGCAAAGTAAATAAATTAATAAATAAATAAATAAATAAATAAATTTGTAGTCCACATGTATGTGCCACCTTTTTTTTCAGAAGCATGTGTATGTATGTGCCTTCAAAGGAGCTAACCTGGCATAATGCTTTGTTGGACTATGACTTTGGAGACCAGAATTCAAGTCCCTACTCACTCATGAAAACCCGCTAGTTGTCCCTGGGAAAGTTACACACTATTAGCCAGTGATACATACACCTTAGAGTTGCCATAAATCATAAGTTAATAAAGGAACAGAACATCAACAACAATAACCAAATGTACCTTCAGATCATCTGTCAACGTATGTCAACCCCATGGAATTGATAGGGTTTTCTTAGGCAAGGAATAAGCCTTCGACAATACATTACTCAGAGGTGATTTGATCAGCTCCTTCCTCTGAAAGATACCCTATACCTCATCATGTTTATTATGGTCTCCCACTCAAAAAATAATAAGAACTGACTCTGCTTAGCTTCCAAGAGCCAACCCAATTAAATCTACCATTGTGTATTGTAAACTGTAAGTAGAAGGATCCATACAGATGGGATTCCATACCTCAAATAAAGAGTATCCACTATTCATCTTTAATGTCATCATCTCAAATTAAGCACAAGAGGTTTTTTATTTCAGTGCTCATGTTACTCTGGGCTGAAAAATATTTCATTCAACTTTTTGAGTATTTAATAGGTTAAACTTGATAAAATCATGTAGAAATATCAGGAAGCAGCGATTTTCATATTAAACTCACTGTTCAACGTAATAAATTGTATTTGAATCAAGAAGGATCTTCTTTGGAGAAAAGAAAACCATAAATTAGGACCCGAGAGTCAATTATTTTATTTATTTATTTATTTATTTATTTATTTATCAATTTTATATACCGCCACTCCCCACAGGCTTAGAGCGGTTTACAATATACATATGCAATACATTACATTTAAAATTAAAGAAAAATTTCAGTCAACAAGATTCAAATGCCAGCCTAAATAAATATGTTTTACAAGCTCTATGAAAAGAGTAAGTTTCGGAGAGCTCATGTTTCCGCTGGCAAGGCAATTATCAATGATAGTATACAAGAGCAACCCCCTATCCAACTTAAATTATTTTTTTATTCTTTCAAATTGTTTAGTGTATGCTGTCATGAGACTTTATGGTATAGGGTGGGATGTATCTTTTAACTAATTAAATTAATTCAATACTGATTGTCAGCATTGTCAAAACAACAGCAAACCAATCATGACATGTGTTTACATTAAGTTCTGCAATTAATTATTTAAAGCATCTTGATGCAATCACACATCATGATTGGTTTGTTGTGTTTTTGTATTCAGTTGTCAATGCTGACAATCAGGTTTGTGTGTGTGTGTGTGTGACTCTATGCCATAGGATTTTATGGCAGCATATAATAAAAATATCTTAAAATACTGATGAGATGTAGGAGAAGAGGTGTGTGTATTTGTCACATCCATATTTTAAAAAATCCTCTTTTCCCACCTTGACCAATGCTAACATGTGTAAATATATTTATACTAATGTGTGTGTGTGTGTGTGTGTGTGTGTGTTTATATATACAGTAGGGTCTCGCTTATCCAACCTTTGCTCATCCAACGTTCTGTATTAGCCAATGCAGTCTGCCTCCCACCTGGATCCACAGCTGTTTCAATACATTGTGATGTTTTGGTGCTAAATTCATAAATACCGTCATCACTACATAACATTACTGTGTATTGAACTGGGTTTTTTTTCTGTCAATTTGTTGTAAAACATGATGTTTTGGTGCTTAATTTGTAAAATCATAATGTAATTTGATGTTAAATAAGCTTTTCTTTAATCCCTCCTTATTATCCAACAATTTCACTTGTCCAACTTTCTGCCGGCCCATTTATGTTGGATAAGCAAGACTTTACTGTAATTTAAGGTGGACTGGTAAAAAAAAGATTAAGGCATTAATTTGCATTGGCAACATCCATAAGATGTGACAGAAATGTGGACTAAAGCCAAACTGGTGAATTTTACGTAATGTAAATCATTGCGAAATGTAGTGGAAGCAAGTACGTTCTATGTGTCAGTGAAACCTACGCCATAGTGCCAAACAAATGTTGAATACATTCAGTGACGCACAGTTAGATGTAAAGCATCTAGACATGCCCAAATGCATCTATCCTTCTTGAATTCATATGTAATATTCAGGTTGTTGGCAATAATAATAATAACAACAACAACAACAACAACAACAACAACAACAACAACACACTTAAAGGAATGCAAAGAACCTGCTTTTAATGAAGTCAATAATCGGAAACTTCTCAAAGCACAGCAGACAAAGAATCAGTACAAGAAACCAGAGCTGACAGCTGGCACAATAAAGCACTGCATGGGTAGTTCCTTGACAAATTTGAAGGAAAAGTTGATAAGAAGAAGACCTGGTTATGGCTCATGAATGGAACCCTGAAGAAGGAAACAGAAGGCCTGATTCTTGCAGCCCAGGAGTAAGCCATCAGAACAAATGCAATTAAGGCCAGGATTGAAAAATCAGGTGATGACCCAAAATGCAAACTGTGCAAGGAAGCTGATGAAACTATTGATCATATTCCCAGCTGCTGTAAGAAAATCTCACAGACAAACTACAAACAGAAACACAACTATATGGCCCAAATGATTCATTGGAACTTATGTCACAAGTATGACCTGCCAGTAGTAAAAACTGGTGGGATCATAAACCTGCAACAGTAGTGGAAAATTAACTTGCAAAAATACTGTGGGACTTTTGAATCCAGACTAACAAAGTTCTGGAACACAATACACCAGAAATCTCAACTGTGGAAAAGAGAAAAAGTTTGGATTTTTTATGTCATCATACCAGGTGACAGTCGAATTGATGAAAAACACAACAGGAGACCTTATCAGGACCTCAAAATCAAAATGCAAAGACTCTGGCATAAACCAGTACAGGTGATCCCAGTGATAATTGGCACACTGTGTGCCATGCCAAAAGATCTCAGCCAGCATTTGGAGACAATAAACATGGACAAAATCACAATCTGTTAACTGCAAAAGGCCATCTTATTTGGATCTGCATGCTTAGGAAGTGTTCAACTTGTGATTTTATGATACAAAATCCAGCATATATATCTCGTTTGCTGTGTCATACTATGTTTTGTGTCAGTATAATAATAATAATAATAATAATAATAATAATAATAATAATAACAACAACAACAATACACTTTATTTATATTCTGCTTTATCTCCCCGGAAGGACACAGAGTGGATAACAGTACACATCTAAAGTAAATAATCAATGCCTTTTGTATACAGTGAATGGCATACAGTAGACAGACATACAAAGGTTAAGCCTTCCCTTTTTCATTTCTGGCATCTGGAGGCGATGCTCAACTCTAGTCAGCCAATCTTCTGCAGCTAGCGGTTTAACCCGCTGTGCTACCACGGCCCCAAATAATAATATCATGTTGTTAATATATGCTAAAAAAAAAAAAGGTAGTCCCCTGACATTAAGTCCAGTCATGTCTGACTCTGGGGTGTGGTGCTCATCTCCATTTCTAAGCCGAAGAGCCAGCGTTGTCCGTAGACACCTCCAAGGTCATGTGGCCGGCATGACTGCATGGAGCGCCGTTACCTTCCCACCGGAGCGGTACCTATTGATCTACTCACATTTGCCTGTTTTCGAACTGCTAGGTTGGCAGAAGCTAGGGCTGACAGTGGAAGCTCACGCCGCTCCCCGGAATCGAACCTATGACCTTTCGATCAACAAGCTCAACAGCTCAGTGCTTTAATCCACTGTGCCACCGGGGCCTCCAATATATGCTTAGAAGACTGAAAATAACAATATTATTTTGTCCATTGGATATCCCATATTCCTTTCCCTGTACATTTTTTAAAAAGATAGCCTTGTTCTTAAGTCAAACCCGTATTGGCCACTGTACAACAGTTTCTTTCCTGTTGCACTTTCTATGTCCCTCTGGCCCAAAATGCATTCAAAACCACATTAGAATAATGCCTTTCCTGGAGTCATCATTTGTCCTGGTATTTTCTGCAAATCAGGATCCTAACTTTCAGTCAGCTGAGCTTCTGGCTTGGAAACATATGTGTGGACTCAAGAATGAGAAGGATGAAGGTCCTAGGCACACATTCATCGTGAAGGGTGTCAATCTTTTCCTCTTGTTTTGCTTCATTGGGCTTGCTACGTGTGTTCCATCCTTGCTTAGTTTGTTAAACAGGAGAGGGTGGCAGCACGGGGAATATGTTAAGATTCAAGCAGCTTCCAATGTGTTATTGATTATCATAAGAAAAGTCATTAGCATTATCGAATCTCCTTTGTTATGACAGTAATCAGTAGCTCCTTCCTCGATTACTTGGAGCGTTTCTGAAAGGTTTATGGCTTATTCCTGATGTAGATAAATGTTTTGAGAATCTGTGCTTTTGCCTTTCATGAATAAAAAGGTGATTGAACAAAGACTGCATTCATCATTCTGTTTATCGCCCCGAAACAACAAGTGTAATTTATAAACCAATAATACATTTTTTGCAGCATGGTACATATGTTCTAAAAGAATGGATCAAATTAATGTAAGACTCAAAACAACAACAGACTAATACATCCAACCCCCTAAGGAAGTTCAAAGGAGTCGAACCATCAAGGAGGCTTTGATACATCTCTCCCCCCTCCCCCAATCAAATAAACAATCTCTCTATTGTAATGCTACAGAAATGCATTTAATGTTAGCTAAAAGTAAGCAAACAAAGCTGTTCTCTCACATCCTTTCAAAAGCACCATTGTGGGACTGTGCATTATAATTTCCTCTTCTTCTTTCAGGAGATTGCTTCCTCTGGCTAATTTTGGAAGAAAATTGGGGAGATGGTGCCCTTAATACCAGTTAGAAGCATGACATGGTTGTGGGTTTCCAAGAAGCATCTGGTTGACCAATGTGACAAAGGGGATGTTGAAGGTTCTGGACATTTAGTGATGTTCTTACATGCTATCAAGCAGCTGAAGCTTGAAGGTGGAAACATGCTGATGGAAGGGAAAGTTATGGACCTCACTACCTCTGAGGATGCTTGCCATAGATGCAGGTGAAACGTCAGGAGAGAATGCCTCTAGATCATGGCCATAAAGCCCAGAAAAACCTACAACAACCCAGTGATTCTAGCCATGAAAACCTTTATTTATTTATTTGGGGTGCTTCTACCCCGCCCTTCTCAACCCCCTAGGGGGGACTCAGGGCGGCTTACAAAAGGCACAATTCAATGCCCAACAATTCACAAAATACAATATACAATTTACAATTTAACATCAACAGTTATTACTAGTTAAAACAATCAAATCAATACAATAACAGCAATCAAATCATTTTGTGGTCAATGTTCGCCAATTTATAAATCCATAATCCATCTAGCATTGTCATTGTCCTTTCCTACTCTGGTCATCATTGTCTTTTGTCCATCTGCCAGCTTACTTGAAGGCCTGGTCCCAAATCCAGGTTTTTAAGTTCCTCCTGAAGGAGAGGGGGGATTTTGATGACCTAATTTCCCCGGGGAGAGCATTCCACAGGTGAGGGGCCACCACCGAGAAGACCCTGTCCCTCATCCCCACCAGTCTCACTTAAAGGTGAGGCTGAGAGCAGGGCCTCCCCAGAAGATCTTAAACTCCGAGGTGGGACATAGAAGGAGATACATTCGGACAGGTACGCTGGGCCAGAGCCGTAAAGGGTTTTGTAGGTCAAAACCAGCACTTTGAATTGTGCTCGGAACTGGATCGGCAGCCAGTGGAGCCGACAATACATTGATCATAGGTTTGTTTGTACCCCATTCCCTAAACTACACTGCTGCCTTATGTGGGAGATAATCCTCTCCAGTCATGAGTATTAAGCTTTCAGCTATGAGTTCATTCAAATTTTGTACATGGAATAGAAATGGGTGCCATCCCCATGCAGCAAAATGGTCTATTTATCCCATTGTCTTTGATCCTTCCAACATTCATGACTGTCTTCTCATTAAAACTCTCATTTCTTCCTTGCTGCAAACATACACACCATTATTTCTATGCATGAATAATTTGCTTTTTTTAAGAGGATGAAATGAAATGTTAACATTGTCACATAGACAGAAAAGCCTGGCTGGATCTGTCACAGTCTGGCTTCAGACCAGATCATGGAACTGAGACAGCTTTGATCTCCTTAGTGGATGATCTACCCCTAGAACTGGACAGGAGGAATGTGTCCCTGTTAGTCCTCTTAGCCCTCTCAGTGGCCTTCAATACCATAGACCACAGTATCCTTCTGGAGCGCCTCGCAGGAATGGGACTTGGAGGAGGTACTGTTTGGACTGGCTCCGGTTCTTCCTGGAGGGCCTCCGTCATAAGGTGCTGCTGGGGGACACCTGCTCGGTCTCGCAGCCATTGTTCTGCAGTGTCCCGCAGGGTTGAATATTATCCTCCATGTTGTTTACCATCTACATGAAGCCACTGAAAGAGATCATCTGGAGTTTTGGAGTTCTATGTACGCAGATGATATCCAACTCTATCACTCCTTCCCACCTGTTGTTAAGGAGGCTTTCCAGGTCCTAAATCAGTTGTGACAATCTGGATAAGGGTGAACAATTTGATGATGAATCCAGACAAGACAGAGGTCCTCTTGGTCAGTTGGAAGGTCAAAATGGTTATAGGGTTACAGCCTGTGCTGGACAGAGTTATACTTCCCCTGAAGTCACAGGTTCACAGCTTGAGCGTTCTCCTGAACTTTTTGTTGAGCCTGGAACCCTAGGTCTTGTCAGTGGCCAGGGGAGTTTTTGCACAGTTAAAACTTGTGCATCAGTTGCACCTGTACCTTGGGAAGTCAGACTCAGCCACGGTAGTCCACACTCTGCTAGTTGAATAGACTACTGCAGTTCACTCAATGTGGGTTGCCTTTGAAGACTGTTTGGAAGCTTCAAGTAATCCAACAGACAGCAGCCAGGTTGCTTACTGGAGTGATGTACAGGGAGCACACAACACCCCTGTTATGTCAGCTCTACTAGCTGCCAGTCTGCTATTGAACACAATTCAAAGTGCTAGCTTTAGCCTATAAACCCTAAACAGTTCCATCCCAGCTTACCTGTCCAAAACTATATCCCTCTATGAACCAGTTCGGGTGATAAGATTGGTTGGGGAGGCCCTGCTCTTGATCCCACCTCAGTCACAGGTGCGATTGGTGGAGATGAGAGACAGGGCCTTCTCAGGGGTGGCCCCTCAGCTGTGGAGATCCCACCTCAGTGAGATTAGATCAGCCTCCTCTCTCCTGGTCTTTAGAAAATAAAGACTGTAGCACCAGGTATTTGGGGAACAGCAAAATTATAGTACAATATACTCTCATGGTACCAAAATAAGAAGCAATTGAATGATGACTATGGGATTGGTGCTATGTCTTAACATGTTTTAAATTGTATTTATATGTTATCTGATTTTTTTACAGTTTAATTCTGCTATGTATTGTTGTTTTTGTGTAATTGTTGCATTGAATAAGCGCCAAAATTGGAAGCAGCTCTGAGCCCCCCTTGGGGTGAGATAGAGCGGGGTAGAAATATAGTAAATAAAATAAAATAAAACTCAAAAGGTGAGCAGAAATAGTTTAAAACAGGCAGCTTAAATGATACCAAGTTCCAAAGTTTGGTGAATGCTTACATTCATGTGTGACTGGGGACCAGTCGTGATCCGATACGGACAGAGAGCTCCCTTTCTTTCAACAAAGCCTGGTTTATATTGAAAATTGCCCTTCAGTGCTTTGATTTGGAATTTCAGAGAGTCACAAGATAAAACAGCCAATACTTTGAGTGCACTATAATGATAATAGCTCTTAGTTTTTCTATGTAAAATATGGCTTACAGTGGTGATAGAAAGAAAGTAAATCACAACCAGATGGTGAACACTAATCCGATACCCATTATTGGTAGTCTTTTTGTGTTTAAGCTTTGTTCTATGTTTTAATATATTATTTTAGTAGTATTTTATTTTTCTACATTTATTTATTTATTGTGTCAGTATCAACCAGACAATTGTATTACATTTTTATCCAATTTTAAACAAACAGACAAAACAGAGTTTGCAAGCTTGGTAGTTGATTAAATGTCCTTTGACCAGTATCTGGCCATTTGGAGTGCCTCTGGTGTTGTTGCAAGAAAGTCCTCCATTGTGCATGTGGCAGGGCTCAGGTTGCATTGCAGCAGGTGGTCAGTGGTTTGCTCTTCTCCACACGCGCATGTTGTGGATTCCACTTTGTGGCCCCATTTCTTGAGGTTGGCTCTGCATCTCGTGGTGCCAGAGTGCAGTCTGTTCAGTGCCTTCCAAGTCGCCCAGTTTTCTGTGTGCCCAGGGGGGAGTCTCTCATTTGGTATCAGCCATTGATTGAGGTTCTGGGTTTGAGCCTGCCATTTTTGGACTCTCGCTTGCTGAGGTGTTCCAGCGAGTGTCTCTGTAGATCTTAGAAAACTATTTCTTGATTTAAGTAATTGACGTGCTGGCTGATACCCAAACAAGGGATGAGCTGGAGATGTCTCTGCCTTGGTCCTTTTATCTACATGCTAACTATGTTGTACTCTGCTTCAAGCCCCGAGGAGAGACAAATAACAATTAAAAGTTTATTTATTTATTATTATTACAAAGAAGTTTGGACTAGACCCATGGAGTCACTTCTTAAAAATTGTGAACAAGAATGCAGAATTGGGATCTCCGGATACAAGATGTGCTTCACTCATGATAAGAACTGTTTGTGAACTCTTTAGAGATTTGCTAACACTCTTGCAGACTACAGAAATTCTGCTTTAAAAATATGAGGTTATCCAGAAATTGAGCTTACAATTTTTTTAATACAAAGAATGAATATATTTTAACAAAACTTACATGGCTTGTAGCATAGGTATTACATTATTCTTCTACATAATCACCATTTAGTTCAATACATTTTGTCATCTGTGGGATGAGTTTTTGATATCTGTGTCATAGAAGTTTCCCTCTGCCTTTTTCAGCCAGTCCAACACTTCAGTTTTCACCTTTTCGGTGGCAGAAAAGCATTTTCCACCCAGGTGTTCCTTCAATTTAGTGAACAGATTATAGTCACTGGGTTTATTTATTTATTGTGTCAGGAGCGAACCAAAACAGTTGTATTGCATTAAAAACAAACAAAACACAAAGTTAGTCACTGGGTGCAAGATTGAACAACTCTTGTGTTGCATGAGTGGTGTGTGGACGTGCATTGTCATGAATTTTATTTATTTATTTATTTATTTATTTATTTAGACCATTTCTTCCTCGCTCCTCTCACCCCCGAGGGGGGACTCAGGGCGGCTAACACAGGCAACTATTCAATGCCAACAGTATCAAAACAACAATATAAAACAGCAATATAAAATCCATTACATAACAATTAAGCAGTGATGATAATTAAAATTACATAACCACATAGAACAGATCACAGAATCACAGGTCATAAAGCCATTTCCAATTTTCAAACAATCCTATTGTCTGAGTTCAGTGCCTAAAGTGCTGTTGTGCCCACTAGCCAAAGGCCTGGCTCCAAAACCACGTCTTTAGATTTTTCCTAAAAGTAAGGAGGGAGGACGCCGATCTAATCTTGCTGGGTAGCGAATTCCATAAGCGGGGGGTCATCACCAAGAAGGCCCTGTCCCTCGTCCCCACCAGATGTGTTTGAGATGCTGGTGGGACCGAGAGCAGGGCCTCCCCAGTAGATCTTAAATTATGAGGTGGAACGTAGAGAGATACGTTTGGATAAGTAAGCTGGGCCGGAGCTGTATAGAGTTTTATAGGCCAAGACCAGCACTTTGAATTGTGCTTGGAGGTGGACCGGCAGCCAGTGGAGCTGACGCAGCAGGTAGGTGGTATGCTCTCTGTATGGCGCTCCGGTGAGTAATCTGGCTGCTGTCCGTTGGACTAGTTGAAGTCTCCGAACAGTCTTCAAACGCAACCCCACATAGAGTGTGTTGCAGTAATCTATTCGGGATGTAACCAGAGCATGGACCACCGTGGCCACGTCAGACTTTCCAAGGTACGGGCGTAACTGGCGCACAAGCTTTAACTGTGCAAAAGCTCCCCTGGCCACCGCCGAGACCTGGACAGATTCCCATCATCAGCATTCCACAATATTTGTTTTGGATGGCTCTGCGAAGTTTTCTCATGGTCTCATAATATATTCTGCACCCATTTTGTCACATGCTGTCTTGACATTACATCCTCTCCATAAACCAAAATGATGAATCGCAACAGCATTCATAACCTTATCATTTAGGTATTATATTACAGTACAAATTTCGGAATGAGGACGCTCATCTCTAACCTTCACCACAATATCAGTCTGGCACTGCTCATTCACTTCCTCAGGCTTCCTGCTACACAGCAGTGATACCAACTTCCTCCATGAAATTTCCCCACAAGAGCTGCCTGCCTTGTAACCTTACTTTCCGGATAACCCTCGTATGTAGATTTTGTAAAACTTAGTTCAACTCTCCCATTGTCACAATGCATTTAGCATCAGATGATAAATGCAAAGCATCTCCTGCACAGCAACATGCAAATACATACAAAATCCTAACATATTCTACCAGCCTTGGTGTCTTATTGGACCCTCTGCTCACAATGGAGGCCCAGGTCTCTGCTGTGAGCAGATCTGTGTTTTTCCATCTGCGTCAGGCTAGGCAACTGGCTCCCTACCTATCTAGGAATGACCTAGCAAAGGTGATCCAGGCTATGATCATCTCGAGGCTTGACTACTGTAACGCCCTCTACATTGGTCTTCCTTTGTCAATGATCCAGAAACTGAAGCTGGTGCAAAATTCGGCAGCTCGTCTTCTCGCTGGGGTGCCGACAAGGTGTCGTATCACCCCATTCTACAACAACTGCACTCAGGCCCGTAGCCAGGATTTCGTTTCGGGGGAGGGGGGGGCTGAATTTTTTCAGGGGGGTTTTGGGGGGGGTGAGTTTCGGGGGGGGGCTGAGTCTGAGTGAAAGAGGGTCTACCCTAGCAAACCTTTTGTATCATTACCCCAATACCCCCATGCATATGAGATATATTGAGTATGGTGATCAGATCATGATATGAATAAACATAACAGTTTAAGTAATGCACCAGTAAGAATTTCGGGGGGGGGGCTGAAGCCCCCCGAGCCCCCCCCCCCCCCCCCGGCTACATGCCTGACTGCACTGGCTTCTGATTGAGTACCCGATCACTTTCAAGGTGCTGGTACTAACCTTTAAGGCCTTATATGGTCTGGGGCAGGCGTACCTGAGGGCCCGCTTATCCCCCTACCAACCCCAGAGATTACTTCAGTCCGAAGATCAAAATTTGCTTCAGTCCGAAGATCAAAAGTCCCCAACATCCAGACTTATCATCTGTCCTCTACTAGGCAGAGAGCCTTCTCGATTGTGGCCCCTTATTTATGGAACCCGAACCATCCGAGAGCTTCTTGCTTTTCGGAAAGCCTGTAAAACCTTTCTTTTCCGACAAGCTTTCGATGGGTGAAAAACTCGGGACTATGTCTGTTCTCATTTTTATTGTATTTTAAAGTTGGTTGTATTGTTTTTAATCCACTGCTGTAAACCGCTCCGAGCCAAATTGGGAGTGGCGGTATACAAGTCAAATAAATAAATAAATAATAAATCTTGCTCAAAGTTGCATTCATTCTTTCCCCCATTCAGATATCACAACCACTCAATCTATGTCTCCATGTTAACTTTTCAAATCAACGATCCCCTGATCTGCCGGTGTACAGCAGTCTGTCCCTCTGGCTGTGTTCGGTGAAGAGACAAAGGGAAAGATTTCTCAGGGGGAGGAATGCCTTGGCCTCTGGCAATGGGAGCAACATTGTACTTATAATCAGAGCGGCACGCTGAGAGGGCCGATTAAGCAGCAGGAAACCCAGCTGTGGCAGCAACATAAGGGGGAAATGCTCTGCACTGCAGCCCTCCACAGATGTGAGCAGGTGTTTCGGCTTCCTTTTCTGGCTGCATATTCCAGGTTCCCATCCCCGTTGAAAAGGACTAACAAACAGAAGGATCAATAATTCTCATGCCGGCACAGTACATCCCCTTGTATTTCGTAGAGCCATTTAGCTTCTGCCTGTCTCGTCAAAGGGAAAGCATTGTGCCACAAGTTGGTGGACCTTACAGTAAATTAGGACTTTCCATTACCGCAGGGCCTGAGTAATAAAGTAGGTGGCCTGTTGTGGGGTTAGGCACGATAAAGCTAACATCAAACGCACATTGGCATGGAAATATAGGAGGGAACTGCATCTTTGGACTTGAGAAATAAATATCATCTGGCAAAATAAACTGGAGGTTGCGACCTCAATGAAAGCCTGTATCAGGGAGACGGATCAGGAGAGGCAGCTGGGGATGGAAACATTTATATGCATGTGAGGACCTAAATCCACATCCTTTTGTGTGACTTTAAATGGTTTCCAACTTACAGTGACCCAAGGTGAATGTATCATGGGATTTTCTTAGCAAGATTTAGTCAGAGGGAGTTGGCCTTTGCCTTCGTCTGAGGATGAGAGAATGAGACTTGTCCAAGGTCAGCCATTTGTTCCTATGGCGGAGCAGAGATTTGAACCTTGGCTTCTAGTGTCATAGTCCAGCACTCAAACAACTAAACCGCACTGGCTGTTGAAATCCAACTGCTATTTCCAAGCAAAATAAGGCCACTAAGTACATAAGCACTCTTCTGCCGTTCATTGATAAATTTGGTATATCTAGTCAGCCTCAGGACTAGCCATTTATATTTTGTATTATGTCCCCATTGCCCACCCTTGAGTTCATTCAAAAATGAACTTTGGCATGTCCCTGGGGCATATTGCAATTCTTATATGAACTCTCTTAATTCCTGAGAATCTGCATTAAAAACTTTGTTGAACTATTTAATTAAGTGGAAGTGTACAAGAATTCTTAAATCTAGCAAGAATTTAGTCTTGTATTTCCATTAATGAAGTTTAACAGTGACAAATGCAAGATACTCCACTTTGGAAGGAAAAACGAAATGCAAAGATATAGAATGGGGGATGCCTGGCTTGAGAGCAGTACGTGTGTAAAAGATCTTGGAGTCCTCGTGGACAACAAGTTAAACATGAGCCAACAATGTGATGTGGCGGCAAAAAAAGCCAATGGGATTTTGGCCTGCATCAATAGGAGCATAGTGTCTAGATCTAAGGAAGTAATGCTACCCCTCTATTCTGCTTTGGTTAGACCACACCTGGAATATTGTGTCCAATTCTGGGCACCACAGTTCAAGAGAGATATTGACAAGCTGGAATGTGTCCAGAGGAGGGAAACTAAAATGATCAAGGGTCTGGAGAACAAGCCCTATGAGGAGGGGCTTAAGGAGCTGGGCATGTTTAGCCTGAAGAAGAGAAGGCTGAGAGGAGATATGATAGCCATGTATAAATATGTGAGAGGAAGCCACAGGGAGGAAGGAGCAAGCTTGTTTTCTGCTTCCCTGGAGACTAGGACGCGGAACAATGGCTTCAAACTACAAGAGAGGAGATTCCATCTGAACATGAGGAAGAACTTCCTGACTGTGAGAGCCGTTCAGCAGTGGAACTCTCTGTCCCGGAGTGTGGTGGAACCTCCTTCTTTGGAAGCTTTTAAACAGAGACTGGATGGCCATCTGTCAGGGGTGATTTAAATGCAATATTCCTGCTTCTTGGCAGAATGGGGTTGGACTGGATGGCCCATGGGGTCTCTTCCAACTCTTAGATTCTATGATTCTTGGAACCAGCTGGCACAGAAGACCTGTGTGTTTAGTTCAAGTTAGTGAAAGTAGAGCTGAGCATGTGTTTAGCTGAGTGAGTGAGGGGACTGTAAGTAAAGAGCTATACTTGAACCTGAATTACAATGATTCAGATATTGAATACTGGATGAATTCCACAAATATATAAACCCAATTTTCCTAGTTCCAAAGACCTCACTACCTCTGAGGATGCTTGCCATGGATGCAGGCAAAACATCAGGAGAGAATGCCTCTAGACCATGGCCATATAGCCCGAAAAAACCTACAACAACCCAGTGATTCCGGCCATGAAAACCTTTGATAATACACTGGATCAATCCAATCAAAAATATCAAGTACATAAGGATTAGAGAAACACAAAGGAAAATACAGACGGAATGGTACAGAATCCCAATTAAATTAGTGCACATAACTAAATCAAGCACAAAATTGTATTGGCAAAGACGTGGAAAAAATGGCTCCTATATACATATGTGGTGGGAATGTGACAGAGTACCAAAGAATTATAATAAGATAAAGAAGGAAATGGAAGAATTAATAGGGCATAAATTGGATTTGAATAAAAAAAAAATTCACCTAGAAATTAGACAAGAATGAAAAAAATCAAGGATTGGGAACAAATTATTTACATGTAAACTGGAATTCTAACTTCTTAAAGTGATGATTTTCCAGTTTTTCCCTTTGCAGTGAGATTGTTTATTTATATCATATTCTGAAAGACATACTCCAACCAGGTAACCAACACTTTGCCTTCTTTCAAATGCAAGTGCAAGGATGAGGCTGAAATCCTGAATTCAAATTTCTCTCCTATGGAGTAAGCCTTCTGCAAATGCCTGACTTTGAGTTAGGTCCCTTGAATCACTTTGTGGCTTGAAAAGTAACCGAGGCATAACACCCTTATCGTTTCCTTGGTTTGATTATCAACTAGGATAACCCACCATCTTTAACAAAAGAGAGGAGAGATGTGTTTGACTGGGTCAATCTTTTCTCCTCTGTTTTATGCCTCACCTGTTCTCCACCTTATTGCTCAAGTTACCTGGAGTACATATTTCATTCTTTCCTTCTTTTCATTTGACATTTTAATAGGCATGTGGTAAACCAAATGGTAGGTCTTTGATGCGGCACAGTAAGGGATATTCTAATGTGAAGGACATCTTGATGGCTTTTAAAGACCCTTTAAAGACTTCAAAGGCAAAGTTGTCACTTCAAAGGCAGTGGCAACAAACTTAGAGTATGCCGGTGAAAAACTGTGTGCTTTGTGTGACTATTAGAAAATGTGGGTGCAGAAGGTGGGGAAGGAATCTGCGGCTGGATAAGGATGAGTATGGTGTCTATTGCTTTGTAGCTAAGTGGACATACTGTCCATTAAATCACTACTAAAGTTGAGAGAATAAGTTCATTTTCCCCATCCCCTGACTAATGTATAGAACAATTAAGCCGCTCGATTTGTCCCCTTTACAATGATAACAAACTGTGAAGCTTTGATGTGAAAGTTGTGCCACTTGCCAAGAAAACTAGTTATTATTATTATTATTATTATTATTATTATTATTATTATCTTTATTTGTACCCCGCTAACATCTCCCAAAGGACTCGGTGCGGCTTACAAAAGGCCAAGGCGCTCAATAAAACAACAGGATAGCAAATACAACAATAAAACTGAAAAAGCAAACCAATAAACATTAAAGCAATAACAGTAAAACATCAAAACAATATATCACAACACATTTAAAACTAGGGCCGGGCCAAATGTAATGAATAAATTAAAAATGCTGGACATGACAGGTGAGATGTAAGGATTTTAGGGTAGGTGCAGTGTGCAGGCAATCTTAAATCTCTGGTAAAGTGCGTTTGGGACATGATGCTGGGAGTTTCCTGTTCTGGAAAGGCACACTGGAACAGCCAGGTCTTCAAGCTCTTCCTAAAGAGTGCCAACATTGGGGCTTGTCTGATGTCCTTGGGGAGAGAATTCCAGGGTTGGGGGGCTAGCACAGAGAAGGCCCTGTCCCTCGTCCCCACCAAACGCGCTTGTGATGCAGGTGGGGTCATGAGCAGGGCCTCTCCAGATGAATGAAGGGATTGTATGGGTTCATATACGGAGATGTAGTCATGCAGGTAGGCGGATCCCAAACCGTTTAGGGCTTTGTAGGTGAGCACCTGCACCTTGATTTGGGACCAGAAAATGAACGGCAGCCAATGGAGCTCCTTAAACAGGAGGTTTGACCTCTCTCTGTAAGGAGCACCAGTTAACAACCTGGCCGCCGCCCTTTGGACCAGCTGAAATTTCCGAGCTGTTTTCAAGGGGAGCCCCACGTAGAGCGCATTACAGCCCCACGTAGAGTGCATAGTTGTCCAGAAACTGCATAACTTTAATCCTGGAAACTGCGTAGCCTAAGTTTTTTTCATGCCACTTGATATTTGAGTTATATAACATTCAATCCTGCTGTATAAGATTGTTTTTGCACAATATTCAGACAAGCAAAGGTTGAAGCCACCATGTCAAATCCTTCACCACAATAGGTTCTTGTGGGTTTTTTCGGGCTATAGGGCCATGTTCTAGAGGCATTTCTCCTGACATTTCACCTGCATCTATGGCAAGCATCCTCAGAGGTAGTGAGGTCTGTTGGAATTAGGACAATGGGTTTATATATCTGTGGAATGGCTGGGGTGGGGCAAATCACAAGAACATAGTGATTCCAGCCATGAAAGCCTTCGACAATACATCTTCACCATAATGTTTGTTCATTTGCCACGTAGGTAGAAAAACAAACATTTAAGTGATAGGGTCTTTTTCTTCTTAGAAAATGTATGTTTTCTCTGTGTTTGTAAAAACATTGGTCTTCATGGCTCTGTTATACAGTTTCACAAGCATCTCTGGATTTTTTTTTAAAAAAAAATGCAGAATTTATACCATGCAAGGAACAAAAAAAGTTCCTCACCCATTTTTTCCCCATGCTAAACATGGCATTTTAATGTTTGTACAGATGAATAAAGGGACCAAGATCCTCAAATTCAGCCCCAGTTGGAAAATTCCTAATCTAGAGATGATGTTGAGAAAAGCTGGAAAAATATTTATTAATTTACTTTATATTTATCCCATATTTTTTTCCATAGAATCATAGAATCAGAGTTGGAAGAGACCTCGTGGCCCATCCAGTCCAACCCCCTGCCAATAAGCAGGAAAATTGCATTTAAAACACCCCCGACAGATGGCCATCCAGCCTCTGTTTAAAAGCCTCCAAGGAAGGAGCCTCCACCACACTCCGGGGCAGAGAGTTCCACTGCTGAACAGCTCTCACAGTTAGGTAGTTCTTCCTCATGTTCAGATGGAATCTCTTTTCTTGTAGTATCTCCTTTCCTATAGTTTACAGCCATTGTTCCTCATCCTAGTCTCCAGGGCAGCAGAAAACAAGCTTGCTCCCTCCTCCCTGTGACTTCCCTTCACATATTTACACATGGCCCCCATCATGTCTCCTCTCAGCCTTCTCTTCTGCCGGCTCAATCTACATCTGGGAGCACATCTAACTCAGAAACAGAAAACTTTCCTGAAGTCAAAACCCACTTTTCAAGTTGGTCAAGCACTTGGGAACCTCACTTTTTATTGTGATTTTTAATTGAAATACAAACTAGCTATAGGCATGTCAAATACTTTTGAGATGATCTGAAAATCTCTCCTAATTAACTCATTGACTATTTCCCTCATTTATTATTGCCAATAAAATCCTCTACTCATACTTGATAGATTATCATTACATTTATATTTATATGAAAATGCCAATGCATATTTATATGTAAATGTTAGTCCCAATTAGAACAGACCTGTTGAATCAATGGGATCTACTTCAATGTTGATTCGTCATTGAGCAACTAATTCAGTGGGTCTATTCTATTGGGTCGTTTTGAAGAGATTTTTCTCTACTGAGTATCAATATTCATCTGAAAGGATGACACCATTCGTAGTTCCTTTTCTCTTTGCCTATCTTGAACATTAGTACAATTTTGGCACTAAACCACACAATGCATTTTTTAAAAATAAACCACAAATTGTGGGAAGCATTTGGGACTACAAAAATAGTTTGGTGCCCATGGACATCTCTTGACCTTTGCTGTAACAGAAATAACAAAAAGGGAAACTAACTTTTTAACAGTTGGGTGATGGGGAGGATAACACAGAATGGGGGACAATGCCTGGCTCGAGAGCAGTACGTGTGAAAAAGATCTTGGAGTCCTTGTGGACAACAAGTGAAACATGAGCCAACAATGCGATGTGGTGGCAAAAAAAGCCAATGGGATTTTGGCCTGCATCAATAGGAGCATAGAGTCTAGATCTAGGGAAGTCATGCTCCCCATGCTCTATGCTGCTTTGGTTAGACCACACCTGGAATATTGTGTCCAATTCTGGGCACCACAATTCAAGAGAGATATTGACAAGCTGGAATGTGTCCAGAGGAGGGTGACTAAAGTGATCAAGGGTCTGGAGAACAAGCCCTATGAAGAGCGGCTTAAGGAGCTGGGCATGTTTAGCCTGAAGAAGAGAAGGCTGAGAGGAGATATGATAGCCATGGATAAATATGTGAGAGGAAGCCACAGGGAGGAGAGAGCAAGCTTGTTTTCTGCTTCCCTGGAGACTAGGATGCAGAACAATGAGAGATTCCACCTGAACATTAGGAAGAACTTCCTAACTGTGAGAGCTGTTCAGCAGTTGAACTCTCTCTCTGCCCTGGAGCATTGTGGAGGCTCCTTCTTTGGAGGAGAGGCTGGATGGCCTTCTGTCAGGGGCACTTCAAATATGCAATTTGAAACATTTTGGCAGGGAGTTGGGCTGGATGGCTCATGAGGTTGCTTCCAACTCTATGATTCTATGATTGAGTCCTAGTTTCTGAGCAATGCTTGAAGACAA
The DNA here is from genome assembly GCF_037176765.1 of Anolis sagrei. Classification (NCBI taxonomy): domain Eukaryota; kingdom Metazoa; phylum Chordata; class Lepidosauria; order Squamata; family Anolidae; genus Anolis; species Anolis sagrei. The sequence goes on along the minus strand of NC_090022.1, from coordinate 295,217,313 downwards.
TTAACTGTTGTTGTTCATTCATTCAGTTGTCTCTGACTCTTTGTGACCTCATGGACCAGCCCACGCCAGAGCTCCCTGTCGGCCGTCACCACCCCCAGCTCCTTCAAGGTCAGTCCAGTCACTTCAAGGATGCCATTCATCCATCTTGCCTTTGGTCGGCCCCTCTTCCTTTTCCCTTCCACTTTCCCCAGCATAATTGTCTTCTCTAGGCTTTGCTGTCTCCTCATGAGGTGGCCAAAGTACTTCAACTTCGTCTCTAGTATCCTTCCCTCCAATGAGCAGTCGGGCTTTATTTCCTGGAGGATGGACTGGTTAGATCTTCTCACAGTCCAAGGCACTCTCAGAACTTTCCTCCAACACCACAGTTCAAAAGCATCTCTCTTCCTTCGCTCAGCCTTCCCTAAGGTCCAGCTGGAGGATGGACTGGTTGGATCTTCTCGCAGTCCAAGGCACTCTCAGAATATTCCTCTAACACCACAGCTCAAAAGCATCGATCTTCCTTCGCTCAGCCTTCCCTAAGGTCCAGCTCTCACATCCGTAGGTTACTACAGGGAATACAATGGCTTTGACTAGGCAATGGATCTTTGTTGCCAGTCTGATGTCTCTACTCTTTATTATTTTATCGAGATTGGACATTGCTCTCCTCCTAAGAAGGAAGCGTCTTCTGATTTCCTGGCCACAGTCTGCATCTGCACCTAGAAATACAACTATGGGGGGCTAAAACTTCCAAAATTATCCCACATATTGTTCATGTTATATTTTAGATTCAGAAGGCTATAGTCCAAAAAAGTAACTTTTCCAAGCCCTGCATTTGAGAAAACTCAACTAGGCAGGCCGATGACCCAATTCATCCTGGATTAAAGCAGAAGTGTAAATATTAAGGTCACCGTTCTTAACAGTTGATTTCTACCATATATCTTGATATGTCTTTCTTAATCCTCGTTCTGACGGCTGTTTTCTTGCCTGCCTGAAACAAGCAGGTCTCTCTCTCTCTCTCTCTCCGCTTGTGCCCCCTTTCCTCCAGCTTTGTCATCTTCTTCTTTTGTGAAAAATAATGCTGCGGGGATTGTTTTGCTGTCGAAAATTAATGTAACCCATTATGTCTGGGAAATTTCTTCAATATATTACTTGCCAAGCCTATGGCCCTCACGAAGAAAATAATTTTAATTTATCTCATTTTTCAAAGCTCAGCCAATGATTGTTTAACCTAGAATGCCATCTTGACTAAGTACTGAAATAAGGAGGTCCTTGGCCATTTCAGTGGTGATCAGCTATTAAATCCACTGACTACTGCAAACCTGAAGCCCCAGAAAGCAGATATGTCAACTGGAATGTTTGCGCATTAAAGTGTTTAACTGTATTGGCCTTTTATAGTGGCAGGATGGTTCGAAAAATCCGGGGGCTGCTTCGACTATTGCTCTGCCTTGTTTAAAAATGAGTTTTTTGTGCAAAATTAAGGGGTCGTGAGGAGGGGCTTGTGGAGGGGGTGAACTGTGTGGCCACCAATCCTGTAGCATTCATCATAAAAGCAGTGCTATCCAGTCATTTATATCTTACCTTTTCCTGAACTTGTGGAGTTCAATGCAGTTTTCTCTTTAAAAACAAACAAACACATTTTTAATTTAAATTGGGTTTGCGTGCCTGAACTTGTAATGTAAATTTATTTATTTATTTATTTATTGTGTCAGGGCAGCCAGTCAAATATATTACATTTCTAACAGAACAAAGCAAACAAACAGAGAAAATATAAAATGTGTGAGTTTGGTAGTTGATTAAATGTCCTTTGACCAGTATCTGGCCACTTGGAGTGCTTCTGGTGTTGCCGCAAGAAGGTCCTCCATTGTGCATGTGGCAGGGCTTAGGTTGCATTGCAGCAGGTGGTCAGTGGTTTGCTCCTCTCCACATTCGCATGTCGAGGATTCCACTTTGTAGCCCCATTTCTGAAGGTTGGCTCTGCATCTCATGGTGCCAGAGCGCAGTCTGTTCAGCGCCTTCCAAGTCGCCCAGTCCTCTGTGTGCCCAGGAGGGAGTCTCTCATTTGGTATCAGCCATTGGTTGAGGTTCTGGCACTGCCACTTTTGGACTCTCACTTGCTGAGGTGTTCCAGCGAGTATCTCTGTAGATCTTAGAATACTGTAGATCTTAGGAAACTATGTCTGGATTTAAGTCGTTGACGTGCTGGCTGATATCCAAATAGGGGATGAGCTGGAGATGTCTCTGCCTTGGTCCTTTCACTATTGGCTGCCACTTCCTGGTGGATGTCAGGTGGTGCGATACCTGCTAAGCAGTGTAATTTCTCCAGTGGTGTAGGGCACAGACATCCCATGATAATGTAAATTGAGAGTGGTGTAAATGCGTGGAGCCAATGCCACAGAGAATCATAAACTCATAAAATCACAGAGTTGGAAGAGACCCCAATGTCATTTAGTCCAACCCCTTGCCATGCATGAAAAGCACTATCAAAGCATCCCCAACATTGGCCATCCAGCCTCTGTTTAAAAACCTGTAAAGAAGAAGCTTCCACCACACTCCAAGACAGAGAGTTCCTCTCTTGAACAGTTCATATGGACAGGAAGTTCTTCCTAATGTTCTGGTGGAATCTGCTTTCCTGTAATTTAAACCCATAACTCCATTGAGTCCTAGTTTCCAGAAAATAAGCCTGCTATCTCATTCTTATGACAATCTTTCAGATATTTATACATGGCTCTCATGTTGCCTCTCAACCTTGTCTTCTGCTGGCTAAACAAACCCAGTACTCATCAAGGGAATGTGATATGATGGAGCTGAAGTAGCCACAGTATTGGTGATTTTACTGAAATAACTACCTACTTTGAAGAGGCTTAAAACATAACATATCAGAGCTTACATTTTCCATGCCAAACAAACCACATCCTTTGGATGATAAGACTCCAACTGCTCACCACATAGCTATGTGATCAAAGGAAAGCCCTTTCAGCCACACCAAAAGTTAGTATCAGACCAAGAACTCACATTCCTCCAAATGATGGAAAAATGTCATTTTCTTTGTCCTACTACATATTTCAAGGAAAGGAAACCCCTTTTTGCCAACACAGTAAAGCAGTGGTTCTCAACCTGTGGGTCCCCAGATCATTTTGCCTTCAACTCCCAGAAATCCTCACAGCTGCTGAACTCACTGGGATATCTGGGAGTTGTAGGCTAAAATACCTGGGGACTCACAGGTTGAGAACCACTGCCGTAAAGGCCGTGTCTACACTTATTTAATTAATCCAGGATAAACAGTTATGAATCCCAGGAATTTTTGCAGAGTACTTTTGTGTCCAGGGAGCTGGGGGGTGGGGTCCAAGGGTGCACTGGGACTTCCAATACTACAGTGTCACTGGCCACAAGCAGCTCCTTGGCTTGCTGATGATCTTGCATTTCCTGGTCACAAAAATTAACGTCACCATTAAGGCCATAATGGGGAGATGCTTGTGGACAGTGATTCAGTAGTGTGATCAGTGGATTGGACTGCGAGAAGATCCAACCAGTTCATACTTCAGGAAATAAAGGGAAGGCTGAGCGAAGGAAGATAGATGCCTTTGAACTGTGGTGGAGGAAAATTCTGGAGTACCTTGGACCGCCAGAAGATCCAACCAGTCCATACTTCAAGAAATAAAGCCTGACTACTCATTGCAGGGAAGGAGATTAGAGGCAAAGTTGAAGTACTTTGGCCACATCTTGAGGAGACAGGAAAACTTAGAGAAAACAATTATGATGGGGAGAATGGAAGGAAAAGGAAAGAGGAGTCGACCAAGGGCAAGATGGATGGATGGCTTCCTTGAAGTGACTGGACTGACCTTGAAGGAGCTGGGGGTGGTGACAGTTGACAGGGAGCTCTGGTGTGGGCTGGTCCATGAGGTCATGAAGAGTCGGAAATGACTGAAGGAATGAACAACAACAACAACAACAACAACACCTCTAAAACTTTGGAAGCTCTGGAACACATTCTGATTCCACTTTAGTTGCTTTAATGGCTAAATGCAGTGTTTCTGCTGGAAATGGAGCTATGTGTCATGTGGACTCCTCCAGCAGCTGAGTCCTTATTATTTGGCCCATGAGGATACGGTCTATCATTCTTTCCTCTTCCTATGCACTCTGGGTGAAGTTTTATTTATCTCTTTTTGGAGAAGCACTGTAAATTTGAAATGTAAATGGGGCAATGCAAATTAAGACTTGTTTGTACAATTAAAAGCATTTTTAAGGAAAAAACTAAATGGGTTTTGTTAAAATACAGTTTAAAAAGCGATACCATTAAAGCACTTTAACATAAATCCATTAAAAGACAAGACAGAAATCAACAAAATGGCATACTATTAAAAAGTTATCTGCTAAAAGATGTGGAAAATATTCACTTGTTGAAGGACAGTGGATTGGAGGCCATTCTGGCCTTTTCAGGGAGGGAGTTTCAAAGTCTGGAAATGAACATGAGAATGTGATGGGAATCAGAGATGGATCTCTTCTAAGGTGCTGATACATTGTATAGATGGGGACCACATTTACCTTCTTCACATCTGCTGGAACTTCTCCTGTTCTCCAGAAATTTTCAAAGATGATTGCCAGTTATTCTGAAATTACTTCTGCAGTTCTTTTAATACTCTTGGATGTTTTGATGAGTTGTTTTGATAATGATGAATTGTGGATTTTTATACTATGTCTTGTATCTTGCACCTGTTTTTCTATGTTGTACACCGCAATGAGTCGCCCTTGGGCTGAGAATTGCGGTATATAAGCGTAGTAAATAAATAAATAAATAAATAAATAAATAAATGGATGCAGTTCATCTGGTTCTGGAGACTTAAGTTCATTTAGATTAGCTACGTGGGTCTGCCTTTGAAGACGGTTCGGAAATTGCAGTTAGTCCAACGAGCGGCAGCCAGATTACTAACAGGAGCTACATACAGGGAACATACCACCCTCTTGTTGTGTCAGCTCCACTGGCTGCCTGTCCACTTCCGAGCTGAATCCAAAGTGCTGGTTTTGACCTATCAAGCTCTATACGGTTCTGGCCCAGCTTACTTGTCCGATCGCATCTGCCTCTACGTCCCACCTCGAAACTTAACACCTCTCGCTCTCACAACATCACAAACGCAGCTGGTGGGGACGAGAGACAGGGCCTTCTTTGCTGTAGCCCCCCGCCTGTGGAATTCGCTTCCAAATGAAATATGATTGACTCCATCCCTCCTGGCGTTCAGGAAGAAATTAAAATATTGGCTTTGGGGCCAGGCTTTCAGACAATAAACATAAAGCAGCACTTTGACTGGAAATAGACTAGCAAGACGATATGTATGAGGATATGGTTTTATTGTTCTATTAGTGGGTTTGTGGACTGCATATTGTTTTAATAACTGTTATGATAATTTGGTTAATTAATTGATATTGTTTTAACTTTGTATGTATTTATGGTTTTATACTGTGTTATTAGTTGTGGCATTGAATTGTTGCCTTTTTGTTAGCCATTCTGAGTCCACCACCCCCCCCCCCCCCCCGGGGGTTGAGAAGAGCGGGGTAGAAATGCTGTAAATAAATAAATAAATAAATAAATAAATAAGATATTCCTGTATTGGCTTTTTACCTATTCTGTGCTGCATTTCCTTTACTGAATCATCTGCTCCACCATCCCCAAGTTGAGCACAGTTTACCTTTTAGGAAAAGAGTGAAGTATAAAAAGGTGTTGAGTAGTTCTATCTTTCTCTTAACCTCACAGGAGGTCATTAGCGAAGCCACTCTGAATAAACTTTACAAATAAAACCCTGTGGTGGGTTCATGTTATGGAACAACTGAAAGGCACACAACAACATAAGAATGAACGTTAGACTGAACTTATTGACTATAAGAGTTGTTTGGGAATGGAACCAATTGCCTAACAAGTGGAGTCTTATTTGTACAACTTTTTAAAAAGGGCTTGGCAGCTACCTGCTGAGTATGCTTCAGTTGGAGATCCGGCACTGAGCAGGTGATTGGATTCATTGACACATGAAGCCAATTTCAACTATATTTATTATTTATTTATTTATTTATTTACTTTGCTTATATACTGCTGTTCTCAGCCCGGGGGCGACTCACAACGGTGTACAACATAGGAGCAACAAAATTCAAGACACAGTATAAAAACAATTCACAATACAGCAATTATACAAAAACATCGTCATTACTACAAAAACCATTCAGTGTCGTCTCATCGTCCAAACCACAATCCAATATCATTTTCCGTTATTCCATTCCTATAGTCATTACCAATCATTGCACTTCCTGTTCAAACGCCTTCTTGAACAACCAAGTCTTTAATTTCCTGCGGAATATCATCAGGGAAGGAGCCAGTCTAATGTCCACGGGAAGGGTGTTCCATAGCCGAGGGGCCACTACCGAGAAGGCCCTATCTCTCGTCCCCACCAGCCGTGCCTGTGAAGCAGGCGGGATCGAGAGCAGGGCCTCTCCGGAAGATCTCAAAGTCCTGGTGGGCTTGTAGGTTGAGATGCGGTCGGATAGGTATCTTGGGCCGGAACCGTTTAAGGCTTTATAGGCCAACGCCAGCACCTTGAATTGAGCCCGGTAGCAAATCGACAGCCAGTGGAGCTGGTACAACAAGGGGGTTGTATGCTCCCTGCGTCCCGCTCCTATTAGTATCATGGCTGTTGCACAGTGGACCAATTGAATGATTCTACAATTTGTGATTCTTTCATGAGTTGTGTTCCCATCAACGCTCTAGTTTTCTTGTTGTTGTCTCTTGAAGCTGGTTCCAACTTATGTCAATGTCATCATAGAGTTTTCCTGACAATTTTTATTCAGAGACTGTTCACCATTGCCTTCCTTTAAAACCAAGAGGGTATGATTTGCCAAAGGTCAACCAGTGTATTTCTGAAGTTGAGTGGGAATTCAAACTTTTGTCCTCCAGAGTCTAAATCCAAAACAGAAACCACTGCATCAACATGCCAGTCTGAGAAGTGACAATTAGGTCACTTGAGGAAAAAAACCAAAGACACAATGATTTTTTTTTCTCCTGTCCCTCAGGAGAACATATTCTGAACCAAGACAGAAGATCTCACCCATCGCTAATTTTCATTTCCTAGTTTTAAACCCCTTGACAACAGCTACTTTAACATTCCAAATGAAAGCGATGTGACGGAGCTTGGGTCTCTAACTAGGATGAATCTTAATAGGTGTTGGTCTACAGTGTGAAAGAACCGGAGAATGCAAATGAAGAGAAGGCTTGGGGAAATCTTTGATTATACAAACGCATTAGTCAGATCCCGACTCAGATTATAGCGATCAGTTCTGGTCATCACATTACAACATAAAATGTTGAAACACTTGACAAGGTAAAGAGAAAGGAGATGAGTTTGATCTTAAGCTGTGATTATATTGTATTAATGACTTCCTATCATATCTCTGACTTCTCTATCTTATTACAGAAGGCACAATTTGCCAACGTAGAATAAGAAGGCAGTCAAAAGGAACAAAACCATACTAAGGGGATTTTTAGTGGCTAATCATTGGGTTTCAGTTGTTGCTCTGTGCCTTTGAGTCACTTTCAACTTAGGGTGGCCCTAATCATCGTGAAACTTTCTTGCTCGGATTTGTTCAGAGAGGGGTTGCCTATGTGCTCCACTAAGGGTGAGAGAGTATGTCTTGCCCAATGGCTTTCTCAATGTCACCCAGTTGCTTCCATGCTGAGGAAACCTTGGTCTGCAGATTTGTAGTCCAATGCTCAAACCACTACATCACAATTGTTCCATTTTTGAGTGTGTGTATTTGCAGTTATTGGACTCAAAAAGAAAAAGAAGAAGAAAAAGAAACAGTTTTTAATGCTGGATAACAGAAGTGTTTCTTTCTTGGTCATAACTGATGTTACATCAGCACAAAGAGCCAAACCATCTTAAGGAGGAAACAAAGATATTTGTTTGAGCTGATAACCATGGTTCTCAAGGAGGACAGTATAGCATAAATATCTACATATGGATTTGTGCAGAGATTGTCCTATATAACACTTGTCTTCAATGGCAAAGTTCATAGAATCAAAGAGTTGGAAGAGACCTCATGGGCCATCCAGCCCAACCCCATTCTGCCAAGAAGCAGGAATATTGCATTCAAATCACCCCTGACAGATTGCCATCCAGCCTCTGTTTAAAAGCCTCCAAAGAAGGAGCCTCCACCACACTCCAGGGCAGAGAGTTCCACTGCTGAACAGCTCTCACAGTCAAGAAGTTCTTCCTTGTGTTCAGATGGAATTTCCTTTCTTGTAGTTTGGCACCATTGTTCCGCATCCTAGTCTCCAGGGAAGCAGAAAACAAGCTTGATCCCTCCTCCCTGTGACTTCCTCTCACATATTTATACATGGCTATCATATCTCCTCTCAGCCTTCTCTTCTTCAGGCTAAACATGCCCAGCTCCTTAAGCCACTCCTCATAGGGCTTGTTCTCCAAACCCTTGATCATTTTAGTCACCCTCCTCTGGACACATTCCAGCTTGTCAATATCTCTGTTGAATTGTGGTGCCCAGAATTGGACACAATATTCCAGGTGTGGTCTAAAGAAGTGGAATAGAGGGGTAGAATTACTTCCCTAGATCTAGATACTATGCTCTTATTGATGCAGGCCAAAATCCCATTGGCTTTTTTTTGCCACCACATCACATTGTTGGTTCATGTTTAACTTGCTGTCCACAAGGACTCCAAGATCTTTTTCACACATACTGCTCTCGAGCCAGGCATCATCGTCTCCCATTTTGTATGCATGACTCAACTCATACTCCATATGCAAGCATGCGTGCACATGTGTCCAGGTGCAATGGCAGGAAGTGTTCAGCTCTTCTTGGATGGAATGTGGACATTCTGTATCAGATGGAAAATTCCATTTGCTTCCAGGATTCTGAATATTAGAGACTGTCCTATATAACACTTGTCTTGAATGGTGAAGTTGCATGACTCAACTCCCACTCCATCTTGCAATCCAATGCACAGATGAATGTATAAATGTATCCATATGTAAGCATGTGTGCACATGTGTCCAGGTGCAATGGCAGGATGTGTTCAACTCTTCATTCTGTATCAGATGAAAATTTCCAGTTGCTTCCAGGATTCTGAATATTGTCATCATAATTATAATATGCAGATGCAGATTGTGGCTAGGAAATCAGAAGATGCTTACTTCTTGGGAGGAGAGCAATATCCAATCTCGATAAAATAGTAAAGAGTAGAGACATCAGACTGGCAACAAAGATCCATTGCATAGTCAAAGCCATGGTATTCCCTGTAGTAACCTACGGATGTGAGAGCTGGACCTTAGGGAAGGCTGAGCGAAGGAAGATAGATGCTTTTGAACTGTGGTATTGGAGGAAAGTCCTGAGAGTGCCTTGGACTGCGGGAAGATCCTACCAGTCCTTCCTCCAGGAAATAAAGCCCGACTGCTCATTGGAGGGAAGGAGACTAGAGACAAAGTTGAAGTCCTTTGGCCACATCATGAGGAGACAGGAAAGCCTGGAGAAGACAATTATGCTGGGGAAAGTGGAAAGCAAAAGGAAGAGGGGCCGACCAAGGGCAAGATGGATGGATGCATCCTTGAAGTGACTAGACTGACCTTGAAGGAGCTGGGGGTGGTGATGGCCTACAGGGAGCTGGTCCATGAGGTCATGAAGAGTCGGAGACGACTGAACGAATGAACAACAACAATTATAATATATCATTTAATCTATGAATTGCATGAATCATAGAGGTGGAAGAGACCTCAATATCCCTCTATGAGAGGAAAATGGGATCATCATCATCATCATCTAGTCCAACTCCCTGCCATGCAGAAACACACCATCAAAGCACAATGAATTATTATTTTTAAATTAATCAGGAAAAAGAAAAAGAAGAAAAAAATGAAGGCTCCCAAAAGGAATGTTTCCTGGTGCAGGGAAATGTATAGCATCACATTTGATGTAAAGCATTGTGGCCAGAAGGCCAGCAGGTCAGTTTTTTTCTTAGGCCTGAACTAATTGGTCTTAAAGAGTTTACTGCCTCCCAGTGTTTGAAAGCGGAGGATCTAAATCTCTTCCTATTTTACGGGTCAGCTATAAGATGGGGAAAAGTAGGCAAACATTCTGAATTGCTGGTAATCCAATATGCTGGCACCAAACTCACAATTCAAGAGCTAAATAGGATTACTGTAATGCACTCTACATGGAGATGCTTTTGGAAACTTATTGGGAAATTCAGTGAGTTCAAGATTCTGTGGCCAAGATGCTAACTGAAGCTGGCGATAAAGAACATATAACCTCCCCGCCACCTTGACATGGCTTCATTGGCTCCTGGTCCATTTAGGAGCAGAATTCCAAATGCTAATTATGACTTGCACATTATGGGTATCTATACGACACAATTTCTCCCTGTATTAGTCTATTTGAGTTAAATAAAATCTTTTGGGGAAGGTTTTCTCTCAATCCCACCACTACTGCAAGCACAGTTGGTGAGAACATAGGCCAGGGTTCAAAATCCCATTCTGCCATGAAAACCAATAGGTGTTGTTGGGCAAGAATGCAAATGATTCTTAGAAAAGGCCATGGAAAATATGTTTATTTACAACATTTCTACCCCACCCTTCTCTATCCCTGAGGGGGGACTCAGAGCAGCTAACACTGGCCGCAAATATCACAATATAACACCAATATAAACAATATAAACCATAAATACACAATAGATAAAAACAATCACATTAATTATACAGTCATATAGCTGTTTCCATTATCATAGCAATCATATGGTCCAGTTCAATGTCCAAAGTGCCATTGTTTGCTAACCAAAAGCCGGAGCCCCCGGTGATGCAGTGGGTTAAACCCCTGTGCCAGCAGGACTGAAGACCAACAGGTCACAGGTTCGAGTCCGGGTAGAGCGTGGATGAGCTCCCTCTATCAGCTCCAGCTTCTCATGTGGGGACATGAGAGAAGCCTCCCACAAGGATGGTAAAACATAAAAAAACATCCGGGCGTCTCCTGGGCAAAGTCCTTGCAGACAGCCAATTCTCTCACACCAGAAGTGACTTGCAGTTTCTCAAGTCGCTCCTGACACAACCAAAAATAGCACCCCAAAAGCCTGGTTCCAAAACTATGATTTCAATTTTTTTCCTAAAGGAAAGGAGGAAGGACTCCAATCTAATCTTGTTGGTTGGCAAATTCCACAACTGGGGGGTCATCACCAAGAAGGCCCTGTCCCTCGTCCCACCAGACACATTTGCAAGGCCGGTGAGACCGAGAGCAGGGCCTCCCCGGTGGAAAACTGCTTCTCAACACATTGTTCTAAGAAAACCTTGTGATGGGTTCAAATTAGGGTAGCCACAGGTCAGAAATCATTCAAGGCACACAATGACAAACACATTGTTTGAAGAAAACCTTGTGATGGGTTCAAATTAGGGTAGCCACAGGTCAGAAATCATTCAAGGCACAAAATGACATCAAACAATAATGTTCAATTAATTTTGTATCCACTGTCCTGTTATGTAAGTATACAGGGGAGTAAGCAAAGTGGCTAATGCACTTCAGCGACCAGTCCAATTTGGGACTGTTGGGAAATAATGTGTCATGGTTTCCCAGTGCTCCACAATCTTCTGATATTTAAAGGAATGTATTATGAGGAGACAGCAATGCCTGGAGAAAACAATTATGCTGGGGAAAGTGGAAGGTAAAAGGAAGAGGGGCCGACCACCAAGGGCAAGATGGATGGATGGCATCCTTGAGGTGACTGGACTGACCTTGAAGGAGCTGGGGGTGGTGACGGCCGACAGGGAGCTCTGGCATGGGCTGGTCCATGAGGTCACGAAGAGTCGGAGATGACTGAACAAATGAACAACATTATGAGGTGGCCCAATTTTCGCCAGAAAGTCTTGCCAATGTTCCACAATTCAGTAGCAGGGTTGCGTGCTTCTCTGAGACACAGTTAAGTATATGCATAACTACAGTACATAAAGGGTGATATAGGATTCCAGCAAATATTCTTGGCTATCAAGAGGCTATAGTTAACTGAATGACATGTCAATGCACAAATAGGAATGTACACACCTTGAATTACAAATGATGAACGTTATAATCGCCACATAACAACATTTCAGGTTCAAAGCATGCAGTTTTGATTATGTTTGTGTTTCATTTCCCCAGGGGAAAAGTCAATCCAAAACTACAATTCCCACCAGGCCTTGCATTTTCTGGATTCATGAGGATGTTTTGCAATACGAGAACTATTTATTTCCAACATAATCAGATCCCCCACATTGGGCTCCGAGAGATCAAAGCAAACCTGTTTTGAACCGCAAACACAATAAAGAGAAAGGAGAGTGTGACTTACATCTTCAGGAACAGATTGTAAATTATGTCCAATGGAATAGTGAACGTTTTTTTTTTTAATGTGGTTTGCACCTGAACTGCAACAACAAACCAATATTTTAATTTTGTATACTCTATGCAGATGGCATTGACGCATCACCACAAATGAAGAGTGCAAATAATGGATTAGAATTTGGCCTCAAAGCATTAATCAGTGTGATTAATAGGTGAAATCATTAATCTCAGATTAAAATGCAGATCCTAAATTGGATTTTAATCACAGTGGACTCCAGAAAGGGGATTTCAATGGCAGTGCCACAGCTGTAAACAATCTATTAGTATGTGTTTCTCCATTTGCCACTTTTAAGGTGGTTTCCAAATGCTGGATGTTTTGATTGAAAAGCCCAGCTGACGTCCTTTTCTGAAAAGAGAAGACATCTATAGAAAAAGAAAGTAACATTCTCCCGATATTAACATGATGGCAATACCTAATTTAATAGACAAGTAATGTCAATGTTCATCTTCTCTGTCTGTTTGAGTCAATTTTCTAATGAAGATCAAAACGTTATAAATACCTTAGACACAGACAACCTAGGGATTGGGGAAAATTCACTGGACTTTGGCATCTCAAACAAAATACTGTTTTCACTTGGGATAAAATTAATCACTAATTTCTTTCTCAGAGCAAGCAAGAATTTAGCACTTTTCTTCCCCATATAAGAAAACTTCAAAAACCATACAGTTTGCATAAAGTAGTGTTTCTCAATCTGGGGGTCAGGACCCATGAGGAGCTGTCAGAGGAGTCACCCAAACCATCAGAAACAGTATTTTCTGTTGGTCATGGGGCCTCTGTGTGGGCAATTGACCCAATTCTATCATTGGTGAGGTTCAGGATGCTCTTTGATTGTAGGTGAATTATAAATCCCAGTAACTACAACTCACAAATTTCAAGGCCTATTTTCCCAAAACTCCACCAGTGTTCACATGTGGACATATTGAGTATTCATGCCAAGTTTGGTCCAGATCCATCATTGTTTGAGTCCACAGTGCTCTTTGGATGTAGGTGAATTACAATTCCAGAAATCTAGGTCAATGCCCCACCTAGTATTTCCTGTTGGTCATAGGAGTTCTGTGTGTCAAGTTTGGTTCAATTCCATTGTTGGAGGAGTCCAGAATGCTTTTTGATTGTAGGTGAACTATAAATCCCAGCAACTACAACTCCCCAATGACAAAATCAATCACCCTCCCCCAACTCCACCAGTATTTAATTTGGGTGTATCAGGTATTTGTGCCAAATTTGGTCCAGTGAATGAAAATACATCTTGTAATTTTTTTTACATTATAATTCAAAACAGTAGCAGTTATGAAGTAGCAACAAAAATAGTGGTGCAATGGTTAAACCCTTGTGTCAGCAGGACTTGAGAAACTGCAAGTCACTACTGGTGTGAAAGAATTGGCTGTCTGTAAGGACATTGTCCAGGGGACACCCTGATGTTTTGATGTTTTATCAACCTTGTGGGTGGCTTCTCTCATGTCCCCGCCAGGGGAGGTGGAGCTGACAGAGGGAGCTCATCTGTGCTCTTGCTGGATTTGAACCTCTAACCTGTTGGTCTTCAGTCCTGCCGGCACAAGGGAGGACTGAAGACCAACCACCCATTGCACCACCGGGAGTGTCATATGGTCTGAAGTTGATGGTGGTTGGTGATGGAAGGGTTAATGTATTAGTTCTAGTGGGTTTGGTAATCTGTATGTGAGAGTTCATGGGTGAAAGCAATTAGGGGTGGAGGTGTGCAGGAGTTAGGTTGCAGCTGGATGTTACTGGATTTAAGGAGCTAACCTTGAGACTGATTTTGGGGAGAAAAGTATCTGTTGTATTTTGGTGGTGGATATTGCTGGTTTTCCCCCCAGGTCTGTTGGATATTCAGTGTCCTGACCTGTCTCCTGTAATCTTGGAATCCTGGAACCTTGAACCTTTGGACTGGCTTTTGACTACGATATAGACTCTTGATCCCTGGACTCTGTTTATTGAACTCCCGGCATTTGACCATTGGGCTGGACCCTTTTGACTACGAAGTTATTTTTGCTATCTGTTTTTGTTTATTCTGTAGCTGAGTGCTACCTTTGTGTTTTATATTTTGATCTGTTAAAACAACCAGCAAGTAAGTGCTGTTTTAATTAAACTGTTTGATAAAACTGGGAGTTTTGATTCATCTTTACCTAAATAAGGTATAGCCCTGGCAACATGACAGGGAGCTCCTGGTATACAAATAAAGGATTATTATTATTATTATTATTATTATTATTATTATTATTTTACTGACACAAAAAAACAGTATGTCACAGCAAACAAGATATATATGCTGGGTTTCGTATCACAAGTCGAACACTTCCGAAGTGTCTATTATTATTATTATTATTATTATTATTATTATTGGTATTGGATTAGGTCTCAAGTCCTAAGAAATGAGCTTGTAGGTGGCCAAAAAGGGCTAAAATCAATTCCTTTTGTCCAGAAACTGAAATATTCAAAGGGACAAAGAATTTTTTTTTTTTTAGAAAAGCAAAACATCCCTAACATGAACCAGAAGAATAAATAGCCCAGAGACCAGCCCCAAGGTTATCTGCTTTAACTGTTTTCCATTTTATTGTCAATCATTTGAATCTTTTAGAGAGAAGGCAGACATTTTTATGGTGCTTTCTGCTTAGCATTGGACATCTGAAGTGGTGCAGACAGAAAGGAAGGGCAGTTTTTTCCTGCTATAAATTGTGTTTTGCAAAGCGAAAGGGCTGCATAGTAATGAATGATAGAAGAAGGTCCCTTGCACACATCAGACTTTCCTATTTTCATTTTTCTTCTTTACTCAAGGAAGGACCAAATCATTCTGAAAAACACATTAGGAGTCAATGACAAAGTAATAGAAAACAGTGGCATTTGGAAATATCTTTCAGAGAGAGTTTGCTAAGTATTACTTTTCAAAATCTATTCTTCTGATGTAGATAAAGTCGAAGGCAGATGGACCAAGGCAGCTCGTATGTCCTTCCGCTGAATGCCAAAATGCAACTTATCTTCCTTATATCCTGGCCTGAAGAGTGGCTTGGTGGACATAGAAAGGCCACCTTGAATCATATGTTTCCTGTCTTGTGTCTTGAAAGTCCTTCCTGGCAATTATAGCACAGCAACAGAGTCCTTAGTGCTTATTGTTCTCAAACCTAAATGACCAGACCAGATCCAAGAATTGTGGGAATAAAGCACAACTTGATCAAAAGCAGGAATATATGCAACACAGCAGCCAATGGGAAATGTAGGCGCAAATTTGTATGCAAAATTCTGGTAGAGTTGGATTTCCCCATCATAGCCTTCCAAGTTGAAAAACAAGGGTATAAAATCAGGTATAGTAACCATCCCAAATCAGTATTCCATCTTCACTGTAGCAAAACTCAGGAAGTGTGAATGGATTGATTTCATGTCCACATAAGTTTCATTTGCCTTCAATTATTCTTTTATTCCACCCCTCCATCATTCTGCACTTTAAATAATGTTTCTTTTCATAAACCGTTTCCCATAACATATCCATCTGGTATACAGTTCCATTTTGTGTGATCCCTATCATGCATGCCATGCGTATCAATCTTATTTATTAATTTAATTTAATTATATCCCACCCTTCTCACTCGAGAAGACTCAGGATAACTCAGTGATCTTTGCTTTAGATCAGTGGTTCCCAACTTTTTTTTGACCAGGGACCATTTTGATCAGGGACCACTCTCCTAGTTCCAACAGACCTCACTACCTCTGAGGATGCTTGCCATAGATGCAGGCGAAACGTCAGGAGAGAATGCCTCTAGACTATGGCCATATAGCCCGAAAAAACCTACAACAACCATCTTAATGCTTATTAACTTGCAGTAAGAGGTAAAATATACTGGCCATTTTTATCACCATTTACTTTGGCGCTGGCATTTTTTATTAATCAAATCAATCAATTTCTGACTGATATTGATCCCAAGGAGAACATGTCATTGGTTATCATAATTCAGAGTTAACTTGATGGCAAATGACAACAGCAAGAAGTACTTGTAATTCTCTTAGGACTTCCCCCTGGCAGACAATTCTAAGAAACTAATGGAAGAACTCCTTGAATTCCTTAGAATAGAACCATGGCAGGTGAAGTGATATCAAGGTCCTATAATTGTATAGTGTGGATAATACCCTAGGTATGAAATTCTGCACTTTACATCTGGACACACATAATGTTGACCACAACATTGTCTAAGGAAAAGATGAAGAGGAGGAATCAACCACTCCCTGGGAATTCTATCAAACGGTACCAGTTTCCAATTTTTTTAAAGGATGGAGATGATTAGGCCCTGCCCTTCAGTATTTATCATGAGCATTACTCTACACAGCACCTTCTAATGTCTGTGCAAAGCTGTGATAAATTATGTCCACTCTTTTGCACAATTCTGACAGTAGCATTGTCAGCTCTTGAAACAATGAAACTCAGCTATCCCCCCGAGCCATGCACTAAGCCCCCTTTGCCCCCATTACTATTTGATCTCATACGTAGTTATCCTCCTCAGAATTACACTAAGCAATTAAGGAAGGAGTCTTTAATCCCCTTCCTTTGTAAGTGTACAATCTATTTATTCAGGCAGCGCCTACAGTATATTGCAATTTTTGTGTGTGCAGTGTAGAGAGTTAAGAATGATTGAACTCATTTCATTTCTGGATGAAAATAAATCCTTCACCAGCCCAAGCCCTGGAACTTTTGTGTTGACTTCAAACTGAATTCCATTACAAAGGTTCCCCCATGATCCATGGGCTTTCATTAACTTCTCAATGTTATCTCTCCTCTAGAAGTCCCCTGGAATAGTTCGGACCATGGATCTTCTTCAGCTGTTCGAGGCCTACACTTCACTTTTAACCATACCTGACAAAGAGCTGCATTTATTTGGTCAAGCTATAGTTGGCATCCTCTTGATGAATTACAGTACAGCAAGCTGAACTTCTGCAGTCACAACTCACTGTTTTTGGTCATTGTGGAGGTTGTAATTCTGTTCCAATGATGTAATACTCTACTCCCAACAGAATCTACCAACATAGCAATTTCTATTTTGTTAAAGAGTGTGTTGTGTTCCTTCGTTCAGTCGTCTCCGACTCTTCTTGACCTCATAGACCAGCCCACGCCAGAGCTCTCTGTCGGCCGTCACCACCCCCAGCTCCTTCAAGGTCAGTCCAGTCACTTCAAGGATGCCATCCATCCATCTTGCCCTTGGTCAGCCCCTCTTCCTTTTACCTTCCACTTTCCCCAGCATCATTGTCTTCTCTAGGCTTTGCTGTCTCCTCATGATGTGCCCAAAGTACTTCATCTTGGCCTCTAGTATCCTTCCCTCCAATGAGCAGTCAGGCTTTATTTCCTGGAGGATGGACTGGTTGGATCTTCTCGCAGTCCAAGGCACTCTCAGCACTTTCCTCCAACACCACAGCTCAAAAACATCGATCTTCCTTCGCTCAGCCTTCCCTAAGGTCCAGCTCTCACATCCGTAGGTTACTACAGGGAATACCATGGCTTTGACTAGGTGGATCTTTGTTGCCAGTGTGATGTCTCTACTCTTTACTATTGTCAAAGAGTATGGATAGTTGAAATCATGTAATCATAGAGTTGGCAGAGATCAAATGGCCCTTCCAGTCTAACTCCACTCTTCCAAACAGGGATCCAGTCACAGAATCATAGGCTTGGAAGACACCATTATGGCAACCAAGTCCAAGTTTCTACCATATAGGAATTGGTAGAGATGCATTCAATATTTTTCTTTACTTGAATGGTGTGGGAAGATGTCAATGTCAAGGACTTCCTGAGGATACCTTTCACAGTGTACACAGCTACAAAAAAGAGCATATATATATAATACACACACACACACACACACACACACACACACATGAGGGGTATTTTTAAAGTAAGGTCCATTTTGTTATGAACACTAGTAGTTCGCGCACATACCGCAATGAGCGCGTGCGTCGTGTACCGGCATGTCTCGGGAACAACTGTGCTCAGTTTCCGCTCTGTAGTTAACCTGTACGGTTCTGTCCTGTGCTTTAAAAATGTTTAAGACTCTCAACTCACCCTCCGCATGTGAGGTTCGCTCAGTGATACGGTTTTTGTCAGCAAGGAACCTGCCTGCTGCAGAAATTCATCGACAGCTTTGTGAAGTGTACGGTGATACTGTTATGAGTGAAAGCAAAGTGCGTAAGTGAGTACGACAATTCAAAGATGGCCGTAACAATGTCCATGATGAGGACCGCTCCGGTCGCCCTTCTTTGATTACAGTGAACTCTTCGTTATCGGAGCAGGCTGCAAGTTTTTATGAAGAGGGTATTTTAAAATTGGTTCAGAGGTATGATAAGTGTTTGAACAATCTTGGCAACTATGTCGAAAAATAGAGTGAAGTATGTACTTTCAGAAAATAAATTTACTTTTTTGAAATAAACTTTCGTTGTGTACTTATGTTCAAACGGACCTTACTTAAAGCTTGTTTTCTGCTTCCCTGGAGACTAGGACGCAATGGAACAATGGCTTCAAACTACAAGAGAGGAGATTCCATCTGAACGTGAGGAAGAACTTCCTGACTGTGAGAACCGTTCAGCAGTGGAACTCTCTGCCCTGGAGTGTGGTGGAGGCTCCTTCTTTGGAAGCTTTTAAACAGAGGCTGAGTCGCCCCTGGGCTGAGAATTGTGGTATATAAGCACAGTAAATAAATAAATAATAAATAATGGCCATCTGTCAGGGGTGATTTGAATGCAATATCCCTGCTTCTTGGCAGGGGGTTGGACTGGATGGCCCATGAGGTCTCTTCCAACTCTTTGATTCTATTATTCTATTTCCTATTGAGGAGGGGGAAAACTTATTTTCTGCTGCTCTAGAACTAAGACACAATGGAGCCATGAAGTCAAACTGGGAGGTGGGGGGTGGATATTCTGCCTAAACATTTGAAAGAGTACCATGACAATACGAGCTGATCAACTATGGAATATGTTGTCTCAGATATATTGGTATCTCCTTCTCTGGAGATCATTAAAGAGGCTAGATAGTCATCTGTCAAGGGGGCTTGGATTATCTGTTCCTGCCTGGCAGAAGACTGTTGGGCTGGATAGCCCTTATGGTTGATCTCTTCCAACTCTACAATACTTTGATTCTGTGACAGTACATATGCCATTTGAGGATTAAGTCCAGATAAGTACAGAAGGAATAATCATCAGAAGATTGGCCACCAGGTGAACTGGTATTAGTAAATATATGAATGAGTGTGTGAAATACTAGCACACTGCATGGGTGAAGGGGTTAACTGCTCTGCTGAAATTATAGATCTTCAAGATATTCAAGACACATGTCTGTTTCCTATGCCATCTCTGTTTATCTATCCACATCTACCCTTCTCATGTCTCTGTCTCTATTTCTGTCCCCTGATTAACCATGATAAGTAAGCAATATTGATGATGCACAGAGCCAGAGTATATAAATAACAATGGCTGAAAACCAATAGGACAGTGTGTTACCTTCATTGCTTGATTCTAAGCATCCTTGAAATATCTAGAAACATATCATCTACTATAAACAACAGATGCACAGAATATATGGACAATAATCATAAATCAGATTACTTGAATTCGACTTGGGTTAGTAATGCATAGTGTACAGAAATATTATTTATTTATTTATTGCATTTATATGCCGCCCTTCTCACCCCGAAGGGGACTCAGAATGGCTTACAAGCAATATACAATACAATACATAAAATAAATACAATATTTTCCTGGACCCCTCTCTTTACTCTGGTCCCAGAGCAGCAGTTGGTGTTGGGGGAAGGGGCTCTCAACTTATGACACTGAAGTTTTTCCTAATGTTCCGGTGGAATTTCCTTAATCATTTAAGGCTCCCCCTGATCTCACACAATGAGAACTAGGTTGTTCACTGTATGGGTCTGGGACCAATCCCACCAATAGTTAAAACTACAATACTTCTGAGAAATGGAGGTCTAGTTCCATATCCTGCAAAAATCCTAATGTGGGACTTTATTCAGCTGTGTGGAGGGGGCCTGGGCCTTCAACTATCAATTATCCTGGGATCTATCAAGATGAAAATCACAATGGAAACAAGTGAGTATTATAAAACCACAATGATGTTGGCTTTCATCTTCAAGAGGAAGAGAGTGATGCGCCACCTCCACCCTCCATTTCAGCAGCAACGTGAGTTGGGTGGTCTATTTACAAATCAAATATCAATGTGAACAGGAAAGGAAGAGAAAGAGAATAAACTAAGGCATGAAGACTTGGGCTAGATTTAACTATGAGGCTCTGAAATTAAGGGCTTAAGCACATGGAGGTGTGTAGAATCCATAGGGCAGTGGGGTAGTCAGATGAATCCATCACCCAGTGCCCTCCATCACTCGCATCACCCATTTCCCCATCACACACTGGAAAGTGTACATTTCCAGCTTGTTCCCATTCTGTCCCCTGCATTTTCTACCAGAAAATGAGTATTTTCCTGTGTTCAGAGTACCCTGTCATAGTACACTTCACTGATGCAGCCAGCATGGAGCCGCACTGAAAGTAGTTGTGCGTCATGTGATGAATAATAGAGTTGGAAGAGACCACATAGGCCATCTCGTCCAACCCCCTGCCATGCAGGAAAGCACAATCAAAGTATCTCTGACAGGTGGTCATTAGGCATGGTTAGGTCCAGTCGGAATCTTCATAATTCAAAAAGATTTGCTTTTTGGAGCGATTTCAAAGTTTTTAAGGAAACCGGAAGTCCCTTTGCCTTTTCGAAGCTTTTTCTGACATTTTTATTACGAATCAGTAAGTGAGTTGGAAATGATTCAGCTTTTCCCTGCATCTGGTCCCTGGCCTTGACTCAAGCCAGAAAAGCCTGAGAATGATGTATTTCGTCCCATAGCTTTTCCCTCCACTTCTGGCTCAAGACAGAGAGGCCAGTTTTAAACCAGAGAAGGAAGGAACTTCCTCCGCTTGCTTTTTCCCACTCCTAGAGTAAAACAACTACTTTCAAAGTAAAGACCACCCAATGAAACAGGAAATAACACTTTCAAACCATTAACAAAGGATTCGAAAGCACCAAAACAGACAAAGATTCTTTCTTTGTCCCACCCTGGACATCTATTCCCCTTCTCTCACCTGTGCATCCGAGTGGGAGGCAGACTGTGTTGGATAATACAGAACATTGGATAAGCAAAGGTTGGATAAGTGAGACTCTACTGTATTTCTATAAGATTGAAAGCATTACCTTGGAACTCTTCACCAAGGAAGTGAAGAGGGAGGAAGTCAATGTGTTTCCATGGCCTGTACTAATGCAGTCATTCAGGTACTGAATAATATTTCTATGGGAGAAAAGGTTGGAGAGCAAGAACCAGCAAGTTGTTTAGTACAAGGACTTTCATTTGGAGCATGCTGGAAGAACTTCATGATCCAAAGCTTTTCTTAACTCAGTTATCTGTTCACACAAGAGAGAGGGAGAGAGGGAAGGAGAAGTTTTTCATCAGATTATAGAAATGAGTGGATACAACTACCATGTCATACTACACAGAAAAGCCATTGAAATCCACAAGCATGTGGTCAACTTCAACAGAAAGGAAGAAAACATGAAAATGAACAAAATCTGGCTATCAGTGTAAATCCCCCCTTTAAAATCATCATAACAGTAAATAAAGAACAACACTCAAAAATAGGGGGACTCCAGACAAGAAACAATGAGGGAGAGCTAATCACCTCTCAACAAAGAATTCCCCCAGGCAGTAAGATTTTTTTTTGTCGTAGTGTGACAGAATTGGCCATCTGCAAGGATGTTGCCCAGGGGACGCCCGGATGATTTGATGTTTTTATCATCCTTGTGGGAGGCTTCTCTCATGTCCCTGCATGAGGAGCTGGACCTGATAGAGGGAGCTCATCCGCCTCTCCCCGGATTCAAATCTGCAACCTGTCTGTCTTCAGTCCTGCCGGCACAGGGGTTTAACCCACTGCGCCACCGGGGGCTCCTTAGGCAGCAAGGTGCCAGACATTGAAAACTGCTAGGCCATTAAATACTAATCAAGGTGGCCAATTGAAACATTCACACCTAGTTCCAGCAGACAATAATTATTTCTCCCACCTTGGACATTCCACAGATAAATATTCCCCATTTTCCTAGTTTCCAAGAGACCTAACCACCTGCCATAGATGCAGGTGAATCGTCAGGAGAGAATGCTTCTGGAACATGGCCATACAACCCAAAAAAAACTTACAGCAACCCAGGGATTCTGGCCATGAAAGCCTTCAACAATACTTTGAGTGGCTACTGATGACACTGGCCAGTTCCTCTCCATGAATTCAAAATAATCTGTGTTTTGCTTTTCAGGAGACCTTGTTTTACAGAAGATTTTAATACGAGCATCCCAGAAGGTCATAAATGCTGACCCTTTGAAATGAAAAGATTAACATTTTTATTGATTGGAAGTGAGGATTGGGTGGCTTGCACTGAAGCGTGAGAAATTCTATCTCGGAGAGGGTTGGGGTTGGGTTTTTTCCAAAGATTTTTCTTCTCACCCCCCCTTCATAACAAATAAGGTTTATGGATTGCAAAAAGGGAGTCTGTCCCATTAAACTAAGTCTTTTCCAATCTTTAAACCGCTTGCAGACCCATCCCCAAAAAGACTGAGTCATGAGTTTTTCAATTTAGTTTGTTAATAGCTTGCCTTTCATAAAAGCATCAGGCCCAATAACAGAAATACCTAAATCAATACGATGATGCAGCCAGGCTTCGCAGAAATGATAGTTCTGAAATAAATATATACCATTCAACCACGGCTGTGTGACATTAAATTTATACACTCAATAAGAAAGTATAATTAATGACCCAAACTGTATTTCCCCTTTGCTGTTTCAGATATATCTCTGTGTGCGTACGTTTAAAAAGCAAACCAACAACACTTCTCCCAAGTTAGTCCTAGATGCAGTTAGTCTCTGGATACACATGCACATATTTGCACACAATTAACAAATGGAACTTAAAAATACATATCAAGAGACAAACATTTTGGCTTCCACCTTTTTCAGTGTTAAGAAGTAAAACTAAACTGCATATTAGGTTGCACTTTAGAACACTATGTTATCAAAATTCTTAGGGTTGTCTACACTGCTCTTATAGTCTGGTTTTGATCAGAAATTATTCTTAGATATCAGTATAATAGAAAATTGGTACAAGATGCTCAGTTCTTGTGGGTTTTTTCAGGCTATATGGTCATGTTCTAGAGGCATTTCTCCTGACGTTTCGCCTGCATCTATGGCAAGCATCCTCAGAGGTGAGGTCTGCTGGAGCTGGGAAAAAAAGGGTTTATATATCTGTGGAATGACCAGGGTGAGACAAAAGGCTTTTGTAAGTTGGGCTAGGTGTGAATCTTTCAACTGGGTGTGAATCCCTATGTAGACTTGTCCACAGCTGCATGGTATACGGTAGACTCCTGCAGAGGTGAGAGGATCCCTCTTGTCCTTTGCTGAACGTAGCATTGGTTGGATTTTCTTGGTGGGTTTGTAGATTGTTTGTATTTTGTGTTTCCTCATCAGCTTCCCTCTGCGGTCAGTGGTTCCCTTGATGTATGGCAGGAACACTTTTCCTCTGGGTGGATCTTCATCTTGACTCTCGTGGCTTGTTCTTGGTCTTGCAGCTCTTCTGATGTCTGAGGTGGAGTATCCATTGGCCTGGAGAGCCCAGTTGAGGGCAACAATAACAATCCTATCTCATTAGCCAAAAGCGGGCCCACAATTTCCATTGAAATACTAATAAGTTTATATTTGTTAAAATTGTTCTTAATTTTAATTATGTATTTTTAAGTGTTTTTTCCACTACAAATAAGTATGTGCAGTGTGCATAGGAATTCATTCATTTTTTTTCTTCAAATTATAAACTGGTCCTCCAACAGTTTGAGGGACTGTGACCTGGCTCTTTGTTTAAAAGGTTTGAGGACCCCTGCTCCAAACCTTCAAATTACCGGAAAGGTGATTCCACCTGAACATTAGGAAGAGCTTCCTGACCATAACAGTTACTCAACAGTGGAACTCTCTCCCTCAGAGTGTGATGGAAACTTCTTCCTTGGAGGCTTTTAAACAGAGGCTGAATGCCCACCTGTTTGGAGGGGGTGCTTTTATTGGGTTTTTCTTGCATGGCAGGTTGGACTAGATCAGTGGTTCTCAACCTGGGATCCTCAGATGTTTTTGGCCTACAACTCCCAGAAATCCCAGCCAGTTTACCAGCTGTTATGATTTCTGGGAGTTAAAGGCCAAAACATCTGGGGAACCACAAGTTGAAAACCACTGAACTAGATGGTCCATGTGGTCTTATTCAACTCTATGATTCTGTTATTATGACCTGCATTTGGAGAAGTTGGGGAAGACCCTGGAGTTTCCATATGTCTCCAGAGCAACCCTGAACTTAAGGGTATTGTGAGTCATTTGACAAGCTTTCAAATCCATTGTTTCATTACACATGTGCATATCATGCATTCTGGATTTTGATGAAATATTTTAAACTAGTCTTGGTTTTACAGGTATCCATTCCCTTTCTTTTTACCTCTGGTACCAATTTTTCATTTCAAGAAGCAATGCTCAGAAACCCATCTAGTTCATTAACTGAGGTATGCCTGTATTCAGTTGCCATTGAGGTTCAAAATACTTATTTAAATGCAAAACTCCAGCAGGTCTCCCCACTCTTTTATATTGCAGATTAATGAGGAAAAAGGGTGAGATCAGAATTTGGGAAAGAGAGTAAATGAAAATGACTCCAGCGGAAATAGACAGCTCTCTCCCTCCCCTATTGTTAATTGCACAGTAAATAATAACAGTTTAGACAGGAAAAGGGGAAGCAATGAAGAGGCAGGTGGAATAGAAGAGGCAAGAGGGAACAAGAGACAAACACAGAGATTAGCTGTGTTTGCTGCCCTTTTATCTGAGGAATAGAAAAATGAGAGTTTGCTTTAAACTTTGCCACCTCTCGTCCCCATTGGCAATGCCCCAGGAGCAGTTTAATTAGAAGGAGAGATTTCTTTGCACACAGTCACCTTTAGCAGCTAACAAACTGAGAAGCATGCGGGAGGGGAGCCTGAATACTCTGAAGGAGATGTGCTGGCTCATTTACAAATAACCCTCTGTCTGTGCATGAGGCACAGGGATTTTGTTTGTAAACGTTGGCGCTGACGCCCAGTCCAAAGACCTGAATTAAAGTTTTTCATCATCTAATTGTCTGTCTGGTATGTCTCCGTGACAAATGCAAAAGTCCCCGGGAGCTCAGACAATTTGCAGGATGCAGCAGGATGTGAAGGATAAGGATTTGTTTGCTGCTTTTGGAAGACGAAGGAAATTGCTCCCCACCATTGTTGTGGTTTCATGTGCTCTCTCTTTCTCTCTCTCACACATACATCTCCAAATTTTCATTCATCATTTGGGGTCCTTTCTGAGCAATCAGCATCCTTTTCTCTGAATCTTCAGATCAAAACTAGCACTCACGGGGCGCTCCAGACCAACCACGGGATAGACAAGGCCTAATTTACAGCTTAAGTTTGATGAAGAGTCACCACGGAGTTTTGCCTAAGGAAACATTTCAAGGTGAAACAGTAAAGGGAAACAGGAATCTTTCCAAAAAAAAAAAAAAGGACCAGAGAAATTTCATAATGTCTAGACTAAGGGAAATAAATAATCCCACTCTATTTTGCTTTGGGCAAATTTCATCTAGAACAGTGGTTCTCAACCTACCTAATGTCGCGACCCCTTAATACAGTTCCTTATGTTGTGGAGACCCCCAACCATAACATGATTTTTGTTGCTACATCATAACTGTAATTTGGCTAATGTTATGAATCGTAATGTAAATATCTGATATGCAGGATGGATTTTCATTCACTGGACCAATTTGGCACAAATACCCAATACACCCAAATTTGAATACTGGTGGGGTTGGAGGAGATTGATGTTGTCATTTGGGAGTTGTAGTTGCTGGGATTTATAGTTCGCCTACAATCAAAGAGCTTTCTGAACTCTACCAACGATGGAATTGAATCAGACCTGGCCACACAAAAATCCCATGACCAACAGAAAATGCTAGAACGGCTTGGTGGGCATTGACCTTGAGTTTGGGAGTTGTAGTTCACCTAAATCCAGAGAGCACTGTGGACTCAAACAATGATCAATCTGGACCAAACTTGACATGAACACTCAATATGTCTGAATGTGGACTCTGGTGGAGTTTGGGGAAATAGACCTTGACATTTGGGTGTTGTAGTTGCTGGGATTTATAGTTCACCTACAACCAAAGAGCATTCTGAACCCCACCAATGATAGAATTAGGCCAAACTTCCCAAACAGAACCCACATGACCAACAGAAAATATTGTATATTCTGATGATCTTCGGGGACCCCTCTGACATCCCCTCGCGACCCCTCCAGGGGTCCCGACCCCCAGGTTGAGAAACACTGATCTAGAACAATGTGTTTAGTTCTGGACACTGCAATCCAAAAGTGATATTGATAAGCTGGAATGTGTCTAGAGAAAGGCAGCCAAAATGATATAGGAATCTCAAAGTCGCACAAGTCAGCTCTATAGTATGCTAGGAATGCAAGTACAGTATACTTGCTTGCCTGCCAACCTCTGAAATGATGATACCAGACAACAGTAGTTTGGGTTAAACCTTGGGCAGCTTTTATTGATTGTTACCTATTTAACATTTACTGAACTAAACTTAGGTGTCAGTTGAACTTGGTGTGGCAAAGTCGAGGTAGCGTCTTTGTACAGCCAACCCTTTGGTTATTCAGGGCATAACACCTGGGTCCCCTGGTAACCTAAACCTGGGCAACCTCAAAGTGAAACATATCAAGAAGTCTCTCTCAAATTAATGAGACCAGACTCTCCTCATTTCTGGGTCATACGATATCACCTCACCTTACAAATTGACATCCAGGTGAGTGTTGTAGTAACGGCCCACACCCATTAAAAGATACCTTGGGTGTACACCAACCTTTGTATTTTCTAATCTATTTACACTAAACCTATTTATAAACCAGCCATCCCAGCTAGCCCATAATAACAGTATAGGGTAGGCAAAAAAACCTCCTAGAACATAAGAGGGAAAAATTCCTACCTGGTCCCAATGGGCAACCAATAATTATACTGTCAATGCGTGGGCGTGGCAGGTTGATGTCCCAAAACCCTAACCCTAACCCGCCCCCTCTTCTGGATGGTTCCAAAGGAACCATCCATTCTCTCCTTCAGGGGAGGAGGCAAATTGCTTCCCCCACCCCCAGCTTAGTCAGGGTGGGAAAGTCTCTTATCCAACCTTCTCCCATCCAACATTCTGTATTATCCAGCGCAGTCTGCATCCCACCTAGATCCACAGTTGTTTCAATACATTGCAATGTTTTGGTGCTAAATTTGTAAATACAGTAATTACTACATAATGTTACTGTGTACTGAACTGCTTTTTCTGTTGATTTGTTGTAAAACATGATGTTTTGGTGCTCGATTTGTAAAATCATAATGTAATTTGGTGTTTAAGAGGCTTTTCCTTAATCCCTCCTTATTATCCAACATATTTGCTTATCCAGCATTCTGCCAGCCCATTTATGTCAGATATCTATTTATCTATTGAATTACATTTGGTCATATCTACAGTGTCAGGTAACCATGGTCCATCCAGAAACCTATCCCTCAAGGATGGGATGTCTTCCTATCTATCAAATGGAATATTAGGAAGAATGCCCCATGTTCCTTTGACTCAGGTTTCTCATATTTTGAAATGTATTTGTTGATATCTTTGCTTCCAAGACGGCTGTTCTCCCTGCCAAACAGTCCTGTACACACACACACACAGACATGAGTGCCTTCCACAAGTAAATATTGGTTTATGAAATGCCCTTGCCAAATGCATTTTGCATAAGTATATGTTGATAAATAAGGTAGTTGGAGTATGCATTACGCATAAGGCATCTGTTTTCTTCATTTTAGAAAAAGAAGGTTTTGGATTTTATAGACTGTAAAATATGGATATTGCCCTATTTATCTTACTCTAGCTTTCCAGAAAGTTGACGGCAAGGAATGGAAAGCTATGGTTTACATTGGAAGTTCTGAATAAGGTTAGTTTACTCCTCCTCAACAGTAATGCAACTAGTCAAGGACAGGGAGGGGGAGCACCAAATTAAATCAAAACCAAAGCACATATTGATTTGCATTTGCATTTGATTTTGTTATTTTGTCTTGCATTACATAAATTACAAATGGACAGCCATATCTGAATCATACAGGAAATGCAACACTTTCCCATCAAAATAGTTTCTCTCTGAGAAAAGCTCACTCCAAAAATGAAGTAAAATAAAATAACGATGCAACCTCACTGTAAGCACTTTTTGTCAGAGACAAATCTTACTGAGTTGAGAAACACTTTCTCCCACCTTAATTGTATGCAATGGCCCCATAATACTATTCACACAGACCTGGGGGCAAGATTAATCAGTCTAAGTGAGACTTATATATTCTGAGAAGTTTAACCTAAAGGAAATAATCTCAAGAGGAGTCATAATAACACCCTTAAGAAGCTTCAAGTGTCACCAGAGAGGGTAGACCTTGCCCCTTTCTACCCAAGGTGGCAGGAATACTGCAGAGAAGTTTAAAATTATAGGATAATAGATTTTGGATAAATATTAGGAGAAATATTTTAAGGGTAAGAATGTTTCAATAATGGCTCCGGTTACGCAATGGAGTAATAGGCTTCTCCTCACTGGAGATCTTGTAGCAGAACCACCCTAATATTATCTTCTACTTTCTACTATTTCTACTATGCTGAGAAAAACTTTGAATTAAATGACCACAAAGGACTCTTCCTATGAAAGTTCCCATGCTTGTGATTGTATGATTGGAATTGCCTGAGATGAGGGTCTTAGTTGAATACGCAGTATGTAACTTTTCACTAATGGGCTGGGATGCATACCAGAGGCTCTCAAACTTTTTCAGTTGTGGAGTCCTTTCTGAAGCAAAAGTTTGTTGTGGAGTCCCAATAAATGTAATTATATTATATTATATTACATTACATTACATTATATTGTAAGGGAATGAAATTATCTCAATGTCTGTTGGCACAGAGGCAAGGAAAGAAAAGGACTTCAGGAGTTTGAAAAAGTCAAGCTGTTTAGAAGTAAATGTGCACGGGTCTGTTCATTGGAGAAAAGAAAGACCAGTACACCCTTGTCCTTTGTCTGACCATCTCTTATACACGTGTACAAACAAGAAGGAAGGAACTAACTCCTCTGGTTTTGCCCTTCTTCTTGTCCCTCTCACTCGCGAGGGAGAAGAAGGGGAGGAACTGGAGGAGTTAATTCCTTGCTTCTCTGGTTTTGCCCTTCTTCTTGTCTCTTGCTTGGCTTGAGCCTTGTGAGGGAAAAGAAGAGGGGGAAAAACTAGATAAGTTAATTCCTTCCTGATCTGGTTTCCTACCTCCTTTTCTTCTCTCTCGCAAGGCTCAAGCCGAGCGAGAGGGAAAAGAAGAAGAGCAAAACTGGAGAAGGAAGGAATAAAATTGAAGGAACTACCAGAAGACATCTCAGAACCATTGGCAAACATCTTTGAGAGTCCTTGGAGAACGGGAGAAGTTCCAGCAGATTGGAGGAGGGCCAATCTTCAAGAAGGGAAAAAAGGATGACCCAAACAATTACCGTCCGTTCAGCCTCACCTTGATACCAGGCAAGATTCTGGAAAAGATTGTTAAAGAAGTGGTCTGCAAACACTTAGAAACAAATGCGGTCATCACTAACAGTCAACACGGATTTATGAAAAACAAGTTACGGCAGACTAATCTGATCTCTCTCTCTCTCTCTTTTTTTTTTTTTTTTTTTTGATAGAGTTTCAAGCTGAGTAGATGCGGGGAATGCCGTGGATGTAGCGTATCTGGATTTCAGTAAGGCCTTTGACAAGTTCCCCCATGACCTTCTGGCAAACAAACTAGTCCAATGTGGGCAAGGCAAAACAAGGGTGAGGTGGATCTGTAATTGGTTAAGCAGACGGACCCAAAGGGTGCTCATCAAGGCTTCCTCTTTATCTTGGAAAGAAGTGATGAGCGGCGTGCTGCAGGGTTCCATCCTGGGCCCAGTCCTGTTCAACATCTTTATTAATGACTTAGATGAAGGATTGGAAGGCATGATCATCAAGTTTGCAGACGACATCAAATTGGGAGGGACAGCCAATACTCCAGAGGACAGGAGCAGAATTCAAAACGATGTTAACAGATTAGAGAGATGGGTCAAAACTAACAAAATGAAGTTCAACAGTGACAAATGCAAGAGGCAGTGGCAAAAAAAAGCCAATGGGATTTTGGCCTGTATCAATAGGAGTATAGTGTCTAGATCCAGGGAAGTCATGCTACCCCTCTATTCTGTCTTGTGGAACAATGGCTTCAAACGACAAGAAAGGGGATTCCATCTGAACATTAGGAAGAACATCCTGACCGTGAGAGACATTCAGCAGTGGAACTCTCTGCCTCGGAGTGTGGTGGAGGCTCCTTCTTTGGAAGCTTTTAAACAGAGGCTGGATGGCCATCTGTCGGGGTGATTAGAATGTGATTTTCCTGCTTCTTGGCAGAATGGGGTTGGACTGGATGGCCCATGAGATCTCTTCCAACTCTATAATTCTATGATTCTATGAAATAACCTTGGGAGAAATCGAACCGTTATGGAATATTTTTTTTAAAAAGGCAAGTGGTTCAATTTTGGATTTGCCTCTCCCACCTTTCTTGCATGGTTCAAAATTGCTTTGGAAGGCAAAAGTCAGAAGTTTTTTTACAACTTTTTACAATTGTATGCCTAAGTCTCTCTCTCTCTCTCTCTCTCTCTCTCTCTCTGATGTTCCACACTTGGCTATTTGCTTGAATTTTTGGTCTGTTCAAAACTTTCCATGCCCAACTGTATGAAACTCTGAGAGAGTATGTTACTTGCTACCTTTCCTTCTTAACAGGAAGGCAAATCAGGCCATGAAAAACTCCTGGGGGAAGGAAAAATGGACATATTCCCTTTGAGAATGGACATATCTCTCCATTTCTCCTCCTAGCCAGTTACTTCTCTCTGATTTGAGTAGCCTCTCCTTCCCTACTCCAGCTCCAGCAGAGAAGAGCTCTTTGCCCCACCCCAGTCATTCCACAGATTTATAAACCCATTTTCCTAATTCCAACAGACCTCACTACCTCTGAGGATGCTTGCCATAGATGCAGGCAAAACATCAGGAGACAATGCTTCTAGAACATGGCCATATAGCCCGAAAAAACCCACAAGAACCTAAGCACAACTATTCTTCTACAGTCATATAACGCCTTCCCGCATTGGACAAAAATGTCTAGTTATTTCAATGCTTGTGTAAGACAATAATAGGATCCCAACACTGACCTGGTAATCAAACAATGTAGTTGTGTGGTTCGTGATTTTAAAAGATAGGGAGGAACACTAGAGATGAGTAGTGTTTTAGAATTTCAAAAGTACAATATGGGTTAAATGAACTTTCAGATTGTCTCAGAACTTATTGGACATGGTGGAACAGAAAAATAGGGGACCATGAATAACAATATATCCCAAATCCCCGATCTTGCTTGATGGATTGGCTATCATGTGTGTCTCGAATGGCAAGAGTGTAAAATAATTTATTTATTTATGCATTTATTTATTTTAAAAGTATTTCTTCCCTGCCCTATATCAAAAAGATCTCAAAGTGGACTGTAAGTAAAATTTAAGCCAAACTCAAGTAGTCTTCAATGGCAGAAATAAAGAGAAAACATATGAAACTAGTTAAAACTGATTGAAGAGATTAGGTATACCAGCATTTGAGATAAATCAATCAATGAGATCTAAAATCCTTGATGAACAGCCAAGTTTACACTTGGCACATAAATGAGATCTGTGTTGGCACCAGTCAGCAGGCCTTTGAGAGAAATTCTGCAAGATGGAAAAAGACTGCTTTCAGTGGGATGATGTAAGCTTTTCTGGCTATATGGCCATGTTCTAGAAGCATTCTCTCCTGACGTTTCGCCTGCATCTATGGCGGGCATTCTCAGAGGCTGTGAGGTCTGTTGGAAACTAGAAAAATTGGGTTTATATATCTGTGGAAAGTCTAGGACGGGAGAAAGAACTTTTGTTTGTTGGAGAAAGGTGTGAATGTTTCAATTGGCCACCTTGATTAGCATTTGCTGGCCTGACAGTTTTAAAGTCTGGTCTGTTACTGCCTGGGGGAATCCTTTGTTGAGAGGTGATTAGCTGTCCCTGATTTGTTTCTTGTCTGGAGTTCCCCTGTTTTTGAGTGTTGTTCTTTATTTGCTGTTATAATTTTAGAGTTTTTTTAAAAAAATAGTGGTAGCCAGATTTTGTTCATTTTCATGGTTTCTTCCTTTCTGATTTAATTGTCCATATGATTATGGATTTCAGTGGCTTCTCTGTGTAGCCTGGCATGGTAGTTGTTATAGTTTTTTGACAGTTTATTTGATACTTAGACCATAGGTCTTTCACATACAAGGAAAGACAAATAAATAAATACATGAACAACAGATTATTAAATACAATATAAAATACACAATAAAATCCTATAAATCATTAAAATGCTACGTATATCTATGGCAAGATGTGCCTTTAAAATACTACATAATGTATAGACTCATACCTATGTAATTAAAAACAGAAATTCCATCTGAACGTGAGGAAGAAGTTCCTGACTGTGAGAGCCATTCAGCAGTGGAACTCTCTGCCCCGGAGTGTGGTGGAGGCTCCGTCTTTGGAAGCTTTTAAACAGAGGCTGGATGGCCATCTGTCAGGGGTGCTTTGAATGCAATATCCCTGCTTCTTGGCAGAATGGGGTTGGACTGGATGGCCCATGAGGCCTCTTCCAACTCTTTGATTCTATGATTCTATGCTTTTTTTTAATGTCCCTCTGTATGCTTTATATTTTGATGGTATTTATGTGGAGGTCCCTAGATCCAAAAGTACGTATCTACATCATTCTAGTAATTCAAGTTTCAGTCTGTGTGTGATAGACCTTGCCTTCTCCCAAAAGGCGATTCAAGAGCTTCCCTTGCTCTTAAGTATCTGAGCAGAAAACGCAGTGGTGTGCATGAATGTCTCCCATTATTATTCCTCCAAGGATTCCATTGCTTTAATATTTTTGGATTAACTCATGATCAAACATTGATGAATCACGCTATTTTACTGAAAAGCACAATCCTTAAGTCAACCACCTAATCTAAGAGTAGAAATTAAACTCTAAACCAACATAAACACATTACAAGTCATTAGTGTAATTAAAAAGGAATGTATAATTAAAACATTTGTGTATTTTAGTTCAAATTCATCGTCGGTCGGAAATTTTAATGAACTGTACATCAAAGAAACCCCCAGAGTCAGTGGATGAGTTTAGCATAACAAGAAATGCAACGTGGTGTGTTTTTTCTCTCTCCTTCTTCTTTCCCTTTCTCTTCGGCACAGGAAATTCCTGTTCCCAATGGCTTTGAAAGCTGAGCTGTCATTGGCCCAACCAAACTAATAATGATTCTAAACGGTTATGATCGCTTCAATGTTTTAAACCAATGTTATCTTTTTTTTTATCCCCTAAGAATCATGTTTTTCATAATTACTTCTCTTTTGTCCTTTCCTTAAGACAAATGATTTTGTAATTAGTGATGAAGGAACCAGTGATCACTCCAAGACATCTGTCAAATTGTCATGAAATATCAGTCCCTGTAGCTATATTTAAACTTTCTGCTTAATAGCCTCTTGCTTTATTTCGCTATTACATCTCTGCGGTACCATAAGCAGGATACCCTAATGATCAAATTCTATAAAACACAGAGCAATTAGATTGTACGACATATTGCTCCCCTTGGAAGGCCATCCTTCTCGTAATGGGTTTCCTTTGACTTGTCCCTCTCCTTTCTCCATACCCAGGTTCTACTATAAGAAAATGTGCTGCATACTCAACAGTATCTGAAATCCAATCTGCATTGAAAGTTTATAAAATAAAGTATTATTTATTTATTTATTTATTTCGGTTTCTTCTACCCCACCCTTCTCACCCCGAAGGGGACTCAGGGCAGCTTACAAAAGCAAAGGCACAATTCGATGCCTGCATCACATAACAGTCAAAAACAAAAAAAAAATAACATCAAATTCACAGTTAAACAACAATTCCTGCATTACAACCAATAAAAACCACCTTCTCGGTGGTGGCCCCCCGGCTGTGGAACACTCTCCCTGCAGACATCAGACAGGCGCCCTCCCTTATGTCCTTCCGAAAAAACCTTAAGACATGGCTGTTCGAGAAGGCATTTAATTAAGTGCTATAATAATGTGGTAAAGATGACTGGAATGGAACACGGAATATGAGATTGGTTATGATTCTACTATGAGACGAAGCGGATTATTTAGTGTAATTTTGTAATTGTTGTATTGCTACATGTTGTTTTGTAATTGCCTTTTGTAAATTGCCTTTTTACATGTTGTACACCGCCATGAGTCGCCCAAAGGGCTGAGAATGGCGGTTAAC
This sequence comes from Anolis sagrei, assembly GCF_037176765.1. Lineage (NCBI taxonomy): Eukaryota > Metazoa > Chordata > Lepidosauria > Squamata > Anolidae > Anolis > Anolis sagrei. The sequence goes on along the minus strand of NC_090022.1, from coordinate 295,182,406 downwards.
AAATGCATCAAATAAATAAATAAATAAATAATAAATAAAACCCAATAAAATCAATAAAACCAATACAAACCCAATTCCTCCTCCTAAACGGTCAGCGTTCGCTATCTCATAGTTCTAATTTTCAATTCCACTTCGTCAGTCCTGTCAGTCTTACTCGTCTGCTTGTCCTCATCTAGTTGTCAGATTGCCCAAAGGCCTGGTCCCACAACCATGTCTTTACCTTCCTCCTGAAGGAGAGGAGGGATGATGATGCCCTAATTTCCCCCGGGAGTGAGTTCCACTGGTGAGGGGCCACCACTGAGAAAGCCCTGCTCCTCGTCCCCACCAACCTCACTTGTGATAGCGGTGGGGTCGAGAGCAGGGCCTCCCCAGATGATCTCAAACTCCGGGGTGGGACGTAGAGGGAGATACATTCGGACAGATACACTGGACCGGAATCGTACAGGAACTGTACAAGTATAACCATCATTTATCAAAAACTATATAAGCAGAAAGCTACAACACTGTATTGCTACTTAATTATTTACCTTAAAAAATAAAATAAAGTGGAGGACCTACTTGGTGGCTGCTCCCACATTATGGGATTTTCTTTCAAAAATGGTTAGGCTAGCCTCTGTTATCCCTTTACTTACAGGCATAGATCTGTTTAATATAATAAATAATAAATAATAAAACATATTAATATTCCCAAAGGTGGACTCCAAACATTAAATTTATTTATTTATTTATTTATTTATTTATTTATTTATTATTTGAACGTATATGCCGCCACTCCCCTGGGGCTCGGAGCGGCTTACAAGAATGGCTAAAATCTAACAAAATTTAAAAGCAATTTTAAACAATTTAAAAACAGCAATATCAAACATTAAAAGCCTGTCGAAACAGGTATGTCTTACATGCCCTGCGGAAAGCTGGTAAGTTCCGCAAGGCACGGACTTCAGGTGGCAGAGTACTCCAGAGTGATGGTGCCACTGCTGTGAAGGCTCTGCGTCTGGTTGCTGTTAGACGCAAGGTCTTGACACTGGGGACTTCCAATAGATCTTGGCCCTCAGAACGGAGGGATCTCTGGGGTTGGTAGGGGATGAGGCGGTCCCTCAGGTACATCGGCCCCAGACCATGCAAGGCCTTAAAGGTGAGTACCATCACTTTGAAAGTGATCCGGTGCTCAATTGGTAACCAATGCAGCTGTAGTAAGATTAGGGTGATGTGGCATCTCATTGGAATTCCCGCAAGAAGCTGAGCAGCTGCATTTTGTACCAACTTGAGCTTCCGGATCACTGACAGAGGAAGGCCAATGTAGAGGGCGTTACAGTAGTCCAGTCTTGAGATGACCGTGGCCTGGATCACCGTAGCTAGGTCGTCCCTGGACAGGGAGGGGGCCAGCCATCTAGCCTGCCGCAGGTGAAAGAAGGCGGTTCTGCTCACGGCGGAGACCTGGGCCTCCATCTTCAGCAGAGGGTCCAAAAGGACTCCCAGACTCTTTACCAATGATGACGGGTGTAGCGCCTCGCCATCCAGGGTAGGCAACTGGATATCCCCACTGCCTGGTTGACCCAGCCATAGGATCTCCGTCTTTGCTGGATTCACCCTCAACCTGCTGGCAACCAGCTATCCAGTCACGGCCTTGAGGCACTGATGGAAACAATCGGGTACAGAGTCCGGTCGGCCTTCCATCTTCAGCACCAGCTGATAACACTCCAGCCCAAAACCTCGAACCAGCTGAGCAAGTGGTCGCATATAGATGTTAAACAACATTTACTGATATACTTCAGGATCTTGTCTAGTTCCTTCATAACTGGCCTTGCAAGCCCTAGTTTTCTTCTGATTCTTTGATTGCAGTCTCCATTTTGATTAATGATTGAGCCCTGGTATGGAAAATCTTGAACTATTTCAATATCTTTATCATCTACTATAAGTTATGGGTCATTAAATAAATTTCTTCTCATTTATTATGAGCATTTATTTTTTTTGAAAGTTTTAATTGATAAATTCATAGTACAATTAATTGAATTCACATTTAATTTGTATAATTTATTACCCATTTCATTATTGTTTTAGATTGGAATCTTTGATGCAAACCAGACAATCAGGAAGAATTGGAACGATTTATCTATTGCATCCATACATAATTGCCACCAAGATAGGGAAAAGAAGAGGGACTCTGGTCAACAGAAGGATTCGTTGTTGTTATTTTCTGCCATCAAGTTGACCTTGACTTATGACACCCTATGAATGAGAGTCCTTCAAATGTCAACAGACTTGCTCAGATCTCACAAAGCCAAGGTGGTCATGACTTCCTTGACTGAGTCATCCCATGTGTAATATGGCCTTTCTTTTCCCTAAAGTTTTTCACCCTATCATTATCATGGTTTGTTCCAATAGTTACACAACAGATGATGACAATCTATATATAAAAATGTTCTGTGCATAATGAGTACCTTAAAAACAAAACAACCAATGAACAAAATCTCACAACACAAGGAGTGACCATCACTCAAAAAATTATGATTTTGTTATTTGGGAGTTGTAGTTGCTGGGATTTATAGTTCACCTACAATCACAGAGCATTCTGAACTCCATCAACAATGGAATTGAACCAAACTTGGCACACAGAACTCCCATGATCAACAGAAAATATTGGAATGTTTGGTGGGCAATGAACTTGAGTTTGGGAATTGTAGTTCACCTACATCCAGAGAGCACGGTGGACTCAAGCAATGATGGATCTGGACCAAACTTGGCACAAACACTCAATACACCCAAATATGAACACAGATGGGGAAAATAAACGTTGGCATTTGGGAGTTGTAGTCACTGGGATTTATAGTTCACCTACAATCAAAGAGCATTCTGAACCCCACCAACGATGGAATTGAACCAAACTTGGCACACAGTTCTTCATGACCAACAGAAAATACTGGAAGGGTTTGGTGGGCAGTGTCCTTTGGTTTTGGAGTTGTAGTTCACCTACATCCAGAGATCACTGTGGACTCAAACAATGATGGATCTGGACCAAACTCTACACAAATACTCAGTATGTCCAAATGTAAATGCTGGTGGAGTTTGGGGAAAATAGAATCTTAACATTTGGGAGTTGTAGTTGCTGAGATTTATAGTTCACCTACAATCAGAGCATTCTGAATCCCACCAACAATAGAATTGGGCCAAACCTCCCACACAGAATCCTCATGTGGGCCACAGCAACGCGTGGCAGGGGATGACTATTATTACTTTAAAAGTTGCAAGAGAAGGTTTGTTACTAAAAGCAACTATTACTACAAAAAAGTTGCAAGTGAGAGAGGGTTTATCCACCTGTGAATGTGAAAATATTTTGTAAGAATATTTTGAAATTCACACACACACACACACATGTACTAAGATCGGAATAAAAATATTCACCATTGTACATTTCTTAACAGAAAAAAACTGGTTTCGTGGCACTTCAGAAATCCAGCCAAGAAGAATAAAACGAAAGTGAGTCACACTATGCACCTGGTATTTGTTCACTTGGAATTACTTTGAGTATTCAGCCAGAAGTATGGATGAGTGTGTTAAGTGTGTGTTTTTGTGGAATTAAAATAGTCTTTTTAATTGTTTTTAATCTCACTGGAAACTTGAGCTTTTTCTGCACTTTTAATTGTTCTGACTCTCTCCCTGCACATGCTAACTTTTATTTGAATTCTTCATTGTTTATTTAATTTTGCTACTGTATGTATTTTATTGTGATGTAATTTTTGAAAACACAGAAATGGTGGACCACTCTCACAACCACCATGTCAGGCTACACAGAGAAGCCATTGAAATCCACAAGTATGTGGACAATTTCAACAGAAAGGAGGAAACCATGAAAATGAACAAAATCTGGCTACCAGTATTAAAAAAAACCTCTAAAATCACAACAGCAAAACAACAGAGAGGAAACAACCAGGGACATCTAATCACCTCTCAACAAAAGTTTGCTCTAGGCATTGTCAAGCCATTATATGCTAATCAAGGTGGTCAGTTGAAACATTCACACCTAGCTCCAGCAGACAATATTCCTTTGTCCCACCCTGGTCATTCCACAGATATATAAACCCATTTTCCTAGTTCCAACAGACCTCACTACTTCTGAGGATGCTTGCCATAGATGCAGGCGAAATGTCAGGAGAGAATGCTTCTAGACCATGGCCATATAACCCAAAGAAACCTAAAACAACTCAGTGATTCCGGCCATGAAAGCCTTCAACAATGCGTAATTTTTGTTGTTTGCATTTGCATTTTGTTTTATTGTGATGTATTTTTTGTTGTTTGCATTTGTATTTTATTTTTATTTTATTTTGCTGTATTGTATCGTCGGGCTTAGGTCATGTTAGCCTCCCCGAGTCCCCTTTGGGGAGATGGTGGCGGGTTATAAATAAAGTTTATTGTTATTATTATTATTATTATTATTATTATTATTTATTGATGGTTTCCTCTTTCTTCCATTTCTTGTACATGCCCCTTTTCAAATTTTACCTTGGTTCAAAGGCTTTCTTTCACCCAACAACTCTCAGCAGAGTCGAAAAGGCCATTTCCAATGATATAATTGAATGCTTCACATTTATTTTCCACCTCATCCAGAATGTAAATTCCATACATTGCCCATGAATTCAATACATTAATTTTTGGGTTTATTTTTACCATGTCCTTTGAAAGTAATGGTTCCAAATGAGTCCATTACTGAGATCCTACTTATTTACACTTATATAGCTACATAGTGTTTGCATTATACCACTTTCTGTCAAACAACAACATTATGAAACAGGTAGTATATCTATGGCAATATAGCTGCTTATTGTCCTGTTGTGCACTTGAAACATGGAGTTGTGTGATGGTAGAAGGACTCTGGCACCTATGTTGAAGAATTATGAAACAGAATTTACGTTTCTTTCTCTGGGTTGTTGTTTCTTTCTCTCTCCATTCTCTTCTACTAGGAATAATTGTACTCAGCCATAGATTTTAAATGTGTTTTGTGCTATTGTTCAATGTTTATGCTATTTGTGTATGAGATTTATTTAATTGCTTTGTATTAGTATTAGTATTTTGGTTTGTATTGTGGTTGTTATTGCTTGTATTGATGTATTGTGGGCTCAGCCTCATGTAAGCCGCACCAAGTCCCTTGGGAGATGGTAGCGGGGTATAAATATAGATGATGATGATGATGATTCTCTTCTACTTTGCATGATTAAACTGTCGTCATGACTCCCTTGTTGGTATGAAGCATTGGATAGGTTACCTTACACTTGTTGCATCTTCTTGACCATTGTAAAACAGACATATTCATTTCCTAGTTGCATAAGCAGAGTTCAGAAAACATAAATATAATAATAATAATAATAATAATAATAATAATAATAATAATACTTTATTTGTCGGTCATACTATTTCCCTGAGGTTCAAATCTTATTGTTAAGTGAGTGGAATAGAGAAAAAGAAGCAAAGGCACCTGCTTGTATGTTACCTCACTTTAAAAAAAAAGAGAGAAGGAAGGATGAAACTAAAGAGCGAAAGAAGGAATGAAAGAAAGAGGCAGAGAAGGAAGAAAGGAGAGAAAGGGGAAGGGGAAGAAAAAAAGGGGGGGGAGAATAGGTAGGTACCTCTCTTTCATAATAGTCCAGATATCTACCGCTACTTCGAAAATTTTTACTATAGGCCACAGCAACGCATAGCAGGGCACAGCTAGTGTATATAGATAGATATAGATATAGATATAGATATTAGGCTTGGGTAACCACGGAAAAATTTGGTTCTAAACTCGTTTTGTTTTTAGGGAGCCCTTGCATTTCGTTTTTTTTAATAATTCCGAAATTTTCCTTTTAAAAATTTCAAACTATACGGAATTTTGTATAATTATGAATCGATTCGTTTATGGCGGACGCGATTGCGTAATATGCTAAAAAACACCTCCAAATGGGACAGGGGGAACTTCTGAAGCTTCCCTCTCCCTCTGTTGTTGACTCTTGGTGTGATAAAACAAACAACAACTATAAAACTTGTACCAGACATGCAAAAATAATTACGAAATAATTACAAAATAATTACGAAATAATTACAAAATAATTACGAAATAATTACGAAATAAATTGAAAAAATTGTTTCGAATCTAATTTACTCCTCACATTATTCTTGCATGGCTCAATATTGGATCGTAAGCTAATTTAAATACGAATTAATAACGAATTACAAAATTAACGAACGAAACCGCCCAAGCCTAATAGATATAGATATAGATATAGATATAGATATAGATATAGATATAGATATAGATATAGATAGATGTGTGTGTGTGTGTGTGTTGGATACAAAAGTTAAAATGCAAATAAAATACAATTCACATTACATTTAAAAACTAAATATCTCCTCAAAGTCCCACCCTCATACTGAAATGACCGCCATAGGCCATCTATAGAAATTGACTGTGATAATGAATTTAAAGTATCAAGCATACTGAAGCTTGTTTTCCTTCAATAATCAGAAAGTCTCTCTCTCTCTCTCTCTCTCTCTCTCTCTTTCTCTCTCACTCACTTTTTTTCTCACCCTCTCTCTTTTACAGCAGACACATCTGTCCTGTGGATGAATTTATTTCCTCAACCTCCTGGTGCAATATTGCATTTGTAATGTCACTTTTGATTTATCGTTACTTTCAACATTAAATCTTCCTTTGCATTTTTATTGGTTTCATTAAAAACATTCTGCTCGTCTTTTCCCCCCATTTATAACCTATTGCAAGGGGTGGGGAAGAACAGTTCCTTTCAGGGTCCTCCTTATTGCCTTCTCCTTTCTGGCATCTTTTAGAAGAACTTCTCATTCTACATCTCCCCCCTTTCTCTCTTCTCTCACGCTCCAAATATCCTTCTAGGGACAAAAAGTTGTAAACCGGTTCTGAATTTGCCAGGCATGCACTAATAAAATGAAGTAATGAGTAATGTGGAGATTTCTTTTGCAACAAAACAGAGTTAGTAAAAACATTTATGATGCCCAATAAGTTGTCCAATTAACCAGATGCCATGTTTATATCACAAGGGTGGTGTCCAAGTTGTCAAAGTGGCTTTGCTTAGACAAATGTGTTCCTTGACGTTTGACCCTCCAGTTTGATAGCAAGGAAACAGAGAGTTAAAGAGGATTGACTGCCTCATGGCCACATGTACATGAAGCCATCTGGCCCAGGGAAAAGTAAATTAGCCATGCATTCCGGGAATTATCATAAGTAGCCTTTTGGGGATGATGAGAGTTTCATTTCCACTTCCGTTGAACTAAAGAAAACCAAAAGGCATTTTAAAAGATCATGGGATTCTGATTAGCATGATGAGATTGAGGTCAAAAATGTCCCTGGTAAGGCAACCTTGAAGTCAAGTGGTTTTTGCATTTCAGATGCATGATGTAGGCCATAGGCAATAATCCTGAATTAAGTAGCACCCCATTTTTAAGTGACTGCTCAGACATTCGTTATTTGCCTCAAACTGGTTTCAATTCATTGTTTATTTATTTGTCGTGTCAGGGCAACCAGTCAAATTATATTACATTTATAACAGAACAAAACAAACAAACAGACAGACAAAATACAAAATTTGTGAGTTTGGTAGTTGATTAAATATCATTTGACCAGTATCTGGCCACTTGGAGTGCTTCTGGTGTTGCTGCAAGAAGGTCCTCCATGGTGCATGTGGCAGGGCTCAGGGTGCATTGCAGCAGGTGGTCAGTGGTTTGCTTCTCTCCACACTCGCATATCGAGGATTCAACTTTATAGCCCCATTTCTGAAGGTTGGCTCTGCATCTCGTGGTGCCAGAGCACAGTCTGTTCAGCACCTTCCAAATCGCCCAGTCTTCTGTGTGCCCAGGAGGGAGTCTCTCATTTGGTATCAGCCATTGGTTGAGGTTCTGGGTTTGAGCCTGCCACTTTTGGACTCGCGTTTGCTGGGGTGTTCCAGCGTGTGTCTCTGTAGATCTTAGAAAGCTATTCCTAGATTTAAGTCGTTGACGTGCTGGCTGATACCCAAACAGGGGATGAGCTGGAGATGTCTCTGCCTTGGTCCTTTCACTATTGGCTGCTACTTCCCGGCGGATGTCAGGTGGTGCAATACCGGCTAAGCAGTGTAATTTCTCCAGTGGTGTAGGGCGCAGACACCCCGTGATAATGCGGCATGTCTCATTAAGAGCCACATCCACTGTTTTAGTGTGGTGAGATGTGTTCCACACTGGGCATGCATACTCAGCAGCAGAGTAGCACAGCGCAAGGGCAGATGTCTTCACTGTATCTGGTTGTGATCCCCAGGTTGTGCCAGTCTGCTTTCGTATGATATTGTTTCTAGCACCCAATTCATGGTGAACATGAGACTTTGAAAAGACCAAAGAAATGCTTCTTTGGTCATGGCTTCCTTGGGTGGATATACATGGACCATTTATTCCAGGACCAATCCAGAGTGACAAATGGTGGATTGGTCCTGGGATCTTTAGGCCACCACCTTTAGACCAAGTGTTTAAACATTTTCTGCTGGTCCAGAGAATAGGATATGGAGCAATTGATTCAAACTTCAGGAAAAGAGAGAACACCTAAACTTTAAGACAGTGGTTCCCAACCTGTGAGCCCCCAGATGTTTTGGCCTTCAACTCCCAGAAATCCTAATCATTAGTAAACTGTAGGCCAAAACATCTGGGGACCCACAGGTTGAGAACCACTGCTTTAGGAAGAACTTCCTGGCAGTCAGAACTGTATGACCATGGTATCTACTGCCACCTGAGAGTCATGTGGCATCTCCTTTTCTGTTGATTTCTAAACAGGATTATTTGTCAGGGCTGCTTGGATTGCTTTTTCCTGCATGGTGTACTGGGATTGGACTCGATCAGTGGTTCCTCCAAACCATTGGTCCTCCAGTTGCTTTGGACTTCAACTCTCAGAAATCCCAGCCAGCTTACCATCTGTTCAGAATTGTGGGACCTGAAATCCAAAACACCTGGGGGACCAAAGGTTGGGAACCGCTGGACTAGATGAACCTTGTACTGTCCTCCAATACTATGGCACCAATGTTGTGGTCTCTGAATCCCCCAGAATCCCTGAAACTCTTGAATCTACCACTTCCATCAGTCATCTAAAGCAGGGTTCCTCAAACTAAGGCCCTGGGGCCGGATACGGCCCTCCAAGGTCATTTACCCGGCCCTCGCTCAGAGTCAACCTAAGTCTGAAGCGACCTGAAAGCACAACAACAACAACAACAACAAGAACAATCCTGTCTCATCAGCCAAAAGCAGGCCCACACTTCCCATTGAAATACTAATAAGTTTATATTTGTTTAAATTGTTCTTCATTTTAATTATTGTATTGTTTTAAGTGCTTTTTGCACTACAAATAAGATTTGTGCAGTGTGCATAGGAATTCATTCATGCTTTTTTCAAATTATAATTATAATCCGGCCCTCCAGTAGTTTGAGGGACTGTGACGTGGCCCTCTGTTTAAAAAGTTTGAGGACCCCTGATCTAAAGCCTTACAAACCTCTCCCATTATAATGGTATCATTTTGGAAAGGAAGATTGTTTTTGTATGCAAACCATACAAAAAACTCCCATGTGAAAACTTGAAAATATCTCAGTATTTCCATTTGCCTTTATAATCCTTCTCAAATGGTGACATGAAGATGTTTTTCTGGTTGTCATTTTGAGAGGGATTACATATCATTATTTTATATTCATTGTTAGCTACCTGGGAGAAAGGTGGGATAAAAATGAAGTAAATAAAGAAGGACACCTCTGCAGGAGTCTACCGTATACCATGCAGCTGTGGACAAGTCTACATAGGGACCACCAAACGCAGCATTGCACAAACACGGATCAAGGAACATGAAAGGCACTGCAGACTACTCCAACCAGAGAAGTCAGCCATAGCAGAGCACCTGATGAACCAGCCTGGACACAGCATATTATTTGAGAACACGGAAATGCTGGACCACTCCAACAACCTCCATGTCAGACTACACAGAGAAGCCAGTGAAATCCACAAGCATGTGGAGAATTTCAACAGAAAGGAGGAAACCATGAAAATGAACAAAATCTGGCTCCCAGTATTTAAAAACTCAAAAATTACAACAGCAAAACAACAGAGAGTAAACAACCAGGCACATCTTAACACCTCTCAACAAAAGATTTTCCCAGGCTCAGCCAGGCCTTCAAATGCTAATGAAGGTGGTCAGTTGAAACATTCACACCTAGCTCCAGCAGAGAAGAGCTCTTTGCCCCACCCCAGCCATTCCAAAGATATATAAACCCCTTGTCCTAATTCCAACAGACCTCACTACCTTTGAGGATGCTTCCCATAGATGCAGGTGAAACGTCAGGAGAAAATGCCTCTAGAACATGGCCCTATAGCCCGAAAAAACCCACAAGAACCTAAAGAAGGACAGTCCTACAATGGGAAAAATATCAATTAATCAAATAAGGGGCTTTCTTTTAAAATAAGGGATACTTTGCAATCCTAAAAACCATCTACAGTGTAGAATTATAGCTGCTTTATACCACTTTGATGTCATGGCCACTTTCTGTGGGATTTGTAGTTTGTTGTGACAACAGAGCTCTCTGACAGAGAAGGGTAATATCTCACAACACAAAAAATTCCTAAAATTCCAAAGTATTGAACCATGACATTTAATAAAGTGTCAAAGTGCTATGATTTTGTAGTGTGGATATATACCTAGTTTCATCAGCCTTGCAAATCTATTTTTGCCAGTCCAGCTCTATGATTCTGAGATTTAATTTGTTCTACAAGATATCTTTTTTTGTTTAACCTGCAGAGGAGATTTCCCTCATTCCTAGACTCTGTCTCTCCCTTTCTCTCGCTGTGCAAATAACTTTCCTTGCTTTTAAGGCTCAGGCAGGCACTCCAGGTGCGGCATCCTCCCTGCAACCACCCGAAAGGGAAGATGAAAGGGACAGGATGAAGGTTGATGAGCAGCATCCCATTCCCTTTCTTGCCATGTGAATGAGCATCCGGTTCCACAGGGGATTTGCTTTCTGTGACTGTGTGCGCTATTTTGTTCTCCCAAATAAGCCTATTATATGAAGATTGAAACATTAGGATTAATTATACCGAAATGCGAACGCAAAACCCTAATGAAAAACATACATCTTTCGCATGGGCTGGACTCCCCAGAGATAGCTTGAAAAAATTAACTTTGACAGCTTTCGCTCTGTGCGACTGATTGGATCAGTGATATAAAATACGTTAATAAGTGGCATTTGGTGTGAGTGTTCATGTGTGCGCATTCTGAGATAAGACATGAATGACAAAGGATGATGAGGCTGGCTCAGAGACCATGATTCAAAAGGCCTTGCCTGTTTCATCATGGTGCTTTCTTCTCACTTATCTCTGAATTCCCCTCTTCTCCTCCTCCTCCCCTTGGCTTTCTTCTTCTTCTTCTTACTGGCAATGAGACCTGTGTTTGATCTTTCTGTAAACAAGCTGAACATCAGGAAGGGGCTAATGGATCCACCATGAGAGTGAAGACGAGAAAATGGGGGAGGGGATACTTAGATACTATATTCACCTAACATGCTCCATAGCTGAAGGTTATAGTGATTTAATTGGGCCACAGAGCAAGCTAGACGGGCTCTTAGGAATGAGTCTGTACAAATACAAAGAAAGAATGTACTTGCCATAACCAACTCTGATAGTGAAGATAAGGAGGAGGAACTGTTGTAAGTACCAGCATCTGAGTGAAAGCTCAGCAGCTTCCTCAGCAGATCTTGGAAGAAGAGCCTTTGGAGGTAGCTTTGTTCATTCGTTTAGTCGTCTCCAACTCTTCGTGAACTCATGGACCAGCCCAGGCCAGAGCTCCCTGTCAGCCGTCACCGCCCCCAGCTCCTTCAAGGTCAGTCCAGTCACTTCAAGGATGCCATCCATCCATCTTGCCCTTGGTCGGCCGCTCTTCCTTTTGCCTTTCACTTTCCCCAGCATAATTGCCTTCTCTAGGCTTTGCTGTCTCCTCATGATGTGGCCGAAGTACTTCAACTTTGTCTCTAGTATCCTTCCCTCCAGTGAACAGTCGGGCTTTATTTCCTGGAGGATGGACTGGTTGGATCTTTTTGCAGTCCAAGGCACTCTCAGAACTTTCCTCCAACACCACAGCTCAAAAGCATCTATCTTCCTTCGCTCAGCCTTCCCTAAGGTCCAGCTCTCACATCCATAGGTTACTACAGGGAAGACCATGGCTTTGACTATGCGGATCTTTGTTGCCAGTGTGATGTCTCTACTCTTTACTATTTTATCGAGATTGGACATTGCTCTCCTCCCAAGAAGGAAGCGTCTTCTGATTTCCTGGCCACAGTCTGCATCTGCAGTAATCTTTGCACCTAGAAATACAAAGTCTTTCACGGCCTCCACATTTTCTCCCTCTATTTTCCAGTTGTCAATCATTCTTGTTGCCATAATCTTGGTTTTTTTGATGTTTAGCTTTGATGCAACCCAGCTTTTGCGCTTTCTTCTTTCACCTTGATTAGAAGGCTCCTCAGCTCCTCCTCGCTTTCGGCCATCAGAGTGGTGTCATCTGCATATCTGAGGTTGTTAATGTTTCTTCCAGCAATTTTCACCCCAGCTTTGGAGGTAGCTACCACTTCTCAATCTGCAGAGCAAGAAGAACCAAGTACCTCTAGGCAGGCAGAGAAAGGGTTAAGTGTTCTGGCTCTTTTGGACTTGCAAAGCGAAAAGGTTAAAGTTTGGAGCCATCATTGAGCAAGACCCGAGAACCTAACATAATAGGTTCAAAGGAGTGTAATCTTGTTGATAGCAGCAACATTGATGTTTATTTATTTCTTTATTTATTTACTTTATTTGTATACCGCTCTTCTCAGCCCTAAGGCGACTCAGAGCGGTTAACAGAGCGGTTAACAAAAACAATTCAGTATACACAATAGAAAATCATTGGACATTTAAAAACAGTAGCATAACAATTAATTAGACACCAAACGACAATACATCAATATAACAGATCCATCACGTCTCATCAATAAAATCAGAATCCAGTTTCATTATCCATTATTCCGTGTTCCAATAATCAATTACACTGCTTGGTTGAATGTCTGTTCGAACAACCAGGTCTTCACACTCCTCCGGAATGCCAATAGGGGAGGGGCCGATCTGATATCTGTAGGAAGGGCGTTCCACAGCCAGGGGACCACCACTGAGAAGGTCCTGTCTCTCGTCCCCGCCAGGCGTACTTGTGAAGCCGGCGGGACCGAGAGCAGGGCCTCCCCAGATGATCTTAACGTCCTAACTGGTTCATAGGAGGAGATGCGTTCAGACAGGTAGGTCGGGCCAGAACAGTTTAGGGCTTTAAAGGCTAAAGCCACCACTTTGAATTGTGCCCGGTAGCAAATTGGCAGCCAGTGGAGCTGGCGCAACAGAGGAGTTGTATGCTCCCTGAGTGCCGCTCCTGTTAGCATCCTGGCTGCCGAGCATTGGACCATTTGAAGCTTCCGAGCAGTCTTCAGAGGCAACCCCATGTAGAGAGCGTTGCAGTAGTCTATACGGGATGTAACCAGCGCGTGGACTACCGTTTGGAGCTGTGACCTCTGATTCTTAGCTTCAGACTATCTGTTAGGCTTTAGCATTTGGATTTTGGATTGATCTTGAACTTTCTTATCTGTGAAAATCAGCTTTTTCATATTGGAAAGGACTATTGCTTCACCTCATCTTATTCCCTTCAATGTATGTCTCTTCAGCTGGATTCTTCAGTTTGAACTTGGAACTGCTTGCTGTTTTGACTAACCACCTGTTTGAAAACTGGATCTTGGCTACACAACAGTACTATCCAGCTTTCTGAAATGGTAGATGCAACACTGGGATCTTAAAGATTTCCTGGCTATCATCATACCTATGTCCTTCTGATCTTCTAACCCTCTTTTCAACAGTAGCCAACAAAAGATGTCCTAGAAGTTGGCATACATAGGAGTATTGGTCATCCCTTGTTGTTTGTACATTGTATTTGGTAGTTATTGCTGAATGTAAATGCTCCATTGAGCCATTGATAGACCTATCCCAGCATGAATTTAGCATGGATTCAAGGAAGGCTCCACCCACTGAATTCATGATAATGCATTATTTACATAGATTATTATTTGTGGGTTGGGCATCGCTTATCTGGAATTTTAAAATACTCCAAAAACTGGAATAGTCCACATGAACCAGTGACATCTTTCCTTTCTGATAGTTCAGTGTACACAAACTTTGTTTTGTGCATAAAACTATTACACTGTAAAACTAACACAATGAAGTTCAACAGGGACAAATGCAAGATACTCCACTTGGGCAGAACAAAAATGAAATGCAAGGATACAGAATGGGGGACAATGCCTGGCTCGAGAGCAGTACATGTGAAAAAGATCTTGGAGTCTTCATGAACAACAAGTTAAACATGAGCCAACAATGTGATGTGGCGGCAAAAAAAGCCAATGGGATTTTGGCCTGCATCAATAGGAGCATAGTGTCTAGATCTAGGGAAGTAATGCTACCCATACTCTATTCTGCTTTGGTTAGACCACACCTGGAATATTGTGTCCAATTCTGGGTACCACAATTCAAGAGAGATATTGACAAGCTGGAATGTGTCCAGAGGAGAGCGACGAAAATGATCAAGGGTCTGGAGAACAAGCCCTATGAGGAGCGGCTTAGGGAACTGGGCATGTTTAGCCTCAAGAAGAGAAGGCTGAGAGGAGATATGATAGCCATGTATAAATACGTGAGAGGAAGCCACAGGGAGGAGGGAGCAAGCTTGTTTTCTGCTTCCTTGGAGACTAGGATGTGGAACAATAGCTTCAAACTACAAGAGAGGAGATTCCATCTGAACATGAGGAAGAACTTCCTGACTGTGAGAGCCGTTCAGCAATGGAACTCTCTGCCCCGGAGTGTGGTGGAGGCTCCTTCTTTGGAAGCTTTTAAACAGAGGCTGGATGGCCATCTGTCAGGGGTGATTTGAATGCAATATTCCTGCTTCTTGGCAGGGGGTTGGACTAGATGGCCCATGAGGTCTCTTCCAACTCTTTGATTCTATGATTCTATGAAAATATTATATGAAATTATCTGTAGACCATGTGTATAAGATATATGTAAAACCTCAATCTCAAACACATCTGGCCCAAAACCTTTAGAATAAGGAATGATCAACCTGAGTCCCCTTGGGGAGAGAAGGCAGTCTATAAAGTTTTATTATTTACTAGCCATCCCCTGCCACGCCTGAAGATAGACCATACTTGCCAGCATTTAAATATCCAAAAAGAGAGCTATATTAAGTCCTTTATGACTCAAACATTTTAGCTAGTATCCTCAGTGCTATAACCAGGTAGTGAGTCAAACTAGAAAACCACAAACTCAAGATAGTTATGGGAAGCTATCAAATTAAAATGACAACTGGAACACTTCTCCATTATGTTGATGGGTATCAGTAGATATTCCCAAAATAAATATGGACATTTCTTTCACAAAGCAACTTGGCCAAAACTGTGCCCCCTTCATATAGTTTCAGGAGGTTTTCACATCCATATAGGCAGATTGCTTTGTCTTTTCAGTTTCTGAAAAGAAATTTGTCTCTACAAGTCCTCACATTTTCTCATATGTTAAGGTCATGACCCTTTCCACTTGGAGCTCTGTTCACCACTTATCCTTGATACAGCAGGGACAGTGCAAGGCAGACTTATGCGTGTGTGTTGAAAAGGGCTGGATAAAGTCCACCAACTCTCTGATCACCTGTAGGGATTGAAAGAAATCCTATTCCATATGTCAGCATTGATAAAAAAGCATTTCCCTACATCCATAGACATTTTGTAAGGAATTATTTCCTTTAACTCAAACATTTGCCCATTTGTTGGTCTTAGGTTTCCGAAATGTTACAGCCACACAAGCAGAAGAGAACATTGATCAACCAGTAATCTTGAAGGCTAAATCTTAGTCATACATCAAGGGAACCACTGACTGCATAGGGAAGCTGATGAGGAAACGCGACATACAAACTATCTACAGACCCACCAAGAAAATCCAACAAATGCTATGTTCAGCAAAGAACAAGAGGGATCCTATCACCTCTGCAGGAGTCTACCGTGTACCATGCAGCTGTGGACAAGTCTACAGAGGGACCACCAAACAAAGCGCCCAAACACGAATCAAGGAACATGATTTGTGGCTGACTTCAACCAGAGAAGTCAGCCATAGCAGAGCACCTGATGAACCAGCCTGGACACAGCATATTATTTGAGAACACAGAAATGCTGGACCAAACCAACAACCACCATGTCAGACTACACAGAGAAGCCATTGAAATCCACAAGCATGTGGACAATTTCAACAGAAAGGAAAAGACCATGAAAATGAACAAAATCTGGCTACCAGTATTAAAAATCTCTAAAATTGCAACAGCAAAACAGCAGAGAGGAAACAACCAGGCACATCGTAACACCTCTCAACAAAAGATTTTCCCAGGCTCAGCCAGGCCTTCAAATGCTAATGAAGGTGGTCAGTTGAAACATTCACACCTAGCTCCAGCAGAGAAGAGCTCTTTGCCCCACCCCAGCCATTCCACAGATATATAAACCAATTGCCCTATTTCCAACAGACCTCACTACCTCTGAGGATGCTTGCCATAGATGCAGGCGAAACGTCAGGAGAAAATGCCTCTAGAACATGGCCCTATAGCCCGAAAAAACCCACAAGAACCTAGTGATTCCAGCCATGAAAGCCTTCGACAATACATTAAATCTTAGTCCTTTGGAGGTGACATGTTGTCTTTCAATATTTTTAGTGCCTAACACTTTTTGCTCCATCCTACCTCAAATAAGGCAGTGTGTGCAGCTAAGAAGAGCTGGGAGCTTAGTGCTACCCTTCAAGTACGGAAGGTCTACAATACATTGTCAGCAGAATCAGGAATGGCACACTCCTTTCCTGCTTAATGGTTTTGTCATGCGTCACTATTAAGTGTGAGAAAACACCACGGAACTGTGTGAACATCTGAAAAAGATTTGTCAGTTTTACATCCAGTCGTTAACCAGTTCACAGACAACATGAGAGAGACTACGGTGCTGCTTTCAGTCCAACAGGCTGCCCTACATGAAGAGACTTTCATATTCCACTTGCGATATGGATGAAACAAGTATACCGGGAGTCCAGAGTGAAGCAAAGAGAATAAACCTTCTCTCTGGTCTAAGCCCCTTCTGCTCATTTTTCTTCAGATGCCTGGACATTCTGGATCCACTCAAGCGTTATAATATTTTAATCTTCTTTTCTACATGGGAATAATTAGCACAATAAGCTCAGGGGTTGAAAAGATTTCTTTGTCTGTGGGACTAATTTAGTATATTATTATTCATACACCCCCCCCCCCCCCCCACACACACACACACACATCATTTTAACCTGGTTGCAAGCTTACAACCATATTGCTACCAGGTGTTATAACCTGTTACACCTGTGCAGGGGACCAGGGCTTGAACACATTGCAAAGGGGTGTTCCAGAGCTATTGCAGATGACCATAGAGTCATAGAATCAAAGAGTTGGAAGAGACCTCATGGACCATCCAGTCCAACCCCATTCTGCCAAGAAGCAGGAACATTGCATTCAAAGCACCCCTGACAGATGGCCATCCAGCCTCTGTTTAAAAGCTTCCAAAGAAGGAGCCTCCACCACACTCCAGGGCAGAGAGTTCCACTGCTGAATGGCTCTCACAGTCAGGAAGTTCTTCCTCATGTTCAGATGGAATCTCCCTTCTTGTAGTTTGAAGCCATTGTTTTACGTCCTAGTCTCCAGGGAAGCAGAAAGCAAGCTTGCTCCCTCCTCCCTGTTGCCAGTTATCAATCAGTCCGTTTGCCAGAAGATGAACAAAATCCTTCTCCAATTCAGATATTTGGCTGAGTCAGAAGTTGAGTCTACACTGGCTACTAAATCTGGCGCATTTATCCTCCAGAATGATCCTGAAAGTGGCTGGATGTACCAGGCTGAACTTGCTGCCAGTCCAGTATTGGCATCCAGATGACATCCCATCTACTGTCATTATAAATAGTAATTGTGATAATTGTCAACCTTGTCTCACACTTTTCTGGATTTCAAATCTTTCAGTCAAATTACCATTTAATTGTATTTTGCGTATTTGAATATATATTGCCTCCACTCTATTGAAAAAGTTCTGTACACATTTAACTATCTTGAGCATTTCTTTCATAAACTTACAGATGATATTGTTGAATGCCTTTTCTGCATCTAAGAAGAGAAGAACGCTTGTTTTCACAGTATTTATGAAAGCATTCTATCGAATTGGGTATCATTCTAATAATTTCTCTAAATTACTTTTCAGGTATGAAGCCTACTTGATTTGCATATACCCATTCAGTTAGTATATTCTTTAATGAGTTTGCCAGTATTATAGTAAATAATTTATAATCTATGTTTAGCAACAGAATAGGTCTGTAGTACTGAACTTGTAGCGGTCCTGATCTTCTTTTGGGGTCAATGTAATGTTTGCTTTTTGCCACATCTCTGGTATTTGTATTAGTTTTTTTTAAGGATCTTATTCAAAACTTTGTGGATGGGTAATGCAATTTCATCTGCTAGTGCTCTATAATTGCCATCTGGTCCTGGTGTCTTGTCTAATTTCAAACCCTTGATCACCATTGTCACTTCATGCATTGTTATTGGGTTCTTGAACAATTTTTGTTCTTCCTCAGAGATAGCTGGGAGGATTTGATTTTGAAGAATTTTTTTTTGCATTTGTTCTTCTGATATTTCTCTCCTTTTTGGTAGAGTTTTTAAAGGTATTTTTGGGATATTTGTTTTATCTTTTGTTCTCCCTTTATTTATTATTCATTCATTTTTAACATTTTTTTTTCTTTTTAATTTATCTGCTAGCAATTTCCCTGGTTTATTTGTATGTTCACAATATGTTTGCTTTGCAGATTTTAGGGTCTTTTCCGTTTGATATTGTTGATATTGCTCCCCAGTAGATTAGGTTGGATTCTTCCCTCCTGTCTTTCAGGAAAAACTGAAATCATGGTATTGGGACCTGGCCTTTGGACAAAAGATGTAACAGTACTTGGTTATGGAACTGAACTGGAATGGTTTTGACAAAATTATGGAATTGAACTAGACTGGCTTCATAGTGTTGACAAATGTTTAACTGCTTTTAACCTAATGTTTTATTTATTGTTTTAAACTATTGCTATATTGTTGTTTGTTTGTATTTATGTCATTGAATTGTTGCCGAATGTAAGCTGTCCTGAGTCCCCTTTCAGGGGTTGAGAAAGATAGGATAAAAATGCCAGACATAAATAAATAATAAATAAATATACCATTAACATTGCACATTTTTGATGAAGCTATTTGAGTTCTTGTTGGAGTTTTACATTTATTAAATCTTTTTCAAAAGAAAGATGCAGGAAAGGGGAGGGGTGAGAGGAGAAATTGCCCCTCATTTCCCTTCTCCAATCACATTTATGCCCTTGATGACATTACTCCAGGGGACAAAAATGGACACAATTTATGTTGCACCCACAAGCCACCACTACAGTGAAAACAAAGTGAGGGAGTGTCATCTCATGCCCCTGAACCTCCCGAGATGTGCACCTGGATACTCCTGGAAGTGTTTAAGCATACTTCCAACACTTTGGCTGCTACATTGCACAGCACATGTCTCTTTCCTCTGCACTTTCCAAAGTCTGCCAATTTCTACTCCCATATCCTGCTGTAATAACTTGACATGAATTTTTGCTAAGCCACCACCCCAACACCATCCTTGCTGCCACTGCTGAATGGAATCTGTGAGAACATCTCATCCCATAAAACCTCACAAAGCCTTCATTAAATAGGCAAGGATTCTGGAAAGCTGTGTATGTGACAAAACCATTTTTGAACTTCTTGTACCCAATCAGAGCTCTTATCTCTTCTAACTTGCACCCCCATCTCTCCTCCTGGGTGCATTCCAAATATTCATCTAGACTTCATCTGTAGTTTCCGTTGTCTCAGCATTTCAGTCACCCAAGCTTCTCATTTCCTGGACCCAAAAGTTAGCGATTCAAACTTTTATTTATTTGTTTGCATCCCGCTGTGAGTTGGCATTTCAGTCTATGGGTTTGTGTAATTGCTAGAATTAAAACTGATTAAATTAAATAGCTTGCTTTCTCAGGTTCCACACATCCCTCCTATCCTCCCCCCCCCCCCCCAACTCTTTGCTGTCAGCCCCACATACCTTCTCTTGCTTTACTTTTTATGGACAGAGGTAGCCGTGATTCGTGCCTTGTCATGCCTGACAGCATTTCATTTCTTACTCGGCAGGCGGTAAGGAGGCAGATTGAAAAGCGAAGGCTGCTCCCTCCTCCTTCCAATACAAGAGGAAACCATTACCTTCCTGAGAGCAACCTGCACATTAAAACATTTCTTTCCATTCTCCCCTTTTGAAAGCAAATTTTGTGCTAGTGGAAGACCTGAGAGATTAAACATACACAGCATGGCCCAATTTTGCACACCCCCCCCCTTGATATGTTAACAGTCTTTCTACTTCATCACACTTGAGAATGAATCCACTTTAAATACGGTTTCTGCATCCTGCAGAATTCTGGGCTTTGTAGTTTATTGAGACTGTTAAAGGCTCCTCCCTAAACTACAAAGCCCAGAATTCTGCAGGAGGCAGAAATTGGATTTAAAGCGGATTCATTCTCTAGTGTGATTAGGTCATTTGGCTAAATAAGCACTCCATAACCTTATGGATAACATTTGGAGATGGACTTAGACAATAACCCAATGTATCTATTGCTCAGTATAATTAATTTGGTCACTCCTCACTGTTATCTCAGAAGGAAAAGAAAAAGGAATTTGAAAATAATAGCCAATCTCTTTGTGGTTCTGCAACTTTTATAAGAATATAGGAGGAGCTACTGTAATGATTCAAACCAAGGGCCTATTTCATCCTACATTTGGTCACACAGCAATTCAACACCGCCTGAGCCCTGCGAGTGCAGCATTTTTCCGAATGAAGCAGAGAGTGTTTGAGGACCGGGACATCCGCAGGGATACCAAGGGGCTTGTTTATAAAGCTATTGTCCTCCCAACCCTCCTCTATGCCTGCAAAACATGGACTGTCTACAAACATCACATGCAACTCCTGGAACGATTCCATCAGTGCTGCCTCCAGAAAATCCTGCAAATCTCTTGGGAAGACAAACAGACAAATGTCAGTGTGCTGGAAGAAGCAAAGACCACCAGCATTGAAGTGATGGTCCTCCGCCATCAACTCCGCTGGACCGGCCACTTTGTCCGGATGTCCGACCACCGTCTCCCAATGCAGTAGCTCTACTCTGAATTCAAGAATGGAAAAAGGAATGTCAGTGGGCAGGAAAAGAGATTGAAAGATGGGCTCAAAGCCAACCTTAAAAACTCTGGCATTGACACTGAGAACTGGGAAGCCCTGGATCTTGAGCAACCTAGTCTGGCCCCCATCTGCCATAAAGGAATACACAATCAAAGCCCTGCTGACAGATGCCCATCTAAATTCTGTTAAAAATAATCTTCAGAGAAAAAGACACAGTTACAATTCAAGGCAGCAAATTCAACTGTCAAACAGCTATTACTGTAAGGATATTTTCCCTAATATTTAGGTGGAATCTCTGTGCTCTCCATCTTAATCTGACATACCACATCATACACTGCCTCGTATTGATTTGTGGTGGAGGACCTTCAGCTACATCATGAATGAACATTTCCAAAGTTATCTCCCTGTTTTATGAGATGGGAAGAATTTGGGGGCACTTTTCACAATCTTCCAAGATTCAAGATTTTGCAGTGTTCAGTGTCAGACAGTGTTCAATTATTTCTGTAAGGGAATTTAACCATACAGGATTCCAGAATATTGGCATGTTCAGAATGACTAAAAAGATGGTAATTTTGTCAGCACTGATTGTTTTTAAGTGCAGGCCAAGGTCTTTAGGCAAATCACCACTGGGATCACCTTTACTGGCTTGTGCCAGAGTCTTTGCAGTTCTATCTTTAAATCCTCATATCATGTAAGCTTTTCCAGTTGTTTCTCGTCAATTCTGCTATTATATATATATATATATATATATATATATATATATATAAATGCTCTGTGCATAATGAGTTCCTTAAAAACAAAAGAGCCAATGAATGAGATGACACCAAATTTGGCAGCAAAATGTCTCACAACACAAGGAGTGACCATCACTCAAAAATTATAATATTGTCATTTGGAAGTTGTAGTTGCTGGGATTTATAGTTCACCTACCATCAAAGAGCATTCTGAACTCCATCAATGAAGGAATTGAACCAAACTTGGCACCAGAACTCCCATGACCAACAGACAACACTAGAAGGGTTTGGTGGGCATTGATCTTGAGTTTGGCAGTTGTAGTTCATCTACATCCAGAGATCACTGTGGACTCAAACAATGATGGATCTGGACCAAACTTGGCACAAGCACTCAATATGCCCAAATATGAACACAGATGGAGTTTGGGGGAAATAGATCTTGACATTTGGGAGTTGTAGTCACTGGGATTCACAGTTCACCTACAATCAAAGAGCATTCTGAACCCAACCAACGACAGAATGGGGGCAAACTTCCCACACAGAACCCCCATGACCAACAGAAAATACTTAAGGCCATCCAATCCAACTCCCTTCATCAGGGCAAGAAAACGTAATCAAAGTCCTCCTGACAAAGGGCCATCCAGCCATAGATGGATAGATACATATAGATAGATAGATAGATAGATAGATAGATAGATATAGATATGATTCACACAGAGAGATATATAGTGTCATAGATTTGAAAGGGACCTCTAAAGAAGGACAATTATATGTCGCATGTTCCAGAGGAGGCAAACCAGACAATCTCCACATCAACACTAACAAAGAAATGACAAGGAATAATGTTTACCCACAAGCATAAAGGAATTACATATATTAGAAACCATTACTTTATTTTCCAAATCACCAGACTGGGCCTATTATTATTATTATTATTATTATTATTATTATTATTACATTTCAGAAGGCTTTCTAGTTATTTTTATTATTTTTTTATCTTCAAGTCTATTGTGAAATGTAATGATTATTCTAAAAGCTCAAGCGCAGATTCCTTAGCAGTTAACTAAATTACTTTTTGTTACTGGAAATATGTTTTAAACATTTTTCTCCATTATAGTTTTGTTCTTTTTTCAGCTGATCCAGTTTCCCCTGGTGAAGGAAAGAAGGAAAGAAGGAAGGAAGAGGGAGCAGATATGTTTGGCTTTAAATATAAATGCTTGCTTCTCAGACAAAGGGAGAACTAGAAAGAAGGGGGCCAATGATACCCTAAGGGGAAATTTCATCTCAGGAGTACTGACCTTTCCAAGAAAGCAAATTAAATTATCTTCCTCATCTTTTACTAGGGCTGTGACATCATTAAAATTCACGTTACATACCAGTGTACTTTGTTTTGTATTCATAACCTTAAACCAAAATTAATCAGCTGTCACATGGAGTTAACATAGTTGTTAATGGTGCCAGACCAATATATACATTGTTCCTAGAGAAGCAGGAGGGAGACTGTTTCTCTGGACATCCTTTTCACACAACTAAGTATTAAGGTCAGGGTTTTGTTTGAGGCATGGTCCACCAGACCTTCACCATTCATCACAATTCTCATGGTGGGACATTGAAAACAGAACATCAGAGTAGATCTTGTCAGCTTCTGAATATCAACCTCTTATGGTGATCTCCAGGAAGCAGTGGTAGGGACTGGATGTTCATGGGAAATTCGAAACAATTCTGAAAGCTAAATAATCTCTTTGTTATGTTCTGCTCGTCTTCTTTATTCTCAAGCTTATGGCCTGTCCCACGAGCTTGAACTTAATGAGATTCACCCAGTACTGCAACCATATGCTTTCTTCTCTGGGCCTTGAAGGGCTCACATCTTGCTTTTTCCAGGCTGGGTGGCTGCTGTTGGACCAGATTACTTCTTATGTACTTTCCAACCTTTGTGAGCATATATTCAACTATTCTTATACCATCTAAATTCAGTATAAGCAATTGCAAACTCCGATTATGGAGAAAGGAAAGGAGGAAAGAGGGAAAGGGGGAGGGATGTGAACAATAATTAGATGTATTTCTCTACATCTACTACCCCCACCCCCTGGTAAACATTTGCTTATTTGAATAAGTCCCACATTGCTGGAATCAAATTATTTAAATTATTCAAGATCTAAATGTGCTAAAATCTATGCGGGCCCAGTTTACCATACGTGTGTGCCTATCAGGCATTCTAGTCAGCAGTCAGGAGAGAAAAGCAACTGGGCACTTGCCAAGTTGTGGCGCACCTTGTGCTGAGTTCACACTAAACAAAGCAAAACCCATTTGTGTTGATATGCTGGAGTTCTCCTTTCTCTCACCTGGCACATTACCTTCTTTGCAGGCCTATGCAGATTGTTATGTTTTTTTTCTTCCTTGGTGCAGCCACTACCATCACAACTGGAGTGCATGGAAAGGTTTCCAGACCACTAACCTGTTCTTTTTTTTCCTAGCTAGGTATGCAAGTATATTGCAGTTGGAATACCATTAATACTGTGACCCTATGATATCTTTAAAACATTTCAGACGTTTAAAAAACAATGTATTTGGATTTGGAAAGATTAGCCATTTACAAGAAATGTTGTCCAGGGGATGCCTGACTGTATTTACTCAGTCGTCGAGGAGGCTCTTCCTGTATCCTGTGGAGATTTACTGGGGTGCAGACCCAAAATTAGTAAGAACATCAGCCCTAGCCTTGTCTTACTCAACTGCTGAGTATGTCTGCCCTGTGTGGCATAGGTCTGTCCATGCAAAGCAGGTGAACATAGCATTGAATGAAACATGCAGAATAATCACAGGATGCCTTAAACTTATATCTGTTGATAAACCATACTAGCTAGCTGGCATTGCTCCCCCCCCCCCAATGTGTGACAGGAAGTTGTTGCTAATTATGAGAGAAATACGGTTGAACGCTGTGAAAGCCCCCCACTTCATGGCTACCAGCCTCCTCCCAGTAAACTCAAATCAAGGAAAAGCTTTTTGAGAACTACCACTCCTCTTGGCGTCCCCCCAGCAACAGGAAGGATATCCCTCTGGGCAGCTAAACCAGGAAATCCCAACTAGTTGGCCCCCCACGAGGGTCTTCCTCCAGAGGCAAACCAAGAATGGGAAACTTGAAAGTCCCTGAACAGACTCAGAAGTGGAGTGGGTAGATCAAAAGACAACCTGGCAAAATGGGACTACCTAAAAGAATCCCACAACTTATGTGACTATGGAGCAGGACAGACAACTCTGTATGCTTGTCCACTATGCCCTGCCTCATGTACAGAGGAAGAATTGTTGGAGGCTACAGACAATGCCATTGCTTTTGCCTGTTTTTGCTCAAAAGATATTTAGCTACCTGCGCTCCTTCTATTTTTATCAGTTTTATAGTAATGCATGCAATGCTTTTGATAAGAAATAAATAAATAATGATCTCTTTGAATAGATCCCATAAAGGTCTTTTTTTCTGCTGAACAAAAAGGTCTCTCCTGGAACTGACAAGGCCAAGGGTGGTCCACTGCACTATGCCATAAGTTTTCAAAACCTCTTTGTAGCATTCTGGATGAAATATACTTAGCTGTTCTGCAAAACAGGATACTGGGCTCAATAGCCATTTGTTTAATTCTGCCCTGACTCTTACGATATTCTTGTTGGTTTCACAAAATCACAGAATCAGTAGAGAGGATTGTAAGGTCCATCTAGTCCAACTCCATTCCATGCAAGAATAACCTTTGTTCAAAGACTTTTGAAGAAGAGTCCAGTCTCCCACGCAGTGCATTCCTCTGACCCATAATTCTTACAGGAACAAAGTTCTTCCTAATGTTTAGATAGAATCACTTTTTTGTGTCCCTTCAAGTCATTTTCCCACTTGTGGTGTCCCTAAATTGAACTGATCATGGAATATGTGGGAGGTGAAGAAAGGGGAAGATTTGTCTTGATGGGATTCGACACTATATTTCTCAGAGGCTGAGAGAGTATGACTTGCCCAAGGTAATCCAGTAGGTTTCCATCACAGAGAAGGAATTTCCAGAATTTCAACATTCAAACTGCTACACCACACTGTTTCTAAAAATGTAATGTAATATAATATAATAGGGATTATTATTATTTCTTTGTAAGACTTATTTAAAGTGGGTTTGCTATTCCCCTTCTGTGAGGCTCCGAGAATGTATCTTGTCTAGGATCTCCAAGGAAATTAGGGGTTTGAACCTTAGTCTTCCAATGTCTGGGTCCAATCCTCTACTTCACTGTAGCTCAGCCTATTTTTGGTGCCTTCCTAAATTGGCTAAGATTAAAATGGCAAGTGAAAACAAAGGAATGAGACTGGCTTGGTTTCATTTTCATGGGTTCTAACAGTAGTGCCCCAGATGTTGCTAAAGGAATTGAAAAATAACTTTTTTGGAGACACAGAGAGAGATTTTTATATATTATTTCTCATCCAGTAGAGGTAAGAATGAACTGGATGACAATGAATCTTTTCCATTGCATGCTGTATACGGTTTGTGACACCCAATTGACTCATTCTTGTTACAAGTCTGAAATGGTCACATGCAGACCTTTATGTATACTCTCTAAAGGGCCACAAGTGGTCCTGATGTTCACCGCAAAAAAAACCAAAAAACAGATTCATGTGTCTCACTCAAGCTTAAGCTGCCTCACAAGAGTTGTTGGAATTTTTTTTGTCCAACAAAAAACACCTGCATTCTGTTCCAGGTTGAATAAAATTGTGCATGCAATGCTGTTGCACATAGGGCTGGGCGGTTTCGTTCGTTAATTTCGTAATTCGTTATTGATTCGTATTTAAATTAGCTTACGATCCGATATTGAGCCATGCAGGAGCAACTAAAAATCAAAACGAAATTTTTAATTTATTTCGTAATTGGTTCGAAATTGTTTCAAAATTGTTTCGAAATTGGTTCGTAATTGTTTCCATATGTCTGGTGCAAGTTTTAGGGTTGTTGTTTGTTTTATCAGTGATAAAAAATAAATTATCACACCAACAGTCAACAACAGAGGGAGAGAGAAGCTTCAGAAGTTCCCCGTCCCATTTGGAGGGGTTTTTTTGCATATTGCGCAATCGCGTCCGCCATTAACGAATCAATTCGTAATTGTTTCGTAATTCAGTTCTTGTGGGTTTTTTCGGGCTATATGGCCATGTTCTAGAGGCATTTCTCCTGACGTTTCGCCTGCATCTATGGCAAGCATCTTCAGACCTCTGAAGATGCTTGCCATAGATGCAGGCGAAACGTCAGGAGAAATGCCTCTAGAACATGGCCATATAGCCCGAAAAAACCCACAAGAACTGAGTGATTCCGGCCATGAAAGCCTTCGACAATACATTGTTTCGTAATTGTTTCGTAATTTATGAAATTTCGTATATTTCGAACTTTTTTAAAGAAAAATTTCGGAATTCTTTTAAAAAACGAAACGCAAAAACCCCCTAAAAACGAATCGAGTTTAGAAACAAATTTTTCCATGGTTACCCAGCCCTAGTTGCACATACAAGTGTGCATTGGGTTGTACATCTTGTAGTGCGTTCTGTGTGAGCTGAGTATTTATTTACACGTTTTAAATTATCCAAAGCTGCCATTTGACACTAGGGTGGCATAGCCCAATGAATGCATACCTCCATAAATGGAGATTCATGCTTCTCGGCCCATATCTATCTGAAGAACATGGGAGTGGGGGACAGATTGAAAATGAAACATTAATATATTCCCCACAGGCTGTGAGGAGTGCTGCCTTTGAAAGAAAATAAAAAACAGCAAGGTGGCGGGGTGGGGAGAATGGGGAGCGAGGAAGCGAGCAAGCAATATTGCCGAGTTGCAACTAGTCCCCGGTTGGGGGAGGACGGAGAGGCTGAGAAACAGTACCTTCTCTTTATCACGCGAGCAATTACTGGCAATTTGTTCTGGCCAGTAAAACTTCTGATATTATCATGGTTGCTGAGTAATTTATCATCAAAGTTTAATGTGGAAACAGGTGACTGTATAATCACCAATCTAGGAACAGAAATAGAATCGTTATTATTTCTGCCTGAAGAGAGATTTCTTTCTCTTCTCTCTCTCCCCCCCCACCGCACCCCGCTTCCCTTTCTGTCAATTGACTTAACGGCCAAAAGGCTGTTCATCACATCACCATGAATTATAAAACCTCTATTAAATATTCATAAAAGTTTTGAAATGAATGTGCGATAGAGATGAAAGCTGGGCTAATTTAAATACCTACCAGACCTGTCTTAATTACAGAGGTAAAATGAGATATAAAAATTATAGCGGCAAGGAAAAAAAAGGAAGAAAAATTCAAACAGATGAATCCATACCTTCGATGAATCTTCTTTGGAGGCAGTCACCAGTAATATAATTTATTATCAATGATGTAGATGTCTAATGAAACATTACCCATGCATATATGTGTGTGTGCTTTCCTGGAGGGGGGGGGGGGAGATAAATTCCAACTTTGCTCAGCTTCTTTTGTGATTATGATTTCTGGTGCATTTGCATGACTGAATTGGTACACTAAGAGAAAGAGCAGAATGGTTTCTATGATTTACACAAACCATCTGGAGTGCTGAGGTTGCAGACAGTACCCATCTTTACATCACAAGGCCTAAAGCTATGGATTCGGCTCCCTACGTTTCAGTCTTCTTTTTGTAGCTTTGCTTCATAATTTCATGTTCAATTCCAGGGGAAAGAAGACCCTATGCCAGGCAAAGATAACCCATAATTGTAGATCATGTAGGGTGGGTGTTTCTGGAGTGGTATTTGGAAAGTTCCAAGTTGAATACTTCGCTTTGTCACCTGGGAGTGCTTGCATTTTGTATTTCTACATGACAGAATGTAGTGGGAGTGGATTGCCTTCATGATCTTGTTGAAAGCAGCATTTTCTGTGCAGGAGTAGATGGATCCACATTGAATTATTGGTTTCTATACAGAATTTGCTGTTTTCTGTGCAAAACAATGATTTTGCACAGAATAAGTCCCAAACTGCAATGAGTCTCACTAGTCTAGGATTTTTGCCATTAGGGTTTCTCAACACTTGGAAAAATGGATTTTTGACCAATTTTGAAACTTTTCAAAAGTTCTTTCCATCCCTGGAAGAAAGTTTGAGAAAAACCATCTTCTGGATTATTATTATTATTATTATTATTATTATTATTATTAACCCCATTTTATTTCTCCCAAAGGAGACTCAAAATGGCAGAAGTAAGAGTGCATCTAGACTGTAGATGAATTCTGTGAATTGTTCTTTCACATAAATTTTAGACTTCTTTGCCCAAGGGCACTGATATCTCACCAACTATAAAACCCAATACCCCATAGCATTGAGCCATGCCATCAAAGGTGGTATCAAAATGCATTGCTTCTACCTTGTGGAATCTCTCCAAAATGTCATAGAAGGATGCTATCTCACACATTGGCTCAACATTAAAGATCGAGTGCAGCACAGTTTGACACTACTTTAACTGCCATGTCTCAATGCTATGAAATTCTGGAATTTGAAGTTTGGCAAGGCACCCATCTTTCAGGATTCCATGGCATTGAAGCATGGCATATGCTATCGCGCCTGGGGCTATAGAGAAAGAGGCATGGACGTGACATATTTCCCCAGGGGATTGCTTCTTGCCCTCCTTTAGGGAAACTGGAACTCCCAAGGACCAGAACACTACAGGTAACTCGAAATTGTTTATTGTTGACAATGAGTTCACTTTCCTAGGCACAAACTTGATGTTTCAACAAGGAAAATTACTTTACAAACATTAAAGTCCAGGGTCCTAGGAGTTGTAAGCTGATAAGCTTTTCCTGTTCCCTCTCTCTCAATGGCTGTGAATGCCAGAGCAAACCACAACCCCAGTTCTGTGGCCTCTGTTGGAGGACAAGACCTTCCTATTAGGCCTGGGTAACAACGGAAAAAATTGTTTCTAAAATCGATTCGTTTTTGGGGGGTTTTTGCATTTCGATTTTAAAAAGAATTCCAATTTTTTTCTTTTAAAAAGTTCGATATTTACGAAATTTCGTAAATGTTAAAAAAATTACAAAACAATGACGAAACAATTACGAAACAATAACGAATCAATTCGTTAATGGCGGACGCGGCCGCGCAATACGCTAAAAAACCTCCAAATGGGACAGGGGAACTTCTGAAGCTTCCCTCTCCCTCTGTTGTTGACTGTTGGTGTGATATTACAATTTTTTTTCACTAATTAAACAAAAAACAACTATAAAACTTGCCTCAGACATGCGGAAATAATAACGAAACGACTTCAAAACGATAACGAAATGAATACATAATGAATCCGAAACAATTACGAAACGAATTTAAAAATTCGTTTCGTTTTTAAGTTGCTCCAGAATGGTTCGTTATTGCTTCGTTATAAAAAAAATAACAAATTTTTAACAAATTACGAATTAACGAAACGAAACCGCCCAGCCCTACCTCCTATGGTGCCAAAAAACTGGAATGAAGGCTCCTGAGATCTTCACAATGTCGTTCAGGGGGGTTGAACATAAAGTATAAGACTCAGGGGTAAAAACCTAAGAGTTGGTGGTAAAAAATGCCTTGACCAGGGGCTTTGGGCCAAGCTTTGCACACGTCCATCCAATGAGTCTTTTCTTGAGGTAAAAAAGATGAGAGAGATACCTTTCCTTTCTCCCTTGGAAGGGGCAGAGCCTAAACAAATGAACTGGGGAAACAAGCCAATTGGTGCACAACAACAATAAATTGACAGCTATAATAACCAATGAAATTTAACTATACATATACAAGGTAGACAGGAATAAAATGACAGTTTAAATCCTGCAACTAACAGTACTACATATATGTGGCGCCACATGCGCCATCACATGGCAGTTAAAGTAGTGTATAGATCAGGAATGGGCAAACGTCAGCCCTCCAGATGTTCCGGATTTCAACTTCCACAATTCCTAACAGCCAGTAAAATGACTGTCATTTCTGGGAATTGAGGTCCAAAACAGCTGGAGGGCTGAAGTTTGTCCATGCCTGGTACAGATGCACCCTCTGTAATAAATGAAGATGTGAAGGATTGACCCCATTCTTCTTGGCCTGCTTCTGAATATGTGTAGCTCTCCTCCTGTTGGGAATTTATTTATTTATTTATTTGGGGTTCTTTTACCCCGCCCTTCTCACCCTGAGGGGGACTCAGGGCGGCTTACAGGAGCAAGGCACCATTTGATGCCTGCATCAAAAACAATCGTATACAGAGTTACATAAAAAATTACAACAATTCACAGTTGACATGCATACAATATAATCATAAAATCCATAAAATCCTTAAAACCAAATACAAACCCAGTTTCTCCTCTTACATGGTCAGTGTTTGTTAACACCTAGATCTAGTTTTTCGTTCCATTCATCTATCCTGCTTGTTTTACTTGCCTGATTAACTGATTTAATTGCTAGAGTGGCCAAAGGCCTGGTCCCATAACCAGGTTTTCACCCTCCTCCTGAAGGCGAGGAGGGATGATGATGCCCTAATCTCCCCCGGGAGTGAGTTCCACAGGTGGGGGGCCACCACTGAGAAAGCCCTGCTCCTCGTCCCCACCAGCCTCACTTGTGACAGTGGTGGGGTCGAGAGCAGGGCCTCCCCAGATGATCTCAGACTCCGGGGTGGGACATAGAGGGAGATACGTTCGGACAGATACGCTGGACCGGAACTGTGTAGGGTTTTGTAGGTCAAAACCAGCACCTTGAATTGTGCTCGGAACTGAATCGGCAGCCAGTGGAGCTGGCACAACAGGGGGGTGGTATGCTCCCTGTATGTTGCTCCGGTGAGCAATCTGGCCGCCGCTCGTTGGACTAGTTGAAGTTTCCGAACAGTCTTCAAGGGCAACCCCACATAGAGAGCGTTGCAGTAGTCTATTCGGGATGTAACAAGAGCGTGGACCACCGTGGCCAGATCAGACTTCCCGAGGTACGGGCGCAACTGGTGCACAAGTTTTAGTTGTGCAAAAGCTCTCCCAGCCACCGCTGAGACCTGGGATTCCAGGTTCAGCTGAGAGTCCAGGATCACTCCCAAGCTGCGAACCTGCGTCTTCAGGGGGAGTGTAACCCCATCCAACACAGGCTGTAACCCTATACCCTGTTCGGCCTTGCGACTGACCAGTAGGACCTCTGTCTTGTCTGGATTCAATTTCAATTTGTTAGCTCTCATCCAGTCCGACACAGCAGCTAGACACCGGTTCAAGGTCTGGACAGCCTCCTTGGTGACAGGTGAGAAGGAGTGACAGATCTGGACATCATCTGCGTAGAGATAACATCTCAGTCCGAAACTCCGAATGATCTCTCCCAGCGGCTTCATGTAGATGTTAAATAACATTGGGGACAGGATCGAACCCTGTGGGACTCCACACGACAACGGTTGTGGGGCCGAACAGGTGTCACCCAGTAACACCTTCTGGGACCGTCCCTCAAGAAATGACTGGAGCCACTGCAAGGCAGTACCCCCAAGGCCCATGTCTATGAGGCGTCCCAGAAGGATACCGTGATCGACGGTATCGAAGGCCGCTGAGAGGTCCAGCAGAACTAACAGGGACACACTCCCCCTGTCCAGTTCCCTGCGCAGATCATCTACCAAGGCGACCAAGGCTGTTTCCGTTCCATGTCCCGGTCTAAAGCCAGACTGTGCCGGATCAAGATAATCAGTGTCTACCAGGAATCCCTGGAGTTGTGCCGCCACCACACGTTCCAGGACTTTGCCCAAATAGGGGAGATTGGAAACTGGCCGATAGTTGTCTAATTGAGTGGGGTCCAGTGATGGTTTTTTCAACAGCGGTTTGATAATAGCTTGTTTTAAACTCGCTGGAATCTTGCCCTCCTGTAAGGAGGCATTAACCACCACCTTCACCCACTCTGCCAAACCCCCTCTGGCTTCTTTTAACAGCCAGGATGGGCAGGGGTCTAGGATGCATGTGGTGGGCCGCACCTCTCCAAGGATCCTGTCCACATCCTCAAGCTGAACCAATTGAAATGAATCCAATAAAACCTGACAAGCAGATGCTCTCGTTACATTCCTAGAGACTGCAGGTAAGGTGGTGTCAAAAGCCGACCGAATCCGCCCAATTTTATCTGTGAAGAATCGAGCAAACGCTTCACAGCGAGCTCCAGAGTTGTCAGGGATCTCGCTTTTCGGCGGGTTTAACAGAACCCTGACAACTCGGAAGAGCTCAGCTGGACGATTCTTCGCAGATGCAATATTGGCAGCAAAGGATGTTTTTTGTGCTGCCGCTATTGCCACATCGTAAGACCTTAAAAAGGCATTCAGATGTGTTTGGGCTGATTTAGTCGGATTCCTGCGCCACACGCGCTCTAGCCACCTCTTCTTTCGCTTCATTGCCGCCAGCTCCTCAGTAAACCAAGAGGCTGGGTTAGCTCGGTTACTCGAGAGGGGGCGTTCCGGAGTGATTGTGTCGATTGCCCTAGTCATCTCGGTGTTCCAATGAGAGACCAAGGCATCGACAGGGTCGCCAGTCAAGGAGGTGGGAAATTCCCCAAGAGCCGTCAGGAAACCATTTGGATCCATAAGTCTCCTGGGGCGGACCATTC
Source organism: Anolis sagrei (assembly GCF_037176765.1). Taxonomy (NCBI): domain Eukaryota; kingdom Metazoa; phylum Chordata; class Lepidosauria; order Squamata; family Anolidae; genus Anolis; species Anolis sagrei. The sequence continues at coordinate 295,148,763 of NC_090022.1, read as the reverse complement.
TAATGGGTCCACCACCCCTGCGGAGGTTGGGAGGAACAGTAAGTCTAAACCTAATCAGGTAGTGATCGGACCATGACAATGGAGCGATAGTCAGCTCCTCCGCCCTGACACTGTGACCCCATCCCTGAGTAAAGACCAAATCCAGTGTGTGTCCGGCAGTATGGGTGGGACCAGATACTAATTGGGACAGGCCCATGGTTGTCATGGCGGCCATGAAGTCCTGAGCCGCTCCAGAAAGAGAGGTCTCGGCATGAACCGCTCCAGAAAGAGAGGTCTCGGCATGAATTGTAATTCTCTTTTGAATTTAATCTGTTACACTGAGTATACATGTCTCAGACCTATTTCAAATATGGCATAAGGGAATGGAGATCATCAAAGAGCATGTTCCTTGAAATTCCCATTCTCTTGTACTCAGAAGCCTTAAATATCAGTTCACCGCTTGTAAAGAAAAGACAACTGAAAGGAATATAAGAAGAGGAATGAACTCATGGGCATGAAGAATTGCCATAAAAACTGGAAATGTATAGGAAGGCATTCTTTAAAAAAAAAAAAAACATGCCAAAGCTCTCCAGTTAAATTCTAACTAAAGCCACTGCAGCAGATATTTCATATGTCATATCAAAACATTCTCAATACCGGTAACCAATACAACAGTAAATTTTGGTTGGCTATTAATGTCAGGCCATTTATAATTTTTGGCCTGCAAAACCACAAAAGGCAGGTGACAAGGAGCTATTTCACACATGCTATTGAACTGAATAAAAATGACTTAGTTGTTCCAATAGAAAGCTCTTTGGGGGATGTGGGGGACAGGCAATGGGTCATAAAACGAAACTGTAACATTTGGAGAAACTAGTGAGGATTCCTACCAACAGTGCTTGGAATGAGGGAATATTATATCAAATAATGGTTTAAAAGTAATATTGACCACTAAACAGGCACCACACTTCAGCCACTGGGAATTTTGACTCCAACCTGCATCATAATTATTGGGTTGTAGTAGGTTTTTCCGGGCTATATGGCCATGTTCTGGAGGCAATTTTTCTCCTGACGTTTCACCTGCATCTATGACAAGCATCCTCAGAGGTAATGAGGTCTGTTGGAACTAGGAGAAATGGGTTTATATATCTGTGGAATGACCAGGGTGAGACAAAGTACTTTTGTTTGCTGGGACTTTTGTTTGCTGGGCATTTGTCTCACCCTGGTCATTCCACAGATATATAAACCCATTTTTCCTAATTCCAACAGACCTCATTACCTCTGAGGATGCTTGCCATAGATGCAGGCGAAACGTCAGGAGAAAAATTGCCTCCAGAACATGGCCATATAGCCCGGAAAAACCTACAACAACCCAGTGATTCCGGCCATGAAAGCCTTCGACAATACATCATAATTATTGTTAGAAATACCAGTGAAATCTACTATGGATTATTCTCCTACCAGGTTTTCTCAATTCGAGATTGCTGTCCTGTATAACTATTCTACGAGGATTATCCGGAAAGTAAGATTACAAGATTTTTTAAAAAAATACAAAAATGAATATATCTTACTAAAACTTACATGGATTGTAGCATAGGTATTACATTATTTTTCCATGTTATCACCATTCTGTTCAATACATTTTGTCATCTGTGAGATGAGTTTTTGATGCCTGTGTCATAGAGGTTTCCCTCCACCTTTTTTAGCCAGTTTGTCACTTCATTTTTCACCTCATAGTTGTTTAAAAAGTGTTTTCCACCAAGGAGTTCCTTCCATTTAGTGAACAGATGATAGTCGCTGGGTGCAAGATCAGGGCTGTGAGAGGGGTGGCTTAAAACATCTCAACCAAATGAAGTCAACAACATTTTTGCTGAATGAGCAGTGTGCAGATGTGCATTGTCATGAAGGAGACAGACTTCCAACATCAGCATCCCAAGGTGCTTGTTTCGGAGGGCTCTGTGAAGTTTCTTTATGGTCTCACAATACATTCCTTACCCATTTTGTCACATGCTGTCTTGACATTACATCCTCTCCACAAAATGAAATGATTTTATGATGAATCACAGTGGTGTTCATGCCCGTAGTATTTAGATATGTATTACAGTGTGAACTTCACACATGGAGGGAAACAGAATGAGGACACTCATATCTAACCTTCATCACAACACCAGTTGATGAGCTACTGATGACTGGCACTGCTTATTCATTTCCACTGGCTTACTGTTGTAGTTGAGTCTCCTAGTAACATTACCACGGATGATAGAAGTACTAGAGGAGGAAAGAGAGGTGGTCAAAATTTGGATGAGGAGCAACAAAGAAAGAGAGTTAGGGAGATATTCATGTCTCCTACAGACGATGACTCATTTGAGGGTTTCTCACAAGGAGAAATGGAGGAGGAAGGAGATGAAAGCAGAGGTGTAAAACGTATTACTCGGGAGCAGGAGTCTGACGAAGAGTGTCAGAGGAAATGGATCCGTGATATACTTACTGCTCCAACTGAAGAAGAAGATTTTATGGGCTTCACTGGGAGTGATGGGTCTGGGAGTAGTGATGAGGAGGAGGATGGGTTGGATTGGACTCATGTACAAGAAGTTAGAGATGTGTGTACACAACCTATGCCCAGCGATACTTTTGAAGAGTTTTCTGGGGACTGGCAATCTGGTGATACATGGGGAGACCTAAGTCTTGATAAGAAATGGAAAAGCTGGCGAGAGGGGCGTTGGCGATCAGCTGTGGAGGCTAGAACAGCTGATAGCAATGAGGAAAGAGTGGAGGACAGCTCATCAACAGATAATGAGTTGTAAGATAAATGTAGGCACTGGAATAATGGGACTTTGCAGGAGGCAAACTGTTGGATTTGTGCCTGGGTCTTTGTCGCTGCCGTTTCTCTAGTTGGGTCCGGGAACTACAGGTTGCTGTTTTCTCCGTGTATCGACTGACTTTGAATTCCTGTAAGTGCTGACTTCCCCTCTTCTTGACTTTGGACTACCTGGACAACAACGCTGCTTTTTGGACTCTAATATCTTTGACTTCGGACTGTTTTTGGACTACGGCTTTGTGTTCTTCCACCTTGTTTACTTGCATACCTTGAATTCTGTAACTTTGGAGCGTTTTGCTTAACTTTTTGTTTAACCCAGATTATATGCCGGTTTAATCCAGATTATTTGCCAAGTTAAGTTTTAGTCTTGCAAACTGCTTGAAACCTTTTGTTTTGGCCAGGGACACTGAAGTAAGTGTCCCTGAGTCCTTTTTGTTGTCTTGATAAACTTTGTTTGGACTTTATCTCTGTGTCTGGCTCTTTAAAGGTGTCTGGATTCTGACACTTACTGCTACATGGCAGTGATACCAACTTCCACCAAGAAAATTCCCCATGAGAGCTACATGCCTTGTAACCTTACTTTCTGGATAACCCTTTATTAATAGGAAACACAGACAGATACACCTCTTGTCTGTACTCAATACCCATTTCTCATGCATTGGAATGTTCTCACATTCTTTTGCAGAAGAAACTCCCAGATGAATATTTAACAACATTGTTTGCTATTGTCCCTCTGAGAAGGTCACTTTTTCAGAAAACTTTCTACAGATCTAAATGGGAATAGATTTGCATTAGTGGTCTTGATTCCCTTGGGTAAAATAAATGAAAAGAAAGCAAGAAAACAAGATAGAAAATATTGCATCTGATGGCCAAATGCCTCTTTGCTTTCAAAAGTAAGTCACTGAAATGTTCAGTGCATCAGATGAAATTACCAGCCATCTGTGAACTGAACATCAAAAAACATGCTTTAAAGAAGAACAGGCATACTTTTTAAAAATATTACAACAATACTGCATCCATGCAAGAGGGGAGGGGTATGGACAGAACCAGGGGTGTGACTGACTGAAAAAATGTGATACATATGCATTCAGAAATATTTGTTGGGGGGTCATTTTTATAGCTATCAGGATGAAATTTTCCCCACTTATAGGACACATTTACAACTGCAAGAAAGTGCAAGGAGTACGGCATAATTCCTGACAAGAATCAGGGAAAAAAATGCTCACCCACTTTTTTTTTCGAGGGAATTTTTCCAATTTAAGCACCTTGGGCGAGTCACATTCTCTCAAACTGAGAGGCTGAAAATATTGCTTCTCCCTTTGGCTATCAGGATGAAACTTGCCACACTTGTAGGACACATGTTTCAGAACATTTTACTTATCTACTGGGTTTTGGAATTTTTTTAATGTTTTTACCATTAATATATTTTTTTAAAAAAAAACTCAATTTCTGGGATTTGAAGCCCAAAACATTGTACACCACAAGAAGGGAGAAGAATGGACAGGACCATCCTTCTGATTGTCTGAGAAACATAATGCAGTAAGTGTGGCTGCTCTTATTATTTATTTATTTATTTATTATTTGCATTTGTTAACCGCCACTCTCAGCCCGGAGGCGACTCGTGGCGGTGTACAGAACATAGAACATAAAGACAACAGTTACAATAAATTTAGGGCAACATACATCTTACTAACACACAGCTAAACTAAAACTAAAAATCCGCTTCGTCTTGTTTGGGTCATAATCAGTCTCGTAGTCATATTCCATTCCGGTGGTCATTCCAAAGCATAGCACTTAATTGAAGGCCTTTTCGAAGAGCCAGGTTTTCAGGCCCTTGCGGAAGGCCATGAGGGAAGGCCTAATTTCAACAGGGAGGGAGTTCCATAGCCGGGGGGCCACCACCGAGAAGGCCCGCTCTCTAGTCCCCGCCAAGCGTGCCTGTGAGGCAGGCGGGACCGAGAGAAGGGCCTCCCCGGATGATCTCAAGGTCCTCGTGGGCTCGTAGGCCGAGATGCGGTACTCAAGGTATTTTGGGCCGGAACCGTTTAGGGCTTTGTAGGTTAGCACCAGCACCTTGAATTGGGCCCGGTAGCTAATCGGCAGCCAGTGGAGCTGGGACAGCAAGGGCGTTGTGCGCTCCCTGCGTCCCGCTCCGGTTAACAACATGGCTGCCGCGCGCTGGACTAGCTGGAGCTTCTGGGCCGTCTTCAAGGGCAGCCCCACGTAGAGAGCGTTGCAGTAGTCGAGGCGGGATGTGACCAAAGCGTGTACCACCGTGGCCAAGTCAGACTTCCCAAGATACGGGCGCAGCTGGCGCACGAGCCGAAGCTGTGCAAATGCTCCCCTGGTCACCGCTGAAACCTGGGGATCCAGGCTCAGCGATGAGTCCAGGGTCACACCCAAGCTGCGAACCTGCGCCTTCAAGGGGAGTGCGACCCCGTCCAGCACAGGCTGTAACCCTATACCCTGTTCGGCCTTGCGACTGACCAGGAGTACCTCTGTCTTGTCTGGATTTAATTTCAGTTTGTTCGCCCTCATCCAGACCGTCACAGCGGCCAGGCACCGGTTCAGGACTTCGACAGCCTCCTTAGTAGCAGGTGGGAAGGAGTGACAGAGTTGGACGTCATCTGCGTACAGGTGACACCGCACCCCGAAACTCCGGATGATCTCGCCCAGCGGCTTCATGTAGATGTTAAACAGCATGGGGGACAGTATGGAGCCCTGAGGAACACCACAGGTCAAAGGCTGTGGTGTTGAACAGGAGTCCCCCAATAACACCTTCTGGGTACGACCCTCCAGAAATGACTGGAGCCACCGCAAAGCGGTGCCCCCAAGACCCATCTCTGCAAGGCGCCCCAGAAGAATACCGTGGTCGACGGTATCGAAGGCCGCTGAGAGGTCCAGAAGCACCAACAGGGACACACTCCCCCTGTCTAGCTCCCGGCGGAGATCATCCACTAAGGCGACCAAGACCGTCTCGGTACCATGTCCCGGTCTGAAGCCAGACTGTGCCGGATCCAGATAATCCGTGTCTCTCAAGAATACCTGGAGTTGTGAGGCCACCACGCTTTCCATGACTTTGCCCAAGAAGGGAAGATTGGAAACAGGCCGAAAGTTGTCGAATTTAGTGGGGTCCAGTGATGGTTTCTTCAACAGCGGCTTTATAATAGCCTGTTTTAGGCTCGCTGGAATCGTGCCTTCCCGAAGGGAGGCATTAACCACCACCGTTACCCACTCAGCCAATCCCCCTCTGGCCTCTTTCAGAAGCCAGGATGGGCAGGGGTCTAGGATGGACGTGGTAGGCCTCATTCCTCCAAGTATCTTGTCCACATCCTCGGGTTTCACAAACTGAAAAGAATCCATCAAAATAGGACAAGCAGGTGCTTGTGTCACATCCACAGAGACTGCATTTAATGTGGCGTCCAGTCCAGAACGGATCAAAGCGACTTTGTCTGCAAAGAACCGAGCAAATGCTTCACAGCGCGTGTCCGAGTTGTCAGGGCTCCCCCCTGAGGTGGGGGGAGTTAACAGACCTCTTACAATCCGAAACAACTCCGCCGGACGGTTCTTTGCAGACGCAATAGTAGCTGCAAAGAAAGTTTTCTTTGCGGCTTTTATTGCCGCGGCATATGCCCTTAAAAAGGACACAAACCGTGCTCGGTTTGGCTCGCTTGGGTCCGAGCGCCACACGCTCTCTAGTTCCCTCTTCCTTCGCTTCATCACTGCCAGCTCCTCAGTAAACCAAGGGGCTGGTTTAGCTCGGTTACTTGAGAGGGGACGTTCCGGAGCGATCCTGTCAATTGCCCTAGTCATCTCCCCATTCCAGAGAGCGACCAAGGCCTCGACATGGTCACCTACCGAGGTGGCGGGAAAATCCCCAAGAGCCGTCAGGAATCCGTTCGGATCCATAAGCCTCCTGGGGCGGACCATCTTAATGGGTCCTCCACCCTTGCGGAGGTTAGGGGGGGTAGTGAGCCTAAATCTGATCAGGAAGTGGTCGGTCCATGGCAACGGAGAGATGGACAACTCCTCCACACCGCCACCTTGCTCCCATCCCTGGCAGAAAACCAAGTCCAATGTGTGTCCAGCACAGTGGGTGGGGCCAGTTATTTGTTGGGACAGCCCCATGGTTGCCATGGCAGACATGAAGTCCTGAGCCGCTCCTGTGAGGGTTGCCTCGGCATGGATGTTGAAGTCCCCCAGCACAAGGAGCCGTTGGGACTCCACCACCAGGCTCGAGACCACCCCCGCTAGCTCAGGCAGGGAGACTGTAGTGCAGCGAGGTGGACGGTACACTACAAGAATCCCTATTCTGTCCCGGTCACCCACCCTCAGGTGGACGCATTCGAAATTTGTGGTCTGCGGGATGGGGCTCCTGGTCAGATGGATGGAATCTCTATAGACCACTGTGACCCCGCCTCCCCGTCCTCCGGCTCTTGGTTGGTGTTGCACGGAGAAGCCTGGAGGACAAAGCTGGGAGAGGTTTACGCCCCCAGCTTCATCCAACCAGGTCTCCGTGATGCACGCCAGATCTGCCCGCTCCTCCAGGATTAAATCCTGGATCCAGGTCGTTTTACCGTTAACAGATCTGGCGTTCAACAACACCACCTACAAACCAGAGGGCCCGCTCACCTGGTTACACCAATTTACCTTAGGAGACCGGTTGGGAATTGTTAATCTGGATAAGCGGTCCGAATTAGGCCGAATTCGAGGTCTCCTTTTCCCGCATCTCCTCCTTCCCACCACGACCTCTATGGGGGCCCCTCGGCTCATGGAACACCTCCCCCCCTCCATGCCGCAATCTAACGCCAAGATCTTGTTTTCTGCTTTATTCGTAGCTTGATTTTCCGGTCTTTGCCAATCTCCTTTCTTCCCCACTACCCCCCTCCCCACCTCATTTTTATTTACAGGGTCCAACCCACCACTCCCCTTGTCCCTCACACTATACAAAAGTAACAAGGATAGCACACAGAGGGGGATGGGGGACCACATGGATGACAGCAATACAAGGCAATGTTAGATGTTCTGGCCACGCTACTAGAATGGTTCATAAAGTGCACAATAAAGAGCTAGATCTAAAGTGCAATCGCTAGTAGCTAGATCTAAAGTGCAGTCGCTAGTAGCTAAGGTGCAATAGCTAAAGTGCAGTAGCAAAAGTGCGGCACAGAGGGATAGGAAGGGGCGAAAGTGCTAATGCAGTTGCGGCACAGGCAGGCGCCTTAAAGTGCTCCCTTACATAAAGTGCTATATACAACCGATATAAGCCCAGGAATATGCTAGCTGATGGTATATAATCGCCCTCCTAAGGGCTGAGATGATGGTCAATTAACAAATGCTATTATGACCCAGGTGGAGTCTCAAGGCAGTTGAAATGACGCGGATGGAGGGGGCTTCCGGAGATGGTAACTCGGCAAGGGCAGCCCGGTTGGTCGGCTACAAACTGTACACTCTGTCTTAACACAGAGAGGCCAGCCTAAAGATCTGCAAGGGCTGGTATAACGGTCTACACAGCGGTCAACACAAGATTACATAAAGAACTGCACAGAGGAGGCCAACACAATATCAGGTCTACACAAGGACAGCACAAGTTGTCTGCACAAGCTGGTGAGGATGGTAACGCCGGTGGAGGCGGGCTCGCCAGCCGAGCTCCGCAGCGACCCAGCGGAGGCAGCAGCCGCTGTCTGGTGGAAAAATGGCGGCGGCAGCCTCGGCAATGGAGGCGGGCCTCAGCAGCGATGACTCAGCAGAGCGGCCAGCAGAGGAGCTCCGCAGTTCCGCAGTGGCCCAGCGGAGGCCGCAGCCGCAGTCAAGTCGGAGATGGTAGGGATGGTGAAGGCCGTTCAGAACACAAGCCGTTCAGAGCACCGCAAGCCTTGCTGTAAGCCCTGCTGGATGATGAGGAGCAGTTGGAACGCTGGGACTGGAAAGCTGGAGACCCAAGGAGGGCCGGGAGAGGCAGCCGGGGCGACAGGGTCAGAGCGATGGAAAGCCAGCGAGCCCAGGACTCAGTGTCTCCAGATCGCGGTGTGGTGGCGCCGGCAGGCAGCTGAGATGGTTCGCTTTTCAGCCGCCTCCTCCTCGTCGTAACGAGATCCGGCAGCGAAGACAAGGCGCCAAGATGGCGGCCGCAGCAGCCCCGGCGCGCTCTGCTGCAGCCCAGCCGCGGCCCAGCAGCGGCCCAGCTGCGATAATCGGCTGCGGAGGCTCACCTCCTCTCGGCCTCCTGGGCTGCCTGGCTAGGGTTCACTTTCCAGCCGCCTCTTCCTCGCCGTAACGAGATCCGGCAGCGAAGACCAGGCGCCAAAATGGCGGCCGCAACAGCCCCGGTGCGCTCCGCTGTAGCCCAGCAGCGGCCCAGCAATGGCCCAGCAGCGGCGGTCTCCGTAGTCCCAGGTGGCGAAGCCCCTCCAGCGGGGATCGAGGCCCCAGATCGGAGCCTAGGCAGACCAGGACGGCTAGGCCGATCAGCCAGGTTGGTCTCTTAAGAAGGGAGCCGCGTTGTAATGGCGGCGGCGTTCCCTTGCCTACCTCCGCCTTCTTGATCACTCTTGCACTCTGACGCATCATCCCCACCATGGAGAGATTGCTCTTTGTGCTTGCAATGCAAACAAATGGTCAGAATACTAATGTGAAAAGTAATCCCGCATCATTTAGTTTTTCTCAAATTTTGAACTGAAAGAATAGGTGGAACATTTTTCAGTCCAGGAAGGTACTAAAGGTTTCCTTCCTGTACCATTTCCAGCAGCTCAGCTGCCAGATCTCTGAAATTATCCAAAATCCAAATCGACAAACAAAATTTCACACACCCGTACTGGATGCACAACTGCTATAGAACAGGGTTTCTTAAACTTTTTCCACTTGCAATCCTTCTTGGACTGACAAAGTTTTACATGATCCTAGGTATATAAAATAGGTATAAAAATCAAACATTTGCAGATAATAAATCAGCATTTGCAAGGCTTGCTGAACAGGCTGATTTTCCTTTTTGTGGACTACAGCAGAAGCATTTTCTGCAGAGTCAACTGTAAGCATTGCACATTGTTCCTAACAGATTGATGTAAATGGATAGCATTCAGAAACCTTTTATAGTTGCCAAATCATGACCCTTACACTGAGCTAATGAGACCCCAATTGGGGTCTGGACCCACAGTTTAAAAAGGAAGTGCTATAGGAATGTATAGAATGTGGAACAGCAATACAACAGCAATACAACAGCACAATACAGGGTTTAACATGCACAATCACAACACATAATATGGAATATTCAACTTCCAAAGATGAACATTTTGTCTGCAGAAGTCAGTTTCTATTATTATTATTATTATTATTATTATTATTATTATTATTATTATTTACAGCTTTTATATTCCACCCTTCTCATCCCGGAGGGGACTCAGAGCTGATTACAGTGTACACATATATGGCAAACATTCAATGCCAATTTGACATACAACATATACAGACATACACAGAGGCTATTTAACTTTTTCTGGCCAACAGGGGAGCTGTCGCTTTCATCGTCCATCTGCGACACTGATGAAGCACCTACGCATTCCCCGCATACTTTTGCTGAAGTCTTTTTTTTAATTGCCTCATAAATTAGTTAATTTAGCCTCCCCACACTTTAGGTGATACCTTATTTTCCTACTTGACAGATGCAACTGTCTTTCGAGTTGCAAAGGTCGACAACAGGCTACACAATTGGTTGGAAACCCACTCCAACCTGGGCTGGCTTCGAACTCATGACCTTTTGGTCAGAGTGATCTTAATGCAGCTGACACTCAGCCAGCTGCGCCACAATCTATTAGTAGAATATGTTCACTGCATAATGGTGACTTCTTAGCTCTATATACACATGATCACATGTGTTTCTTGTGTGCCTTCAAATCATTTCTGACATTGATGATCCCAAGCTGAACATCTCATGCGGAATATTTGGCAGGACTCATTCAAGTGGGAGAGGTGCCTTTGCTGTCCTCTGAAAATGATATGCCCAAGACCACTTGCTGGTCTTCCATGACTATGTGGGAACACTGTCTAATGCTCAAACCTATACATCATGCTGGCAGTGGCATGACTTACACATGGGTTGTGTTCATAAATGAATCCCAGCATGTATCTTGGGAATTGCTGCATTGAAAAGGGTTTTTCTGTGTAAACAATGTGGCCCAGACTGGTGGCGGAGAAATGGCACTGGACTCATCACTTACGCTTGAGCCTCAGGCGTCGGCGGTGGCCGGGAGGGCCTTTGCACAATTGAGACTCTTGCGGCAACTGCAACCATACCTTGTAAAGGCTGATCTGTCCGGGGTGGTCCATGCCTTGGTCACCTCTAGATTGGACTACTGCAATGGGGCTGCCCTTGAAAACGGCTTGGAAATTCCAACTGGTCCAATGGTCGGCTGCCAGGCTGTTAACTGGCACACCTTACAGAGAGAGGTCAACCCTCCTGTTCAAGGAACTCCATTGGCTGCCGTTCATCTTCTGGTCCCAATTCAAGGTGCAGGTGCTCACCTACAAAGCCCTAAACGGTTTGGGACCTGCCTACCTGCGTGACCGTATCTCCATATATGAACCAATACATTTCCTTCGATCATCGGGAGAGGCCCTGCTCACGATCTCACCCGAATCGCAAGCGCGTTTGGTGGGGACGAGGGACAGGGCCTTCTCTGTGGTGGCCCCCCTACTCTGGAACTCTCTCCCCAAGGACATCAGACAAGCCCCAATGTTGGCAATCTTTAGGAAGAGCCTGAAGACCTGGCTGTTCCAGTGTGCCTTTCCAGATTAGGAAACTCCTGGCATCATGTCCCAATTGTATTTTGTTAGAGACTAGGATTGTCTGCACATTGCACCTACTTCCAAAAAACCTCTACATACCTCCTGTCAAGTTCAGCACTTTTAAATTTTATCCGTTACATTTGGCCCGGCCTTTAGGTTTTTAAATGCGTCATGGTGTCATTGTTTTTAGTGTTTTATTGTTTTGCTTGATGTTTTATTATTTGCTTATGAGTTTCACTGTTATATTTGTATGTTGTTGTTTGTTGGCGGCCTTGGCCATTGTAAGCCACATCAAGTCCTTCGGGAGATTTTGCAGGGTATAAATAAAGTTAATAAAGTTAATAAATAAATAATAAATACTGACATATCAACACAAGTCTAAATGCAATTGGTTTGCTCCTCATTGTCATGCTAAGAGCTGAGATTCCACTGGTTCCCACGTGCCAATGCAAGGAAATCAGCAACCAGGGGGGTCGTGGGTAGGAGGAGGCGGGGAGACAACAAATAAAATGCATAACAATGCTGTTTTCGGCCATGTTGTTGGGTAACTGTGGGTTTATCAAATATTGACAAACACGAAATGATTGTGATCAATCACTGTCGGAGGAGAACAGGTACCCTCCTCTCTTTTACAAATGATCCAATTAAAGGAAACATGTTGGCTATAAAAGTCAAAATCAACAATGCACTGTACGCTGACAGCCCATCCAACATATAAAAATCAATAGCGCGTTCTTCTTCCAGCCAGCACAAAGCAACAGTAGCAACTTTCCCACCTCTTTAGTCAAATATGACACAGTATCAATCGATCAAAACTTAGTACTTATTGAACACCGGCTTCTGAAGAATGCAAAACGTATTGTTCTTTGCCTATTTTATTTCAATAAAGTTTAACTTAAAGGCATCATGCTTGCCAGGCGCCCAGCTCATTCACTGGGATAAAACATCATTATGGCTACAGCAGGTGGCTACATCTAAATATACATGACTCCGGGCCTCGCGAACATCATATCCCTTTTGCTCTCCATTCAGATGCATTAGTAATAGCTAGAGCGGTGGGAATTGTTAGAGGATGCTTTGAAAAATTGACTATGTTTTTTTCTCCTTGTTCGGGTTTGATGTTTCCTGTGCTATCTCCAAAGGATATGCTTTCATTTCTTTTATCTCTGGTCCCATCCACCCTGCTAGAAGAGACTGCTGCCTCTTTAAAGGGGTATCAGGTTCTACCAAGAGAGTGCCTGATGATGACACAGAATCATAGAATCGTAGACTGGAAGGGGTCATGAGGGACATATTGTCCAACCTCCTGTCATATAGGGTTATCCAACTAAAGTGCACCAGAAAGATTGCCATAGATCAACAGGCAGCTTGAAGGCATGCATGCACATGCACACACACATGCCTCAACATATGAGATTGTATCCATAGTTGGATAGATGACTATGAATATTGTACAAGGGGTGAACAAACATGCCACAAACAAGATTTTGGTTATGCTATGATTAATCCTACACTCAGTTTTGCAATGGGATGAAAATGAAGACCTGAGACAGTCTGGCCTGAGACAATTTGTTTCTTCATAATGATCTGAAAGGGTCATCTATTAGGGCTGGGCGGTTTCGTTTCGTTAATTCGTAATTCGTTAATAATTCGTTAATTTTTGTAATTACAAAACGATAACGAACCATTCTGGAGCAATTTAAAAAAAAACGAATTTTCAAAAACGTTTTGTAAATGCTTCGTATTTCGATATTGTATTCGTTTCGTTATTGTTTTGAGGTCATTTCGTTATTATTTCCGCATGTCTGGGCCAGTTTTATGGTTTAATTAGTGAAAAAAAATTATAATATCACACCGACAGTCAACAACAGAGGGAGTGGGAAGCTTCAGAAGGTTTTGGAGGTTTTTTAGCGTATTTCGCGGTCGCGTCCGCCATTAACGAATCGATTCGTTATTGTTTCGGAAATTAATTCGTTATTTTTTTACCATTTACGAAATTTCGTAAATATCAAACTTTTTAAGAGGAAAATTTTGTAATTATTTTAAATATTGAAACAACCCCCCCCCCCCCCCAAATACAAATTGATTTTAGAAACAAATTTTTCCGTTGTTACCCAGGCCTATAAAGTGCACTAGAAAGATTGCCAGGCAGCTTGAAGGCATGCATGCACATGCATACACAAAAACACACATGCCTCAACATACGAGATTGTATCCATAGTCGGATAGATGACTATGAATATTGTACAAGGGGTGAACACACATGCCACAAACAAGATTTTGGTTGTGCTATGATTAATCCTACACTCAGTTTTGCAATGGGATGTAAATGAAGACCTGAGACAGTCTGGCCTGAGACAATTTGTTTCTTCATAATAGTCTGAAAGGATCATCTATGTATCTATATCACTACACAGCCAGACAGGGTCATTTATCTGGTCATTTTTATTTCCAGGACGTTATTGTGACTTTCCTTTGTGTTCAAGTCTTAATTTTATGGGAGACTAGCTGTCCCCTGCCACGCGTTGCTGTGGCCCAGTCTGGTGATATGGAAAATAAAATAATTAGAAAGTGCTGGTTTCTAATATATGTAATGTCTTTATGCTTGTGGGTAAACAGTATTTCTTGATGTTTCTTTGACAGTGTTGACATAGGGATTGTCTGGTTTGCCTACTCTGGAACATGCAACATATTTAGGAGTGCCTTTCAAATCTATAATACTTTATCTGTGTGTGAATCATATATATCTATTAGGCCTGGGTAACAACGGAAAAAATTGTTTCTAAAATCGATTTGTATTTGGGGTTTTTTTTGTTTCGATATTTTAAATAATTACAAAATTTTCCTTTTAAAAAGTTCGATATTTACAAAATTTTGTAAATGGTAAAAAAATAATGAATCGATTTCCGGAACAATAACGAATCAATTCGTTAATGGCGGACGCGACCGCGAAATACGCTAAAAAACCTCCAAAAACTTCTGAAGCTTCCCTCTCCCTCTGTTGTTGACTGTTGGTGTGATATTATAATTTTTTTCACTAATTAAACCATAAAACTGGCCCAGACATGTGGAAATAATAACGAAACGAGCTCAGAACAATAATGAAACGAATACAATAACGAAATACGAAGCATTTACAAAACGTGTTTAAAAATTCGTTTTTTTAATAATTGCTCCAGAATGGTTCGTTATCGTTTTGTAATTGGAAAAAATTAACGAATTATTAACGAATTACGAATTAATGAAACGAAACCGCCCAGGCCTAATATCTATCTATATGGCTGGACGGCTCTCTGTCAGAAGGGCTTTGGTTACGTTTTCTTGCCCTGGTGAAGGGAATTGAACTGGATGGCCTTAAGTATTTTCTGTTGGTCATGGGGGTTCTGTGTGGGAAGTTTGCCCCAGTTCTGTCATTCGTGGTTGGGTTCAGAATGCTCTTTGATTGTAGGTGAACTATAACTCCCAGTAACTTCAACTCCCAAATGCCAAGGTCTGTTTCCCCCAAACTCCATCTGTGTTCATATTTGGGCATATGGAATATTTGTGCCAAGTTTGGTCCAGATCCATCATTATTTGAGTCCACAGTGCTCTCTGGATGTAGGTGAACTACAACTCCCAAACTCAAGGTCAGTGCCCCCTAAATGCTGCTAGTATTTTCTGTTGGTCATGGGAGGCCTGTGTGCCAAGTTTGGTTCAATTCCATCGTTGGTGGAGTTCAGAATACTCTTTGATTATAGGTGAACTATAAATCCCAGCAACTACAACTCCCAAATGACAAAATCATATTTTTTGAGTGATGGTCACTCCTTGTGTAGTGAGATGTTTTGTTGCCAAATTTGGTGTGATTTCATTCATTGGTTCTTTTGTTTTTAAGGTACTCATTATGCACAGAGCATTTATAGATGATAGATAGATAGATAGATAGATAGATAGATAGATAGATAGATATAGAAGCCACAACCTGCCTCTGATGAGTACAGAAGAAGATGGAAGAAAGACAGAAATCTTACTCAATTGCAAATTCCCCATTGGAAATACGATCTACCACACCAGAGTTATTTTGCATATTTCAGGTTTATGTTATTAATCCAGATGACTCTAATGGCATGGCAGATGTGCATGAGACACATCTCTTGACGTGACAAAACCAAGCCATATGTTCTGTAGGATAGGGATATTTCTTTATTTATTCCTTTTGAACAGAAGCACAATTGGAACATTAAAAAGAAACCCAACAGATTAAAGACACAATTAAAAGACATCAGTAAGAGGTGTTTTATCAAATGAAATAATATCAAAGGAAATAGCAGCCCTCAGTTGACTAATAGTCATCCACCACAACTCAGCTTAAATGCCACAGGCTTGTCTGAATGCAAGCGTATTTGACTTTCGGCTGAAGTACTACAAAGGAAAGAGTTTCAGGGCTTCCCTGTTGGTCCATTTCTGGTTCTGATTATGCCCTACAAGGGAATTGAAGTCCAAGATGAGGTTGGAGCTGAAGCTTGGAATACCAGTGCCATAACTCTGACAACCACATCTGACATCTCCCAGAGCAGTGTTTCTTAACCTGGGGGTCGGGACCCCTGGGGGGGGGTCGCGAGGGGGTATCAGAGGGGTCGCCAAAGACTATCAGAAGACACAGCATTTTCTATTGGTCATGAGGGTTCTGTGTATGAAGTTTAGCCCAATTCTCTCATTGTTGGAGTTCAGAAAGCTCTTTGATTGTAGCTGATCTATAAATCCCAGCAACTACAACAACCAAATATCAAGATCTATTATCTCTAACATCTTCCAGTATTCACATTTGGGCCAATGGTTTGTTGACCGAAATAAAGGCTACTGACTGACTGACATTTGGGCATGTTGAGTATTTGTGCCAAGTTTGGTCCAGATCCATCATTGTTTACATCCACAGTGCTCTCTGGATGTAGTGAACTACAACTCCCAAACTCAAGGTCAATGCCTATCAAACCCTTCTAGTATTTACTGTTGGTCATGGGAGTTTTGTATGCCAAGACTGGTTCAATTCAGTCATTGGTGGAGTTCAGGATGCTCTTTGATTATATGTGAACTATAAATCTCAGCAACTACAACTCCCAAATGACAGCATCAATCTCCCCTTCAACCCCACTAGAATTCAAATTTGGGCATATCAGGCATTTGTGCTGAATTTGGTCCAGTGAATGAAAACACGTCCTGCATATCAGATACTTACAGGACAATTCATAACAGCAGCAAAATTACAGTTGTGAAGTTGCAACAAAAATAATGTTATGGTTGGGGGTCACCACAACATGAAAGAACTGTATTAAGGGGTCGCGGCATTAGAGAGGATGAGAAACACTGTCCCAGAGAATGTGTAATCAGTATCTGAGCCATAGTTATGAAAACCTACTCCTGGCACCTCCAAAACCTGGACATTCTGCTGCAGTGATAATGAGTAAATTCAAAAAGAGTATAAAAATCCAATATGGAATTCCTATTCTCAGATCTGTTCGGACCATTCCTTTCTCTTTTGGATTAAGTTTTGAGTTGTTTACCTTGACCCTATCTATTGCACATATCAGACAGTGATTTAAACTAGAAAAAATTATAATAGCCCTCAGGATCTACTGAGGCTTTGTGCCAGGATTTCAATGTAAATGGGAAATCACACTGAACATCATTTGCAAATTGCAAGTGTGCATATGAGTATGTACCTTTACACTGCCTGTTGAGTTACGGCTATGCCATGGATTTCATAGAATCATAGAATCAAAGAGTTGGAAAAGACCTCATGGGTCATCCAGTCCAACCCCCTGCCAAGAAGCAGGAACATTGCATTTAAATCACCCCTGACAGATGGCCATCCAGCCTCTGTTTAAAAGCTTCCAAAGAAAGAGCCTCCACCACACTCCGGGGCAGAGAGTTCCACTGCTGAATGGCTCTCACAGTCAGGAAATTCTTCCTAATGTTCAGATGGAATCTCCTTTCTTGTAGTTTGAAGCCATTGTTCCGCGTCCTAGTCTCCAAGGAAGCAGAAAACAAGCTTGCTCCCTCCTCCCTGTGGCTTCCTCTCAAATATTTATACATGGCTATCATATCCCCTCTCAGCCTTCTCCTCTTCAGGCTAAACATGCCCAGCTCCTTAAGCCGCTCCTCATAGGGCTTGCTCTCCAGACCCTTGATCACTTTAGTCGCCCTCCTCTGGACACATTCCAGCTTGCCAATATCTTTCTTGAATTGTGGTGCCCAGAATTGGACACAATATTCCAGGTGTGGTCTAACCAAAGTGGAATAGAGGGGTAGCATTACTTCCCTACTTCATATGCAACTTCACATGTTTACTTAGGTAAAGAAAATTCAGAGATGGTTTTGCTACTTCCATCCTCTGAAATTTAGCCTTCTTCAGAATCCAAATACTTCTGCTAATGGTTTCATGTAAATGGTGAATAATAGTTGGTACAAAATGGAACCATAAGAGATACCTTGCAGCAATGGGCATGGGATTAAATAGACTTCCTGTAGGATCATCTTTTGAATTTGTCTTTCTAGAATAAACAGGAAAGAGCCATGACTTTATTTTTAATCACCCCCAGTCTCCTTCTAGACTGACATTTAGTAATGATAGGGTTGATATAATTGAAACCATTTGAAAAGTCCAGCAGAACCACATGGATTCATTCCTTCTGCCCAGTTCCAATGTAAAGTGAAGGCAATGATTCTCATGTGGGTTGCACAGGCGATGGCAGCCAATCACAGATCAGAAGATGAACTTTTATTGGTTTCTCACAGTCACCTCTGAAAAATAGTCAAAAGGCAGTGGTCTCTCTTGATTCTATTCTGATTAATAGTTGAGGGAACTTCATATCTTTTCACTCAGTTCTAATATGTATTCATTCTCTGCACACAAAGCAAAAATAGATCAATCTGCACAGATGTACCCCTTTTGTGAAAACCTTCCCATCATTAAAGTCTCTGCTTTTGAATAAAACTCTTTTCCCAACAAACATTCCCTCCTAACTCTCAGACCCTGCAACGTGATATTAAATGTAGAGAAAGAAACCACTGACAGAAAGTACCCATCCTCCTCGTTCTTCTACCACAGTATTCCCACATGTCTATTTTTTACCACTTTGTGTCAAGTGTTGTTCTTAATGACTCCACCGATGGGACTTGCAGCTTTGAGAAACCATAATAGATCATACTGTTATAAAGGGTTTCTTCTGAAATTCAGCAGAAAGTGAGCATTGCTTAGTGGCTTCCCTTAAGGTTCACTGGAAAGCTATCTTGGGCCAGTTGGAGTTGTTTTGTTCAAAAGTTCACACTAAAGATGTGTGAAACTTTTCCTATTGCTTTCATAGATATTTCCATCTCACCTCAAAAAAAATAAAATATTATGTTTCGGGCAGCTATTTTCAGGTCATTGTTGAAACACACACACACACACACACAGACTTAGCTCCTATACCAAATTGGTGCTGCAAAACTTTCTGTAAGTGGATTCTGCATTAACATCTATTTAGATCAGGGGTCCTCAAACTTTTTAAACAGAGGGCCAGGTCACAGGCCCTCAAACTGTTGGAGGGCCAGATTATAATTTGAAAAAAAAAATGAATGAATTCCTAGGCACACTGCACATATCTTATTTGTAGTGCAAAAAAACACTTAAAAACAATACGATAATTAAAATTTATTTATTTACTTCATTTGTATACCGCCATTCTCAGCCCTAAGGCGACTCATAGCGGTTTACAACAAGCAAAAACAAGGCGAACAATCAAGGCAAAAATTCAATGCGGCATCAACAAGGTACTTAAAAACAGTTAACACAGAAACAAATTAAACAATTTAACAGTAATAAACATTCAGTGGCGTCTCATAACTAGAATCATGATCCAAACTCATCAGTCGTAGTTCCATTTCCTGAAATTCATTGCACTGCTTATTCAAACGCCTGTTCAAATTACCAGGTTTTCACTTTCCTCCGGAATACCATCAATGAGGGGGCCAATCTGATGTCCGTGGGAAGGGTGTTCCACAGCCGAGGGGCCACCACCGAGAAGGCCCTGTCTCTCGTCCCCGCCAGCCGCACCTGTGTTGCAGGCGGGATCGAGAGCAGGGCCTCCCCGGAAGATCTCAAAGTCCTAGTGGGTTCGTAGGTGGAGATGTGATCGGATAGGTAACTTGGGCCAGAACCGTTTAGGGCTTTATAGGCCAAAGCCAGCACTTTGAATTGGGCCCGGTAGCAAATTGGTAGTCAATGGAGCTGGCGCAACAGAGGGGTTGTATGCTCCCTGTGTGCCGCCCCTGTTAGTATCATGGCTGCCACACGCTGGACCAATTGAAGCTTCCGAGCCATCTTCAATGGCAACCCCATATAGAATAACAATTTTAAGAAATATAATTTAACTGATTTACAAGGCCATAAAAATCTCCAGGAAGTATGCAAAGAATGAGAAAGTACTTCATCAATGTCACAAATGGAAGTGGCAGCTCCCCTGGTGGCCAGAAGCTGGAATGTTAAATAGCCTCTGAGTGCCTGTCTATATATGTTATGTGTCTATGACATTGAATGTTTGCCATGTATATGTACATTGTAATTCACTCTGAGTCCCCTGTGGGGTGAGAAGGGCGGAATATAAATACTGTAAATAAATAATAAATAAATAATAAATAAACTTATTAGTATTTCAATGGGAAATGTGGGCCTACTTTTGGCTCATGAGATAGGATTGTTGTTGTTGTAGTGTGCTTTCTAGACATTTCAGACTTAGGTTGACCCTGAGCGAGGGCCAGTTAAATGACCTTCGAGGGCCATATCCGGCCAGCGGGCCTTAGTTTGAGGACCCCTGATTTAGAATGTTACAGATATGCAACTCAACCAATGTGACAAAATAATAGAGTTGGAAGAGATCAGAAGATCCATCCAAGCCAACCAATTTTACCATGCAGCAATGCACCAAAGCACTCGCAACAGATGGTCATTCTGCCTCTGTTTCAAAACCTTTAGAGAAGGAGATTCAACCATCTTCTGAAAAGCACAAACCGCTGTTGAACAGCTCTTACCATATGGATGTTTTCCAATTATTCAACTGGAATTTCTTTTCCTGTAGTTGTAATCCATTGTACCCTAGTATCTGAAGGATCACCCCCTCCCTCAAGGTGACATCCTTTCAAATATGTAAACATGGCTATCATATCCCTAATCAACCTTCTCTTCTCCAAGCTAAACAGACCCAGCTCCTTCAGCTCTTCTTCATATGAATTCATGGTTTCCAGATCTCTGACCATGGTGGTTACCCTTTTTCTGGGCATGTTCCTGATTTTCCATATCTTTCTTGAAATGTGGTTCTCAGAACGGGACACAGTTATTCCAAATGAGGTCCAACCAAAGCAGTAGTCCTATGGCTTCCCTTTCCTTAGACACTATACCCAGGCCCATAGCCAGGATTTCGTTTGGGGGGGGGGGGGTGAATATTTTTCAGGGGGGGGGGGGTTCGGGGGGGGGCTGAGTCCGAGTGAAAGAGGGTCTAGCCTAGCAAACCTTTTGTATCATTACATCAATACCCCCATGCATATGGGATATATTGAGTATGGTGATCAGATCATGATATGAATAAACATAACAGTTTAAATAATGCACCAGTAAAGCCTTTTCGCAAACCACCATCAGAATTTCGGGGGGGGGGGGGGACTCAGGGCGGTGTAATACACTGTAAGTCTTTGTGCAATGTTACTTCAAATTCAAAGCAGCACCACATGTGCACTTCTGCTCCCATAGCCTGTATTGGAAGGATGAGATTTCTCATTGTAGGAAAACGCCCACCTGTTTAACAAAGGGGACTTACACGTGTTTGGCACCAACTGGACTTGAGCCATAGTTTTACATAAAGCTCACATGTTCATTCACACTGGGGCATTAAAATGCATCACTTCCTACTCCAGTTTCTTATTTCATATGATGTAGTGATCACAGTGTTAAATAAGGATGATAAAGAAGGACCAAATTCAAATACCCAACTCAAAAATGAATTATTATTATGTAAACCTCTGACTGTCATTATCTCTCAGTCTAAACCTGCCACACAGAATTAGTTTGAAATAGGGATCTAAAGAGCATTTGCAATTTTTATCCTCTTTATCATGTCATATCATATCAAGACACCCCATTGAAATGATTTTCAGCCACTTGTGTGTATGTGACAGAAGCAACACATTTCAACAATAACAGTAAGATCTGCAAATGTCTTGCTTTTTATTAAACAAACAAACAAACATTGCACCAATGGCAATGTTTTATTTGTGGAAGGCATTCGTATGACACAAAACATTGGCCATGATTCTTGAAGAATGCAGTTGAAAGGTTATGGAATTGCACAGTCTTTCTGCTTAATATCAACATTGTTCAACCAGTTGCACACCTACCAGTGTGCCTGTTTGCAGTTCCTTCATGCAACTTGGGGTGTAGGTCTTCTTTTTGCAATCCCAGATAATCAAGTGTTATATTGAAGGAACCAACAAAAAGTTACACACCACCCCAATAATGAGAAATTATATGTGAAGTGGTTATACTTGCAGACCCTACATTGGAGGGAAAGGAAATCTTGAGAAGAGAGGAAGAAATATCCTACCGAAATATCCACATTTGCAGTTTTGACTTTTGCAGATTTGACCAGTCACAGATTTCACAGAGTTGGAAGAGAACACATGGGCCATCTAGTCCAACCCTTGCCACTCAGGAAGAATACAAAGTACCCATGACAGATGGCCATCCAGCTTCTATTTAAAAGCTTCCAAGGAAGGAGCTTCCACCACACTCCAAGGCAGAAAATTCCACTGCTGAACAGCTCTTCTTACAATAATGACGTTCTTCCTAATGTTCAGGTGGAATCTCCTTTCCTGTAATTTAAGCCCATGGCTCCATTGAGTCTTAGTTTCCAGGGCAACAGGAATTTGATTAAAATATTCTCTTTAGGACTCTCTAGGTCTTTCAGTGCGATTCTGTGGTCAACTTCCTCTAGTCCAGTGTTTCTCAACCTGGGGGTCGGGACCCATGGAGGGGTCGTGAGGGGGTGTCAGAGGGGTCGCCAAAGACCACCAGAAAACACAGTATTTTCTGTTGGTCATGGGGGGTTCTGTGTGGGAAGTTTGGCCCAGTTCTAACTGTGGTGGGGTTCAGAATGCTCTTTGATTGTAGGTGAACTATAAATCCCATCAACTGCAACTCCCAAATATCAAGTCTATTTTCCCTAAACTCCACCAGAGTCCACATTTGGACATACTGATTTTCATGCCAAGTTTGGTCCAGATCCATCATTGTTTTGAGTCTACAGTGCTCTCGGGACATAGGTGAACTACAACTCCACAACTCAAGGTAAATGCCCACCAAACCTTTCCAGTATTTTCTGTTGGTCATGGGGGTTCTGTGCCACATTTGTTTCAATTCTATCATTGGTGGAGTTCAGAATGCTCTTTGATTGCAGATGAACTATAAATCCCCACAACTACAACTCCCAAATAATGGAATCAATCCCCTCCAATCCCACCAGTATTCAAATTTGGATGTATCGGGTCTTTGTGCCAAATTTGGTGCAGTGAATGAAAATACATCCTGCATATCAGATATTTACATTACAATTCATAACAGTTGCAAAATTACAGTTGTGAATTAGTAATGAAAATAATGTTATGGTTGGGGGTCATCATAACATGAGGAACTGTATTAAGGGGTCACGGCATTAGGAAGGTTGAGAATTACTGCTCTAGTCATCCTGGAGTACTTAAAATAGAGGTGTCCAACCCATTTTCATTGAGGTCCACATCAGACTTATGGTTGTCTTCAAATGACTGTTGAAATCAGTGCTTTTCAATGTTTTGGCCCCCCAGATGTTATTGAATCGCAATTCCCATCACTTTTGATTCCCATCACTTTTGATTATCCACCATGCAGACTGAAGATAATGAGAATTGCAAGCCAACAGATTTGTGGCTCTGAGGTTGGGTAAAGGCTAAAGGATGTTTTAAAGTCAGACATTATCATATCCACAAGCCTTGAATCTAAATCCAAACCCCACTGTCTTGACTAAACAGAGCAAACCACAACTTTCCAAATGTCATTGTATCCCATCAGCTCTAGTCATGATGAGGAATATAGGAGTTGTAGCTCAGCATTTGGAGGGCCACATAAAATGACATGGCAGATGGATTTGTGGGCCTTCAAGTTGACACACGTGGCCTAAAGATTTCAAGGAATCTCTGGGTTCTCCAATGTAATTCTATGGCCAGCGTCCAGTGGAAGTTGGCCATAGAATTATGCTGAAAGATTTAGACATTCCTAGAAGGTATTATTTTGTGTATATCTATATCTATTTCTATATTTATATCTTCATTTGTGGATTTTCACTTTCATGGGAGTTCTGTGCCTCTAATCCAGTGGTTCTCAATCTGTGGGTCCCAAGGTGTTTTGGCCTACAACTCCCAGAAATCCCAGCCAGTTTACCAGGACCCACAGATTGAGAATTACTAATCCCAATGAATGTGTTGAGTTGACTGTAATTGCTTCCTTCAAGAAAAAAACTCATTTAGTAATTACATGTCTATTTTAGTGTCAAGCTATAATACAAAAGGAAAACGAACTCTTTTGACAAAAGGAGAGGTGCAAATGTAATAAATAGATATGTGATGGATACTGGACTGCTGCTTACACCTGTCATTCCTCATTGAGTGAGCTGATTCACGAGTTGTATTGATGTTCCCCATTGATATGCTGACTTGCAGTGTACCAGACAGGCCACTGCTAGAAAGATGGAACTATTCCAAATTGCTCCCCTTATGGCATTATCCATTTGATTCCTTGACATCTTGCACAATCAGACATTGTTTCCCTCTTTTAGCTCTTCCTCCATAGATGCGCACTTTGGTACCTTCATGACTTTTATTCATCATTATAGGCAGACACTTTTGCGTTCTGGAATCAAAAGCTTAAGCCAGGCTGAGACATCAATTGTACCAGTCTGTACATTATGTCTTAGTTTAATAGTCACCTATTATCTGTTTGCTCACCATCTGATGCCATTTCTGGTGTGCCTTATGGCAAAGGAGCTCTATGTGATGTGGAGACCAGGTTAACAACCGAGTCATCCATATCTCATCAAGCAAGTTCAGAAAGAACATTGGTTGCTATTCATTTCAGTGCAGAGCAATGGGTCACCTGAAGCTTCAGAAAACTCAAGTAAGAACTGGACAGTTATGAAAAGTTTGGTGGGAAATTATTTTATGCAATATACTTTACTTTACTGATCCTCTCCCCAAAAATCCAGTGTGATGGCACAAGTGGCACCACCTAAGTGTAGAACTGTTAGTTGCAAGATTTAAACTGTTGTATAATGCTTAATCCTGCCTTTTTACCCTGCTTATGTATAGTTGGATTGATTGGTTATTTACAGCTGTCAATCAATGTTGTTTGCACCAGTTGAATTGCTTTCTCAGCTCAATTGTTTGGCTCCACCTCTTCCTGGAGTAGAGGAGTGCTTCCTTTTTTCATTCCACCATCGGATTTTCTACCAGATGGATGTGAGTAAGAGACTTGGCTCTAAAAGCCCCTGATTAAATTACCTCTCAGCACCAATTCTGAGGTTCTTACCCTTGAGACTTATGCTTCATGTTCAGATCAACCTGAACGACATTGAGAAGTCTCAAGCGCCTTCAAACCAGTTCTTTTGGCACCAGAGGAAGACTTTGTGTCTTCAAACATAGGCCATTTGGACTGGGGTTGTGGATTGTGGATTCACAGCCATTGAGAAAGAGGGACCTGGAAAAGCTTCTCAGCTGCAAAACTCCTTGGACCCAAAACAACTAGAGACTGTAATGTACATTTTCCTTCACCTCTTTGAAACTTCCAGCTTATTCCCTTAAAGAGATAACTCTTTGTGAACAATAAAACTTATTTTGAGTTATCTACAGTGTTTTGGTCTTTGGGAGTTCCAGTTTCCTAAAGGACGGCAAGAAGCAATCCCCTGGGGAAAGATGTCACGTCCATTCCTCTTTCACTAAGAGCTATAGCCCCCACACACAACGGCACATCCAGAAATGCATTTTATTCATGGAAACATATTTCTTGCATCAAAAATGTATGTGTTCTATGTAAACCACACCCCCCCCCCCCACTATTTCCTGCAGAGAAAAAAAAACGAAGTCATGTTTCTACACAGAATAATTCTCAACAATATTTTCAAAGTGAAAATAAGGGAATGTTGTACAGATATCTTCACAGTCTTCTGCAATAGAAAAATAATGTGGTGGTTGTTTGTTCTTGCATAAAGAATATGAAAATTTACATTCCTGCTATCAGGAACATGTGATATGCCAATAATGAATCTAGCTGATTCACTTTCTAGCAGTATAGACCAGAAAAAAAACATTCTCCAATTTGCAATTTATGGCCATTCTATGCATTCATTAAGTACACAATCAAAACCTTATTGTATAGGTTGAACATCCCTTGTCTGGAATTCTGAAATCCAAAATACTAAAAAATCTAAACTTTTCATGTGAGTGGTAGAGACAGCAAAATCTTTACTTTCTGGGGATTCAGTGTACACAAACTTTTTTTAATGAACAAAAATATTTAACATGTTAGACTATGCATATTTTAAATAACCTTGTGCATGACATAAAATTTGTGCACCATCAAAAAACAACGATGTAACTAGACCATTATCTATATGTGTAATTTTGGATTTTGGAGTATTTTGGATTTCAGACATATGGAGATGGGATTCTCAAACTCTATCTAATGGAAGATGGAACAGGGTTGCTTTCTGCTGTACGTCAAAGGATTCAAAGGAGATTTCAGATTAGCATTAGGTACAACTTGATGGCAAGATCTGTTTGATGGTAAAATGCACTATCACCTGGCCAGGGTGGTTCATGCCTTAGTCACCTCCAGATTGGACTACTGTTATGCACTCTATGTGGGGCTGCCCTTGAAAATGGCCCGGAAATTTCAATTGGTTCAACAGGCGGTGGCCAGATTGTTAACTGATGCTCCTTACAGGGAGCAATCAACCCTCCTGTTTAAGGAGCTCAATTGGCTGCAGTTCATTTTCCGGTCCCAATTCAAGGTGCAGGTTCTTACCTACAAAGCCCTAAACGGTTTGGGACCCGCCTACTTGCGTGACTGCATTTCTGTATATGAACCCACATGATCTCTTTGATCATGTGGAGAGGCCCTGCTCGCACTCCCACCTGCATCGCAGACGCGATTGGTGGGGATGAGGGAGAGGGCCTTCTCGGTGGTGGTCCCTCGACTCTGGAATTCACTCTCTAAGGACATCAGGCATGCCCCAACTCTGGCAGTCTTTAGGAGGAGCCTGAAAACGTGGTTGTTCCAGTGTGCCTTCCCAGAATAAGGAAACTCCCAGCAATATGTCCTTAAATGCACTTTATTAATGATCTAGGATTGTCTGCATGCCCCATCCCTCCCCAAAAATTCTATCCTAGTTATATTTCACCTGGTTATGCCTAGCATTATTTTTATAATTTTAATTATTACATTTGGCCTAGCGATAGGTTTTTAAACATCTTTGTGTTATTGTTAATGTTTATTGCTTATTTTCTGCTTATGAGTTTTATTTATTGTTTTGTATTACTGTTTTTATTGTTTTTACTGTTGTATTGTGGGCTCGGCCTCATGTAAGCTGCACTGAGTCCCTTGGGGAGATAGTAGTAGGGTATAAATAAAGTATTATTATTATTATTATTATCATCATCATCATCATCATGGGCAGGAAAAGAGATTTAAAGATGGGCTCAAAGCCAACCTTAAAAACTCTGACATAGACACTGAGAACTGGTAAGCCTTGGCCCTTGAGTGTTCTAGCTGGAGGTCAGCTGTGACCAGCAGTGCTGTAGAATTTGAAGAGGCATGAATGGAGAAACGTGGCAAGAGGAAGGAGGTGCATCAAGCCAACCCTGACCGCGACAGCCTTCCACCTGGAAAGCAATGCTCTCACTGCAGGAGAACATGCAGGTCAAGAATAGGGCTCCACAGTCACCTATGTACCCACCACTAGTACATCAGTCTTGGAAGACAATCCTACTCAGACAACGAGGGATCGCTTAAGTAAGTAAGTATGTAGGAGGGCCGTGGACTTTCTTATCATTCAGACTTTTAAAATGTGAGAGGAAGCCACAGGGAGGAGGGAGCAAGCTTGTTTTCTGCTTCCCTGGAGACTAGGATGCAGAACAATGGCTTCAAACTACAAGAAAGGAGATCCCATCTGAAGATGAGGAAGAACTTCCTGACTGTGAGAGCCGTTCAGCAGTGGAACTCTCTGCCCTTGAGTGTGGTGGAGGCTCCTTCTTTGGAAGCTTTTAAACATGGGACTGGATGGCCCATGAGGTCTCTTCCAACTCTTTGATTCTATGATTCTAAGTTATGAGTTTCTTTAGTAGCAACAGGGTTTAGTCTAAATGACCAGTAGGTTCCCCTCAAACTGTATGACGTTATGATGTTATGGTTCTTCTTGCGCTTCCATCGATTTCATTAAGGCTTCTGTTGTGTCTTCGAACCAATGCTAGCAAACCTGATCTGGTTAGTGCCGGGTAATACAATGAAGCGGGGAGGATGCAATCTACTTAAATACACCATTTTTTATATCTGCTTCCTACTATCCTCCTCTTTAAAAGATTTCTTAGGATATCTGGAAAAATGAGATAGTACAGCATAATAATGCCTCCTTTTTATTTCATTGCATTGTATTTTACAGGAGCAAACATTTAAAGGAGACAAATAAAATTGACTAGGCTACTTTTTAAAATGAATGCCAGAAAAAGCAACAACACTACAAATACATTAAATAGTATGCACAAATGAAAGAAAACCGAGATATGAGTCCATGTATCGACATAACCATTGCTTCATTTTCTGCACAGTGAAACTATCACAATAATACTAATGATCTTAAAGACATGAAAGATATTATTATACCCACTTCTCATGTAAAAATGGCTGGAGAGGAGGGCTGTGCTAAAATTCCCAGAGTGAGAAGGGAGAAAAGGTACGAGCACAACATGGCTTTGCTCAAAGGTTGATTTCGACAATAACAATGATGATATAGCCCTCAACCCCAGAAAAAGCTCATATGACTAAGATTTTATTTATCGTGCCAGGGGCAACCAGACAGTTGTATTACATTTCTAACAGAACAAAACAAACAAACAAACAGACAAAACACAAAATTTGCAAGCTTGGTAGTTGATTCAATGTCCTTTGACAAGTATCCGGCCACTTGGAGTGCCTCTGGTTTTGCCACAAGAAGGTCCTCCATTGTGCATGTAGCAAGGCTCAAGTTGCATTGCAGCAGATGGTCAGTGGTTTGCTCTTCTCCAGACTCGCATGTCATGGATTCCACTTTGTCAGGTGGTGCAATACCGGCTAGACAGTGTAATTTCTCCCGTGGTGTAGAGCGCAGACACCCCGTGATAATGCGGCATGTCTCATTAAGAGCCACATCTACTGTGTTAGTGTGGTGAGATGTGTTCCACACTGGGCATGCATACTCAGCAGCAGAGTAGCACAGCGCAAGGGCAGATGTGTTCACTGTGTCTGGTTTTGATCCCCAGGTTGTGCCAGTCAGCTTTCGTATGATATTGTTTCTAGCACCCATTTTTTGCTTGATGTTTCTTGTGACTAAGACAAAACTGGAAATTCTTCTTGTAAGTCAGAGCACAGTCCAGGGTGACTCCCAGGTATTTGGGTGCGCTGCAATGCTCCAGTGGGATTCCTTCCCAGGTCATCCTCTGAGCTCGGGATGCTTGTCTGTTCTTAAGGTGAAAGGCACATGTCTGTGTTTTAGATGGATTAGGGATCAGCTGATTTTCCCTGTAGTAGGCGGTAAGGGCACCTAGAGCTTCGGAGAGCTTCTGTTCTACCCTCTCAAAGCTCCCTGCTTGAGCAGTAATGGCACGATCATCAGCATAGATGAAACTCTCTGTCCCTTCTGGCAGTGGCTGGTCAGTGTGGGCTTAACATTATGGAATCATAAAGGTTGAAATTTGGTGAGGCACCAAAGCCATTTGTCAGAGAAGCTAAAGCTCATAAAATTACAACACCCATGACTGGCAGCAGGAGAACCAATGAGACTGGCAGTATCTTCAAGCTGCCCTAAATTCTTTGGAGGGCTGCATGCAGCCCACAGGTCATATGTTGTACAGGAGAGATGTAGATATTCAGGGCTTGGACACTATGTGTATCTTTAAGTGATGAGCACAAGGAAAGTTTGATGGCACTAGTGTCCCTTCTGAGCAGTAGATTGGGCCAAGTTGGACCTGATCCAAAGCCATGGACTACTCTTGACCTTCCAGCAAACACCAGAGGATCCCCAACTTTGCCTAGCTCAATGCTAAAAACAAGCCTCAAAATAAATGAATGAAATTGAATGAAACACTTGTATCATATTTTTCTGGCTTCCAACTACTCAGCAGCATATCCTACCTTAAACCAATGGAAAATGAATGGGTGATATAGAAACTGGGCACAGGCTGAACATCTTTTCAGAATATTCAGTTCAATGTTGATGGACTACAATGTTGAGGGAAGGAAGATTCAAACTCCTACAAAATACAAAGTATGGGTTTGTGTAATCTCACAGTCTATGTTTTGCTTGACATAATAGTGCAACATTTCTTCTGAGAGAGGCGAGATATATAATGAAGTTGACAGTGTTGTTAGCAATCTAGATAAACTTTAGCTCTCTTTGAACATGCCTAATTCATTTTGTTGCAATCCCTACATTGGCTGTAAAAGTTTGAAATGTAACGTTTTCTTAGCTGACAAAAAAATATATGATATTTTTGTTTTTGAATGAGTCTTGATGTAATCCCTCAATGATGATTTTTGATTAATGAATAAGTGTTAAACAAACGTGGGGGGTTTTTTGGCATGGAAAAGGTTTTTATATGTGATGATGTCGCTTCCTTTTTGCTATCGGTTTCTGAGGTCTCAGAACACACTACAGAAAATAACTTTCTACTCTTTCAACATCTTTGCCTGATGAAGAAGCCAGGGAAGTTTTGAAAGTGTGAACATTTTAGTTGGCCCAAGCCTGCTGGAAGAAACATTAACAACCTCAGATATGCAGATGACACCACTCTGATGGCCAAAAGTGAGGAGGAGCTGAGGAGCCTTCTAATCAAGGTGAAAGAAGAAAGCGCAAAAGCCGGGTTGCAGCTAAACATCAAAAAAAAAAAAAAAGATTATGGCAACAAGAATGATTGACAACTGGAAAATAGAGGGAGAAAATGTGGAGGCCGTGACAGACTTTGTATTTCTAGGTGCAAAGATTACTGCAGATGCAGACTGGCCAGGAAATCAGAAGACGCTTCCTTCTTGAGAGGAGAGCAATGTCCAATCTCGATAAAATAGTAAAGAGTAGAGACATCAGACTGGCAACCAAGATCCATTGCCTAGTCAAAGCCATGGTATTCCCTGTAGTCACCTACGGATGTGAGAGCTGGACCTTAGGGAAGGCTGAGTGAAGGAAGAGAGATGCTTTTGAACTGTGGCATTGGAGGAAAGTTCTGAGAGTGCCTTGGACTGCGAGAAGATCCAACCAGTCCATTCTTCAGGAAATAAAGCCCGACTGCTCACTGGAGGGAAGGATACTAGAGACAAAGTTGAAGTACTTTGGCCACATCATGAGGAGACAGCAAAGCCTAGAGAAGGGAATGATGCTGGGGAAAGTGGAAGGCAAAAGGAAGAGGGGCCGACCAAGGGCAAGATGGATGGATGGCATCCCTGAAGTGACTGGACTAACCTTGAAGGAGCTGGGGGTGATGACGGCCGACAGGGAGCTCTGGTGTGGGCTGGTCCATGAGGTCACGAAGAGTCGGAGATGACTGAACGAATGAACAACAACAAGTTGGCCCAATAAAGGTATCTCTTTATTGAGTTTATTGGATTGTGCCATATGTTCACCATGATTATCCATGAATAAGTTTTCAATTTTCTGTGTTCTCAGTTCTCGGTTACTTTGCTTTTTGTTTCAATGTCTGAACTAGATTTCTAAGTGCCCAACTAAAGTTTTAAGCTATTGTGATGCTAGAAATCTGGGGACTGATGGAACATTTTATTTGAGGTGCAAAATTCTTATGGGGACAATATCCTCACCTCCAATAACTAGACCCCCAGTTTTGAAACATTGTCAATAGGAAGTTCTGTTTAATATGTAGTAGAATGGAGAACCCTGAGCAGAAGCTGTATCGACTTCCTGACCCTGACAAGTCAGTTATGACACTAGGTTTGGCTTTCCAACTTCCACCTTGGCTCAACTCCTGGCTTCTCATTTCAACTAAACAGCTGCCAATGGCACA
Organism: Anolis sagrei; assembly: GCF_037176765.1. Lineage (NCBI taxonomy): Eukaryota > Metazoa > Chordata > Lepidosauria > Squamata > Anolidae > Anolis > Anolis sagrei. The sequence goes on along the minus strand of NC_090022.1, from coordinate 295,116,833 downwards.
AGTCCAGGTAGAGAGTCTGATTGGAGAGGTGGAGGATTTCAAAACTTTGGAAGAGAATGTCTTGTCTTCTTTGAATGAAAAAGGAAGGAAGGAAGGAAATACCTATCTGTTTTTAGTTAAATAGTATCATAGCTTTGGATACTTGCTCATGTTTTCCATCAAGGTTGGCAACTGTGTAGGTCTCAGCTCCAGTTCTAATCTATCTTCCCATGAGCTGCTCCTGACATGTCCAAATCTTCTGGTTTTCATAGAATCATAGAATCAAAGAGTTGGAAGAGACTTTATGGGCCATCCAGTCCAACCCCCTGCCAAGAAGCAGGAATATTGCATTCAAATCACTCCTGACAGATGGCCATCCAGCCTCTGTTTAAAAGCTTCCAAAGAAGGATCCTCCACCACACTCCGGGGCAGTGAGTCCCACTGCTGAATGGCTCTCACAGTCAGGAAGTTCTTCCTCATGTTCAGATGGAATCTCCTCTCTTGTAGTTTGAAGCCATTGTTCCGTGTCCTAGTCTCCAGGGCAGCAGAAAACAAGCTTCACCTCCTCCCTGTGGCTTCTTCTCACATATTTATACATGGCTATCATATCTCCTCTCAGTCTTCTCTTCTTCAGGCTAAACATGCCCAGCTCTTTAAGCCACTCCTCATAGGGCTTGTTCTCCAGACCCTTGATCATTTTAGTCGCCCTCCTCTGGACACATTCCAGCTTGTGAACATCTCTCTTGAATTGTGGTGCCCAGAATTGGACACAATATTCCAGGTGTGGTCTAACCGAAGCGGAACAGAGCATGGGTAGCATTACTTCCCTAGATCTAGACACTATGCTCCTATTGATGCAGGCCAAAATCCCATTGGCTTTTTTTGCTGCCACATCACATTGTTGGCTCATGTTTAACTTGTTGTCCACGGGGACTCCAAGGTCTTTTTTCTTCAAAATTCATCTTGAAATGGTAGGTAGACATGATGCTGCATCACGTTTGGTTGCCATTTTGAGAAGCTCACTGCAAAAACAGGTATTTGAGAGTGGTGGGTTTTTATAGTATTTGCGGGAATTTCTGCCCAAATCCTCTGAAACATGTAGCAAGTCTTAAGAATTTGGGGCCTATAGAAGGTGAGTCCAGAGGGTACATAAATCCCACAGGAGACCTTTTTCTTATTCCTGTTTTAAATAGATTTCCTTGAGATGTTAAAGTGGGAGAGTTGAAAAGCAGTCGATAAATATTTTCCTATAGTTTATCTGTGATGTTCAAAGAGACTTACTTCAGCTTGTGAACATTGTTTACAACAATTCTGTATGTTAAGCCAGCAACATCAATAGACTATTTCATCAATTTTAAACTCTTTATTTGCCTACCTTTTATACCTCTTTATCCAGCATGTGTCCAGTTCATTTGTTTCCGTCATTTCTTAATGAGTAAAAGCCTTCGTTATTTTCTTCTCCTTCTCTTTATCCCCAAAGGACTACCTGTTTTTAAGTGGGCTTTAAAGCAAGCATTTTAGAATTTTTTTTGAATACATTTTGCAGTTGCCAATGAAAAGTGGAAATGTGTCCCATTTTCTGTATACATCTTTGGAAGGTGGGTGGTCTCCCCAGATCTTTCCACATGTGTCCATCAACATGACAGTTCAAGAGATTGAATTGTATTTACCTTTGGACAGCTGGAGAAGTGTCAACTGGAAAAGTCTGTGGAAAGTCTCCTAAAACTGGACACATAATACATGAGCAATATATTTCTTTAAAAATTGCACATATTGATGAGGAAGGTAGACTTGCCTAAGGCTGTGATAGGAGTCTGTAACTAAGGCAAGATTGAACAGGGAACTCCTTAGATCTGATCTTTCATCATAACTAAAAGGAACATCTCTTCTCATGGTTATTTATTTAACCCTCTACCACATCCAATGATAGCAGGTGTTTTTTTTATATATCAGTAAAGTAATGAGTCCACTATGAATTTCCCTTGAAATTTAAATGAACTATCCAAGGTGCTGATCTGCTGTGAATATGGAAAGGGCCATCTAATCTTGCCATGGAGGAACTTACAACTGAAGCATTCCTGAAAAATGTCTATTCACTTTGTTTAAAAACTTCCAATGAGGGAGATTCCATTACCATCTAAGGCAATCTATTTCACTGTCAAAAATGTTTTCTTAATGTTTATGTAGAATTTTTTTCATTTAATTTAACCAATTGGTTTGTGTTCCAGTCCCTAAAACAGCCAAATACAAGTCTGGGTTGTTGTAGGTTTTTCAGGCTATATGGCCATGGTCTAGAGGCATTCTCTCCTGACGTTTCACCTGCATCTATGGCAAGCATCCTCAGAGGTAGTGAGGTCTGTTGGAACTAGGAAAAAGGGTTTATATATCTGTGGAATGACCAGGGTGAGACAAAGGACTCTTGTCTGCTGGAGCTAGATGTGAATGCATACAAGAGTCCTTTGTCTCACCCTGGTCATTCCACAGATATATAAACCCATTTTTCTAGTTCCAACTGACCTCACTACCTCTGAGGATGCTTGCCATAGATGCAGGTGAAACGCCAGGAGAGACTGCTTCTAGACCATGGCCATATAGCTCGAAAAACCTACAACAACCCAGTGATTCCGGCCATGAAAGCCTTCGACAATACAAATACAAGTCGGCTCCACCTTCTAATATATCATATTTTTTTAGATATTTAAAGATGACATCCCAAGGGGAGGGGGGCAGTGTAGAATATCTCTACTTAGCCCTTATTATTCTCCCCAAACTGGACTGGATCAAGGAATGGAATAACACCAAACATTAGAGTTTCACCCTCTTTTTCAGCATGATGGGATTCCCTTGGAAAATTGGATCACACTGAGGATTGTCAGGGCGGGTCATAATCTCCAATGCACTCATTGCTTGAATGTAGAAAGGACTGAGAGCATTCTGGGTATATATCATGAGCTGCCCATATACACCATAGTGAAGGTGAGTGGCTCCCACTTAAGTGGGGCAATTAACCTACTCCAAATTTTCATCCAGAGCAGTGGTTCCCATTTTACCAGCCATTAGAATTTCTAGGACTTGAAGGCCAAAACATCTGGGGACCCACAGGTTGAGAACCACTGATCTAGGGTCACAAGAAGTCTTCAAGATGCTAAACCTTATTCCTATGAAGTTTAGCAACTTGGATATCTTTTTTAAAAAGTAGGCAGTGTCTGGAGTGGATTCACATACCCACTGACTTGAAACTCATCACTACGCTATAGGCTTACTCAATCCAAGCTGGAGATGTCAGATATTAAAACAGAGGCCATATACATAAAGAACAATGTTGAACATTGTATCACCTGACTAGTTGGGTATGAATAGAATGAAAAGGGGCTGAATCATATTTGGTTGAGTAGTTCCACTAAATCAGTATGATTTGCCTAAAGGTTGACTCACCATTCACCAGTTGAGTTGATGGGTTTACTCAAATTAAAACTAATCAATAGGGTTCTGGCCAATATCTGCAACCATGAAGTCTATTACAACTTATAATGAACTCGTGGTAGTAAACATTGTTAATGTAAACAAATTAAAGTCAGATTCAGGATATAGTGACCTATTATGGGACTTTCATGGCAAGATTTTTTCAAAGTTATTAGTCATGACCTTCGTCTTAGGCTGGCAGAAGGTGACTTGTCCAAGGCCAAGATTTCCATGGCTGATTTGGGATTCCAACCCTGATCTCCCAGGGTCCTAGTCCACATTTAGACCACTACATCCTGCTGGTTTACTGTAGAGATTGTTCAAGTTTATCATCACAATAGTTCTGTAAAATAGCTTAAGCTGAGAAGACGCAGCAGGGTTTTGATGAATCCCATGAATTTGTATGATTCAGTGTGTGTGTATGTTTCTTCGTTAGTGTATTCTGCAGCCTCTCTACTGAAGCAACAAGCTAACTAAAAACCCTAGAACAGATTCTTAATTGGGCTAAAGTTCAGGTTCATGTGAACCCAATCGGCCATTACTCTGGCAAGCCCCTGTCCAGCAACATGGATGTTAATAATACATGCAGATTATGTAAATGCCGACATCCTCTTAATCACACAGACTAAGGCCCTCATTTGCATCCTCTTCATAATTCAATTTATTTCTTTTTTTGTCAAGAGTTGTGAATGCTCCGTGTTTGCTTTAATCAGAATGTTGACATTTACACTGAAGCCAATTTCTCTTTTTCTATCCCGTGTTTTGTTTAACCACGACAAGTGACAGCAAAACTGGAGCGAACAGACTTTTCAAATTGGCTTTTTGCCCGGAAAGCATCATTTCTCTTGTAGCTGTTCACTGCTGCCACCCCACCGCCCCCTTTATCCTATGCGGCGGCGAGAGGAAATGTGAAAACATCGTTGGTGAACATAGAAGTGAGGTGTTAGTGCTCTTAGATAAAGATTTGTGTTGTATTTTAAAACGAGATTGCTGTACAGTTTCAAGCTATTAGCAGGAACCTATTACATCGTCACTTTGGGTCCTTGGAGAGATATGCTTAGTGTATTTCAGTAATTCAAAGCAAATGGAAAACCTACATGTGAAAATATTTAATAGCAACAGCACCAAGTGCTCAAGGCTGCTGTGAGGAGTAAGCAAGCGTGGTATGGGTTAACCCTTGCCTTCCTCCCAGGGTTCTCCTCCAATATCCTCAGTCAAAACTTGAGATAGCTGAAGAACTGGTTAACATACATTTCAGAGACTGCCAGCCACAGCTAAGGTCCTACACTGGGGTTGTATAGGGTATGTATCTATTGGTGGATGGGAAACCCAAAATGAACACAATGACTCCCAAAAAGTCTCCTGTTCATCCCAATGAAATATTACTGTAGTCTCCACATTTCTAGCATAGCAGAGAGTAAGACATTACACCATTAGAATGTGTTGTGCTTGCATGCTCTTGAAATCTTTGGCTTTCTCTTTCCTTTGGATGTTTCTACCGTATGGGTTCTGAGTTGTTAAGCTAATGCAATGGTAGACATCTGAGGGATGAAGGACATTTTAATGGGGGGGGGGGGGATAGGATTCTTATTTTGAGGGTCATGTCTTGATTTTGCCTCCACCCCACCCCCAGTTAACATTATCCATGACATCACATATTGTGAAAGCTGGATAGAGAAGAATCAACTTATTTGAAATGTGCTACTAGAGAAGAATTCTACAGATATTAAAGACAGCAAAAAGGCAAATAAATTGATTAAAACAATTAGGCCTGAGCTCACCTGAGAAGCTCAAGGTGTTGCAGGAACGCGGTCCCCATGTAGGTGGACGCGGTCCCCAAACTTGAACTTTCCGGGATCTTACCAGTTTGCTATGGATCTGAAGCAAGAGTCCAAACAGTTAGCAGGCAAAACACAGGTTTATTCATATTGCGCAATAAGAAGGCGGACAGGCAGAACAACTTGATATGCCGGTAACAGGCCATCTGCCCCGACTGGGACGAACAACAGGATTTATATAACTTACTTGTTGACAACTTAAGGTTCCCCTTTATCCTTATTTGGCACATCATTTAGTAAGCATTTCCTTTAATATAAACAACTCCCAGAATGGCCAACCACTAGATTTCAGAAGATTTCCGTCGTAGTAAAACAACTCCGAGGTTGTGTATCATATATGGTGATATTGCATATATTGCATACATACATTTCAGTAACATAACACGCCCCTTACAGTTAACGTGTAGCAACCTTTGTGGTTAAGCAGAAGCAATTATGGAGCAAGCATGTCTTGGTCAATCTTCCAGTAACTTGCTGACCACAGCTATTTCCTATGTATGCTATGTAACACTTACTTCCCCTTTTCAGGGAGGTAGGCTGCATCTTTGAATAGAAGTTGTTTATATGCCTTTTCTGACACCTTTGGTATAGACAGATATAAAATGGAGTGACTTTGGTTCACTGTCTCTCTCAAAGGTGGCATACTTTGGATATACCATGAGAAGACATGACTCATTAGAAACACCGATAATGTTTGGTAAGAAAGAAGTCAAGGAGGAAAACAGAAATATTTCATTACAGATGAGATACACTTAACCAAGGAAGCCACAGACCAAGGTTTTCATAAGTAACAATCAATTTAACAGTAAAGAACAACACAAACCTGGAAGGAATGGATGTGTGAGTGCATAAAGAAGAGCAGAAGAAAACAGGCTTGAAGAAAATACAACATGGAGTTCGCGCAAAGCATGATATGGGTCAGACTTGGCAGACAAAGCGAGGAGGCAGTAAGGCAAAGCTGAACAACAATGGACAATAAGGTGTGCGGCTGAGCATGTAAAGAGTGCAAGGAGTGTGCAGGAGGTATCCATAAGTCATGTGGCCTAGAATGTGGATGTCTTGAACTTGAAAGAACAGAACAGCATGTTGATTAAAAAGAAGAAAAATTGATTTTGGCCTATAAATGTAGGGGACCCCAAGACCATGCATGCTTCCTGATCCACGGCAACAGGAACATCCACACCTTCTCAGAAAAAGGATGATCATCTTCATCTGGAGAAGGCCTGTGTGTTTGTGTGTGAGTATGTGTGAATGTTTGGAATGTGTGTATGAGAGCTCTCTCTCTCTTGATGTGATTCTGATGTGATCCTATGGTGATTGTATTCCAATAAATGTTACATGAATAGTGTTGAAACCAAATTTGATCTCTAAAGTGTCTCATTGGTCTAAACTGCCTTACTATTCCTTGAACACTCTGCACAAAAGAACAAGAACCTCTTGGGGTTCATAACAAACACAGATGCTTATATGGCATATGTCTTTGCTTGAAGAATTGACTGTTGATTATGCTGTGCAGATCTTGTATTGAATGGCAGCACTGCACAACTGAAGACTCATAAAAATTTCAATTCACAATAAAATCATTTTAAAACATTGTATTTCATCAGTAAAATTTAACAATAAACTAATAGATTATATATATGTGAGAGGAAGCCACAGGGAGGAGGGAGCAAGCTTGTTTTCTGCTTCCCTGGAGACTAGGATGCGAAACAATGGCTTCAAACTACAAGAAAGGAGATTCCATCTGAACATGAGGAAGAGCTTCCTGACTGTGAGGATCATAGAATCATAGAATCTATGGAACAGACCTCGTGGGCCATCCAGTCCAACCCCCTCCAAGAAGCAGGAATATTGCATTCAAATCACCCCTGACAGATGGCCATCCAGCCCCTGTTTAAAAGCTTCCAAAGAAGGAGCCTCCACCACACTCCGGGGCAGAGAGTTCCACTGCTGAACAGTCAGGAAGTTCTTCCTCATGTTCAGATGGAATCTCCTTTTTTGTAGTTTGAAGCCATTGTTCCGCATCCTAGTCTCCAAGGAAGCAGAAAACAAGCTTGCTCCCTCCTCCCTGTGGCTTCCTCTCACATATTTATACATGGCTATCATATCTCCTCTCAGCCTTCTCTTCTTCAGGCTAAACACGCCCAGCTCCATGAGAGCTGTTCAGCAGTGGAACTCTCTGCCCTGGAGTGTGGTGGAGTCTCCTTCTTTGGAAGCTTTTAAACAGAGGCTGGATGGCCATCTGTCAGGGATGATTTGAATGCAATATTCCTGCTTCTTGGCAGGGGGTTGGACTGGATGGCCCATGAGGTCTCTTCCAACTCTTTGATTCTATAATTCTATGATTCTATGATTAACGTGCCAGTAAGAACCAAGCCGAGCCAGGAGAATCCATGTCATAAAATCCAAATTTCCTTTTCCTATTGCCCCTGGCCTCTAGCAGTTCCATATCTCTTTAACTCAGTATATTTGGATAAGTATAGACAGATACTACCTTAGTGAGGAAATTGGATGCAAACTCACTCTGAACAAATCTTGCCAAGAAAACCCTGTGATAGGTTCATCTTTAGGTCATAACTGTTTAGAAACTAAAACTACTTGAAAGCACACACCAGCAACACAAACAACATGGAGTTCATGAGGAATTTTCATAAGCAAATTCAGTATTTTACCAGGTTTGTTTGAAATCATGTGGGCTCCCTCTGAAGTTCTCAGATCTCTTACATTCGGAAATATTTTTTTGAAGCTTGCTTCTAGTGGCAACTCCAGGATGTTCCAAACAGCCTTGGGAAATTTTGTTTCCAGCCTCAAAACTTGTTTCCACTTTTATTGAAGTTCCTTAGATATCTGCCCTGGGGTGCAATCCTACAATTTGCTTTCATTACAGCCTATGGATATATTGAAACCCTTTTGGAATTCTTTGCTGCTTTTTAAGAAAGTTCATTTTGGTGTCTCTCCATAATTTCAATAAACCTGGTAAAATACTGAATTTGCTTATTAAAATTCCTCATGAAGAAGAGAAGGCTGAGAGGAGATATGATAGCCATGTATAAATATGTGAGAGGAAGCCACAGGGAGGAGGGAGCAAGCTTGTTTTCTGCTTCCTTGGAGACTAGGACTCAATGGAACAATGGCTTCAAACTACAAGAGAGGAGATTCCATCTGAACATGAGGAAGAACTTCCTGACTGTGAGAGCCGTTCAGCAGTGGAACTCTCTGCCCCGGAGTGTGGTGGAGGCTCCTTCTTTGGAAGCTTTTAAGCAGAGGCTGGATGGCCATCTGTCAGGGGTGATTTGAATGCAATATTCCTGCTTCTTGGCAGAATGGGGTTGGACTGGATGGCCCAGGAGGTCTCTTCCAACTCTTTGATTCTATGATTCTATGATTCAGATTTTTTTCCCCCTAAACTATCTTTTCCTTCACATATTGCTTCAGGCAAACGTCTGATGGCAATTGTAGCCAAGGCTAGTTTCCGACCATCCCGAACGCTAACCATGGAACAATGAGGCTTAATACTATCTAGGTTTTTCAGACCTGCCTTGGTTAATATGCATGTTCCAGTATGAATTGCACCTTCTTGTGGCAAAGTGATAGGACACACTATTATTATTTATTACCAGCTTAGCACAGTAATAACATTCTCAGAAAGCCGACTAGACAAAATGAGTCAAAGGCAATGCTGGAATATCTGTAGGAACCAATGGAAGAGAAGTTATAAATAACTTTTCATTATCCTAATAATAACTTGTGTGCGTGGGTGCATTTCTTCAACCTTGACCTTGGTTTAAATAAAGAGAATTAATAATAAAATAAAAGGAAATCAGTTTTGTTTTACAATGGAGGCTTATAATTCAGTTTCTGTAAAGGCCCTACCGTGCATGAAACTGCGTTTGAAAGAGAAAGAAGGGGGAAGCTATAACAATGCCGAGATGCTGAGCCAATATATAACGGTCTCCTGGAGTGAATGATTGGATGATAGCTAATAGCAGAAAGTTTGCAATGGTACAAGATTATCGTCTGATAATTCTTCAATTCTGACTGTGGATGCCTGATAATCCTGTGAGCCGCTAATCTCTAGCATCTGAATCCATAAAGAATGACAAAAAAAACTTTACAATCAATTATAGTTACCGCTACGGAACCATTAGTGGGAAGGCGAAACAAATATGACCTTTTAAAACTTCAAAGTCACAGGGGAAAGCACAGAGAAAAGGGGATGGGGAAAATCAGCATTTCTTGAAATTCGCTGTGAATGCTTCCCTCTTTCAAATCTTTCTTTTCACTTTGAAAAAAAAAGATTGGCATGATGCTCGTCTCAAGCGGGACTGAAAGCCCTCCTTCCTCTTATCCTGATTTGCTAAATCTTAACAGGATGTGTGTTCACTTCACAAAAGAGGATACAGAAGTGACCCTGGATGATCAGCTTTTCCCTCTTTCCAAATAAAATATTTGGTGGATAGCATTTGTGGCAAAATGCTATCTCATCTGCTTTGGGTGTACACAGCTCTTTTTTATGATGTTTCTGGTTTTCTAAAGAAAATTGCCTTCTCAGTCAAAACGTCTGAGGGATAACTCTGAATTCTCACTGGATTTGAGTACTGTGAATTTTAAGAAGACATTGGAAGGTTCTACTCAACATTAATATTATCTGAGAAATGTAAAGAGAATACACTTTACAGGGGAATGTGGTTGAACATCTGTAATGAAGATCAATACACAAACAGGTTATTTATTTATTTATTTATTTCACATATTTCTACCCCGCCCTTCTCAACCCCCGAGGGTGGACTCAGGGCAGCTTACAAAAGGCACAGTTCGATGCCTACACAACAATACAGATAAACATATATAAACAGCAATTAAAACAACTATAACAGTTAAAAACAATCAATTATACTCACAATCAATAAAAAATCAATCTCATGCTCAACGTTCACCAACTCAGAGTCCATAAATTCGTTCCACCTTGTCCATTCCTATCAGTCGTCGTCCTTTATTTATCTGCCAGATTACCCAAACGCCTGCTGGTCGCTTCTGGCGTTTGGGTAATCTGGCAGATAAATAAAGGACAACGACGACTGATAGGAATGGACATGGTGGAACGAATTTATGGACTCTGAGTTGGTGAATGTTGAGTATCAGCCAGCACGTCAACGACTTAAATCAAGAAATAGTTTTCTTAGATCTACAGAGACACTCGCTGGAACACCTCAGCAAGCGAGAGTCCAAAAGTGGCAGGCTCAAACCCAGCACCTCAACCAATGGCTGATACCAAATGAGAAACTCCCTCCTGGGCAAACAGAAGACTGGGCGACTTGGAAGGTGCTGAACAGACTGCGCTCTGGCACCACGAGATGCAGAGCCAACCTTCAGAAATGGGGCTACAAAGTGGAATCCTCGACATGTGAGTGTGGAGAAGAGCAAACCACTGACCACCTGCTGCAATGCAACATGAGCCCAGCCACATGCACCAGGGAGGACCTTCTTGCGGCAACACCAGAGGCACTCCAAGTGGCCAGATACTGGTCAAAGGACATTTAACCAACTACCAAACTCACAAGTTCTGTATTTTTCTGTTTGTTTGCTTTGTTCTGTTAGAAATGTAATATAATGGACTGGTTGCTCTGACACAACAAATAAATAAACCCAAAGGCCTGGTCCTAAATCCACGTTTTTAGTTTCCTTCTAAAGGAAAGGAGGGATGTCAATGATCTAATTTCCCCCAGGAGTGAATTCCATAGGTGAGGGGCCACCACCGAGAAGGCCCTGCTACTCGTCCCCGCAAGTCTCACTTGTGATAGAGGCGGGGCCGAGAGCATGGTCACATGTGTCATGCTTTGACTGATATGTCAATGGCATTCCTAAGATGGGCATTTACCATACCCTACATTAAGTTCAACAACAAGAGTTTACCACTTTGCCCCCAGGTTTTTTTTTCTGGGATGAAAGTAAGATAATATTCTAGTTACTTTAATTTATCTGGCTGAAATTATTGTAATTTGGAATCTGTCTTTCAAGGTGCATCTACACGGTAGAATTAATGCAGTTGGACTTCACTTTGAACACCATAGTGTAATAGCTATGAAATAATGGGAGCTTTAGAAGACTTTTAGTCTTCTATGCCCAAGAGTGCTGGTGTCTCACCAAACGATAATGCCTATAATTCCATAGCAACTAGCCATGGAAATTAAAGTGGTGTCAAACTGCATTAATTCTATAGGGTAGATGAACTCCAAAATGGATCAAAGTAATGTTTAAAAGTTCATAAGAAAGAACAAAGAAAATATGTTATATTAAATGGAAAACAAAACCCAGACAAGGGGGGGGGGGGGGAGGGAGAGGGAGAGATTCTGTTGCAGGTTTTTAAAAAATTAAGATGTAAACATGCAAACATGTGAATCCTTGTATAAGTTCTGCTCCTGGGTTATATGGGCTGCTGGGCCATCTGTGCAAACAGGGTGTTGTCCTGGGTACAACATTGTACCTCTTTTGAGTATAACCGCAATCAGGAACAGAAATGTACAATGTTGACTAGGGCGCCACAACTTTGTCCTGGCCAGAGAAAATATGCCCTCTACACATTTCAAGAACTTTCTAGCAGACAAAAAAAGTTCACATTTTACACAACTGTCACCTTCCTTTTAGGAACTGACCACTCAGGAACAAATATCTAAAACCTGGGAACAAACTTAGATAAAAATCCCCATGATTTTCAATTGTAGGGACATATAAACATCCAGATTTTCAGCTCAGAACTGGGATATTCCTGCACCTGAAAATCTCTCTCTCTCTCACCTTTTTTTTTTTTTTTTTTTTTTTTTTGCTGTTTGTAGCTATTGCTTCTGCATTTACAGGGAATAGTGTCTGGCCACCCTCCTATTTGCTGTGGAAGCTCCTGGGATAAAGATATTATCTGGATGGGCCCCTGATACAGTATTTCAGGTGAAGTCTGTTCAAATCAGAAGGAATTTGCGTCAAAGTATGGAAAGACACTGACTAAACAGTACGTACTGTCAGAGGCGGCCCTAGGTAATTTTCAATGGTAAGCAAACAGTATTTTGGCAACACCCTCCCCCCCCCAACCAATCACTGATATATATTTTCTGTTCGTCGTGGGAGTTTTGTGTGCCATATTTGGTTCAATTCCATCATTGGTGGAGTTCAGAATGCTCTTTGATTGTAGGTGAACTATACATCCCAGTAACTACAACTCGCATATGTTAAGTTCTATTTCCCCCCAAGAGTGCCCCTGGGCAAAATCAATTATACTGCAAATGTTTACTTTGCGTAATGGGTTGAGGCGCCCCTGCGTACTGTCAATGAGAAAGTTTGCTACCTAAGAAAGGTGTATCCAGTCAATGAGAAAGTTTGCTATTTTTTTTAAAAAGTAGCATTATGGGCAAAATGCTAGATGTCTATTCTTTGAAAAAGGGGAACACAATAAATCCAATTTATTGCTATAGCACAGTGTTTCTCAACCTGGGGGTCAGGACCCCTGGGGGGGGGGGAGGTCGCAAGGGAGTGCCAGAGGGGTAACCAAAGATCATTAGAAAACACAGTGTTTTATGTTGGTCATGGGGGTCTTGTTTGTCAAGTTTGGCCCAATTCTAACATTGGTGGGGTTCAGAATGCTTTTTGATTGTGATTAACTATAAATCCCAGCAATGACAACTCCCAAATTTCAAGGTCTATTTTATCCAAACTCCACCAGTGTTCACATTTGGGCATATTGAGCATTCATGCCAAGTTTGGTCCAGATACGTCATTGTCTGAATCCACAGTACTCTCTGGATATAGGTGAACTACAATTCCCAAACTCAAGGTCAAAGCCCACTGAACTCTTCCAATAATTTCTATTGGTCATGGGAGTTCTATGTGCCAAGTTTGGTTCAATTGCATCATTGGTGGGGTTCAGAATGCTCTTTGATTGTAGGTGAACGATAACTCCCAAATTACAAAATAAATCCCCTCCAACTCTACCAGTATTCAGATATTTGTGGGTGTATCAGATATTTGTGCCAAATTTGCTCCAGTGAATGAAAATGCATCCTGCATATCAGATATTTACATTATGGTTTATTGTCGAAGGCTTTCATGGCTGGAATCACTAGGTTCTTGTGGGTTTTTTCAGGCTATAGAGCCATGTTCTAGAGGCATTTCTCCTGACGTTTCGCCTGCATCTATGGCAAGCATCCTCAGAGGTAGTGAGGTCACCTCACTACCTCTGAGGATGCTTGCCATAGATGCAGGCGAAACGTCAGGAGAAATGCCTCTAGAACATGGCTCTATAGCCCAAAAAACCCACAAGAACCTACATTATGATTAACAGTAGCAAAATTACAGTTATGAAGTAGCAATGAAAATTTTATGATTGGGGGTCACCACAACATGAGGAACTGTATTAAGGGGTTGCAGCATTAGGAAGATTGAGAACCGCTGCTATAGGAGAATGGAGATCTTGAGGACTTCATAAAGTTAACCAGAGTCTGGAAGAATTAACAGTTTCAGAATGCTTTTGTCAACATCACTATTAGTGATGCTAGTTTAGGGATACTAGGAGAGATATTTCAACAAATGTTCCCTAATGTACAATATCTTCTCAAGTTTTGATTCTGACTCTGTCTTACTCCGTTCTGTTTATCACTGCAAAGAACTCTTGATCTCTACAGTTGAACCAACATACTGTAAAGAAGAGAGACTATGCCTTTCAGTGCAGCACAGACCATCTCTTTGATTTGTATTCCAGCAAGGACAGGAAAGGAAATGGTGTTGGAGGGGGGAAAGGACAGAGAGAGAAAGAAACTAACCCCAGGCTTGCTCCCTGTCAAGACAAGATTATCACGCTGTCCGCAAGAAAGGCCCTTCAAACGAACAATCATTTAAGTGCATCTACTTCTTTGGGTCACCTTGGCAAGGAAAAAGTACTTAACATTAAGATGAAGAACAACACATCAAAGGATACTCATTAGGAGATGTGATTCCTGATGGATAATTTCAGTGCCAAGGGAAAGTCAAGGATATCACACAGAAGGGACCATGCAGCAAACATGGTTTCAATACTGGACGGGAAAGAAGAAGGGTACTTTAACAAACCAAAAAAATGTTTAGGAAATTTCCAAACTTTTAACAGAAAAAACAAAATTCTCCTTGAACATGATTGCCACTTCAGTTTATGATAATTTACCTCAAATTTACTTTATCCAGAAGCAAAACACTGAATGGATGCAATTGTCTGTTTCTAGCCTGACTGCCTTTCTGATGTCTTCAACCAATTCTCTTTTGAAATCCTGTTCTAAATTATTCTGCAATAATTTAAAGTAGATGCACAAACATTTGTGTTTAATACATGCCCAAATTCCATTTCTTCCTCTTAAAAATATGGTCTACTCTGCCTGTTTTCTTTCAGAATCAACACTGTAAAAATGCTTTTAATAAATGTAATGTATTTATGGAGACAGGAACTACACTGGAGCATAGTGGGAGAGGCTTGGACTGGATGGCCCTTATGGTCTCCTCCAATTCTAGGATTCTATCACTCCATCTACACCTATTGTAAGGACAGGAACCTAAATCGCCAACCCTTTTCAGACATCCTGAATCATAGAATCATAGCATCAAAGAGTTGGAAGAGACCTCATGGGCCATCCAGTCCAACCCCCTGCCAAGAAGCACGAATATTGCTTTCAAATCACCCCCGACAGATGGCCATCCAACCTCCGTTCAAAAGCTTCCAAAGAAGGAGCCTCCACCACACGGGGCAGAGAGTTCCACTGATGAACGGCTCTCACAGTCAGGAAGTTCTTCCTCATGTTCAGATGGAATCTCCTTTCTTGTAGTTTGAAGCCATTGTTCCTTGTCGTAATCTCCATGGAAGCAGTAAACAAGCTTGCTCCATCCTCAATGTGAGAAGAAGCCACCCACATGACACAGTCTCCGCATCAGGTAGAGTGCCACTCAGCCCCATTAGCCCACATTAGCCAAGAGCTGTGATCTGTTACAGCTGAGCTTTCTGCTACCCTATGCCCAATCTGTTTTCTGTGGTCCTGCTGGTAGAAGTTGACTTTTCAGTTGCATTGGTGCATCTCCCTAAAGATTTCTAGAGAGCACGAATTAATCAGATGTAGAAAAAAAATCCTGTTTTGACTGTACAAATGCAGTTGAACTTATAAGCACCCCATGTTGCAAGCTTTTTGAGTTACGAGCAATCACTCATCCGATTTCTCAATTCAGCATGCAAGCCAGATTTGAGATATGAGCCTTCCTTCTTACAAAATGGACTTGGGTGGGCCATGCTCACAAGGAGGGAGGGGCCTTAGCATAGATGGCTACACAAAGGCTGGGAGGGAGGGAGGGCTGAAACCCCTGAAGCACGTGGTAAATGGGTTTAATTTGTTTTGTGATCGAGCTCTGTACTGGATTAAGAGCATTTCAATGAGGAAATTTGCTTTGACATACGAGATTTTTGAGTTAAGAGCCTAGTCAGAGAATGAATTGAACTTGTATGTCAAGGTATCACTGTAGTTTAAAATGTAGTTACTATGGTTATGATACTCATTAATAATTGTCCCTATGGAATCCTAGAAATTGTATCCCAATACTACTAGCACACACCCACAATGTGCTCACAGCACACCCATTTTTAATTCTGACAGGCAGTACTAGGGTTCTGATTTTAGAGAGGCAAGGATTGTTTTTTTGAAGACACTAGAAGTGGCCTCCAATGTGAATCTCCATCCAGGCTGTTCTATCCAAGGATGCACCAATGCTGTGGAATCAATAAAGTTTGACACCACTTGAGCTGCAGTGACTCAATGCTATAGAATCATGGGATTTGTAGTTTGTTGAGGCACCAGAACACTTTGGCAGAGAAAGCTGAAGATCATGCAAGCCTACAAACCCAAGGATTCCACAGCATTTTTTTTGTCTGTTCCGTTGTGCCTTCCCAGACTAGGAATCCCCACCCCAAGTCCTAGTAGCACCTTAGCATAACTAATTGTCGCTGCACACCGCACTTTTAACCCTACGTGCCTCCTGCCATTTCAGCACTTTTAACCCTTGTACCCCAGTGCGCCGGCCGAACCAGTTTTTAATAATGTCTTGATGTACTGCCATTGTCGTTATTTTGCTTATTGTTTGATTTGCTTAGCTATTGTGGTGTTATGTTATTTTGCTTATTGTTTGATTTGCTTTGTTATTGTGATGTTACGTTCTCTATTGTATTGTGTTTTGAGGCTTCGGCCTGTGTAAGCCGCATCGAGTCCTCCGGGAGATGCTAGCGGGGTACAAATAAAGTTAATAATAATAATAATAATAATAATAATAATAATAATAATTTGTCGTGTCAGGAGCATCCTGTTGAGCATTGAGCCATTGCAGCTCAAGTAATGTCAAACTACATTCATTCTATAGGGAAGTCATGCTATCCCTCTATTCTGCTTTGGTTAGACCACAGCTGGAATATTGTGTCCAATTCTGGGCACCACAATTCAAGAGAGATATTGACAAGCTGGAATGTGTCCAGAGGAGGGCGACTCAAATGATCAAGGATCTGGAGAACAAGCCCTATGAGGAGCGGCTTAAGGAGCTGGGCATGTTTAGCCTGAAGAAGAGAAGGCTGAGAGGAGATATGATAGCCATGTATAAATATGTGAGAGGAAGCCACAGGGAGGAGGAGGGAGCAAGCTTGTTTTCTGCTTCCCTGGAGACTAGGATGCAATGGAACAATGGCTTCAAACTACAAGAGAGGAGATTCCATCTGAACATGAGGAAGAACTTCCTGACTGTGAGAGCCATTCAGCAGTGGAACTCTCTGCCCCGGAGTGTGGTGGAGGCTCCTTCTTTGGAAGCTTTTAAGCAGAGGCTGGATGGCCATCTGTCAGGGGTGATTTGAATGCAATATTCCTGCTTCTTGGCAGGGGGTTGGACTGGATGGCCCATGAGGTCTCTTCCAACTCTTTGATTCTATTATTCTATGATTCTATAGTGCAGATGCACCCTAATGCAAAAATATGCATGCATATGTTGGAGAGGTGGATATGCTCCTTTGCTTGCATGCAAAGCATGTGCTATTTTCTCCCAACAGAGTTCTAAGCCAGTACATAGATAAACCAGTCCACTCACCCTTGGGGATATATTGCAATATACAAGGCTGAGTCCTCCGGTGACAATTAAGCTCTTGAATTACAGAGCTATAACCTTATCCAAGGTAGGCTCCGCCGTGTCTGAAAACGGTGACTTTCCCAAAGTGAGTATGATAAATGGGAGCACTTTCTCCTTGTTTGAGACACGAGTTTTATGTGACTATATTGCGGCAGCAGGATGGGAAAAAAATCCTTCATTTGTGTTTGTAAATATTATTGACACTGGCAGCACATTCTTTCCCCCATTCCACCCTCCCAGAGATCTAAGATTTATTACATTTTACTTCAAAGCAATAAGAGTTGACTGGAATTTCTCCAGGTAGGATTTGAGGATTGTCTTCCCATTGCAAACTCTCTGGCTTTTCAGATTCTTCAGACAGAAAGAGGGGGGAAGAGAATGAATTTTCTCCCCTCCTTCCTCACATACTAATTTGTTTGCTTCCTTAACTGACAGACTACAGAACCTGGTTCTTGATTTGCCAGGACTAAATCACATCTTGTCATTGACACACGCACCAGCTCATCTTTAACAACAATTTCCAGGTGCAAATCAAGTGCTGTTTCCATGGGAGCTTATAGAACTGATAAAGCTGAGTTCAGCCCGTGACTTCTATAGCGGCTCTCGACACTCACAATCCAAGCCACAAAATGTCATTTGGTGAGATCAGCTTTGCAGATGCCCCCAGCAGACACCAAGACACCAAGGTCTTCTTCTCTTGACCTCAGGACAAAGGAGAGGGATTTCAGGGCAAGAGCATCACCTTTGGCAATTGGATATCTGTTGTTTACCTATCTCTTCCATACAAAGCTTCATTGTCATCTGAATAAATATTCTCTGTTTTGTTATCTTTTGTATACTTTACTCAATTTATGCAATCTGAGGAACTGATTAACTCAAGCAAATGTGATTCCTCATTTTACAGTGGTCCACGCTCTTGTTACATCCCAATTAGATTACTGCAATGCACTCTACGTGGGGTTGCCTTTGAAGACTGTTCAGAAACTTCAATTAGTCCAGCGGGAGGCAGCCAGATTAGTCACTGGAGAGTCATACCGGGAGCATACCACCCCCCTGCTATGTCAGCTCCACTGGCTGCCCATCCAATTCCGAGCACAATTCAAAGTGCTGGTTTTGACCTACAAAACCCTATACGGTTCCGGCCCAGTGTCCGTACGGATCTCCCGCTACGTCCCGCCTCGGAGTTTAAGATCTTCTGGGGAGGCCCTGCTCTCGGCCCCGCCTCTATCACAAGCGAGATTGGCGGGGACGAGGAGCAGGGCCTTCTCGGTGGTGGCCCCTCTCCTATGGAATTCACTCCCTGGGGAAATTAGATCAGCGACATCTCTCCTTTCCTTTAGAAGGAAATTAAAAACATGGATTTGGGACCAGGCGTTTGGGCAATCTGGCAGATGAATAAAGAACTACGACAACTGATAGGAATAGATAATGTAGAACGAAATATGGACTCTGGATTGGCGAATGCTGAGCTTGAGATTGGTTTATTGACTGTGATATATATTGATTATTTTAACTGTCTTAATTATTTTAATTGCTGTTTTTACACATTTATTTGTATTGTTGTGTAGGCATCGAATTGTGCCTTTTTATAAGCCGCCCTGAGTTCCCCCCTCGGGGGTTGAGAAGGGCGGGGTAGAAGTACACGAAATAAATAAATAAATAAATAAAGTTATTAAAATAGAGTTAATAGCAGCAAAAATAACAGTGGTTAATTCTTAAAGTTGTCGTATTTAATGATATCACAAGAGCCCATTCGCTGTGGCATAGTTTACTGTATATATAAGTTGAGGACAGGTTTTGTTGCCAAAATGATGGATTTTGAAAAGGCCTATGGATAAGTAAATTGACATTCCATAGAAAGGGAATAGTGCCAATGCTGCCTCAGGGTGGGCAACCATTTCCCTGCCCAGAAGTGGCACCATGGTGGGAAGAGTCGAGGGGTTCAAAGCTTCTTTTGGGTTCTCCTGGGATGGACTCAGTTCTCACCATTCACCACTCTACTCAGAGAAGTCTCACACTGACCTATGGATAGCTCAACCCAGCTTTTTGGACCTGATTTTTTTCAGTACCATTTCTAGACTTAAATGTTGGCCCTGAAATCACAACACCAACCTATTACGGTATATTGTTGTAAGTCCAGTGTGTGTGTTGAAGGAAACCTTGCAGAAAAGCCTTGCAAAGTGTTAATGATTAACTGCAGCTGCAAAAGCTAGCTCAGCTCAGCAAGGCTGGGCCACACCTCTTGAATGTAACAGTTTTCTGAGGCTTTTGCAAACTGTTAGCAGTTGGCTGTTTGATTTGCTGGAGAGCAGATGCAAGAAGCTCATGTTATGGTGAAGTAACCATGTACTTTTGTTATGCTCTATGATTTATAACACAGAAGATGTATTCTGTATTACTTACAGAGACTATGTAAGTGTGCCAAGCTGTTTTATTTTCAAACTCTACAACCAAGAGTAAAGTTCTACTGTTTTATTTCTTCTGACTGGTCTGTGTCTTTGGCATTGGGTTTTGGACATGTTGGACATTGCTACTGCGCAACAAATTGATTCTGCATAACACAACCCTATATCTTTATTCTTATATCCTGTCTTCTAACCATTCTCTAGACCTGGCAACTTCAAAAGCAGACACACACCCTATTCATGACTCTACTCAAAGAAGTCTCATGTTGACCTATGGATAATCCAAACTAGCTTTTTGGACCTGAATTTTTCACTAAAATTTCTAGACTAAAATTTTGGCTCTGAAATCTCAAGACAGACCATTCTCTAGACCCGGAAACCCGAAAGGAATATGCACATCCTATAGTAACTTCCACTTTTCTGGGAATACCAGTTGGAAGCCAGTTGATTCTCATTCCAGTCATTGTCCTGGGGCCATTTTAGGGAAGGATATACATTATACTGTAGGCTTGCAAATCCTGCAGTAGCAGCACAATCGTAAGAGTTTTGAAATTAAGTCCAGAATGAACACTGCACTGGATGCATCTATCTCAAATGTAATGCTGCCATCTCCCCACATTTGTTAGTTTGACTCTTGCAAATTTGATTATTTGTGGGTTTATTTAAACTATTGTCCCTAGGGAACAAGCTGAAGAAACTGAGAGAACACATCTTTACAAATCTCTGAGGTGGAAATTAAATATAGATTCACGTTGGAGGATCTGTAGATCCCTAGAGAGATGTTCTTTCAGGTTAAAAACAAGGTATTTTTTTTTAAAAAAATGATGTTTGTCCACCACCACTAACCCCAGTGAATTTGCACATGGTTTGTTGTATATATAAGTATATGGATTTTAACTAGATTATATTTGCAATAATCCATTATAATTGGTCCCATAGAACCATGAAGCAGATACTTGTACAATATTGGATACGTTTACTCCTCACAGTGTATTGTATGATTTACTGGGATTTCAGAGAAAGTCACTGTATATTTTCTACTGTACAATAGGGTGATAAGCAGACACATTGACAGAAACACCATTGGTTGCAGAGTGCCAGCATTCAGCAGAATGGGGTACCAAGCACCATGAAGCTATGTGGCTATAATAGTTTTACATAAAGACACTAGGCATGGTTAGATTTGGTTGGAATCTTCGTAATTTGGAAAAAAAAATGGAAAGATTTGCTTTTTGAAGCAATTTTGAAGTTTTTAAGGAAACCGGAAATCCCTTTGCCCTTTCAATGCTTTTTCCGCCATTTCTTTTTTTAAATCATCATTATTGTTACAGTTTTCCTTATTTTATATACAATACAGAGGGGGAGGGGATGAGAAAAAACAATCCACAATTGAGTATGTTGTATGTTGGGGAATGGGATGGGGGTTGGGGTAGGAAGGTGGAGGGGTAGAAGTAGTCATATGGTGTTCTATACAAATGTTGACATCCTGTATAGTCCACAGGGTAAAATGAAAAACAAAGATCTTGCTACTTATATTTTGTTACAATTTAGAATCACCTTCACTTATATTATATCTGTATAGATTTCTTTTCTTTAAGATATTTCCTTAGCGGTTGCCAATCAATCATACTCTTCTTACTCTGATTGTAAACTATATTTGCCAACTTATCCAAGTCCATATATTCCCTTATCTTAGGAATATACTATATTCGCCAACTTATTCAAATCCATATATTCCCTTATTTTAAGAATCCGCCATTTCTGTTACGAAGCAGTAATGATTCAGCTTTCCCCCGCTCT
The DNA here is from genome assembly GCF_037176765.1 of Anolis sagrei. Classification (NCBI taxonomy): domain Eukaryota; kingdom Metazoa; phylum Chordata; class Lepidosauria; order Squamata; family Anolidae; genus Anolis; species Anolis sagrei. Next base: position 295,095,190 of record NC_090022.1, on the reverse strand, counting down.
GGTCCTTGGCCTTGCTCAAGCTAGAGAAGCCATTTTTTTCAACCAGAGTGAATGAATTTCCTTCCTTTCCTCTCCCCACGCTTGTATCTCAAGCCTGGGAAGCCGTTTAAACCAGAGTGGATGAATTTCCTTCCTTTCCTCTCCCCCCACTTGTGTCTCAAGCCTGGGAAGCCGTTTTAAACCAGAGTGGATGAATTTCCTCCCTTTCCTCTCCCCCCACTTGTGTCTCAAGACTGGGAAGCCATTTAAACCAGAGTGGATAAATTTCCTCCCTTCCCTCTTCCCTGCTTGTATCTCAAGACTGGGAAGCCATTTAAACCAGAGTGGATGAATTTCCTCCCTTTCCTCTCCTCCCACTTGTGACTCAAGCCTGGGAAGCCGTTTTAAACCAGAGTGGATGAACTTCCTTTCCTCTCTCTTGCTTGTATCTCAAGCCTGGAAAGCCTTTTTAAACCAACTATTTTCAAAGTAAAGACCACGCAATGAAACAGGAAATAACACTTTCAAACTATTAAGGAAAGATTTGGAAGTCTTGGAAGTTTTGAAAAGTTTTGAACATTTTTTTTCTGTGAAAGGGAACCTCTTCCTCCATTTCATTTTGCATTGGTGTATTCTATATGGTTTGGTAGTAGTGGTTATTATTATTAACTTTCCTTCCTCAAGTGAAAACATTTCTGACTCAAAGTGGTTTCCAACATATTCATGGCAAAATAAGCCCTTAGCTCCATCCCACAATCTCGATCTCTAGATGAGAAAGCTCCATCTCTACCCAAATCCTGCTTCTCTAAGTATTCTCGTCATCGCCTTTCTCTAAGAAATACATAAGATCCTAAGCAGAACATTGAATGGTGACTGGAACAGTAAATGGAGCAAGTGCAACTAAGGAATTCTAGGATGAGGTGGCATTTTTATTACAATTGAATGTTCCTGGTTGCTATTGTCAGCTATTTTCAACTTTTCTTTTAGCAAAGTAAGTGTGCAAATATGTCAATAAACCAACCAAGTCAAAGCAACTCTGCAGGGTTTGGTTTGAGCACAATTTTCCTATTTGCTTCCCCTACCACCAAGTTCTTCTCTCCCACTCTCAGCACCAACTCTATTTTGCACAAAGAGATGTAATGTGAATGAATTCATCCTGGAGGAACCCGGATGAACTGGGAAAGGCTTTGTGGGGGCCGTGACAATAGTGTCGTTCCCCCCTCCTCTCTTTCTGCTGCAGGAACCAGTGTCCTTTTAAGTAAATATTTTTTGTCCTAACTCCTGCGTGCAAAGAAAAATAAATAAATAAATACATAAATACAGAACCAGATCTGTACTCTATTAATTTCTTTGTGGTCTAATGAGCCTAAAGGTTCATTATGCTATCTGGCTTTTTTTCTTTCCTCTCCCCCCCTTTCTTTCTCCTTCTCTCTTCCCCTCACCGAAGGAATGGTTGAATAGAACTATCTGGCTTAGAAGATGAGGCTGAGTGATTATTGTAATTCATAGGGCCTTAATTAGCTGCACAAACCATTAGCTACAATTAGACCATTATAAAACACTTGATATGCTGTGTCAACCAAAGGCCCTCATTTATTCTTGTGGCAGGGATGGTAGGGAGGAGGTGGGGGTGGGGGGGGGAAGGAGGGAAGCGAGAACTGTACAGCCGAGCATGCTAATAAAGACTGATTTTTGATTTAAGATGTTGCCGATAGAGCCTCTGAATTAATCTCAATAGCTGTCTAATTTGTGTCGGTAGATGGTATATTTATTGTAAAATGACACCAAAGCTAAATGAGTTACCTGAAGCACCAGAGCTAATGTCAGCGCCTGGGGGTTTGCCTCCATATGCCACGTCGCTGCGAAGCAATGGGGCTGGATGGTCCCCATGGAGCCATTTGCCTCGTCTGTCACTGAGAAATGCAGCAACCCACTTTATGAGCCTTAAATAATAATAATAGTAATGATAAAAATAATGGGGGGAAATGGACGTGGGAAAGCAACATTCTGAAGGAACTCTGAGTGTAGTGCTGGTAGGAAAGGGCACAGCGTAATGTGATTTGGAAACTCCTTCTGCGGAGGAAGACAGATAGTTGGACGGAAAATAGAAGCAAACAACTCAAATAGTCATGGCAAGTGATGAAAATGGTCAAAGGTCCAAGTACAACTCCTCCCTGGTTTTGTGGGACCATGAGTAGTGATGTTGGAAACACTCTATCTCCTTTCTTGATGCATTGTGACCGCATCTCTGTTTATGAACCCACACGATCTCTTCATTCATCTGGAGAGGCCCTGCTCTCGATCCCACCATCATCACAGGCGCGATTGGTGGGGATGAGAGAAAGGGCCTTTTCGGTGGTGGCCCTTCGACTCTGGAACTCACTCCCTAAGGACATCAAGCAGGCCCCAACCCTGGCTCTGGGGTTGGGGCCTGCCTGATGTCCTTAGGGACATCAGGAGGAGCTTGAAGACATGGTTGTTCCAGTGTGCCTTCCCGGAATAATGATCCCATAGCACTTTGTCCCTCCAAAGCACTTTACATTTTTAGGTCTGCTCGTATGTCTTTCCACAAACACCACTATCATCTTTTCGTCAATGCTTCAGCACTATTTCCAATTTTAATTTTACATTTGGCCTTCCCACAGTTTTAATTGTATGTTGTCTTATTGATAATATCATATGTTTATTGTCTATGTTCTTATTTTAATTGCTTGTATTGTTGTGATTATTGCTTGTATTGCTGTGTTTGGGCTTGGCCGCACCAAGTCCCTTGGGGAGATGGTAGCGGGGTACAAATAAAGTGTTGTTGTTGTTATTATTATTATTATTATTATTATTATTATTATTATTATTATCATCATCCAGAGAGAGTTTTTCACTGATAAATTCCCTTGACTTGCCATTACTTCGGTCATCACATAGACAAAACCACTTGGATATTGGTTACTGTGATGTCCATATCATTGTGTGCTCTATACAGCCCTTCCAGGATAGAAGAAGGACCAGTGACAACGAGGAGACAACATAATGTGGAAGGGCTAGCCCCCTCCCTGTTGATATTCCGCAGGAAGCTAAAGACCTGGTTATTTAAGAAGGCATTTGAATAGAAGTGCAATGACTGGTAACTCGACCATAGGAACGGAACAACGGAAATGGTATCGGATTGTGATCTTGACGATGAGACGACTCGGAATGGCTTTGTAGTAATGTTGATGTTTTTGATGAGATGTTTTGATAATGATGTACTGTGGATTATTTTATTTTATGTTTGTATTTTGCACCTGTTTTTCTATGTTGTACACCGCAATGAGTCGCCATTAGGCTGAGAATTGCGGTATATAAGCAAAGTAAATAAATAAATAAAAATAAGGGCTGGTATCATTGTCACAATCCTAATTTTAGACATGTATAAGAAAAGACAAAGAGGTGGCAGATGAACCCGGAGGATGAGGTCAACTAGGTCCAGCTCTAGGTGCCATAATTCATGATATGGACAAGATGGAAGGTGTCCAGAGAAGGGCATCCAATATTATCAAGGCCAGGAAAACAAAAATCCCTATTATTGTTGTGGTCATTATCATCATCTCCAACAACAGCACACATGGAAGCAGTGAGGTTAAAGTTCTTTTTCCTTTGGAATCAATGCTGGAATCCTATTGATTAGTCCCAAGTACTGTAGACATTAGGGCTGGGCGGTTTCGTTCGTTAATTTCGTAATTCGTTATTGATTCGTATTTAAATTAGCTTACGATCCGATATTGAGCCATGCAGGAGCAACTAAAAATCGAAACGAATTTTTCAATTTATTTCATAATTGTTTCGTAATTGGTTCGAAATCGTTTCGAAATCGTTTCAAAATTGTTTCGAAATTGTTTCGTTATTATTTCCGTATGTCTGGTGCAAGTTTTATAGTTGTTGTTTATTTTATCAGTGACAAAAAAATAAATTATCACACCAACAGTCAACAATAGAGGGAGAGGGAAGCTTCAGAAGTTCCCCCTGTCCCATTTGGAGGTTTTTTTAGCGTATTGTGCAATCGTGTCCGCCATTAACGAATCAATTCGAAATTTACGAAATTTCGTAAATAATGAAAATATTTTAAAGAAAAATTCGGAATTCTTTTAAAAAACGAAACGCAATGGACCCCCTAAAAATGAAACGAGTTTAGAAACAAATTTTTTCATTGTTACCCAGCCCTAGTAGACATGTTAAAATCAATTGTTGAATTGAGAGTCAAGACACAAAAAAATCCACCTAATCCAAAGATCTGACACTCATCAGGACTAATGAGAGAATTTCATCCTGTGTTCTGCACCTATCCAACCATCATATTAGTTTAATATAATAATAATAATAATAATAATAATAATAATCCTTTATTTATACTCTGCTACCATCTCCCGAAGGACTCGGTGCGGCTTACAAGAGGCCGAGACCAAATACATGAGTAAAAACAGCAACAACAGCAATACAGACAATACATAAACTCATAAACAAAGCAATAAACAGTAACAATAACACCACGATGCATTAAAAACCTATGGCAGGGCCAAATGTAATATTTAAAATTTTAAAAAATTGTGGGCATGACAAGGTGACATATAACTAGGATAGGTATTTTGAGAGAGATGGAGCGAGCAGACAATCCTAGATCATTAGTCAAGTGCGATTAGGGACATGTTGCTTAGGGTTTCCTTTCATCCCACTTTGTTGCTATGTAATCCTGGGATTTGGCAGTTAGCAAGACATTAAATATTCTGGGTTGGGTGGGCACTAAAGCTTTTCAGTAAAATAATCTAATAAAACCACCAAACTACAGATCCAAAGAATGGATGTCAGGATTCTGTAAGATACTATCATTAATGTTACAGTAGTGTCAACTGATTGAACCACATAGTAAAGATGCATTTGGAGATGTTCACAATCAGGTTCATGCTTACAATTTAAATCTTTAAATCTCTTTTCCTGCCCACCAACATACCGTTTTCCGTTCTTGAGTTTGGAGTAGAGCAACTGCTTTGGGAGACAGTGGTCGGGCATCCGGACAATGTGGCCGGTCCAGTGGAGCTGATGGCGGAGGACCATCGCTTCAATGCTGGTGGTCTTTGAGAGATTTAAAGATGGGCTCAAAGCCAACCTTAAAAACTCTGGCATAGACACTGAGAACTGGGAAGCCCTGGCCCTTGAGCGCTCCAGCTGGAGGTCAGCTGTGACCAGCAGTGCTGCAGAATTTGAAGAGGCACAAATGGAGGGTGAAAGGGAGAAGTGTGCCAAGAGGAAGGCGCGTCAAGCCAACCCCAAGAGACTGCCTTCCACCTGGAAACCAATGCCCTCACTGCGGAAGAAGATGCAGAGCAAGAATAGGGCTCCACAGCCACATACGGACACACAAGAACACTGGAAGACAATCATCCTCGAAAAACGAGGGATCGCCTAAGTAAGTAAGTACAATTTAAATTATGCTTATCCAAGACTGCCATGGATGAAGTCAAGCTTCCTAAGCACAGTCCTCCCTTATGAATATGGGCCTCATATTTTGGGAATCATTTCCCTAAAGATTTACTACGTTGGCATTACAACCTGCAGAAGATAAGTTAGTGGTTAGTTCAACTATATTTTGTGGCATCTGTGGTCAATTTCTGTAGCAACCATGGTCAGTTTCATACTTACCATTTCAAATAATGCATTGCCAGGGCTGCCATGGAAGAAGTCAAGCATCCCAAAACACAGTGTTGTGTATCAAAACTGACCTCACATTTTGAGAAGCATCTTCCCAAAAAATTTGCTATGGTGGCATTACAATCTGCTAAAGATGAGGCAGCTAGCAGTTCAACTATATGTCCCTGGAATATTGTGTCCAATTCTGGACACCACAATTCAAGAGAGATATTGACAAGCTGGAATGTGTCCAGAGGAGGGCAACTAAAATGATCAAGGTTCTGGAGAACAAGCCCTATGAGGAGCGGCTTAAGGAGCTGGGCATGTTTAGCCTGAAGAAGAGAAGGCTGAGAGGAGATATGATAGCCATGTATAAATATGTGAGAGGAAGCCACAGGGAGGAGGAGGGAGCAAGCTTGTTTTCTGCTTCCTTGGAGACTAGGACACGGAACAATGGTTTCAAACTATAAGAAAGGAGATTCCATGTGAACATGAGGAAGAACTTCCTGACTGTGAGAGCTGTTCAGCAGTGGAACTCTCTGCTCCAGAGTGTAGTGGAGGCTCCTTCCTTGGAAGCTTTTAAACAGAGGCTGGATGGTCATCTGTCAGGGGTGATTTGAATGCAATATTCCTGCTTCTTGGCAGAATGGGGTTGGACTGGATGGCCAATGAGGTCTCTTCCAACTCTTTGATTCTATGATTCTCCAGCAAACAGACTTTCATATTGTGTTAACCGATGTTTTGTACAGATACTGTCCTAAGTAAGAAATGATCAAAGCTACATTGCTTGGGAGTGCAATCTCTTCTTCAAAATAATGGGAAAGAGGAGGAGTAGAAATGGAGAGCAGAAGGACGAACAAAGAATCCCCCCATTTCTACTTGCTGTGCTCAGATCTCAGACCCAAATACTGGTAACAATACCTCAATGTTCTAAAATTAGACAAAGGTCCCTCTGGAATCGGCATGGATCAAAATCAAAGTTCTTACAAAGAAGTTGTAAAAGGCCTGAATAAAACATGCACAAGCAAGGATAAATAATGCATGCCATAAAATATTGCATTAATATATTGACAAATATAGACATAAAGTTTTAATGTGATTATGGATCACAACAGTCTTTCTCTTTTCCGCTCGTCCCTTTTACTCGGGTACATATTCATAAACAATTGAAGCAAATATGCGCTCTTTCTGCATTGTCAGTGAATGCTTCATTATTTTCTCCCATTGTCAGGTACGATTATGAGTGCAACATGAATACCTAAGAAGAGAGAAGATAGAGGAGAAGAAGAGAGAGGAGATTCCATCTGAACATTAGGAAGAACTTCCTGACTGTGAGAGCCGTTCAGCAGTGGAACTCTCTGCCCTGGAGTGTGGTGGAGGCTCCTTCTTTGGAAGCTTTTAAGCAGAGGCTGGATGGCCATCTGTCAGGGGTGATTTGAATGCAATATTCCTGCTTCTTGGCAGAATGGGGTTGGACTGGATGGCCCATGAGGTCTCTTCCAACTCTTTGATTCTATGATTCTATGATTCTATGAATAATAAGGTAGCATCTCCTTATCAATTTCCAGCACTGCCCCACTCTTCCCACTGGAAAAGTGTGCGAGGGTCAGCCAATAAAAATGCAGTATATTTATCATTCTAAATAAACTGCAGATAAAGAGATCCATGCCCAATTAGCTTACACTCAACCAGATCAGCCTATATCAGTGGTTCTCAACCTTCCTAATGCCGTGACCCCTTAATACAGTTCCTCATGTTGTGGTGACCCCCAACCATAACATAGAATCATAGAATCATAGAATCAAAGAGTTGGAAGAGACCTCATGGGCCATCCAGTCCAACCCCCTGCCAAGAAGCAGGAATATTGCATTCAAATCACCCCTGACAGATGGCCATCCAGCTTCTGTTTAAAAGCTTCCACAGAAGGAGCCTCCACCACACTCCGGGGCAGAGAGTTCCACTGCTGAACGGATCTCACAGTCAGGAAGTTCTTCCTCATGTTCAGATGGAATCTCCTCTCTTGTAGTTTGAAGCCATTGTTCCGCGTCCTAGTCTCCAGGGAAGCAGAAAACAAGCTTGCTCCCTCCTCCCTGTGGCTTCCTCTCACATATTTATACATGGCTATCATATCTCCTCTCAGCCTTCTCTTCTTCAGGCTAAACATGCCCAGCTCCTTAAGCCGCTCCTCATAGGGCTTGTTCTCCAGACCCTTGATCATTTTAGTCGCTCTCTTCTGGACACATTCCAGCTTGTCAATATCTCTCTTGAATTGTGGTGCCCAGAACTGGACACAATATTCCAGGTGTGGTCTAACCAAAACAGAATAGAAGGGTAGCATTACTTCCCTAGATCTAGACACTATGCTCCTATTGATGCAGGTCAAAATCCCATTGGCTTTTTTTGCCGCCACATCACATTGCTGGCTCATGTTTAACTTGTTGTCCATGAGGACTCCAAGATCTTTTTCACACGTCCTGCTCTTGAGCCAGGCATCCCCCATTTTGTATCTTTGCATTTTGTTTTTCCTGCCAAAGTGGAGTATCTTGCATTTGTCAGTGTTGAACTTCATTTTGTTAGTTTTGGCCCATCTCTCTAATCTGTCAAGATTGTTTTGAATCCTGCTCCTGTCCTCTGCATGGATCTCTTTATTTTCATTACTACTTCACAACTGTAATTTTGCAACTCTTATGAACTATAATGTAAATATCTGATATGCAGGATGTATTTTCATTCACTGGACCAAATTTGGCACAAAATCCGATACACCCAAATTCGAACACTGGTGGGATTGGAGGGGATTGATTCCATCATTTGCGAGTTGTAGTTGTTGGGATTTATAGTTCATCTGCAATCAAAGAGCATTCTGAACTCCACCAATGATAGAATTGAACCAAACGTGGCACAGAACTCCCATGACCAACAGCAAATACTAAAAAGGTTTGGTGGGCATTTACCTTGAGTTTTGGAGTTTTAGTTCACCTATGTCCCGAGAGCACTGTAGACTCAAAACAATGATGGATCTGGACCAAACTTGGTATGAAAATACATATTTTGAAATGTGGACTTTGGTGGAGTTTAGGGAAAATAGACCTGATATTTGGGAGTTGTAGTTGATGGGATTTATAGTTCACCTACAAACAAAGAGCATTCTGAATCCCACCACGGTTAGAATTGGGCCAAACTTCCCACACAGAACCCCCATGAACACAGAAAATACTGTGTGTTCTGGTGGTCTTTGCTGACCCCTCTGACACCCCCTCATGACCCCTCCAGGGGTCCCGACCCCCAGGTTGAGAAACACTGGCCTAGATTGTGGACAAGCACTCTTGGTTGAAGGCAAAGCTACAGAGGTTTATTACAATTTGGCCAAATAGGATGCAAGTACAAGCAATATGCTTCAGAACAGTGGTTCTCAACCTTCCTAATGCCGCGACCCCTTAATACAGTTCCTCATGTTGTGGTGACCCCCAACCATAACCCTAACATTATGAATTGCCATGTAAATAATGATCTGCAGGATGTATTTTCAGTCACTGGAGCAAATTTGGCACAAATATGCCCAAATTTGAATACTGGTGGGGTTGGCGGGGGGATTGATTTTGTCATTTGGGAGTTGTAGTTGCTGGGATTTATAGTTAACATGTAAACAAAGAGCATTCTGAACCCTACCAACAATGGAATTGATCCAAAGTTGGCACAGAGAACTCCCATGATCAAAAGAAAATACTGGAAGGGTTTGGTGGGCATTGACCTTGAGTTTGGGAGTTGTAGTTCACCTACATCCAGAGGGCACTGTGGGCTCAAACAATGATGGATCTGAACCAAACTTGGTATGGATACTGAATATGCCCAAATGTGAACACTGATGAGGTTTGGGAAAAATAGACTTTGACATTTGGGAGTTGTAAATACTGGGATTTATAGTTCACCTACAATCAAGGAGCGTTCTGAATCCCACCAATGATAGAATTGGGCCAAACTTCCCTCAAAGAACCCCCAGGTTGAGAAACACTGCTTCAGAAGGTAAAATAACAAATTCACAGAAAAATACATTAGATTTTGTGTAGTTCTGTCAGCTATTCAGACTTCATGCTCCCTCCCCCTGATTGGTTGAAAAACAAGGCTGGTTTGGATCCATGCAGGAATTGGCTGGAGATTTCCCTTACATCACAAGCAAAATGAGGATAACCTCATGGTGGTGGTTGGAGAGTTTGAAGGTCCAGTCCATCACAAAGACACCATCTCAGAGGGCATAAACTGGGGGAAGTGATGATATGGATTAACTCATTTGTCCAGTTAGCTTGAAACAAAATGTGCCAGACTCAAGAGGACAAAAGTTCCAAATAATCAGGGGCTTGGCTGCCCATTCAGGAAATTGATGAATTCATGTTTGTTGAGCCTTCTCTTCTATGGGACCGGCAAGCTCTAAGCCTCAGTTAAATGGACAAACATCCTGAGGTTGTTGTAGGTTTTTCCGGGCTATATGGCCATGTTCTAGAGGCATTTTCTCCTGACGTTTCGCCTGGAAATGGGTTTATATATCTGTGGAATGACCAGGGTGGGACAAAGGACCATTGTCTGCTGGAGCTAGGTGTGAATGTTTCAGCTGACCACCTTGATTAGCATTTAATGGCTTGGAAGTGCCTGGGGGGGGGGGGATCTTTTGTTGAGAGAGAGAAACATTCACACCTAGCTCCAGCAGACAAAGGTCCTCTGTCCCACCCTGGTCATTCCACAGATATATTCCTACTTCCAACAGACCTCACTACCTCTGAGGATGCTAGCCATAGATGTAGGCGAAACGTCAGGAGAAAATGCCTCTAGAACATGGCCATATAGCCCGGAAAAACCTACAACAACCAGTGATTCCAGCCATGAAAGCCTTCGACAATACATTAAACATCCTGAGCTCATCTTAGTGACAAAGGGAATAATCTGTCTTCACACACACACACACTCACACACACACAAAGGTCCTGATATTTTCTGACTTAGGAAATAGTTGGAGGGTCCCTGACTGTGATCTCAGTTCCCAAGGGATTATGCAAACTGAGGGCACAAGGAAGGAAGCTGCCTTCAAGATACATTGATATATTTAAGAATTGACACAGCAAGCAAGTAATACAAGTTACACACACAATGTCAATTTGATATATTTATTAAAGGTTTAGATTTGATAGAGTTTGGGGTACAGCTGCTGCTAGGTCCAGAAGCTCTAGCGGCTTTGCCATTTCTCAACTTTGAAACCATGGAAAATATTTTTTAAATAAAATTATATATATATATATATATATATATATATATATATATATATATATATTGGCTGAAGTCATTTCATTGTTTTTGAACTTTTGAGGAGGGGGGGGGGTGTACTGTGGCTTCTGATAACATAACCAGGTGCATATATAAGATCAGAGGTGAAACTGAGAACCGTCCCAGAAATGCTAGGAAATGGAATTGCTATTTCAAGATCAAAAACAAATAACACGGTGTTCAAGATAGAAGAAATATATCACTTATGGATGATTGGGTAGAACAAACTACCAATGTTTTGCTGTTGGTATTAGTACTTCTATCCCTTGACATTAAGATGGTTTCCTACAGGAGCAATAAAGGCTATTCAACCAGTGATTCCAGCCATGAAAGCCTTCGACAATACATTAAACATCCTGAGCTCATCTTAGTGACAAAGGGAATAATCTGTCTTCACACACACACACACTCACACACACACAAAGGTCCTGATATTTTCTGACTTAGGAAATAGTTGGAGGGTCCCTGACTGTGATCTCAGTTCCCAAGGGATTATGCAAACTGAGGGCACAAGGAAGGAAGCTGCCTTCAAGATACATTGATATATTTAAGAATTGACACAGCAAGCAAGTAATACAAGTTACACACACAATGTCAATTTGATATATTTATTAAAGGTTTAGATTTGATAGAGTTTGGGGTACAGCTGCTGCTAGGTCCAGAAGCTCTAGCGGCTTTGCCATTTCTCAACTTTGAAACCATGGAAAATATCTTTTAAATAAAATTATATATATATATATATATATATATATATATATATATATATATATATATTGGCTGAAGTCATTTCATTGTTTTTGAACTTTTGAGGAGGGGGGGGGGTGTACTGTGGCTTCTGATAACATAACCAGGTGCATATATAAGATCAGAGGTGAAACTGAGAACCGTCCCAGAAATGCTAGGAAATGGAATTGCTATTTCAAGATCAAAAACAAATAACACGGTGTTCAAGATAGAAGAAATATATCACTTATGGATGATTGGGTAGAACAAACTACCAATGTTTTGCTGTTGGTATTAGTACTTCTATCCCTTGACATTAAGATGGTTTCCTACAGGAGCAATAAAGGCTATTCAACCTCAGCAGTGTCTTCTCACCATCTTGGTCAAAATAATGCAAGATCAAAATATAAGGTTTTTTTTTCCCAGATCTCATCTAAGCAGAGTCAGACCTGACTCATACTTTGATGGAGACTGCCAGTAAATACCATGTGCTGTAGGTTCGATTTCAGAGGAAGGAACTTGCAAAACCACCTCTTTCATTGTCTTTGGAATTGATGGGGTTGCCATAAGTCAGCAGGTGACCTTATGTCACATAGACACAATGTTAGCATTAAAAGCATTTGAATGCCTGTAATCACTACTGGTTTCCATGTTTGTTGACTTCCTATTTTTCAGTTGTCACTCCACTGACTCTTCCTGACTTTTCTCCTCCTTTAGACCATCATGTATTTAACAATGCAATTTTTAAGTAAAGCTAATTTTTGATATTCTATAAAGAGGACTGTCTGCTAAAACCTGGGGAGTGAGTGGGACTGGTTGTTGTTCAGCTTCTAATTTACCAATTTCTTTAGTTTGTTTTTGAGATCCAGTTCAATGCTTCAAGAGGTGCCAGAAAGGAGGAGGGGGGAAGGAGGAGGAACTGCTACTAAAGAAACAACTATTTCCTGGGTTGTTGTAGGTTTTTTGGGGCTATATGGCCATGGTATAGAGGCATTCTCTCCTGACGTTTCGCCTGCATCTATGGCAAGCATCCTCAGAGGTAGTGAGGTCTGTTGGAACTAGGAAAAAGGGTTTATATTCACACCTAGTTCCAGCAGACAAGAGTCCTTTGTCTCACCCTGGTCATTCCACAGATATATCAACCCTTTTTCCTAGTTCCAACAGACCTCACTACCTCTGAGGATGCTTGCCATAGATGCAGGCGAAACGTCAGGAGAGAAAGCCTCTAGACCATGGCCATATAGCCCAAAAAAACCCTACAACAACCCAATGATTCCGGCCATGAAAGCCTTCGACAACTATTTCCTGGTTGCTGCATAGCTAGCTACATTCGCTCATGAAGATGATATACAATTACGGTAACATTTTAAAACTATATAATGATACCAGAAATTTTAATTCCTTTCCTTGTATAAAGTCTGTGTCAAAGAAAGACTGACTGTCACAAATGTTGTGGTGTGGCAGAAGAATTGTTTGCCTGTACTGCCAAATCTTGTCTTTGGTGACTACCAACTATCAACATTTATATCACCTTCAGAGGATTTTTTTTCTCAAAAAGGTGAAATGGACATCTTAAATAACAACCAGTCAATCAATCTGGACAATAATCAGGTTAATTTGATCCATGATGGCCATCAAGATCTCCCCCAAATGCAGACTCCAAGGAAGAAAGATAAGGTGTAAAATGCCCATCAAGAGCCTTCTAAATGAGCCTTTCTCCAAACAACAATCAACCCTATACTCTCAACTCAAGAATAGAAAACAGAATGTTGGTGGACAAGAAAAGAGATTTAAAGATGGACTTAAAGCTAACCTTGAAAACTGTAGCATAGACACTGGGAACTGGGAAGCCCTGGCCTTTGAGCATTCTAACTGGAGGTCAGCTATTACCAACAGTGTTGTGGAATTCAAAGAGGCATGAATGGATGGTGAAAGGGAGAAACATGTCAGGAGGAAGGAGGCAGGTCAAGCCAACTCTTACTGCCTTCCATATGGAAACCGATGTCCTCATTGAGAAAGAACATGCAAGTTTAGTCACCTACAGACCCACTGCCAAGACCATAGACTTGAAAGGCAATCAGACTCGGACATGAGTGTTTGCCAATGATGATGATGATGATGATGATGATGATGATGATGATGATGGTGATGATGAGAATCACAGAGCTGGAAGAGACCACATGGACCATCAAGTCCAGCCTCCTGCCATGCAAGAAAAGTACTATCAAAGGACCCCAACCAGATGGCCATCTAGCCTCCAAAGAAGAAGCTTTCACCACACCTTGAGAAGGCAACGTGTAAGTTTATGCTTACAGAGTTACTCAACTCCATCCCATTTGTAAACTGCAATGCATAGAGTGTACTTGCATCTGCACATGCCCAATAAACATCAATGTATAATGTGCATCAGTAGACATCCATGCTAAATGCAACGTATCCATTCATCTGCAGTGACACAAGATACACAACTTTACTTCTCCAACCTTGACCCAAATCCAAGCATTCCAAATTAGGCCAAAGTGCCCAGAAAATTTTCTTAAGGAAGGCATAAGAAACCAACAAGATTCCTGCCATAACCAGATCTTACTCAAAAAAACAACTTGAAAACTTTTGTAACTTTTTAAAACTAATGCATTTTTCTGGTTTCCTCTCCTTTGTTCGGGTAACTCTCATTGATTCCTAATGTGGACCAAAACGGCTATAACCAACCCGGGCCATTAATTTACTGCATACTAATTTTTGTTCCACTCTATTTGGTAAATATGTGTAAGTGCAGCTTCGTTAAAAACATTTAATTATTTACTCAGGGGACTGGAACAGCTGTTCATCCAGGTAAATATATTTGGAGGCAGCTTTTTAAAATGTGTGTGCTGTTAGATCTATTTCCATTTAAATACATTTTTATCATGTTTTTTTTTTTTAAAAAAAAATACACATATATATTCCTTTCAGAGCTTCTCTCTCCCATCTTCTAAATATAAATGTGGCTCGTATGCATATTAAAACACTCTAAGATCCTAAGGATGGTAAATCTTCTTTTCTTTCCCCAATTCCCAAGACACCAAATATTCTAAGCCAATTTTCATAGAATCATCAAAACTCTGAGCAGGAAGAGTCTATGAAGGTCATCCGATTTAAACCTCTGCCATGCAAAAAATATACAATTAAAACACAATTAAAAGAAGCTTCCAACTTCTGTTTAAATACCTCTAAAAAAAAGATAGTCTGCCACACCCTGAATCTATCCCAATGTGGTTCTTATCATGAAGTTCTCCCTAACATTTAGGTAAAATCTCTTTCCTTCTAGAATTCCACACCAGATCTGTTGACCGCAATGCATTATTTAATTCTTGGCAAAGTTAGAATCAGAGATCAGAAACAAAAGATTGAAAACAATATTTTAAAGATACTTAGGACCTCATCACACTAGAGAATGAATTAACTTTAAACCCAGTTTCTGCCTCCTGCAGAATTCTAGAGTTTGTAGTTTAGGAGGAGCCTTTAACAGCCTTACTAAACTACAAACGTCAGAATTCTCCAGATTTAAAGTGGATTCTGTCATGAATGACTTTTCAATGGCTTTGAAGCATAGGCTCTTTTTATTGCAATTTCCAATGTGAGAGGGTATATCAGATTACAGAAAACATTTAGACAAAAAACGACATTGGGCATACAGACATACAAATTCTATGCAACTACATTGGATTTACAATTACATTGGTTAACAAACAAATAAAGGGGGATAACATTTTCACTCAACATTCACACACATCTACACACATTCATCCACATGCATCCAAGTATTACCATATCCTTTTCTCCCTCCTTGGAGAAGCACCTGTCAGGCCAGACCCTGCTTTCCTGCAGCCTGCCAACGCATAGTTCCATAAGTTCCATAAGGCCAAAACTTCAAAACGCCAAAATGCCAAAACTTCTTTCCCTAAGAACAATGCCAAGGACCAGATCTCTGTTTTCCATACAACAGAGCCTGACTTCCTTCGCAAAATCTAAGATTCCAAAAGCACACTTCTTCCTCTTCCCTTGAGAAAGAAGCCTGAAAGTGACCAGGCTGCTCCTGTGCAGATCTGTCACTCTCCGAATACACCACCTCTGTCCTTCCCATGGAGCAGAGCATGGCGGGTGGAACAGACTCCTCGGTCTGCCACGATTTGAGCATTATTGCACTGAGTCTTTTATAGGAATATTCTGTTGATGTAGTCCCAAAGTTGTAAATTAATGATAGACATCTTCCATCTTGGCTCTATTTCAGTTTTCTGGCCAGATGTTGATCTTCTTGATTGGTGTTGATCTTATGTTGACTTCCTTCTTAGCATAAGGAATGTTGCAAACATTTCCTTTATCACTGTCCCAGTTCTTATCATTTTTACGGCATAGTAAATTAGTTAAATTAGCCTCCCCACATACGCAGTACCTAAATTTCCTATTTGACAGATGCAACTTTTGGGCTGTAAAGGTTGTCAGCGAGCTACACAAATTGGTCGGAGGCTCACTCCAACCTGGACTGGCTTCGAACTCATGACCTTTCAGTCAGTAGTGATCTTAATGAAGCCAGCTAGCTGCACAGCCTGGGTGCTATGAGTCCATTTTCATTCGGCCACCTTTCTTTACTGTCCAATTCTCACAATCATGCACACAGTTTAGAAATACTTTAGCCTGGATGTTTATGAAACCCTCTTCAACTTCTGGATATTTAAAGGTATGTTGGTGTCCTCCATCTCTGAATCAGGCAAGCTTAGATCAAATCACTCCAGTAAAAAGATGGTGCTTAACATTAATTGCTGCAGTTGACAAAGGGACCAATCAAAAGTCCACTTAAAAGCAATGATAAACTGAAACGATAAATCAAATGGAAGAAGGAGATGCTGTGATTTTAAAGTTTAGTTTCTACTCTTTAAGGAGAGTCCTCTGCAACTTCTTTTTAAATCTATAACATATGCCCCATCGCTAAAGAAGACTTAGCTGTGTGCTCTTAGTATATAGAAGGAACATAGGCAATTCTTCCTCGGACAATGGATTCAGTCCTATATAGACAGTGGGACTGAAGTGGAGAATTAAATGCTTTAGAACTATTGATTCCCTTTCGCTACAGCACAGCTGAAGGTTTGCAAAGCACTCAGTCCAGTGGAGTGGGTTGTGGAAATGACAATATTTTAAAAGAATGCTCCACAATCTTAGAAGGGTGGTGCAGGAGGAAAATCAAACAGGAAATAGTATAGAAAGCATTGTATACACTCAAAAGCATGCTATTACTGATGTGCAGGACTAATAGAATAGTCCTCATTATCTCTATCATATTCCATTCTAGGGATGAGAATTATGATGGTTTGGGTCCTTCCCCCTATACCAATCCCTCAATTCAGCAATAGCCCTGGAAAAGACCCCCTTTTAGCCCCCAAAGTCACTGTGTATTAAAGATGGAAATGATGTTTAACATTTATTTTTTTAAAAAAACCCTGTGGAAAACATGTATTTTGATAATCAGGATTTCTGATAAAAGAGATTCCTGGAGTAACAAGTATCTTCATAGTTTTGTGTTTCTTCTGTAGAAAATGAATGGTATCTTAGGGTTTTTTGTATTATTATTATTATTATTATTATTATTATTATTATTATTATTATTATTATTATTATTAGAAACACAACAAGATGAGTCCACAGCAGACAAGATCACTCTGCTGGCTGTTGTATTGGATTGCACGTCAGTCACTTCCCAAGTGTCTAGGATTGTGTGATGTATCGGTGAATAATGCATGCAGATCCTAGTAAGGTGGCTTTCTGTTGCTGGCAGGTGGTAATTTTGTCAGCGCTGATTGTGTTTAAGTGCAGGCCAAGGTTTTTAGACACTGCACCCAGTGTGCTGATAACCACTGGGACCACCTTTACTAGCTTGTGCCAGAGTCTTTGCAGATCAATCTTTAAATACTAATATTGTGTCAGCTTTTCCAGTTGTTTCTCTTCAATCCTGCTGTCACCTGGGATTGCAACATCAACAATCCATACTTTGTTTTTTAACACGATTATGAGGTCAGGAGTCTAGTGCTCCAAAACTCTGTCAGTCTGGATTTGGAAGTCCCATAGTACTTTGACATGTCCATTTTTTGTAACTTTTTCAGGCTTGTGATCCCACCAGTTCTTTGTCGCAGGCAGATGGTATTTGTGGCACAGGTTCCCATGAATCATCTGAGCAACGGTGTTATGCCTCTGCTTGTAGTCTATCTGCATGATCTTCTTGCAGCAGCTGAGAATGTGATCTATTATTTCATCTGCTTCCTTGCAGAGTCTACATTTGGAATCTGTTATCGACTTATCAATTCTGGCTTTGATGGCATTTGTTCTAATGGCTTTTTCTTGGCTGCCAGAATCAGGCCCTCCATCTCCTTTTTCAGAGTTCCATTTGTGAGCCACAGCCATGTTTTTTCTTTGTCAATTTGGCTCTCAATTTTTCCCAGGAACTGTCCATGGAGAGCATTCTTTTGCCAGTTTTCTTTTGCACTTTAAGCAGTTTTCTGCTCTGGATTGTGTTTATATGGTATTCACTCTTTATCTTTTGCACTTTAAGCAGTTTTCTACTACTGACTTCCCTCAATGTTGGTTCTTGACTGCCTTTCGCATTATTATTGTTGTTGTTGTTGTTGTTGTTATTATTATTATTATTATTATTATTATTATTATTATTATTATAGCACAGTATGTCACAGCAAATGAGATCTATATGCTGGATTTCGTATCACAAAATCACAAGTCGAACACTTCCCAAGCATCTAGGACTGTGTGATGTATTTTTGAATGATGCGCGGAGATCAAAATAAGGTGGCCTTTTGCAATTGACAGATTGTGATTTTGTCGATGTTTATTTTTTCCAAATGCCAGGTGAGATCTTTTGGCATGGCACCCAGTGCGCCAATAACCACTGGGACCACCTGTGCTGGTTTATGCCAGAGCCTTTGCAGTTCAATTTTGAGGTCTTGATAGCGGCTGAGTTTTTCCTGTTGTTTTTCCTCAATGTGACTGTCACCTGGTATGGCGACATCAATAATCCAGACTTTTTTCTTTTCCACAATCGTGATGTTAAACACAACATTTTCCACATAGAAAATTATATAGCTGTGGATGGTGTAGTGGTTTGAGCATTGGGGTATGATTCTGAAGACCAGGGCTTGATTTCCCACATGGCCATGGTGATCCTGGCCATAAACTTTCAGCCCCAGAAAACCTCACCACGGTTCCTCTCCACCTGCATTACATCCATCTACCCAGAAAGTCACCACATCATGACTTTTGCCATACACAAATCAGGCTATAATTAATATTAGGAAGAAAGTTCTTGTGGTAAGATCTTTTGAATGTAGCCCCCTCAAACTTGATTTGAAGTTTTACAGCAGAAGTTGTATGGTACACTCTTAGAGCTTATTAGCTGTGTATATCTATGAGATGGCATAGATTACCCAAAGAATCACTTACACTCCTACAATTCCATGATTTTATCTGGCACAGGATAGTTCTAAAATCCTAACCTTAATAAGACATCTATGGTTAAGATATAAACTGAATTTTGATGGCACATAGCTTATAACTATATATTCAATTCCCAATGTGATGAATAACAGAAAATGATTCATTTTAAAATTATTTTCCAGTCCCATTTGGGGTGGGGGGAGACAAAATCTTCCTTTTTGGCATTCATTTTCTAAAGTTGGTGACAGTGATAGGAAGTTGGGGAACTTTTCAGCTCTTGTTAAGCAGCTCTCTGATGACGCATGGCTCTGAAAAGAGTCTGAGGCAAGAAAAATAGTTTAGTAAAAGCAACTTGAACAAAATATATTTGGGGAATAAGAGTTTATCCTACTGCTTCATTCACAATATCCTTCTGGCATCATGATCCCAGCAAATAAAACCCGCATTATTCCCTGGCGTCAAAATGATGAAGTGGATGGCCATTAGCTTTTTAGAGTAGTCTGGGAGAAAATGCAGAGAGACAGATGAAGAAATAGTAAAAGACCTGGCAGTGAGGTTAGGAAGTTTCTATGTTGTCGAAAAAGAAAGTCCAGTATATAAAGTATATCAGACACAATGATGAAAATAATGAGCTTCAAACTGTCCCTGTGTTAATGACAGCTTACAACTTAATGTGTAAATGAGTTAATCTTGCTCAGAAGTCATGTTCTCCTACCAACTCCATCTTCTCTCTGGCCTCAAATTCAGACCCAAATGGAATGAACCACTAGTTTCCACTGATGTTTTAAGTCCTGCAGCTAGTCCCGACTAGAATAGAATCATTTAATCTGTATGATTTACCTACATATTCATTCACTAGTCAATAATTGATTAGATGAGTCGACTGTACTTGGGAGCAACCAACAAACAGCCAGCCAACACATGTCCATAAATATTGATTTGGTGGCTGTTCTGATAATAAGCAAGTAATATTGTTCAGCAGGAAGGGCTGTAATTCCAAGATCTCAGAGAGCAACTGACTAATGCTTCGCATTTCAGTCAAAAAAAGAGTAGGCTATCATCACCTTGCATCATAATCTTACATCAACCAAGTCCAAACATAATAATTCATATTGTCAGAACATAATACTGTTTCTGGATCCACATTCTCCTGAAAAGAGATGTACTTGCTTAGTTAGTTTTCCTGAATTGGTAGACAGATTTTTGGCTCCTTATCATGGCCTCATTCATAGCTTATTCTCTGGTGTTTCAGAAGTGTGAGAAGCTGGGCTAGATCCAACCTGATTTGATATCCCCATCTCCAATGGATCTACCTCTACATTGCCAGCAACAAGCAACTCCCTTCCATAGGCTTGCTGACAAAGTTGTTTTGTACCACTTCACCTTTGACAAAAAATATAATATCACCAGCAAACCTCTGGCAGGAAGCAGCTGGCTGATGATGGTGGGGCATCTTTGGTCAGCTAGCCAACCATGTGGAATGCCAAAGGACACTGGGGCAAAAGGCTCTGTGGTACTTCAGGCCTGATTATTTGGGTAATTGTAACTGTAGACACAGCTTCAGATGGGTGGTCAGCTCCTGGGGAAAGCTCAAGACCAGTGCATGCAATCCCAGGTTTTGTCCATTATTGGTGCCTATTGCTGGAAGCAACATTGAGCAGGCACGGGATAACACTCTCCCCAGGAAGTTCTGTCCTTCCCCCATTCCCATCATGGCAGCTATCAAGTGCTGAGAGGGCCCAGAAGTACTGTTGCTGCTTATCAGCAGGGAGAGAAAAACAGAATAGGAAGCTGAGATGATGAAGATGAAGCTTCTCTGGGCTTTGAGGAGCAGATAAAGGAATGTGAACTTCATTTGTGAGCATATAACCATTTCTTCTCCCAAAAGCTGGGACCAACCAACTCCTTATCATCTGAATACCTTTTCTCCTCCTTCCTCTCTTTACACAAAAGGCTGGAAAATAGCTCCCTCTGTACTGCCTCAAAATACATGTATGTGCATAAACCTACATTGGTCATTAACCCTGTTCCACCTTAAACCTGATTATTGTTCTTCTATGGTTTTACAGGCAATCCTGTTGATGGAGATGGTTTTTGCCAACTAGGATTGAGTCCAATGTGCTGCCAGGAATAGAGTTCATATCAGTTGATAGCAGAACATATTTCTTACTTCTTCTGTCTAGGTACAAGAATCATTATTGCTCTTTCACTGATTAAATACTATAATTTACAGATGAGAGTATGGGGCATGTCCAGGGAACCAAGAGGATCCATATCAACAAGACTGTAATAAGAAACCAATAGCATTGGAAATATTATTTCCAGGATGCAGTACAGTGAATACTGGTGGAATTCTGGCCAGTGACTAGCCATTGAAGGTAAATTCATACATTTTGAGGTGATAAGCAAATTTTGCACACCAGAAGTAGTATAACACCATTTGCAGGGAGTGTCAGAGACCTGTTATTCAGGAAGATAAACAAGGAAGATAAAGGATACTAATATAACCGGAAATATATTTGAAAATCATCCACCCTCTCAAATTTGTACATAGTTTTGGATTTCCTCATGCTCCCAAAATTTGTCTGACAATTGTGTGCTACCACTCATCTGAATAGAGCTAGCACATAGGAGAACATTCCAAGATGCAGAACAGCATGGAATTAGATAGCTAGTGAATCATAGGAGGGTGGGATCAACATTGAAGGACAAAGCCAGAGATGCAGCATCATGAAATTTCTAGTATTTTTAGTCAATGGGTCCTTTTGCGCTACACAATTTGTGACAGCGCTAGTGGCCCCACCTATATGTATAGTTGTTCGTTGCAAGATTTAAACTGTTGTATCATGCTTAATCCGGCCTTTTTACCCGGATGTATAGTTGGATTGATTGGTTATTTATAGCTGTCAATCAATTTTGTTTGCACCAGTTGAATTGCTTTCTCAGCCCAATTGTTTGGCTCCACCTCTTCCCGGAGGAGGGGAGTGCTTCCCTTTTTCATTCCACCATCAGATTTTGTACCAGATGGATGTGAGACTTGGTTTTAAAAGCCCCTGATTAAGTTACCTCTCAGCACCAATTCTGAGGTTCTTACCCTTGAGACTAATGCTTCATGTTCAGAGCAACCTGGACGACATTGGGAAGTCTCAAGCGCCTTCAAACCAGTTCTTTTGGCATCAGAGGAAAAATTTGTGTCTTCAAACATAGGCCATTTGGACTGGGGTTGTGGATTGCTCTGGTATTCACAGCCATTGAGAAAGAGGGACCTGGAAAAGCTTCTCAGCTGCAAAACTCCTTGGACCCAAAACAACTAGAGACTGTAATGTACATTTTCCTTCACCTCTTTGAAACTTCCAGCTTATTGCCTTAAAGAGATAACTCTTTGTGAACAATAAAACCTATTTTGAGTTATCTATAGTGTTTGGGTCTTTGAGAGTTCCAGTTTCCCTAAAGGAGGGCAAGAAGCAATCCCCTGGGGAAAGATGTCATGTCCATGCCTCTTTCACTAAGAGCTATTGCCCCCAGGCGCGACGGCACACAATTCTAACTGAATGGAACAGTTAAAATGCTTTCATTTTACCTTTTCCATTCAATGGAATCCTGAAGCTGAGGCCTAGAGAGGAGTGTTTAAAATTCACAAGTAGAGAACTCTACTTCCTTTCCCAGCTACAAATACTAGAGTTCCATAGAAGATTGCCAAGACAATTAAAGTTGAATCACAGTAGTATACTTTTGGAGATTTAAAGGATCCTATGGCTTAGGAAACCAACATTTTGGACTAGAGTACTCTGACTAGGAGGTTTTTGGAGTTGCAGATCATAAAAGTAATTTTTCTAAGCTCTGTGCTAGATGCAAGATACGAATCCTTCCTGGAATACACAGGAGGCTTACCAAGTGGACACAACAATGGAACCTTCTGACTGGTCATATGGGGAACTAAGAAAGGAAGTCTTCCATAATGACTGGAAAAGCATCAATGGAATGGCAGGGAAGCTGCCCTTATTCTTTCTCACAGCGGGTCAATTGAAGGCATTGAAACAGTGCCTCTAACATTCTGCATTGTAGCACCTGGTTGTATCCTTAGGCACATAAGCCCCCATGACACAGTTCCATCCAAAGGCTCCAAAAATAAGGACAGCTTTACCATCAGCAATTATGGGTAATCATCTGCCAAGGAGTGACCTTGCTTGATGAAATCCACTGTGCGGTTTTCTATAGAAGCTGGTGACACATGCTGCTTTTAACAACAATCAGCAAAAATCAATTTCAGAAACATCATGCTCCGGCAGGTTATTTAAGGCCTATTATTTAAAGCTGTCTTTGCAAATCTAAACAAAAAAACAATATGAGCTTTTTTCCCCATTCCATTTAAATGGAATCTTCTAATGAGATTTATTTATATATTTTTCTTTAATTGTGTTTTCCCCCTTTTGTACCTAAACCTGGAGTAATTCCATGATTTGAACTGAAATTGCTTCTTTGTATTCCAACAATACATGCATTTGAGACACAGCAAACATTGGAGATTGTGCTATGTTGTTTTTTTCTTCTGAAATTGCTTCTGTGATGTGGGAGCAACTATAAAAGAGAGATGGGTGGGAAACTCACGCAAACTCTTTTTTATGAATATAGCCATTCTGCACTTTCTGAACTGTGCTGGTACGGCTGTACCAGGAGCTCCAACTTCCTTTTCTTTCTTTGAGTATTTGCATGTATTCCAAAGTTCCATGCATTTTGCAATAAGGTGGCTTCCCTTGGTTTGCAGCCACCTGCCTATCATCAATGGGTTTTTTAGTTCCGCCCCTTTCCCCAGTGTTCAGGAAGGAAAGGGAGCCATTTTAGCTCAGTCTTACAGTTGAAAGCTTAGCTACAGGACGTGAATCAGCTTCACTCGTAGAGAAGCTTCGTTTCTTATGAAATTCTGGGGGGAAACAGTTCCAACGGACTCCAGCTGGAGAATCTACAAAGCCTTGACTGGTAGGTCTACTCTGGACCCAAGAAGCAGTTTGGAGCCGGGAGTAGAGCCCACACCAGCAAAGTTTAGAAAGTAGGTTGCCCAAGGAGTGGTTAAAAAGTGTTTTCCTCTTAAAGAAAAGAAACAGTTCATGAAGCCAGTTGCCTGTCCCTTCTGGACAAGATTAAGAAAGCCATCAGTTGATTCAAAGCCTTTAAGTCTTTGTTTGACCTGTTGAAGATCTGAGAAGCATTTGATTGTTTTGTTGAAGACGTAAGCAATAATAAAGGACTTTGTTAAACTTTTCAAGCTTCTAAAGACTTTTGTATAGGAAAATCCTTACAGCCTCTCAGCTGAGGCACCCAGCTTCCCTCTGGGCACAAAGAGCACGTCCTGTTCAAAAGCCAATTGCTATAGGCCCAGCGCGTGACAGCACATGGACCCAAATGTGGGCCCCGAGAAAATTGTATTTGGAAATCTGCATTCCTGAAAGAGGCTTTCCAGACTGATACATCGCAGTAAGGAATACAAAATGTTTTCTAGTAAAACTAATCAGTTTTGCACAAAAAGTGTGTTTCTGTAAACATTTTTACCAATAAAAACTAGGTAAATATGTGTTTGTTTTTGTATCAAAAAAATCCAAAATAGATTTGTGCAACATTTTTTGTGTTCAAAACAGCAATTTTCCATCCAAAAGACATTCCTGGAAAAATAACAAAACCACATGTTCTGCAGAGTTTTTGCATCCAAAATGTGTTGCTTTTGTATTTTGATTAGGAAAAGAGATTGAGATGTGTGAGTACTGCAACATTTTCACCTGTGTTATTCTTCCCAACTAAGTTTCCAGGGAGCAAGAAGACCTACTTTGGCAACCAGAAATTAACAATGGCAAATATTCTTGCCATTCTAGAGCAGAAATATCTGAAAAATTCATAACAAAGTCTATTTTCAGTACCAAAAATACAATCATTCCGTAGTCCATGTGGATGGGGACAGGAACATTATACTGTATCATTACTTTGGTCTGTCTTGCTTCGTATTGACAAGACAGATTGACAACAGCGACTTCTCTTTCAGGAAGGATTATTTCCTAGGCTTACTGGATATAGTAAGGATCAAACCTGGAAAAACTTTCTTCGTATACTCCATGTTGTCCAACACTGAATTATGAGGCACGCATATAAAAATACAGATAAAGCAGAAACAAAAAATGTAACAAAAGAATACTAGGCAGGAATGTTTAGCTGTCATTTCAATGTGTTTTGATGATCTGGATTAATGTGCATTGGTATAATGTGGATAATTAAAATGTGTAAAATGCTCCTGACGCCAATTCTACCCCAACATAAATTGGCATAATGTCCCATCGGGGGGAGAAAGGGCCTGATTAACAGATATTTTCCCAGGGTTCCTTCAAATGTGATGATGATTTATTCATTTTTTTGCATACAGGTTGGGTATCCCTTACTTAAAATACTTGGGATTTTGGATATCATTGGATGTCCAAATACCTGCATTTGCATATACACACATAATGTGATATCTTGAAGATGGGACCAAGACTCAATATGAAATTCATTGATGGGTTGCTGTAGGTTTTTTCGAGCTATATGGCCATGGTCTAGAGGCATTGCTGCTTATAGCCATATAGCCCGAAAAAACCTACAACAACCCAGTGATTCCGGCCATGAAAGCCTTCGACAATACAAATTCATTGATGTTTCATATACACCTAATACACATAAATTGAAAGTATTTTTTTACATATAATGAATGTTTATTCATTCAATAGCTTCCAACTCTTCATGACCTCATGGACCAGCCCATGCCAGAGCTCCCTGTCAGCCGTCACCACCCCCAGAGCTCCTTCAGAGTCAAGCCAGTCACTTCAAGGATTGCATCTATCCATCTTGCCCTTGGTTGGCCCCTCTTCCTTTTTCCTTCCATTTTACACATAATATTTTAAATATTTTAAATATTTTTAAAATATTTTAAAAATATTTTAATATTTTTAATAATTTTTGCACTGAACCATCGGAAATGTAGCTATCACTATCACAGACACCCACATGAACAATGTGAGATTTCAGAATTGCAGATGAGGGATAACCAACCTGTATTACATTTATATTAAACTTCAACTAATAGAACAGTAAAAGTAAAACCACATATATGATGTGGCGGCAAAAAAAGCCAATGGGATTTTGGCCTGCATCAATAGGAGCATAGTGCCTAGATCCAGGGAAGTAATGCTCCCCATGCTCTATTCTGCTTTGGTTAGACCACACCTGGAATATTGTGTCCAGTTCTGGGCACCACAATTCAAGAGGGATATTGACAAGCTGGAATGTGTCCAGAAGAGGGCGACTAAAATGGTCAAGGGTCTGGAGAACAAGCCCTATGAGGAGCGGCCTAAGGAGCTGGGCATGTTTAGCCTGAAGAAGAGAAGGCTGAGAGGAAACATGATAGCCATGTATAAATATGTGAGAGGAAGCCACAGGGAGGAGGGAGCAAGCTTGTTTTCTGCTTCCTTGGAGACTAGGACGTGGAACAATGGCTTCAAACTACAAGAGAGGAGATTCCATCTGAACATGAGGAAGAATTTCCTGACTGAGAGCCGTTCAGCAGTGGAACTCTCTGCCTCGGTGTGTGGTGGAGGCTCCTTCTTTGGAAGCTTTTAAACAGAGGCTGGATGGCCATCTGTCAGGGGTGCTTTGAATACAGTATTCCTGCTTCTTGGCAGAATGGGATTGGACTGGATGGCCCATGAGGCCTCTTATTATTTATTTATTTATTTATTTATTTATTTATTCTCTTTGATTCTATGATTCTAGGGTTTTTTTGTATTATTATTATTATTATTATTATTATTATTATTATTATTATTTGAACCACAACAAGATGAGTCTATGATTCTATGATTCTATATAACATTTTAAGAAACATTTTGAAAGTTAATGTATTATAAGGATGGAGAGATTTTTCACTTCTATATCTAAAGACTTCCTTCTTACCCTACCTCTCTTTCTATTCTTGTCCTACCCCCAAGTATATCTACATGAATACGTGTCACTATACTAACTGTTTATGCCTGTGTATATATGAAATGCCAAACTACATTTAGAGATGCATGAATCACACACACACACCCTGCACCCTGTGAATATAGGAGGGTAGGGTAAGTTAGGGGACCACATTAACTTTCCAAGAGATTTCAAATATGGGCATCTCACATCAACACCTCTCAATAAAAAATAAATCTTGACCCCAGATAACTTCTAGATAGTTATTTTTTGGATGGGGGAGGATTTTGCATTTTATTATCCCCCCCCCCCCCCAGCATTTTGTTCCAGGAGTCACTTACACATCACTTTCTAATTTAAAGAAAGGCCTCAACTGACCCAGAAGCGCTAAGTATATAAAAATACACCCACAGAGAAGCCATTGAAATCCACAAGAAGCATGTGGACAATGTCAACAGAAAGGAGGAAACCATGTAAATGAACAAAATCTGGCTACCAGTATTAAAAAAAACTCTAAAATTACAACAGCACAACAACAGAGAAGAAACAAACAAGGACATCTAATCACCTCTCAACAAAAGTTTGCTCCAGGCACTGTCATGCCATTATATGCTAATCAAGGTGGTCAGCTGAAACATTCACACACAGCTCCAGCAGACAAGAGTCCTTTGTCCCACCCTGGTCATTCCACAGATATATAAACCCCTTTTCCTAGTTCCAACAGACCTCACTACCTCTGAGGATGCTTGCCATAGATGCAGGCGAAACGTCAGGAGAAAATGCCTCTAGACCATGGCCATATAGCCCGAAAAAACCTACAACAACCCAATACACTCACAGATCCAGAGGGAATTGGGGATATTTTGTTATAACTGGCATTTTTTTTCTCCTATTAAAAAGCAATGTAAGAAAAATGTACAGAAGGTAAATATTAACATAGGACTAAATCCTGAATGGTAAAGAACATGAAGCATCAAAGAAACAAATGACACTCCAACATCTTGACACATGCCACTGTTCTGAGCCTGTCTTTGAGGCATCACTAGACATTTGTCTGATTCCCTGTATTCTCCACTAGTTATAAAATGGCTGTTCAAGGAGGATATTAGAACAATACTATTTTTTTTTGTCATGTCAGGAGAGACTTGAGAATCTGCAAGTCACTTCTGGTGTGAGAGAATTGGCCATCTGCAAGGACATCCAGGGGACGCCCGGATGATTTTTGTTGTTTTATCATCCTTGTGGAAAGCTTCTCTCATGTCCCCGCATGAGGAGTTGGAGCTGATAGAGGGAGCTCATCCGCCTCTCCCCGGATTTGAACCTGCGACCTGTTCGTCTTCAGTCCTGCTGGCACAAGGGTTTAACCCACTGCGTCACCGGGGCATCAACAATACTATGATTCCTGGAGTTTAAACGCAGCTTTTACTTGCAAGTTTCCCTGATGGAGGCATAAATCACTGGTGAAACTCTATAGATGACCATACCAAGGACTAAGAAGACAAGATACAAAAAGTTGGGATAAAAATGCCACTTTATTTTGCACTTTTACGACCTCCTGAGGGACTCGTTCAATCATGTGTTGTTCCAGCTCAGGTTTTTGAACGAGAAAATGGACCATCTTCTTAGAGGCTTTGCCTCTTTCTCAGGAATTACTGTGCAATCTAACCCTCCAAAGACTGAAGACTCTCTCTGTGCAGACTTAACTAAGGACTTGTGCCGGAAGGGGGAGAAAAGCACCTTAGAACATTCAGAACATAAGGCGGAAGGAGGGAGGGAGGGAGGGACTAAAAATGAGACATCTGAGGGAAAAGGAGAATTTCTGGGCGTACATAGGAATGGAAACACCTGGGAGTGGCAGCGGTCTGGGCTGGCTACTCAGAGAACGGCCAACAACACAACACCTGGCCTCATGGATCAGCCCACTGCACTTTATGATCGGAACCAACATCTTCCTACGGACAGTTTTGCAGTGGACATTGCTGATCTAATGATAAACAGAGGCAGATGGACCTCCAAGAGGGCAGTCTGTAATTCCTTGGCACAAATCCTAGGTAAAAGATCACAGGATATAAAGCTAAAAGCCATAGTGTGGTTGTGGAGGGATTACCAATCTTCTGACCGCTCCACCCGTCTTCAAATTTCACCGGAAGACAGCACTTGGCTTGGTGAGCTAATGGCTAAACAATCTGGCCTAAAGAAATGGGGCATCACTATTAGGAGGGTAGTTGTGGACCCTCACATTCGCCCCTTGTTTGATCCTGGGGTTCTGCCTCACCACACTCCACCTGGCCCCCGGGCGAACTCCACAACTAGCTCACCAGTTACGGCCCCCCCTCCTGGTTCATATAATTATGAGACCCCATCTGCCCCGGTCGCCTCCACTCAGCCAGTCACACTTCTCCGCTCGAGAACGCTCCCTTTATTCAGCCCACTTAGCTCCCTTGATACCTCTCTATCCACCTCAATATCAGAGTCATCCCTACCAAATGCCCAAGGGAGATTATTTCTCAGCCCAATTTCCTCCCCTGAGAGCTGACTAGAGTCTGGCTGGGCGGGGGGAGGGAAGGTTCCAGAGAAAGGGGGTGCTATCCGAGTCGTGTGGGGAAGGAGATTTGCGGATCGTAAACATCCCAGGGAGAAGCGCAACAGAGTCCTTGCGACCCTGGAAAAGGTGGGTAGTGGTAGGCTCCTTGGCAGCCCCCTTGGTCTTAAGGTCTTGTTGATTAATGCCAGATCCGTTAATGGTAAGACCGCGGCCATCCAGGACTTGATCCTGGATGAGAGGGCGGATCTGGCATGCATTACCGAGACCTGGTTGGACGAGGTGGGGGGTGTAAACCTTTCCCAGCTGTGTCCTCCAGGTTTTGGAGTGCATCAGCAGGCCAGACAAGGGGGGCGGGGAGGAGGGGTCGCAGTGGTCTTCCGGCAATCCATCGCCGTGACCAGATGCGTTGTCCCGCAAGCTTCTGGGTTTGAATGCGTCCATCTGAAGGTGGGGAGCCGTGACAGTGTGGGGTTCCTGCTGGTGTATCGCCCACCCCGAGATCCAGTAGCTTCCCTGTCTGAGTTAGCGGAGGTGGTCTCAAATTCGGCCTTGGTCTCCCAGCGCTTGGTGGTGCTGGGAGACTTCAACATCCACGCCGAGACCACTCTATCTGGCGCAGCTCAGGACTTTATGGCCACCATGACGGCCATAGGACTGTCACAGATAATATCTGGCCCCACTCATCAAGCTGGACACACTCTCGACCTTGTTTTTGTGGCGGACGACGAATTGGTCAGAGTGGAAGATCAAAACATCCTTCCAGTGTCATGGTCTGACCATCATCTGATCACATTTAGACTTACTGCGACCCTAAACCTCCGCAGGGGTGGAGGACAAATTAAGATGGTCCGCCCTAGGAGACTGATGGATCCGGATGATTCCTGAGGAATCTTAGGGTTCTTCCTGCCTTGGAGCCTGGCGATTCTATCGATGCCTTGGTAACTCTCTATAATGGGGAGATGGCCAGGGCGTTAGATACGATCGCTCCCGAACGCCCCATCTCGTTGCGTCGTGACAGGCCATCTCCTTGGTTCACTGAGGAGCTGGCTGTGATGAAGCATACGAGAAGGGGGCTAGAGCGCAAATGGAGGAAATCTCGAGATGTATCTGATCGAACACGGGCTAGAGCCTCTCTTAAGGCATACTCCGTGGCCATACGGGCGGCCAGGAAGTCATTCACGACCGCTCGTATAGCATCTGCAGCAAATAGATCATCGGAGCTGTTTCGGGTCGTGGGAGAACTCCTCCACCCACCTGCGGTGGAGGAGGTCCCTGACGACCCCGCAGCTCGGTGTCGCGATTTCGCACACCATTTTGCAGATAAAGTCGCCCAGATACGCCTCGAGCTCGACTCCAATTTCATCGCAGTGCCAGAAGAGGTGACGGAGGTACCTGCTTGTCCAATTTTGTGGGATTCGTTTAGGCTTGTTCTTCCTGAAACCGTGGAGGGGATCCTCGGGGCTGTGAGAGCGACCACCTCATCCCTGGACCCATGCCCATCTTGGCTCATTAAATCAGCCAGAGGGGGGTTGCTTGACTGGTTTGTACTGATTGTCAATGCATCGCTGGAGCAAGGAATTTTTCCATCGAATTTGAAGCAGGCTGTGGTTCGTCCACTTATCAAAAAGCTTCCCTTGACTCCGCAGTGCTGAATAATTACAGGCCAATCTCCAACCTCCCCTTTTTGGGTAAGGTGCTGGAGAGGGTGGTCGCCTCTCAGCTCCAGGGTTTCCTAGACGATACCAACTACCTAGATCAGTCACAGTCTGGTTTCAGGCCTGGTCATGGCACCGAGACAGCCTTGGTCGCCTTGGTGGATGACCTCCATAGAGAGCTGGACAGGGGGAGTGTGACCCTGCTGGTTCTCTTGGACATCTCAGCGGCTTTCGATACCATCGATCATGGTATCCTTCTGGGTCGTCTCTCTGGGATGGGCCTTGGGGGCACGGTTCTGTCGTGGCTCCAGTCCTTCCTGGAGGGACGAACCCAGATGGTGAAGCTGGGAGACGCCTGCTCTGACCCCTGGCCTTTGACCTGTGGGGTCCCGCAAGGCTCTATTCTGTCTCCCATGCTTTTTAACATCTACATGAAACCGCTGGGAGAGGTCATCCGGGGTTTTGGAGTTGGGTGCCATCTCTACGCGGATGACACACAACTCTACTACTCTTTTCCACCTAATTCCAAGGAGGCTTCTCAGGTGCTAGACGAGTGCCTGGCCGTTGTGTCGATCTGGATGAGGAAGAACAAGCTGAAGATCAATCCCGACAAGACAGAGGTCCTCCTGGTCGATCGCAAACCGGATCGGGGTATAGGGTGGTCACCTGTGTTGGACGGGGTTACACTCCCCCTGAAGCCACAGGTCCGCAGTTTGGGCGTCCTCTTGGATTCTTCGCTTACACTTGAGGCTCAGGTGTCGGCGGTGTCCGGGAGGGCCTTTGCGCAACTGAGACTTGTGCGCCAACTGCGACCATACCTCGTGAAGGCTGATCTGGCTGGGGTGGTCCACGCCTTGGTCACCTCTAGAATGGATTACTGCAATGCGCTCTACGTGGGGCTGCCCCTGAAGACGGCTCGGAAACTGCAATTGGTCCAACGGGCAGCAGCCAGGATGCTAACCGGGGCTCATTATCAAGAGAGGTCTACCCCTCTGTTTAAGGAGCTCCACTGGCTGCCATTTATTTTCCGAGCCCAATTCAAGGTGCAGGTGCTTACCTACAAAGCCCTAAACGGTTCGGGACCACCCTACCTGCGTGACCGCATCACTACCTACGAACCCACACGCTCGTTACGATCATCTGGAGAGGCTCTGCTCGTGATCCCACCCACGTCACAAGCGCGTTTGGTGGGGACACGGGACAGGGCCTTTTCTGTGGCGGCCCCCCGACTCTGGAACGCCCTCCCAAAAGATCTCAGACAGGCCCCCACTCTGGCCGTTTTCAGAAGGAATTTAAAAACTTGGCTGTTCCGTTGTGCCTTCCCAGACTAGGAACCCCCACCCCAAGTCCTAGTAGCACTTTAGCATAACTAACTGTCGCTGCACACCACACTTTTAAATCTTACGTGCCTCCTGCCATTTCAGCACTTTTAACCCTTGTACCCCAGTGCGCCGGCCGAACCAGTTTTAATAAGGTCTTGATGTACTGTCATTGTCGTTATTTTTGCTTATTTATCTGATTTGCTTAGTTATTGTGGAGTTATGTTATTTTGTTTATTGCTTTGATTTGCTGTTATTGTGATGTTACGTTTTACTGTACTGTGTTTTGAGGCTTCGGCCTGTGTAAGCCGCATCGAGTCCTCCGGGAGATGCTAGCGGGGTACAAATAAAGTTAATAATAATAATAATAATAATAATAATAATAATATTGACCTATTTCCTTGCTAAGTTCATTCAACCCAACCTGGCATGGGTTCTAAGAAGGACATGTGCCTAACCTAGAATACTTTCTCAGCCATCTCTTGAGCAAAACACCCAAGTCCCAGAGGCTACTTAATCAATAGTTTGCTCCCTAGCTGGCCAATTACAAGAATGAAAACCAGTGTACTCACACCAAAGTCCCAGAACCTTAAAAATGAGAGCAAAATCCCTAAGTCATTCTCAAGGGTAGGCACTTTCCTCACTGTGATGTGGCAGCAAAAAAAGCCAATGGGATTTTGGCCTGCATCAATAGGAGCATAGTGTAGATATAGGGGAGTAATGCTACCCCTCTATTCTGCCTTGGTTAGACCACACCTGGAATATTGTGTCCAATTCTGGGCACCACAATTCAAGAGAGATATTGACAAGCTGGAATGTGTCCAGAGTAGGGCAACTAAAATGATCAAGGGTCTGGAGAACAGGTCCTATGAGGAGCGGCTTAAGGAGCTGGGCATGTTTAGCCTGAAGAAAAAAAGGCTGAAAGGAGATATGATAGCCATGTATAAATATGTGAGAGGAAGTCACAGGGAGGAGGAAGCAAGCTTGTTTTCTGCTTCTCTGGAGACTAGGACACAATGGAACAATGGCTTCAAACTACAAGAAAAGAGATTCCATCTGAACATGAGGAAGAACTTCCTGACTGTTCAGCAGTGGAACTCTCTGCCCCAGAGTGTGGTGGAGGCTCTTTCTTTGGAAGCTTTTAAACAGAGGCTTGATGGCCATCTGTCAGGGGTGATTTGAATGCAATATTCCTGCTTCTTGGCAGAATGGGGTTGGACTGGATGGCCCATGAGGTCTCTTCCAACTCTTTGATTCTATGATTCTACTGAAGTTTCATGATCTATATGGCACTATTCTTCATCCAAAGAAATGTGTCTTCAATGCTCCCTCCCCACTATTTTCCAAATGACAGATTATTTGCAGACACCATCCTGAGCCAATCCTCAAAGTCCTTCAAATGCAGTATGGGATTGGCAAAAATACAAAAAGAGACAATGTAGATGGGAGAAAAATTTCTAGCTGGTGACAATGTGACCCGGAAATCACACTGCACCTGATGCAGGGAAGATGGGACAAACTATAAAAACCCAAAGAGGATATGGGAGGATCCTGCCCACATCACATGTCATGATTTAGGAACCTCGTGCCTATTGCAGTGTCTCCCAATCTCCTGGTCATCAAAAGAATATTTTCCCTTCTGCACCTTTCACCCCATTTGTCAATTTAAGCCTTATTTATTTATTTATTTATTTATTTATTTCAGTTACTTCTACCCCGCCCTTCTCAGGGGGGACTCAGGGCAGCTTACAAAAGAAGGCACAATTCGATGCCTATGTCAATTATACATACATACATAAAAGCAATTAAAATCGACAGTACATAACACAATAGTAAACAGTATCATGCTCAGTGTTCAGAGTTCCAAATATCCATTCCGTTCCATTAATTCCTGCCCATCATCGAGGTCTTTCCTTTAGCTGCCAGAATGTCCAAAAGCTTGGTCCCACATCCAGGTCTTCAATTTTTTCCTGAATGACAAAAGGGAAGTCGCTGATCTAATCTCCCCGGGGAGTGAGTTCCACAGGTGAGGGGCCACCACCGAGAAGGCCCTGCTTCTCATCCTCGCCAGCCTAACTTGTGATAGAGGCGGGGTCGAGAGCAGGGCCTCCCCAGAAGATCTTAAACTCTGAGGTGGGACGTAGAGGGAGATCCATTCAGACAAGTACACTGGGCCGGAACCGTATAGGGTTTTGTAGGTCAAATTGTGCTCGGAATTGGATCGGCAGCCAGTGGAGCTGACACAACAGGGGGGGGGGGGTGGTATGCTCCCTGTATGACACTCCAGTGAGCAACCTGGCTGCCTCCCGCTGGACTAGTTGGAGTTTCCGAGCAGTCTTCAAAGGCAACCCCACGTAGAGTGCAATCCAGTAATCCAATCGGGATGTGACAAGAGTGTGGACCACAGTGGCCAGATCCGACTTATGAAAGTAAACAATGGGCTATCCTCAAGGAGTATCTTCTCTGCCTGGTTTAAATGCCCTTTTGTGTATCAGAGCATGTCAAAGCTCCACCCCAAAGTCCAAATGCATGAGGATTCTGAGGTCCTCTTGACTGAGACTGAATCTCCTTGAAATTGCATTGAAATCCAAGGAAAACGGAATTGGGCTGTAGTGTAAACGTGTCTCCAATGATAACAATTTTCAACAAAAAGAAATGAAATAAATAAAAATATTTAGCATTCAACGCTGATTATAAATGCTAACGAAATGGAAGCAAATTTACTCAGTCTGCAATTATCAAAAGTGGACTTTCTGACGAGGGGAAGATTTGTTCT
Source organism: Anolis sagrei (assembly GCF_037176765.1). Taxonomy (NCBI): domain Eukaryota; kingdom Metazoa; phylum Chordata; class Lepidosauria; order Squamata; family Anolidae; genus Anolis; species Anolis sagrei. The sequence continues at coordinate 295,059,769 of NC_090022.1, read as the reverse complement.
CTCATTCCCTGCAAGAGACAAGTACAAGTTAAAAATAATTAAGGAGGCTGAAAGGCATCTCCGGAAGACCGGAATGAATCACACCATTTCAAAGCTCGCTCGGCATTCGTCCTTTGCTTTCAAATGCTCTTATTTACATATAGCCTACTTTTAGAGCGGAGACCTTTTAAGAACATCAATAGGTCAATAAATCTATTCCTTTAATAGGGATGTACTTTTGTCCACTTTTTTTTAAAACAGGGGAGGCGTTTCATTATTCACTGCCCAAGATTTGCTATAAACCGCTGTACACAAAATGTTTACACCACATTGATTGGCTGTCCCTGACATGTTTGATGATCAGGACATGCAAAAGGGATGTTTTCCAAGGTTTGCAAGGTCAATAGCCCAGCTCCTTGGCTTTCCAGATAGAAAGGACAGATCCTGCACTGCTCTTCCCTCCCTGCTTTAAGCTAATTTGACTCATGCAGAATTGCTAGCAGGCAGGTATGTTGCACTAACAGAAAATGACAAGAAGAGAATGAGGGATTTACAAAAATCTATGCAGCCTTTGTTTATGGGTTGTGACTTCAAGCCTTCAGATGCCCTGGTCATTATCTCTATGAATATGTGAATCTCCTTTAAATAGAATTAATACATTGAGCCCAGTATTGTCGACTTTGGACACCAATCACTCTTCAGGGCCTCCTGCAGAGGTCTTCCATATCATCTTATCAACATGAAAAACATACAACACCAAACATTTTTCATGGTTTCCTCCTTTCTGTTGAAATTGTCCACATGCTTGTGGATTTCAATGGCTCCTCTGTGTAGTCTGACATGGTGGTTGTTGGAGTGATCCAGCATTTCTGTGTTCTCAAGTACTATGCTATGTCCAGGTTGGTTCATCAGGTGCTCTGCTATGGCTGACTTCTCTGGTTGAAGTAGTCTGCAGTGCCTTTCATGTTCCTTGATTCGTGTTTGGGCAATGCTGCATTTGGTGGTCCCTATGTAGGCTTGTCCACAGCTGCATGGTATACAGTAGACTCCTACCATCGAAATCCAGAAGCATGTGGACAATTTCAACAGAAAGGAGGAAACCATGAAAATGAACAAAATCTGTCTACAAGTATTAAAAAAACCTCTAAAATTAAAGCAGCAAAACAGCAGAGAGAAAACAATCAGGGACATCAAATCACCTCTCAACAAAAGATTGCTCCAGGCACTGCCAGGCTATCAAATGCTAATTGAGGTGGTCAGTTGAAACATTCACACCTAGCTCCAGCAGACAAGAGTCTTTTGTCCCACCCTGGTCTTTCCACGGATATATAAATCCATTTTCCTAGTTCCAACAGTCCCCACTACCTCTGAGGATGCTTGCCACAGATGCAGGCAAACCGTCAGGAGAGAATGCCTTTAGAACATGGTCATATAGCCTGAAAAAACCTACAATAACCCAGTGATTCCGGCCATGAAAGCCTTCAACAATACAATGCCATAGAATCATTTGGAGGATTTATTAAATTCCCAGAAAAGACATACTACATCAAATCTGTGTACCAGTCTAGGAATGATATTGATAAGCTGGAGCATGTCGAGGGATGAGGAGGGTGGCCAATATGTCCAAAGGTCTGAAAACCAAACCCTGTGGGACTGACTTGGGAAACTGGGTATGTTTACCTTGGAGACGAGAAGATAGAGAAGTGATATGATAGCCATCTTTATATACCTAAGAGGTATGCCATGGAAAAGAGGAAGTTAGCATGTTTTCTTTTAGTCCATAGCAGACATGAACTTGAACCTGTTGCAACTCAGAGTAAGCTTCACCTTGCTTCCAAACACCACCTCACAAGAGCTGTAGTTTTATAGTTTATTGAGGAAAAAATCCAAGACAAAATAAAGAATAAGCATTGCAAAGTTCCAAAGATTTAGGTTAAATGCAGAATACAGTTCCAAAGATCTTCAGGTAAAAACAAGAGGCACAACTTTATAGGCAAAGTTCAAACCATAGTCCAAGGTACAAGCAATAAAACAATTGCTCCAAGAATCACCATGCAAGAAATCCCAAGCGTGCTGCTTTCCAGGCTAAGGTTATTCCATGAAGCTTTCAGGCTAATAAGCTACGTTGAACTGACACTTTGCCTTGGTTTGCAGGAAGCCTAAATACCTTTCTAACATGAAATCATTATGCTCTCACCAACATGAAAGCATTGCGATGACCTTGGCCCGAGCCGGCTTCCTGTCTGCCAGTTAGTTGAGAACTCCACTTGACCCGCAAATGAAGACGAGCCTGCTGGGTCAAGCCACTATCAAGGCTTTCTGCACTTTCAGTATCACCGTGGGAAGGAGGCAAAAGCCTCCCCACCTGTTTGCTATCTCCTTCGTTAAAATTATTTTCTTCTGAGAACGGCTGTGTTGTTGACTCTCTACTGTCTGTAGGAGCCTCAGAAAAAGACCTAGAAGCAGGCCCAGGGATCTGAGGCACAGAAAAAGAGCCAGGAATCTGAATCCCATCATCTTCATCATCAGGGAACATCTCAGCCACAACAGAACCTGAGATTCATTTACTCTCCAAAAGAACAGCTGATGCCCAATGTGTCCCACTACTAGGCCTGGATAACAACGGAAAAAATTGTTTCTAAAATCGATTCGTTTTTTGGGTTTTTTTGCGTTTCGATATTTAAAAGAATTCCAAAATTTTCCTTTAAAAAAGTTCGATATTTATGAAATTTCGTAAATGGTAAAAAAAATTACAAAACAATAACGAAACAATAACGAATCGATTCGTTAATGGCGGCCGCGATCGCGCAATACGCTAAAAAAACTTCTGAAGCTTCCCTCTCCCTCTGTTGTTGACTGTTGGTGTGATATTATAAATTTTTTTCACTAATTAAACAAAAAACAACTATAAAACTTGCCCCAGACATGCGGAAATAATAATGAAATGACCTCCAACCAATAACGAAACGAATACATAACAAAATACGAAGCATTTACGAAATTAATTGAAAAATTCGTTTCATTTTTAAGTTGCTCCAGAATGGTTCGTTATCGCTTCGTTAACAAAAAAAATAACGAATTTTTAACGAATTACGAATTAATGAAACGAAACCGCCCAGCCATACCCACTACATTGAAGACAAGATGAAAATGCAAACTGGGTTTGAAGGCAACAGAAACAGAGGTTTATAGCTTTCAGTCCAGAAAAGATGTCTGATAGAGAGTCTGCAGTCAAAAGAATTGGATGTAAAGCATGCAGCACAGTACAAGGCATTTTATTCTCTTTCACAGCCATTCAAAGTCTCCACACTCTACTCTAATGAGAAAGTCAGTCTGGCCAGGATTTGGGTATTCATTGGCATGACAAGAAAGGTGGACAGAGCCTCCTCCATGGTGGGAAAAATGAACAGCTGTCATTTGCTGGTTTGAAACCAGAGTCGTTTGGAAGGTGGATCTAGAAAAGGGGTGGAAGGCCAAAAATGTGTTGAGACAATATATAAAACAGTACATGATGAGATTGTTTACCAAGTCTGGTTTGCACAAAAGGTGAGCCTCAGAGAACACAATGGGCTGTCATGTAGATATGAAGATAATATGAACAGTTTATATGACTTTTGTTATACCTGATGAAGCTAGTTGAACCACAGAGATATGTGGGCACAGTTGCCTTCTTAGTTTGTGCCAAAGTCTTGTCCCTTCTCATAATCTGTGTTGTGTGTGGGTTGCTGACTGTTGTTATACCCGATAAAGGTATAACAATGTGGAAATAGGTGTAAAATAACAATGTGGAAATATTTACCACATTTCTACCCCCCGTCCTTCTCACCCTGAATGGGACTCAGAGCGGCCTGACAAAAGGCAATAATTTGATGCCACACAAAGAAAAACAATTACAATAAGCGAATACATTAAAAACCAAACAGTTAAAACACCAACATTAAAACCATCATTAAAATTAAAATCACGCAAGCCAAATCATAATCCAGAGCCATTCCATGTAAAGATTTAATGTATACACTGCTGATGTCTCTTGGCGGCTCATTTCCAGATTCCCTTGGGAGATTGAAAACTTCACTTAATCGAATTAACTTTTCCTGATGCACCCACCTCACAGTAGGTGGAGAGCCAGAAAAGCCCCACAGGGACACGCACCGACATGATATATTACACTAAAATTGTTCCTGGTTTGAAAGTGTTGTTTCCTATTTAATTGTGCGGTAATTGCTTTGAAAGTAGCTGTTATACTCCAGAAACTTTGTTTTTGTGTCTGCCACAAATTATGTTGAATCAGTTGAGATTCTATAACAAATTCATTGAAAAACAATGTCGGACGTCCGACAAAAACAATGTTTATTTATTGATTTACTTCATTTGTATACCACTTTTCTCAGCCCTTAGGCGATTCAAAGCGGTTAACAATAGCAAAAATTCAATGCTAAACATCATAAAAACAGTTAAAGGACAACTAATACAATAACATAGGAAACAATTAAACATCAATATAACATTTCATTAGTGTCTCATCAGTAGAATCAAGATCCAATCTCATCATCCGTTATTCCATATTCCTATGTTCATTACACTGCCTATTCAATGCCTGCTCAAACAACCAGGTCTTCACTTTCCTCCGAAATGCCAATAGGGAGGGGGCTGATCTAATATCTGTAGGAAGGGTGTTCCACAGCCGAAGGGCCACCACTGAGAAGGCCCTGTCTCTTGTCCCTGCCAGGCATGCCTGTGTTGCAAGCGGGACTGAGAGCAGGGCCTCCCCAGATGATCTTAATGTCCTAGCTGGTTCATAGGAGGAGATGCATTCGGACAGGTAAATTGGGCCAGAGCAGTGTTTAGGGCTTTATAGGCTAATGCCAGCACTTTGAATTGTGCCGTGCCCGGTAGCAGACTGATAGCCAGTGGAGCTGGCGCAACAGAGGAGTTGTATGCTCCCTGAGTGCCGCTCCTGTTAGTATCCTGGCTGCCGAACGTTGGACCATTTGAAACTTCCGTGCAGTCTTCAAAGGCAACCCCACGTAGAGAGTGTTGCAGTAGTCTATACGGAATGTAACCAGTGTGGACTACTGTGGCCAAGTCAGACTTCCCAAGGTATGGGTGCAGCTGGTGCACAAGTTTTAACTGTGCGAATGCTCCCCTCGTCACCGCTGAAACATGGGATTCCAGGCTCAGCAACGAGTCCAAGATCACACCCAAAGCTGTTTAATAAACATTCCTCTTGTTTTTATGGTAGAACCAATTAGGAAATGGCATTTATAATTGTGATACCTAGTGTTACTGAAATTTTCCCCAAAGGCAATTGCTGGACTGCATAAGTGAAGATATGATCCCTGTCTCCAGTGCATCTTAATTATTTTAATGTATACCATATAAGTGGTGTAACAGATTATTTTTTTAAGAAACCATATTTATAGTTCTGAGGCACAAGCTCTTTTTGTTAGGGGATTTGTAGATTGGCTTTCAGTCTGAGATTAGTGGACACACATTTCCTCTTCAGTTCTCCTCAGGTTTATATTGGTGAAAGGTTAACTAATCCATTTTGGAATGTGTAGTTTCCTGGCCAGACTACTTGAAATTAAGTCCAATGTGGGCAGGGGGGATGTTAGGAGCCCCCGGTGGATTAAACCCCTGTGCCAGCAGGATTGAAGACCGACAGGTCGCAGGTTCGAATCCTGGGAGAGTGTGGATAAGCTCCCTCTATCAGCTCCAGCTCCTCATGCGGGGACATGAGAGAAGCCTCCCAAAAGGATGATAAAACATAAAAAAAAATCATCCGGACGTCCCCTGGGCAACACCCTTGCAGATGGCCAATTATCTCACACCAGAATCAACTTGCAGTTTCTCAAGTGGTTCCTGACACGACAAAAAAAAAGGGGGGGGGGGGTGTTATTACTTTGATATTGTAAAACTTCATAAAGTGTAAAAAAAATATAAAAAACATTTATATATGATTTTGGAATTCATGTTGAATATATTTTTTAGGAGGAGGGTCATTTTTTTTGACAACATACCAATGGATTCAAATGACATTCAAAAGGGTTGTTGTAGGTTTTTTCGGGCTATATGGCCATGGTCTAGAGGCATTTTCTCCTGACGTTTCGCCTGCATCTATGGCAAGCATCCTCAGAGGTAGTGAGGTCTGTTGGAACTAGGAAAAGGGGTTTATATATCTGTGGAATGGCTGGGGTGAGACAAAGGACTCTTGTCTGCTGGAGCTAGGTGTGAATGTTTCAACTGATCACCTTGATTAGCATATAATGGCCTGACAGTGCCTAGAATAAACTTTTGTTGAGAGGTGATTAGATGTCCTTGTTTGTTTCCTTGTAACATGCACAGATATCTATAACAACAATTACAAAAACTGTAGATTGCAAATCACAATTTCTAAGAAATTGTGATTTGCAATCTACAGTTTTTATACTTGTTTGTTTCCTCTCTGTGGTTGTGCTGTTGTAATTGTAGAGTTTTTTTTAATACTGGTAGCCAGATTTTGTCAGGCCATTATATGCTAATCAAGGTGGTCCTACCTCTGAGGATGCTTGCCATAATTGCAGGCGAAACGTCAGGAGAGAATGCCTCTAGACCATGGCCATATAGCCCGAAAAAACCTGCAACAACCCAGTGATTCCGGCCATGAAAGCCTTTGACAAGACATTCAAAAGACTTTCCAACCTAAACATTGCAGAAACTTTTTTGCTCTAAGAATTGTTTGACTGTGAAACAGATTGGCTCAGAGACTGACTGATTCTTTAACTTTGGTGGTCTTTAAACAGAGGGTGCTCATCTTTCAGGTATGTTTTAGTTGCGTATTTCTCTGGTTGGACTAGATGGTCCCTCTCATTCCTCCCAGCTTTAAGATTTTGTGATTCCATGGACTTCTGCCTGCACATATTTCTGCGAATGTTAAACACTGAACCTAGGACTTTCTGCAAAGCATTGTAGTGTGAACAACCATGACCTTGCTATTTCTGATCCGCTTCCTTTGCCCCAGCCACCACTGTCACAGACAATCTTTTCCCACAAACTCTGTATGTCAGCTACACTGGTTGGAATATAAGAAGCTGTCATACACAGAGGCAGGCTGCTGGCCAACTGAGTTCAGTGCAGTAATTGGCAGTGGATTTCCAGATTTTTTGTTACAGTTATTTCTCAGCCTTTCCAAGAGATATTAAGAATTGAACCTGGTGACTAAACATCATCCTAGAAAGTATCCCCCCCCCCCTATTTGGGTGCCAATCAGCACCATCTGGGATACACTGCACATTCAAATCACAGAGCAATTGTAGCACATCCTATTGAAGGTTTTATTAGATGGGGACAAAAGGCCACATTCTTTTTAGTACCAATTAGAGCAGACCGGTTGAATCAGTATTATTAACAGAAAAGGATAACAGAGATAGAAACAGAAGCCACTGTGTATGGGATTGGAATCCTGCTAATAAGCTATGGCATATTTTCTGAATGTTGGATCTAGTAAGAAGAGCCACTGCGATGCAAGGAGCATCTACACTGCAGAATGCAGATACTTGGACACTCTTTTATCTCTGATGGTTAACTGCTATGAAATCTCTACAAGGCTCTTAGCTTTCTCTGCCAAAGAGTGTCGGTGCTTCACTAGACTGGAATGTGTCCAGAGGAGGGCGACTAAAATGATCAAGGGTCTGGAGAACAAGCCCTATGAGGAGCGGCTTAAAGAGCTGGGCATGTTTAGCCTGAAGAAGAGAAGGCTGAGAGGAGATATGATAGCCATGTATAAATATGTGAGAGGAAGCCACAGGGAGGAGGGAGCAAGCTTGTTTTCTGCTTCCCTGGAGACTAGGACACAAAACAATGGCTTCAAACTACAAGAGAGGAGATTCCATCTGAACATGAGGAAGAACTTCCTGACTGTGAGAGCCGTTCAGCAGTGGAACTCTCTGCCCCGGAGTGTGGTGGAGGCTCCTTCTTTGGAAGCTTTTAAACAGAGGCTGGATGGCCATCTGTCAGGGGTGATTTGAATGCAATGTTCCTGCTTCTTGGCAGGAGGTTGGACTGGATGGCCCATGAGGTCTCTTCCAACTCTTTGATTCTATGATTCTATGACTACAACTTTCAGGATTCTGTATCATTGATCCATGGCCATTCAGGTGGTGCCAAACTGTATTAAATCTACAGGGTAGATGCATCCTGTGAGGCTATTTGAAGCTTTCGACTAGGTTAGACCTAAGACAGTTACTACGTCTGATATCATGTAAGTAAGTAAGGGCCAAGATCCTTACTTACTTAGGTAATCCCTCATTGTCTGAGTAGGATAGTCTTCCAAGATCAGTGTACTGGTGGCTCTGTAGGTGACTGTGGAAACTTATTCTTGACCTGCATCTTCTCCTACAGAGAGGGCATTGGTTTCCAGGTGGAAGACGGTCTCGGTCGGGGTTGGCTTGATGCACCTTCTTCTTGGCACGTTTCTCTCTTTCACCCTCCATGTGTGGCTCTTCAAATCCGACAGCACTGCTGGTCACAGCTAACCTCCAGCTGGAGCGCTCAAGGGCCAGGGCTTCCCAGTTGTCAGTGTCTATGCCAGAGTTTTAAGGTTGTCTTTGAGCCCATCTTTCAATATCTTTCTGTTTTCCATTATTGAGTTTGGAGTAGAGCAAGTGCTTTGAGAGATGGGGGTCAGACATCCAGACAATGTGGCCGGTCTAGCGGAGTTGATGGTGGGGGACCATCGCTTCAATGCTGGTGGTCTTTGATTCTTCCAGCAAGATGACATTTGTCAGCTTGTCTTCCCAAGAGATTTGCATGATTTTCTGGAGGCAGAACTGATGAAATTGTTCCATGTGATGTCTGTAGACAGTCCACGTCTCACAGGCATATAGCAGGGCTGGGAGGACAATAGCTTTATAAACAAGCACCTTGGTATCCCTACGGATGCCCCGGTCCTCAAACACTCTCTGCTTCATTCGGAAAAAAGCTGCACTTGCAGAGCTCAGGTGGTGTTGGATTTCCTCGTCAATGTTGACTTTTGTGGAGAGGTGGCTGCTAAGGTAGCAGAAATGATCAACATTTTCTAATGTTACACCATTAAGCTGTATTTCTGGCATTGGAGAGGGATTGGCTGGTGACTGCTGGAATAGCACTTTGGTTTTCTCAACATCAACACCAAAATACAACACTACCTGAGCTCTGCGAGTGCAGCATTTTTCCAAATGAAGCAGAGAGTGTTCGAGGACTGGGATATCCGTAGGGATACCAAGGGGCTTGTCTATAAAGCCATTGTCCTCCCAACCTTGCTATATCCCTGCGAAATGTGGACTGTCTACAGACGTCACATGCAACTCCTGGAACAATTCCATCAGCGCTACCTCCGGAAAATCCTGAAAATCTCTTGGGAAGACAAGCGGAAAATGTCAGTGTGCTGGAAGAAGCAAAGACCACCAGCATTGAAGCAATGGTCCTCCGCAATCAACTCTGCTGGACCAGTCACATTGTCCGGATGCCTGACCACCGTCTCCCAAAACAGTTACTCTACTCCGCACTCAAGAACAGAAAACAGAATGCTGGTGGACAGGAAAAGAGATTTAAAGATGGGCTCAAAGCCAACCTTTAAAACTCTGTCATAGACACTGAGAACTGGGAAGCCCTGGCCCTTGAGTGCTCCAGCTGGAGGTCAGCTATGACCAGCAGTGCTGTAGAATTTGAAGAGGCACGAATGGAAGGTGAAAGAGAGAAATGTACCAGGAGGAAGGCGCATCAATCAAACCCCAACCGAGACCGCCTTCCACCTGGAAACCAATGCCCTCACTGCAGGAGAAGATGCAGGTCAAGAATAGGGCTCCACAGTCACCTACGGATCCACAAGAATACTGATAATGGAAGACTATCCTACTCGTCCAACGAGGGATCACCTAAGTGAAGTGACTGGAGATTATTGCTGTTGTACACCATAGCTCAATGCTATGGAATCCTGGGAGTTGTAGTTTGGCATCTCTGACAGAAAAGGCTAAAGAGCTTGAAAAACTGCAACTTCTATGACCCCAGAACATGGTATAAAATGCATTAAATCTACAGGTAATGCACTCCTTGAATCTGAGAGCATAGGATGGGTTGTGCACAGTCACCTATGGCCTTGTCATAGTCTTGAATGAGGGGCAGGGAAAGGCCAATACGTAGGCTTGGGGCTGAAGTTCTGGAATTATCCTGTACCTTGAAATCTCAGAGTCAGCGTTCAAGCTCTTCATAATGAAGCATGTGTACCTAAACCTCGGAGAACACACACACAGAGTATATTGTGGAATATTGCTGCTGGGTAAATCTCTTCTCCTTGCTTTATTTTTTCTTCTTCTTCATATCAGATCTTCATTAAGTGGACTCCATTGTACAAAACCTGGCTCTCAATAGCAGTTATTATTATCCTCTGTATAGCAATAAGCACAATTACTTCTGGATTCTTTTCTCTTGGCTTATTTTCTTCTTCTTCTTCTTCTTCTTCTTCTTCTTCTTCTTCTCTCTCTCCTTTTACAGCTTCGACAAAGAAGCACCTCGTGGAAGGAGCCAGGGGTCAGAAGGAGGGTTGTTACAATGTAGGCACATCGATCCATGTCATAGAAACAATAAAAGAGACAAAGCTAGTCATTGGCTGATTTGATGTGGCATGTTTCTCTGAAGGAGGAATAGATGCAAGCTGCCAGATGTATAAAACCAGAAATGGGAGCCCTACATCTAGCAAAGCTTTATAGCAAAATTACACAACAGTATAAGAGAATTACTAGTTGTTGTTGCCCTCTGCATAGAGCCATAGACTCATAGAACTGGAAGAGATCCCAAGAGCAATACATCCATGCAGGAATACACAACCAAAGCACTCTTAACAGATGACCACCAAGTCTCTGCTTAAAATCCTCTAGAGAAGGAGGCTCCACCAAACCCCCAGGCAATAGCTTTTGCCATCAGGAAATTCTTCCAAATGTTTAGGTGGAATCTCCTTTGTTGTAATTTGAAAACATTGCTCCATTGCATTTAAGTCTCTGGAGCAGCAGAAAATAAGTCTCCTCAATGTGACATTTTTTCACATACTAGCTTGGGGACCCAGCTCTTCCCGGGTTATTAGAGAAAGTGGGTAATGGATGCCCTGTATGCCAAGTTTGGTCTTTATTGCTCATTGGATGATGGTTGCATTGTTTTCAGGAAGTGAGTGAAGGTAGTTGAAGTCCCATTATCCGTGGTCCACCCTCTTCCAAACTGCAGCATGATATAGAGTCGGTCATGGGGGCTCTGTGTGCCAAGTTTGGTCTTGATCAGTCATTGGATGAGGCTCGCAGTGGTTTCAGTAATTGAGTGAAGGTACTGTGAGTCCCTGGAGCCCCCGGTGGCACAGTGGGTTAAAACACTGAGCTGCTGAGTTTGCTGATTGAAAGGTTGCAGGTTCGATTCCGGGGAGCGGCGTGAGCTTCCGCTGTCAGCCCTAGCTTCTGCCAACCTAGCAGTTTGAAAACATGCAAATGTAAGTAGATCAATAGGTACTGCTCCGGTGGGAAAGCAACGGCGCTCCATGCAGTCATGACCTTGGAGGTGTCTACGGACAACACTGGCACTATGGCTTAGAAATGGAGATGAGCACCACACCCCAGAGTCAGACATGACTGGACTTAATGTCAGGGGACTACCTACCTTTACTTACTGCGAATCATTCATGGCCCACCCTCCTCCAAACTGCAGCAGGATGTAGAGTGGGTCATGGGGACTCTTTGTGCCAATTTGGTCTTGATCAGTCATTGGATGAGAGTCGCAGTGGTTTCAGTGAATAAAGGTACTGCAAGTCCCATCATCCATGGTACATCCCCCTTAGAACTGCATCGGGATGTAGAGTGGGTCATGAGTACTCTGTGTGCCAAGTTTGGATCTGGTCTGTGATTTGTAGGGACTACAATGATCTGTGGAAAGTGAATCATGTGGAGGTACTGCAAATCCCATCATTCATGGCCCATCCTACCCTAAACCACAGCAGCTTGTAAAGTGGGCCATTGGGCCTCTGTGTGCCAAGTTTGGTCCTGATCCTCCCTTGGTGTGGGCCACAGTGCTCTAAGGAAGTGAGTTAAAGCAGTGAAAGTCCCATCATACATGGTTCATCCTCCCTCAAACTGCACCGGGATGTTGAGTGGGTCTTGAGAGGGTGGGGGGTGGGGGGTCTGTGTGCCAGGTTTGGTCTTGTTTTGTCATTGATGGGAGACACAAGGTGTTTTGGACTTCAACTCCAACCATTCCTGACAGCCTCAGGCTCCTTTCCTTTTCCCTCTGCTATCTCAAAATGTTGAGGGTGGCCAATTAGAGACCATATGCAAATTTTACCACAGTGGCAGCCAATCAGAACGCTGCCACATACACCTCCCGTCCTCCGCATATGGGAGTCCCTCTCCCCCCAGGGTGAGAAAGGTGGTATATAATAAATAAATAAACAAACAAACAAATAAATAAATAAACCAAAAGTTTCCTGTTTGCATTTTTCAACCTTTTCCATTGCTTCCTATTCAGTGTGACATTATGACATATTTTTTATTAGTAAATACTTATATTAGCTTATATATGGTACGTCTATCTTTCTGCTTGTGCAAAAACCAGATTCCTCTTCTTCTCTTTTATTCTTCTTGTGAAACCCTGTGAAACAATGCCATTTTTAAACAAATGGAAGGATAAGAAAAATAGGAGGAAGCAGACAGACTTGGTGGAACAGAAGCTGACTAATTAAAGAGCCATTCATCACCAATATCCTTGCGATGCCGAAGAAGCAGCAATAAAACAGGCTCAACCTATGGGGAGGAAACATTTAATGAATGTTGCTGGGGACCTTTGCAAAGCAGGGCTCACCCATGAATAAACTTTATAGATCATCTTGGCCATGGGGAAGGGCACTCCTGGATGATGAAGTGCTGTTTTAAATGGCATGTGAAATCTAGGTTTTAATTCCCTTTTGGCTAGCTTCAGAAAAGGAATGTCTCACTAATGCTAAAATATTCTGGTCTGAAAATGGTTATGGCCACCATAAGACAGAATAAGGGTGATGTCAATGGTGGATGGGCCACAGGTAAACAATTGCAGGGGCATTGCTTTTCTCTCTCTTGGTGCGTCATCTATACTGCGGCTTTGGCACCACTTTAACCCTCATGGCCCAATTCTCTGGAACAATGGGTGTTGTAGTTTGGTGAGGTACTAGTACTTGAGTTCGGATCTCTGGCCAAATACTTGAGAGATGGTTAGAATTTGATTCCACTTTCCCTTCTCCTCTTGCAGGGATGGAGCTTCTGAAATGATGTAAAAGAAGGAGAAGGGAAAGTGTGAATTCTCCCTCATAAGAGGTTGCATTCCAGGTGGTCATAGATCCGGTGAGCCTGTGGTGTTTTGAAAGTCATTTTGGCTGCGAGAAATTGTGGTATAGTATCCGTGTCTCTGCAGCATAGAAGGAAAGTCAGGGAGCACAGTAGATGTGCTTTCCTGCTCCTTAGTTTTTCCAATTTTTGGAACAGTTTCTCCCCGTAGAGATGTTCAATGTATTGTCGAAGACTTTCATGACTGGAGTCACTTGTTTGTTGTAGGTTTTTTTGGGCTATATGGCCATGTTCTGATAGATGATCCATTGTTCTGATAGATGATCCTTTTTACCAACAAATAAGCTCAGGGTGTTTATCCATTTAAACTGAGGCTGAGAGTCTGCTGCTCCAGAGGAAGAGGGGGCTTAGTAGATCTGCATTCATCAACTTTCTATGCTGGCAGCTGAGTCCTTGATTGTCTAAAATCACACCAGCTTTGTCTTCTGAGGTTTGCACCTTCAACTCACACGGAACCAGATACTTGAGACAATCCACACCAGCATATCTGCAGCATTATTTCCTCATGAACTGGGCCCTCCTGGGGAGTGTCTCGGCAATGCATTGGTTCTTTGAACTGACCAAACATTGGTTGCTGTTCTTCCCACCCTAAAAAACTCCTCCTGTAGGCTGTGATGTCAACCAATCTGGGTGCAGATCCTAACCTGCCATTTTTCAGCTAATCAGGGGAGGGAGCAGGAAGTTTGAATAGCTATCAGAATTGTATAAAGTATCTTGTATTTTTTATGTGAAATCATGCTTGTACCTTTTGAGCAAATTGCTTTTTTCTTCCATCCTTTTTGGCTGAATAGTAATAAACCTCTGTGGCTCGTCTTCAACCTGGTGAGTGTGCTTCTCTATCCTGGCTGATCTGGTTTAGTGTATGTTCATGGCAACGTACTCTCTAAACTCAGTCCTAGCTGAAATCACTATAAGCTGACATTCTGTTTGGGACTTATGTATTTGCAATGCAGTTCTACACCACTTGAACAGGCATGGCTCAATGCTATTGAATTCCAGGAGTTGTAATTTTATGAGGCACAAGCACTCTTTGGCAGAGAAAGTTAAAGACCTAGTAAAACTATAACTCCCAGGATTTTATAGCATTGAGTCATGTCAGTTCAAGTCATGTCAAACTGCATTCATTCTATAGTATATATCAGGGATCCTCAAACTTTTTAAACAGAGGGCCAGGTCACAGTCCCTCAAGCCATTGAAATCTACAAGCACGTGGACAATTTCAACAGAAAGAAAGAAACCATGAAAATGAACAAAATCTGGCTACCAGTATTAAAAAACTCTAAAATTAGAACAGCAAAACAACAGAGGGGAAACAAACAGGCACATAAAATCACTCTCAACAAAAGATTCCCCCAGGCACTTCCAAGCCATTGACTGCTAATCAAGGTGATCAGCTGAAACATTCACACCTAGCCCCAGCAGACAATAGTCAATTGTCTCACCCTGGTCATTCCACAGATATATAAACCCATTTTTCCTACTTCCAACAGACCTCACTACCTCTGAGGATGCTTGTCACAGATGCAGGCGAAACGTCAGGAGAAAAATTGTCTCCAGAACATGGCCATATAGCCCGGAAAAACCTACAACAACCCAGTGATTCCAGCCATGAAAGCCTTCACAATACATTCTCCCTCAAACTGTTGGAGGGCCGGATTATAATTTGAAAAAAAAAATGAATTCCTGTGCACATTGCACATACCTTATTTGTAGTGCAAAAAACACTTAAAAACAATACAGTAATTAAAATGAAGAACAATTTTAACAAATCTAAACTTATTAGTATTTCAATGGGAATTGTGGGCCTGCTTTTGGCTTTTTTTTTTTGTCGTGTCAGAAGTGATTTGAGAAACTACAAGTCACTTCTGGTGTGAGAGAATTGGCCATCTGCAAGGACGATGCCCAGGGGATGCCCACATGTTTTGAAGGTTTTTTTTACCATCCTTGTGGGAGGCTTCTCTCATGTCCCCGCATGAGGAGCTGGAGCTGATAGAGGGAGCTCATCCACGCTCTCCCCAGATTCGAATCTGAGACCTGTCAGTCTTCAGTCCTGCTGGCACAAGGGTTTAACACACTGCGCACCGGGGGCTCCTCATGCTTTTGGCTGATGCTTTTGGCTGATGACATAGGATTGTTGTTGTGTGCTTTCAAGTCGTTTCAGACTTAGGTTGACCCTGAGCAAGGGCCGGGTAAATGACCTTTGAGGGCCGTAGTTTGAGGATCCCTGGTGTAGATACATGCTAGGGGCCACTTTTAGGTTTGCCCTTCCTTTGAAATACACTGCCTAATTTCTGCTCCCAATGTAACATGTTGAGACATCCTCTTGAAAAGAAGCCCCTCAATATTCTGTGCTAATTCTTGGATTGTTTGCAGTGCATGCTTCCTTAAAACAGTTTCATACTTCATGCTCAACCAACCATGAGAGATGAACTGAAGAAGAAATTCTATGTATTCTATTAAACAGACTGCTAAGGGGATTTTCCTTTGGAATACTGACCCAGAGTTCTAGAATAAACATGAGTGGCCTCTGGTAGTATATCTTGGCTTTGCCATGTAAATCCATATACCTCCATGTATTCTAGAAACAAAGAATATATCAATTGTAGTCATGAGACACAGTCATCACATTTTTTTCTACTTTAACCGTCACAGTTCTGTTGCATGAATTCTGGAATCTGTAATTTGGTGAGGAACTTCTCTTCCAGAAAATACTAGTACTTTATTTCAATAATATGTAGTAGAGAATTCTATTTCTCTCATGGAACTACATATCCCAGGTTTCCATAGGATGAACCCCAGGTAGCTGAAGTGGTATAAAACCAACTATTATTCAGACTAGGGAATTATAGGAATGACATATCACTTTAAGTGTTCCATCTTATTGAAACCTAGGATTTGTATAGTTTGGTGAGGTTCTCAGAATTCTCTCCTAGGGTGCATCTATACTATAGAATTAATGCAGTTTGATACCACTTTAACTGCCATGGCTCAAGACTGTAGAATGTTGAGAGTTATGTGGATTTCATTATTTTTTTTTTCCAAAGTACAAATTCTAGGTGCAGACTGTGGCCAGGAAATCAGAAGACGCTTCTTTTTTGGGAGGAGAGCATAGTCCAATCTCGATAAAATAGTAAAGAGCAGAGACATCACACTGGCAACAAAGATCCATTGCCTAGTCAAAGCCATGGTATTCCCTGTAGTCACCTACGGATGTGAGAGCTGGACCTTAGGGAAGGCTGAGCGAAGGAAGAGAGATGCTTTTGAGCTGTGGTGTTGGAGGAAAGTTCTGAGAGTGCCTTGGACTGTGAGAAGATCCAACCAGTCCATCCTCCAGGAAATAAAGCCCGACTGCTCATTGGAGGGAAGGATACTAGAGACAAAGTTGAAGTACTTTGGCCACCTCATGAGGAGACAGCAAAGCCTAGAGAAGACAATTATGCTGGGGAAAGTGGAAGGTAAAAGAAAGAGGGGCCGACCAAGGGCAAGATGGATGGATGGCATCCTTGAAGTGACTGACCTTGAAGGAGCTGGGGGTGGTGACGGCCGACAGGGAGCTCTGACGTGGGCTGGTCCATGAGGTCACGAAGAGTCAGAGACGACTTAACGAATGAACAACAACAACAAATTCTAGGATTCTGCAGCATTGAGCCATGTGTAATTAGAATGCCATGAGACCTCATTCATCCTCATACACCCTAGAAAGCTTTAATCCAGTCCCTTGAAGCAGAGCTCTCTACTAGCTGGGAGGCCAGGTACACAGGTACTAAAATCCAGCTTGAAGCCGGTTCGAGGTCAGGATGTCCAAAAAACATACACTCCCAATGTGTGCCAGAAACAATGTATTAAAAACTCACCAGAAATTCTGGATCAAGCCATAAAAGCTGCTGAAGCCAATCAATGTATATCCCATGCAGAGCAGAAGCTGAGACTAAAATGCAGATTGCTTATGAAGACAGGGCTAGCGCTGAAACAGTCATAGAAATAAACCAAATACACAGCTTTACCAGAAGATAAACAAACACTTTTTCTTGGAGAGGAAGCCACAACATTCCCATGGGAACATTAGCTTTCCTTCTTGCTTTGCCCTGATTGTGTCCAGTGTTGATTGTCTTCAGTCAGGCTGCTTCCTATCAGTGCAACCCACCAGACAATGTTTGGAAAAATGTCTCTTGGATCTGATCAATCCACAATTTGTGGATCTTTGTGGCCACCATTCTAGCTTGGAAGTGGTTCATAGGGTGCTTGCGTAGGTACTCCACAGCAAAACGGTTCTCTTTAATCCATGTTCTAACTAAGATTAAATGAGGGTTTACACAGCCAAATAATGCAGTTTGAAATGCATTATAATGGTCAGCGTATAATCATATAATGCATATAATGCAAGGCCGAACAGGGCATAGGGTTACATCCTGTGTTAGACGGGGTTACACTCCACCTGAAGATGCAAGTTCACAGCTTGGGAGTGATCCTGGACTCATCGCTGAGCCCGGAACCCCAGGTCTCAGCGGTGGCCGGGATTGCTTTTGCACAATTAAAACTTGTGCTCCAGCTGCGCCCGTACCTTGGGAAGTCTGATCTGGCCACAGTGGTCCACACTCTTGTTACATCCCGAATAGATTATTGCAACACACTCTATGTGGGGTTGCTTTTGAAGACTGTTCGGAAACTTCAACTAGTCCAACAGGCGCCAGCCAGATTACTCACAGGGAGCACACCACTCCTTTGCTATGTCAGCTCCACTGGCTGCCAATCCAATTCCGAGCACAATTCAAAGTGCTAGTTTTGACCTATAAAACCCTATACGGCGCTGACCCAGCGTACCTGTCTGAACGTATCTCCTTCTATGTCCCACCACGGAGTTTAAGATCTTCTGGGGAGGCCCTGCTCTTGGCCCCACCTTTATCACAAGTGGGGCTGGTGGGGACGAGGGACAGGGCCTTCTCGGTGGTGGCTCCTCGCCTGTGGAATTCACTCCCCGGGGAAATCAGGTCGTCAACATCTCTCCTCTCCTTCAGAAGGAAGCTGAAGACATGGATATGAGACCAGGAATTTGGGTAATCTGGCAGACTAACAAGGTAATGTTGACTAGAGTTGGAAAGGACTATGGTAATGCTAAATGGATTGACTGATTTTAGAACTCGATAAACGCGGGCTGTAGATCGGTTTTTTAGTTGATATTGTATTAATTGTATGTTTTTAACTATTGTCTTTATTGTTATTGCATTTTTATTGTAATTGTTGGCATCGAATTGTGCCGGATGTAAGCCGCCCTGAGTCCCCCCAGGGGGTGAGAAGGGTGGGGTAGAAATACCTGAAATAAATAAATAAATAAGTTTCAGTATAGTTCAAACTGCATTATATGGCCGTGTAAATCCAGCCAGCCCATGTCTAAGTTCCTCACTTAACTATTAATCCCAGGTTTCCTCAGTAGGAACTTGACATGAGTTAAAGTTGTTATCTAACTATAATAATGCTGGAATGGAGACACAATCTTAAAGAGCCTGGTGGTTTGATTCCTGAAGACAGATAAGCAGGGCAAGAAATGACCCTGGCTGCTATTCTTGAAGGGGGAGGAAATTGAGATGAATGGAAAGACCACCAGAATTACTCCCTTTACTTTTCTGCTTTCAATTCTCTTCCTAATTCCTGATAATTCTGTTATCTGATCATTTCCAAGTGATGGGTCTACTGTGTTTCTAAAGGAAAATCTTGCACAAGGTTAGCATCTCTGAATGTTCAAGAGATAAGGATCCGCCTTACTGATCCACATTACTGCTCCATTGAGAGGCTTTTCTTTATTTCTTTGACTTCAATCTGCCAAACGTTAGATTCAAGATTAACTAAAAGACTACAGTTAGAAGTACTAAAGATGAGATCCTACATCAAGAAAAAAGATTCCATCAAGGAAAGGAACGATCCCATATTCTACATACATTTGAAAACAGATGGTGGACCTTCTGAAAATGTTCTTGATTTGTAGGGATTTTGAAATGGTATTGTCCCTTCACTTACTTGCTTGCTTGCTTGCTTGCTTACTTACTTACTTACTTACTTAGGCAATCCCTCCTAGTCTGAGGATGATGGTCCTCCAAGTGTAGTATCCTGGTGGTGGGTCTGTAGGTTATTTATTTGTCGTGTCAGGCAACCAGTCAATTGTAATACATTTCTAACAGAACAAAGCAAACAAACAGACAAAACACAAAACTTGCAAGTTTGGTAGTTGATGAAAAGTCCTTTGACCAGTATCTGGCCACTTGGAGTGCCTCTGGTGTTGCTGCAAGAAGGTCCTCCATTGTGCATGTGGCAGGGCTCAGGTTGCATTGCAGCAGGTGGTCAGTGGTTTGCTCTTCTCCACACTCGCATATTGTGGATTCCACTTTGTAGCCCCATTTCTTGAGGTTGGCTCTGCGTCTTGTGGTGCCAGAGCGCAGTCTGTTCAGCGCTTTCCAAGTCACCCAGTCTTCTGTGTGCCCAGGGGGGAGTCCCTCATTTGGTATCAGCCATTGGTTGAGGTTCTGGGTTTCAGCCTGCCACTTTTGGACTCTCGCTTGCTGAGGTGTTCCAGCGAGTGTCTCTGTAGATCTTAGAAAACTATTTCTAGATTTAAGTCGTTGATGTGCTGGCTGATACCCAAACAGGGGATGAACTGGAGATGTCTCTGCCTTGGTCCTTTCACTATTGGCTGCTACTTCCCGGCAGATGTCAGGTGGTGCAATACCGGCCAAGCAGTGTAATTTCTCCTGTGGTGTAGGGCACAGACAAGTCTCATTAAGAGCCACATCTACTGTTTTAGAGTGGTGAGATGTGTTCCACACTGGGCATGCGTACTCAGCAGCAGAGTAGCATAGCGCAAGGGCAGATGTCTTCACTGTGTCTGGTTGTGATCCCCAGGTTGTGCCAGTCAGCTTTTGTATGATATTGTTTCTAGCACCCACTTTTTGCTTGATGTTCAGGCAGTGTTTGATGTTCAGGCAGTCTGTAGGTGACTGTGTCCCTTCAACACCCATATCAATCAAAGATGGCTTCCCATTTGTGAGCTTTCCCTTAGAGTTTGGCCAATGCAGAAGAGAGTGGAACCATTAGTCCACCTCAATCTAGCCACTATTATTGATGCAGCAACATTGACTTGTTCCGCTACTGCATCACAGAGTTGACACATTTTCAGCTTGTGGTGTATTGAGTCTCCTAGATCCCTTTCCCAAGTCAATTGTTTATAAAGCTATTTCCCTCCCAACCCTGCTATATGCCTGCAAAACATAGACTATCAACAGACGTTACATGCAACTCCTGGATCAGCGCTGCCTCTGAAAAATCCTGCAAATCTCTTGGGAAGACAGGCAGACAAATGTCAGTGTGCTGAAAGAAGCAACGACCATCAGCATTGAAGCGATAGTCCTCTGCCATCAACTCTGCTGGATCAGCCATGTTGTCCGAATGCCCGACCACTGTCTCCCAAAGCAGTTGCTCTATTCTGAACTCAAGAATGGAAAATGAAATGTTGGAGGACATGAAAAGAGATATAAAGATGGGCTCAAAGTCAAACTTAAAAACTCTGACATAGACACCAAGAACTGGGAAGCCCTGGTCTTTGAGAGCTCCAGCTGAAGGTCACTTGTGACCAGCAGTGCTGTAGAATTTGAAGAGGCACGATGGAGGGTGAAAGAGAGAAACGTGCCCAGAGGAAGGAGGTGTGTGAAGCCAACCCCGACCAGGACCACTTTCCACTTGGAAACTGATGCCCTCACTGCAGGAGAACATGCAGGTCAAGAATCGGGCTCCACAGTTACCTATGTACCCACCGCCAGTACATCGACCTTGAGAGACAATCTTACTTGGACAACGAGGGATCACCAAAGTCAAGTCATTCCTAAGTCAGGGGTGACTCATCCGATATCTGTGCATTTCATTTTTTCCTCTACCTAAATATAAGGTAAGGTAAGGTAGTCCCCTGACATTAAGTCCAGTCATGTCTGACTCTGGGGTGTGTTGCTCATCTCCATTTCTAAGCCGAAGAGCCAGCGTTGTCAGTAGACACCTCCAAGGTCATGTGGCCGGCATGACTGTATGGAGCACCGTTACCTTCCCGCCGGAGCGGTACCTATTAATCTACTCACATTTGCATGTTTTCGAACTGCTAGGTTGGCAGAAGCTAGGGCTGACAGTGGAAGCTCACTCCGCTCCCTGGAATCGAACCTGCGACCTTTCGATCAACAAGCTCAGCAGCTCAGTGCTTTAACCCACTGCGCCTCCCTGTTGAAATTCATTTTCTTGGGTCACTTTGGAGTCTGTCCCTGTCCTCTGAGGTATTAGCTACCCCTCCCAATTTGATGTCACCTCACATTTGATAAGCACTACCTTTGCTCCTGTGTTGGCATAAAGTTATGCCATAAATTAGACAAATAACAACACAAATATTCTGTACAAGGCAGTTTGCTAGGTTTCTTTCTACTAAATTCGCCCACTTAGCTGATTGTGTAGTGTGCTATTTCCCTTCATTTTCTCTTTTGATGGAGACAACTTAACCTTGGTTCTTGTTTGTATATGTTTTCCTTTTCCAACAGGTAATTTTAATCTTTATCATTCTTCTCTTTTTTTGGAGGCAAGTCAGGAGAGCTGAAGGTCCCCCTTTGGAGTTTGTGCCTGTCCTTTGTGGCCAAGTGGTTTTTACTGTTTTCTCTCCTGATGCGAAAAATCACATTTGGAGAACACTTTCTGTACACAACATTTTTCTTCCTCTCTTCTCCCTATCCGCACCACCTGCTTCAGGAAATATATATTTCCCCCACACTGCTCAAATGAACTAATCTATTTTCACTATGTGTCCTTTTTGGCAAAATATCTACAGTATTTTCTTTCATAAAGACAAATTCCATTCTTTCCTGTGTCTTTCTCACCCTCCTCCGCTTTGCTTTCTTTATTAATATAAAAAATATGATCTCTGGTTTCTCTTTTGAGGAATAAAACAGGAGGAACTAAAACTGAAAAGTGTGGTAAAATAAAACTGGAGAATGGTATTGATTCAGGAGCAGAGTTTTAAACTCCAAAGGAATCAGGGTTTTTTTTAAGAGAGGGAAAATGATGGTTGGCATCTTACATCACCTACTTTGGTACAAATGTGTAACAAATGGTGCATCATCATTATAGAATTAATGCAATCTGATGACACTTTAACCGTCATGGGTCAATACTATGGAATCCTGGTGCTTAGAAGGGCACCAGCATTCTTTCATAGAAAAAGTTAAAAACCTTGTAAAACTACACCTTCCAAGACTGCATAGCATTGAGCTATGGTTGTTAAAGTGGTGTCAAACTCAGCCCTATGTGATGTCTTCTTGTTCTTCCACTCCCAAGGTTTACTCTGCTACTCATAGTGTCCAACAGGATAAGTCTTGTCGGAGGCTTTCATGGCCGGAATCACTAGGTTGTTGTAGGTTTTTTGGGGCTATATGGCTATGGTCTAGAGGCATTCTCTCCTGACGTTTCACCTGCATCTATAGCAAGCACCCTCAGAGGTAGTGAGGTCTGTTGGAACTAAGAAAAAGGGTTTATGTATCTGTGTAAAGACCAGGGTGGGACAAAGAACTCTTGTCTGCTGGAGCTAGGTGTGAATGTTTCAACTGACCACCTTGATTAGCATATAATGGCCTGACAGTGCCTGGAGCAAACTTTTGTTGAGAAGTGATTAGATGTCCTTCCTTGTTTCCTCTCTGTTGTTGTGCTGTTGTAATTTTAGAGTTTTTAATACTGGTAGCCAAATTTTGTTCATTTTCATGGTTTCAATGGCTTCTTTGTGTAGTCCGACACGGCAGCTGTGAGAATGGTCCAGCATTTCTGTGCTCTCAAATTAAATGCTGTGACCAGGTTGGTTCATCAGGTGCTCTGCCATGGTTGATCTCTCTGGTTGAAGTAGTCTGCAGTGCCCTCCATGCTCCCCGATTCATGCCCGGACGCTGCGTTTGGTGGTCCCTATGCAGACCCGTTCCATGCAGCTGTGGACCACTCTCACAGCCGCCATGTCGGACTACACAGGGAAGCCATTGAAACCATGAAAATGAACAAAATCTGGCTACCAGTATTAAAAACTCTAAAATTACAACAGCACAAGAAAAGAGAGGAAACAAACAAGGACATCTAATCACTTCTCAACAAAAGTTTGCTCCAGGCACTGTCAGGCCATTATATGCTAATCAAGGTGGTCAGTTGAAACATTCACACCTAGCTCCAGCAGACAAGAGTCCTTTGTCCCACCCTGGTCTTTTTACATATTTAGAAACAAGGACCCACCATGGTGTAACTCCAGGAGACCAGGATTCAAATATTCACTTAGCCATGGAAACCCATTTGCTGTTTTTGGACAAGTCACAGTCTTTCAGCCATATAGCCTTATGACATGCGGCAAAAAAAGTGTCCTAGGACATTTTGCCTCAGTTCACTCATGAAGTCCCATGCCGCCCATCAGATCATCAGATAATGTAGGGTGACTTCTGATGGGGCTCCATGGGTGAACTGGGGTGGCAGCTAACTCAGAAGTCTCCCCATCTTCTGTAAAGAACAGTAGGGCTTTGGTGGACTCAATATGCACAGAGATGTTTTCCCACGTGGTATGGGGAAGCATGAGCTGGTGTCTGGGGTGTCATGATTGCCCGGATGCTGTCCAGATTAACCACGGAGGTTGGCAAATCACAATACTGGACTCAGCCATGTGTTGAGGTCCTTAGAGAGGATGGCAAGTTGCCTCTGAACAAACCTTTACCAGGTCAGTAAAAGTGGGAGTCAAAGGCATATAACCACAACCAATACAGATACACCTCCCCCATCTAGGAGGTTTATTTATTTATTTCTTGTGTCAGGGCAGCCAGTCAATTATATTACATTTCTAACAGAACAAAGCAAACAAACAGACAAAATACAAAATGTGTGAGTTTGGTAGTTGATTAAATGTCCTTTGACCAGTATCTGGCCACTTGGAGTGCTTCTGGTGTTGCTGCAAGAAGGTCCTCCCTTGTGCATTGGGCTCAGAGTGCATTGCAGCAGGTGGTCAGTGGTTTGCTCTTCTCCACACTCGCATGTCGTGGATTCCACTTTGTAGCCCCATTTCTTAAGGTTGGCTCTGCATCTCGTGGTGCCAGAGCGCAGTCTGTTCAGCGCCTTCCAAGTCGCCCAGTTTTCTGTGTGCCCAGGGGGGAGTCTCTCATCTGGTATCACCCACGGATTGAGGTGCTGGGTTTTAGCCTGCCACTTTTGGACTCTCGCTTGCTGAGGCGTTCCAGCGAGTGTCTCTGTAGATCTTAGAAAACTATGTCTGGATTTAAGTCGTTGACGTGCTGGCTGATACCCAAACAGGGGATGAGCTGGAGATGTCTCTGCCTTGGTCCTTTCACTATTGGCTGCCACTTCCTGGTGGATGTCAGGTGGTGCGATACTGGCTAGACAGTGCAATTTCTCCAGTAATGTAGGTCGCAGGCACTCCGTAATAATGCAGCATGTCTCATTAAGAGCCACATCTACTGTTTTAGTGTCGTGAGATGTGTTCCACACTGGGCATGCATACTCAGCAGCAGAGTAGCACAGCACATGGGCAGATGTCTTCACTGTATCTAGTTGTGATCCCCAGGTTGTGCCAGTCAGCTTTCGTATGATATTGTTTCTAGCACCCACTTTTTGCTTGATGTTCAGGCAACGTTTCTTGT
The DNA here is from genome assembly GCF_037176765.1 of Anolis sagrei. Classification (NCBI taxonomy): domain Eukaryota; kingdom Metazoa; phylum Chordata; class Lepidosauria; order Squamata; family Anolidae; genus Anolis; species Anolis sagrei. The sequence continues at coordinate 295,034,733 of NC_090022.1, read as the reverse complement.
AGGTAAGAGCACGGTCCAGAGTGACTCCCAGGTATTTGGAGGTAATAATTGCTATAATATTTCTCTATGGATAAAAGTTGTTGTATTCCACACAATGAGGATGAGCTATGTCTGAGGGATTCTGGGAATTGCGGATACCCAATGTCACTTTTAGAAGTTGTGAAATCAGGAGTACATGTTGTAAAATCACCTGCCCAAGCTCAGTAAAATAAAGCAAAGGAACTTTTTTTCAAGTGGTTTTTTTTAAGTGAGAAAGGAAGAACAAAGATGAATATCTGACAAGAGGGAATGCTGTCCTGTCACTAGTGTTATTAGAGGCCCAGCCCTGCAATTTTTGTAAATTTAAGGGAAAGACTTTCTTTGCACAGAGGCAGACAGGCATTAATGTCTGAACCGCATCCAGTTTAATAACTTGTAGACACCTCAGCAGACAGCATCTGTCTTCCTCTGTGGGATGCCAGCGAAACAGGTAGACACAGTCACACTTCAGTGGCGAGAGGAACAACCTTCAAAATTTCCACCACTGCCTTTGAAATGAAGAGAAACTCAGCTAAAGGAGAGGAGGAATGAGAAAAGGCTATGAAGACAAACAGAACAGAGGATTTGCCTTTAGCCTTTATCAACAGGTCACAAACTGAAAACCTATTAGGTGGTGGAAATGTGCAGCACAAGCTTTCACTGACAATCGCTCGGAAACTGACATTAAGCAGGACTGGGAAAACATTGTTTTCTGGACTGCAGTTTCCAAATAATTTTCCAGCTATCAGGGCCAGGTGGTTTCAGGGCTTTTGGTCCAAAAGGAACCTTTTCACGTCCTCAAAGATCATTCCTTTCCAAAATGCAGCCTGAAGGAAATCTCTCCCTCTCTCTCTCTCTCTCTCTCTCTCTCTCTCTCTCTATATATATATATATATACAGGGTTAGTCAAAATGAATAGGCAAATAAGAAAATTAATTTTAGACGAATGTATGTTTATTGTAACCAAACTACAGCTACGTATCGACAGATAAATTATCAAAGTTTTGTCTCACCTTCAGAGATGTTCGATATGGGCGCCCCGTGTGACACGGCAGACGTCCAAGCGATAGTCCAGTTCATTCCACATCCGTTGCAGCACATCCGACGTAATGGCATCGAATGCAGCACACACGCGGTCGTCCTGTGGTTTTACCCTTGCATAAGCAGCCCGTCTCCTCAAATTGCTTTACCCACCTCGCAATGGAATGTCGATGAGGTGGTTCCTTGCCATACTTGGCTCGAAATTCTCGCTGGACCGTAATTACTGACATTGTTTTAGCAAATGTCATCACACAAAACGCCTTCTCTTTGCCTGATTCCGCCATTTTGAAAACAGCGACTTCTAGCGACGCCTAGCGGCATTAACGTACATGTGTGTTGCTCAAAAAAAACTTTGATAGTTTATCTGTCGCTACGTAGCTGTGGTTTGGTTACAGTAAACACACATTCGGGTACAATTAATTTTCTTATTGGCCTATTCATTTTGACTAACCCTGTATATAGATGGTGCCTTAATCATTAAACACACTGTAGCAAATGAAATTGGCAGCTAAAGCTTATTTCAGGATGGGTAAATGCTCTCTACTCATCTCTTGGGACTGCAGGCTGGCTAAGACATACACAGTGAGGGGTCAAGATAGGGAATGCAATATGTAAGGTTTAGAGACTGCTATGTTTATGAAGTACTTTGGCCACATAATGAGGAGACAGCAAAGCCTAGAGAAGACAATTATGCTGGGGAAAGTGGAAGGTAAAAGGAAGAGGGGCCGACCAAGGGCAAGATGGATGGATGGCATCCTTGAAAAGACTGGACTGACCTTGAAGGAGCTGGGGGTGGTGACGGCCGACAGGGAGCTCTGGCGTGGGCTGGTCCATGAGGTCATGAAGAGTCAGAGATGACTGAACGAATGAAGAACAACAATGTTTATGCCAACATTTACTGCTTAAAGCCATTACCTCTCTCTACCAGGTGGTCAAATAAAACACTCTTGTAAGGCCTTTGCCTGGACTTCAGTAAAGAAGATATTCTACACATCATTTTTTCACAATTCAATAGGGAGGTTCATTTAGGGCAGTGGTTCTCAACCTGTGGGTCCCCAGATGTTTTGGCCTACAACTCCCAGAAATTCCAGCTAGTTTACCACCTTTAGGGTATCTGGAAGTTGAAGGCAAAAACATCTGGGGATCCAGAGGTTAAGAATCACCGGGCTAGATGCATTAGACCCAACACACTCTACATCTAACCCAACCCATCAGCCAAGATCCTGTGTCGAGGAGGCAAAACATAATTTTTCATGGAATGTGACATATATGTATTGAAGGCCAAAACAACTGGGGACTCACAGGTTGAGAACCACTGATCTAGATGTTTTGGCCTACAACTCCCAGAAATTCCAGCTAATTTACCACCTTTAGGATATCTGGAAGTTGAAGCCAAAAATATCTGGGGACCCAGAGGTTAAAAATCATCAGACTAGATGCATTAGACCCAACACACTCTACATCTAACCCAACACATCAGCCAAGATGAGGAGGTAAAACATATTTTTTCATGGAATGTGACATATATGTATTTGAAGGCCAAAACATCTGGGGACTCACAGGTTGAGAACCACTGATCTAGGGCTTGCATTTTCATTTGGAGACAATGATAAATAGCATTAACATTTTTCTTGTTTTGGTTTGTTGTGTGGCATCCTGTTTTGGTTTAACATATGCTCTGAATCCTATTCGTTCGTTGAAGGAGTATTTTGGATATTTCTATTTATTTATTTATTTATTTATTTTTCAAACTTATATGCTGCCACTCCTCCATCGCTCGGAGCGGCTTACAAGAACAGACTAAAATCTAAAACAATTAAAAAAAACAAAAAAAAAAACCCAGTAATATCAAAGATCAAAAGCCTGTCGAAACAAATATGTCTTACATGCCCTGTGGAACACTATAAGTCCCGCAAGGCACGGACTTCTGGTGGCAGAGTGTTCCAGAGTAATGGTGCTGCTGCTGTAAAGTCCCTGTGGTTGCTGTTAGATGCAAGGTCTTAAAACAGGGCACTTCCAATAAATCTTGGTCCTCAGAATGAAGGGATCTCTGGGGTTGGTAGGGGGTGAGGCGGTCCTTCAGGTACACTGGCCCCAGACCATATAAGGCCTTAAAGGTAAGTACCATCATTTTGAAAGTGATCCGGTGCTCAATTGCAGCTGCAATTGCAGCTGCAATATAGTGATTGTCCAGTGGTGCCCAAAATGTAAACTGCATAAGCCTTTCTTTAAAGGAATTTGCATGTTTCATATGTGCATGTGTCACCCGCTACTCTTGGAGAACCAATTTCTCTGATCATGAAACAATCTACAACACAGAATTTCAGACGACAAGGGTCAAATCTCATCTAAGTCTTCTTTTCTATAACAGACACATACTGCACAGTAGAATGGCAGAACTGAGCTTCACAGCCATTTTGCAGAATTTTTTAGTCTCCTTGGACATACAGTACATAATTTAAAGGATGTTATACTTGGAGATTATAAAAGAAGAGTAGAAACAGAGTTGAGTTGGTTCATATTCACGAATGTTAATCCATTAGCAATGTTATGAACAAAAACCATGGCTTCATGGAACACGATCTGTATTAACACTAGAGTTTTACTACTGTACATGTAACAAATGGAATTTTCTCAGAAAAGGTTTTGAACCCAAAAAACTGACTTTTGATGATAAGATTTCTTGTTTTCAGACATCCACATTTACTGATGTCTGTAAAAATTGCATCACTTCATGCTGCTTTTTGAAAATTTAGAGCAAAACACATGATATGCATCTTTTTGGCTCTTATGACATTTTATCCTACTCCCATAACTGTATGATCTGCTTTATGTCTGAGATGTTAATAGTACTGAATCTGGAGAAGTGGGTTTACATCTATGAAAGTTCATGCACAAAATTAAAAAAAAAGTTAGCCTCAATTTTTATACTTTGTAAAGACAATAGAGTTTGAACTGTGGTGTTGGAGGAAAGTTCTGAGAGTGCCTTGGACTGCGAGAAGATCCAACCAGTCCATTCTCCAGGAAATAAAGCCCAACTGCTCATTGGAGGGAAGGATACTAGAGACAAAGCTGAAGTACTTTGGCCACATAATGAGGAGACAGCAAAGCCTAGAGAAGACAATCATGCTGGGGAAAGTGGAAGGCAAAAGGAAGAGGGGCCGACCAAGGGCAAGATGGATGGATGGCATCCTTGAAGTGACTGGATTGACCTTGAAGGAGCTGGGGGTGGTGATGGCCAACAGGGAGCTCTAGCGTGGGCTGGTCCATGAGGTCATGGGGAGTTGGAGACGACTGAACGAATGAACAACAACAAAAGACAATAGGAGTTTCCAGCAATTGGTAATCACAGAAATTGAAGTGAAGTTATGGCATACAAAGCTGCAAACATCCTCTTATAGACTGCTTAGTATTTTTTTTAACCAGGCAACCACTAAAAAGGTCTCAAAATCTGTATTTTCTCACAGTTCATAGTTTTTCAAGCTGCCATATTAGAGTTGTATTTAAAAGTATTTTTGAATAAATAAACAAGCTTTGCTATCTGCAATGCATAGTCTTTTTCTTAAAGTTGGGGGAAAGAGGGGAATCGTGTCGATTCAGGGGTAAAACAAAGACATCAGGTATAAGGGACATTAACTGTCAATGGTATTATGAATCACAAGGTATCTATTTTAAATAAATGTCCATTGGCTCATTTAGCTTGGGAATTTGCAACATACATCAAAACTACGAACTTTGTGCAGCATGCAAAGGTGCGAAAACAGATAAGGACATATTCTCAGGAGGCACAAAGCTGATCTGTCCCCTGTTGACTTTCCTGGATTTAAGCCAGTTGACGCCGGCCGAGGTAGACCATCCAGGGTTGCCTTGCAAAGGGAAGAAACAAAACCCACAGCTGTGGGAGAGAGAAACAGCCTGCTTAACTTCCTTTGACTTTGAGAAGGTTACAGACAAGGTTGACAGTGTCAACACATCCAGCATGATTTATCTGGAGTTTCAGAAAGCTCTCAATAAAGTTCCACATGACAGGCATCTGTTTAAGGAAGAAAGCTACAGGGATCTGCAGCAGGACATGATGGAAGTGAATAAAGGACTGGTGTTGCAGGAGCGGGAGCGGGGAGAGAAATAGAATGCAACGGCAACCTGCATGATGGACTGTCCTGTTTCCCAGACAAGGTTGATTAAGCTACTCTTTTCATTTTCTGCAGCATGCTTGTGTTCAGCCCAATAGTTGTGAAGGAGGATCTGCCATACCCAACAGATGGAGAACTTATCTGAAAGATCTTCAAGGCCATCAGTGCTTAATATACACAGAATCTGGGCATATTTAGTTATGGGAGGCTGTTTATGCCATTAGATCTCAAATATGTCTAGACCACTATGGTCTAATTTTACTCGAAGTATACTTCCAGAGTTCTGAGAGTGCCTTGGACTGCGAGAAGATCCAACCAGTCCATCCTCCAGGAAATAAAGCCCGACTGCTCACTGGAGGGAAGGAGACTAGAGACAAAATTGAAGTACTTTGGCCACATCATGAGGAGACAGGAAAGCCTAGAGAAGACAATTATGCTGGGGAAAGTGGAAGGCAAAAGGAAGAGGGGCCGACCAAGGGCAAGATGGATGGATGGCATCCTTGAAGTGACTGGACTGACCTTGAGGGAGCTGGGGGTGGTAACGGCCGACAGGGAGCTCTGGCGTGGGCTGGTCCATGAGGTCACGAAGAGTCGGAGACGACTGAACGAATGAACAACAAACATACTCCCAGAAACTCAAGCTGAATTCTCCTCCAGTATCTATCAGCTGATACTTTAGCTTGATTTTGGGGTGGTTCATGAGAACATCAGAAGTCAAAGCATTTACTCTGTGGGTGCCTCTGCACCAGTGGTTCTCAACCTGGGGGTTGGGACCCCTGAGGGGGTCGCGAGGGGGTGTTAGAGGGGTCACCAAACACCATCAGAAAACACAGTATGTTGTGTTGGTCATGGGGGTTCTGAGTGGGAAGTTTGGGCCAATTGTGTCATTGATGGGGTTCAGAATGCTCTTTGATGGTAGGTGAACTATAAATCCCAACAACTACAACTCCCAAATGTCAAGATCTATTTTCCCCAAATGGTACACTTGGGCATATTGAGTATTTGCGCCAAGCTAAGTCCAGATCCATCATTGTTTGAGTCCACAGTGCTCTCTGGATCTAGGTGAACTACAACTCCCAAACTCAAAGTCAGTGCCCACCAAACCCTCCCAGTATTTTCTGTTGGTCGTGGGACTTCTGTGTGTCAAGTTTGGTTAAATTCCATCGTTTGTGGAGTTCAGAATGCTCTTTGATCTTAGGTGAACTATAAATCCCAGCAACTACGACTCCCAATTGACAAAATCAACCCCTCGTCGAACCCCACTAGTATTCAAATTTGGGTGTTTTGGGTATTTGTGCCAAATTTGGTCCAGTGAATGAAAATACATCCTCCATATTGGATATTTACATTACAATTCGTAATAGTAGCAAATTTACAGTTATGAAGCAACAACGAAAATAATATTGTGGTTGGGGGTCACCACAACATGAGGATCTGTATTAAGGGGTCGCGACATTAGGAAGGTCGAGAAACACTGCTCTACACTGTAGAAATAATAATAATAATAATAATAATAATAATAATAATAATTTATTTATTTATTTGCAGCTTTTATATTCTGCCCTTCTCACCCCGCAGGGGACTCAGGTCGGATTACAGTGTACACATATATGGCAAACATTCAATGCCAATTTTTGACATACAAACAAATACAGACAAACACAGAGGCTATTTAACTTTTCTGGCCGCCGGGGAGCTGTCGCTTTCATCGTCCATCTGCGACACTGATGAAGCACTTCCGCATTCCCCGCATGCTTCCCAGCTGGAATGCTTTGCCGGAGTCTTCTTTATGGCCTCACAAATCAGTTAATTTAGCCTCCCCACACTTTAAAGCGGTACCTTATTTTCCTACTTGACAGATGCAACCGTCTTTTGGGTTGCAAAAGTCGACAACAGGCTAAACACAATTGGTTGGAAACCCACTCCGACCCGGGCTGGCTTCGAACTCATGACCTTTTGGTCAGAGTGATCTTAATGCAGCTGACACTCAGCCAGCTGCACCACACTCCTGGTGAATATACGAATAAAACTAATAATAGTTTTATTCTTATATTCCACCACCATCTCCCTGAAGGGTCTCGGGGAGGCTTACAGATGGCACAAAGTGCCCCAAAACAAAACATAAAAATGAAGCACAATATAAAATACAATAAAATAAAACACATATGCATATAAACATTAGGCATGGTTAGGTTCGGTCGGAATCTTCGTAATTCGGAATAAATTATGAAAGATTTGCTTTTTGAAACCAATTTTGAAGCTTTTAAGGAAACTGAAAGTCTCTTTGTCCTTCCGAAGCTTTTTCTGCCATTTCTGTTACAAAGCAGTGAGTCGGAAATAATTCTGGTCCCTGGCCTCGGCTCAAGCCTGGGAAGCCATTTTAAAGCAGAGTGGATGAATTTCCTCCCTTTCCTCTTTTCTCCCTTCTCTTCTGTCCAGATCCTGGGAAGCATTTTAAAACAGACTGGATGAATTTCCACCCTCTCCTCTCCCCTGGCCTCTGTCTGGATCCTGAGAAGTGTTTTAAAACAGATTGGATGAATTTCCCCCCTTCTCTCCCCTCACCTCTGTGTGGACCCTGGGAATCATAGAATCATAGAATCAAAGAGTTGGAAGAGACCTCATGGGCCATCCAGTCCAACCCCATTCTGCCAAGAGGCAGGAATATTGTATTCAAAGCACCCCCGACAGATGGCCATCCAACCTCTGTTTAAAAGCTTCCAAAGAAGGAGCCTCCATCACACTCCGGGGCAGAGAGTTCCACTGCTGAACGGCTCTCACAGTCAGGAAGTTCTTCCTCATGTTCAGATGGAATCTACTTTCTTGTAGTTTGAAGCCATTGTTCCCTTGCGTCCTAGTCTCCAGGGGAGCAGAAAACAAGCTTGCTCCCTCCTCCCTGTGGCTTCCTCTCACATATTTATACATGGCTATCATATCTCCTCTCAGCCTTCTCTTCTTCAGGCTAAACATGCCCACCTCCTTAAGCCGCTCCTCATAGGGCTTGTTCTCCAGACCCTTGATCATTTGAGTCGCCCTCCTCTGGACACATTCCAGCTTGTCAGTATCTCTCTTGAATTGTGGTGCCCAGAATTGGAAACAATGTTCCAGGTGTGGTCTAACCAAAGTGGAATAGAGGGGTAGCATGACTTCCCTAGATCTAGACACTATGCATTTTAAAGCAGGATTTTAAAGCATTTTAAAATAGACTGGATGAATTTCCTCGCTTTGCTTCCCTCCCCCCCCCCCCCAATTCTGGAGTAAAACAACTACTTTCAAAGTAAAGACCACCCAGTGAAACAGGAAGTAACACTTTCAAACCATTAAGGAAAGAATGTGTAAGTCTCGGAAGTTTCAAAAACTTTTGAACATTTTTTGTTCTGTGAAAATCGGAATTGACTTTAGAATCGAACCACCAGCACCCCTTACATCCGAAATGAGTTTTGAACCTATTTTTTTTTTTATAAAACAAGCCTAATAAACACAGCAGCTCAGACTCAATAAAACTGAAATCACCAACCAGTAGTGGTAAGCTGCTGTAAAATTGGCCATGCTGTAAACAATAGGAATGGAATAAGTGCAAGCTGAAACAATGGAGAGAGGGCAGAGGGTAAAGTGCAAAGATGTGCAACTACTACACAGAACAGCTAGGGACTGTTCTGCGTATTCTCAAAAGTTGGTTTGAAAATTCACATCTTCAAATCCCTATGAAAGAAGGACAGTGTGGGGCCCTGTCTAAACTCCCTGGGGAGGGCGTTCCAAAGTCGGAGGGCCACCACTGAGAAGGCCCTCTCCCTTGTCCCCACCAACTGAGCTTGTGATAGTGGCAGGACCAAGAGGAGAGCCTCCTTGGCAGATCTTAGAGCCTGCGCCAGGTCATAGGGGGCAGGGGGAATACGGTCACAAAGATAGGCAGGACACAAACCATTTAGGGCTTTAATGCAGTTTGACAACACTTCAATTGTCATGGCTCACTCAATGGAATTATGGGAGATGTAGCTTTACAAGGGCTTTAGTCTTCCCTACCAAAGTGTGCTCGTGCATCACCGATCAAAGGATGTTGCAGATCTCTTCTCAAATGTATTTTTCTCCACACTCCTTGCCCCATCCACAATAATCACATAGGTCTAATTAAATCCCATTTTGGGGGACTGTCTTCTGCCTAGAGTAAAATAATACCCCATGGCATCTCTTTCTCCCATCTGTTACTGTCTCATTTGTTCCCTGAACAAGTGACTCAATATTTTTGTGCAATGCAGAACAGCTGTACCCAAATCAAGGTTGCAAAAACTGAGCGCGTATTGCACACAGTTGTGCATTGAAATAAACTGTATGGCAATGTAATTGACTAACAATGGCACAACTGTCATGCGACTACGTAAATGTCCAGGTCCAAAAGAACAATATTGTTTTACAACATCCTTAAAATGTTAAAAAAGTTGAAAGCTCTAAGGCTGTGAGGCCTGATATAATTAAAATTAAGTGAATTAAAAAGTGATTCTCCTTTTGATGTAGCAGCCAAAAAAAAAAAAAGTCAATATGGAGAAAATTTGCCTCCAAAACATGGCCATATAGCCCGGAAAAACCTACAACAACCCAATATGGTTCTTGTCTGCATCAACAGGAATATAGCGTCCAGATCATCAAGGAATGTAATAGTGCCATTCTATTTCTGCTTTGGTAAGACATCAGCTGAAATATTGTGCCCAGTTTTGGGCATCACAATTCAGAAAGGAAATCGTCAGGCTTGAGAATGTATAGAAAAGCATGATCTGGAAGTCAAGTCCTGTGAGGGGTGTTTTAAAGAAGACTGGAATGGAACAAGGAATATGAGACTGGTTATGATTCCACTATGAGACGAAGCGGATTTTTAGTGTAGTATGTAGTTGTTGTATAGTTTATATGTTGTTGTAATTGGCTTCTTTGTAATTGTCTTTTATGTGTACTGTACACCGCCATGAGTCGCCCTAATGGGCTGAGAATGGCGGTTAATAAGTGCATCAAATTTTAGGGAACTGGGTATGTTTAGGTTGGAGAAGAGAAAACTGAAAGGTGACATCACAACTACCTTTAAATAATTGAAGAGATGTCATGTAGAAGATGGAAAAAATGTTTTTTTCCACCACTCACAAGACTAGCACATGAACCAAGAGACTAGAACATGAACCAAGAATGACATGAAAAGAGAAATTGCCTAAACCTTCAGAAACACTTCCTTAGAATGTGGTAGATCTCCAGAAGGTTTTGATAGGCATCTATCAGGAGTGCTTTAGTTGTGTATTCCTTCCTACTTGGTAGGAAGTTGGAATAGATGATCATGGTGCTCTCTTCCAACTGAAAAGTTCTGTGATTCTATAGTTTGTTTTTCTCTCACACACTTTCCACTTCTCTCTACTGCAGAAAGACATATTATGGCTGTATTATTGCTCCCCTAAATAAAGTAATAAGAAAATGGTTATAGTCTGCTTAAAAGCATAACATTTCAATGTGGGTCAGGCTATTGCAACGTGAATTAATGCAGCATCCAGCAGGTCAAGAAGAGCCTTAAGCAATGTGTGGGAGGTAGGCAAAGGTGGCATACAGGCAATGATCCTCAATGTTAAAAGTGTTAGAAGTCTTCAAGAACTTCCCTGTTTCCAACTGGGAAAAGTTGAAGGAGATGATGGAACACCCTTTAGTTTCTGGAGCTGAGGGAGACATCTGAAAATGTTTATTGCAAGAGCATTTTCCAAGGAGGAGGAGAAAAATAGAAAATCTGCTGGAGATAACTTTTAGAGCCTGGACAAGATTAATTTGGAGTTAAACTGCCCCTAGACTTGTTATTGTTTTTACAGATTGTTGCAGCACTTGATCAAGGAGGAAAGGAGAAAATAAACTGTTGCAATGAAGCAAGAAAGCTGCTTCGGAAAACAGCCGGTGGGATGGGAATGCTTCAATGCAGCTGTGATCTGAAAGCCTTTGATATTAGGGGAACAGACAACAAATCTGAAACAGATGCCGCTTTGGTCTTTAAAAAGAGAGAGATAGAGAAAAAGAAAGAATGAAAAAGCAATACACTTGCACATACATACAAATAAGACTGGTAGATCATTGGAGAAATCAAGCAAAGAAAGCCCAACATTTCCCTATAAATTAGGATTGTATGTGAATGTAGCTGGATTTCAGTCATGCTCAAGATCTCTTCACCAAAGCAGATCTGAAGGTGAAGGAAACAAGGCCAAGCCATTACTGTAATCATATTGGTATGTGGGTTTTATGACAGAGCAAGCAGAGAAAGAACACTCTGACATGGTGGGACCCTACAACATGAAAGTAATATTATTAAAGCCATTGTGTACGCACATTCCCACCGCAGGCCAATGATGTGGTTGAAAGGTTTCTATATAGTGTCACAGAAAGATAAACACTGAAATCCCCAACATAAAGAACTTTTCTCCATACATTTAGGAGCACCACAAATAGAAACAATGGAAAGACTGGGTTGTTGTAGGTTTTTCCAGGCTATATGGCCATGTTGTAGAGGCATTCTCTCCTGACATTTCGCCTGCATCTATGGCAAGCATCCTCAGAGGTTGTGAGGTCGGTTGGAACTAGCAAAATGGGTTTATATATCTGTGGAATGACCAGGGTGGGACAAAGACCATTTATTTATTTATTTATTTATTTATTTATTTTGCTAGGAAGGTATGTGTTGGGGTTCAGCCTGATCTGTGTGAACCGGATTCTCTGACAGTTTTTCCAACTGAGCAAGCTCTCCCTGACCCTGACAGTGTGGAATCTGTTGTTGATGCAGAGGTCAGCAGCGATGAAAACGAAACTCAACAGCTGGAGGAAAATGTTTTGGAAGTTAGCCGTGATATCACTAGCCGTGATATCTCTCCACCTGGGGTTTTTAATGAGGACCGAAGAGAACAGATAGTTAGAGACAGAAATGTTTCCCAATTTCTACGAAGGTCACATCGATTACAGGAGAAACAGGCCCAGACGTCAAAGTCAAGGGGCGTTTCAAAGAATAGCTTCTTTGGTTTAAGAGGCCTCCTGCCGGGTGCCTCTTTAGATCAAGCAACGTTTGGGACTGCGGCTGTGCCTTGGCAGAATTCCTGTGTTTCATGGCCGGTAATCCCAGAGGCTTAGTCATTAAGTTCATGGTTAGTAAAAGGCTAACAGATTCCTGGTTCTTATATTGTGGCTTTTGAAATTTTGCTCAAGTTCAGAGATTCTACTGACTGCTGTGTTTTTCTGTGGCTTTTTGACTTTGCATTTACCTTTCTTTTGTAACCAATTTTTCATCAATAAACAAGGATTGCTTTTCCTACAGTCCAGTGTTGTGGATTTAATCTTATGGTCTCGTTTCTTGAACTGGGATGCAACAGTATGATCCCATTTCTTCTTATCTACAAAGATGCACTGCTAGAATTAATAGTTCAATGTGATTTCTGTATTGCATTATCTATTGTATTTAAGCAGTCCTATGATACAATTTACCCAGTACAATTACCTGTGACAGGTTTACCTGATGACAATGGTCCATATTTGGAGAACTAGAGAACAGCATGTTCTCTCATTCATACCATTAAAACTCAGAGTAACCCATTCAATATGTTGGTTATTCAGGACAGGCAAGGATATATCTTTTTTTGAATATATACTTAATCCATTGGACTGACTGTCTCCAAATTGTAGACATTCATTTACATTAAATAAGTGATCAATTCACAGAAGAAACCAGACCTTGGAACATTCAGCTTGAAAGATCTAACTCAGGCACCTTCCACTCTGAATTCAATTCTAGAGCCTTCAGCAGTTTTTTGTGATGCCTTTAATGATTATTTCACAGATAAAACCTCTCAGATAAGAGCTGAGTTAGATGTCATCATTATAACAGAATTTGACAGTGGGGCATCCATCAATAGGATTATACTGGATCAGCTTCAGCTGATGAGTCTCACAGATCTGGATGGACTGCTAGGATGAAGATGGAAGAATGAAGGACACCAAAGAATTTCAGAAGAAAATTGTGCTTCATTGTAAAGTTCACAGAAAACCAAATGCTACAACATTTGATTGTCTTAATCAAATGCTACAACATTTGATTTTCCTGAAGTGTAATCTGTATGTCAGGACAGAATACAGACAAATGAAATGGATTCCAGTTGGCAAGGCATCGGGCAAGGCTGCGTTTTAACATCGTATTTGTTGGCTAAGCCACATTATTATCAAGTAGCAACACACACATACACATACACATCTATTTTCAAGTACCAAAATATTCTGATAAGATTTTTGGACTGATGGGTATTTTGCGCAAAATTCACAAGCAGCTGTTTTGTACAGAAAACAGCATTTTCTGCATACAAAAGCTGTTTCCTGTACAGAAAGAGTTGTAATTGCAGATTTATTTATTATTATTTATTCATTTAGAGGTTTTCTATACCGGCCTTCTCAACCTCAACGAGGGACTCAGGTCGGTTTACAGCATATATAAAATACAATCATAATAAAAGAACAACAAGTACAAATCATTACATATTAAAATAGTACAATACAATACAGTAAAAACATCACCATTACAGTTTCCTAAGCCAAATCATCAGTCCAGTCCTAGTCATAATCACACTCGTAGTCACAGTTCAACATGATTCATCGCAGGGAGAGGTTCTAAGTTCAGTCCTCGAATGCCATCTTCCAGAGCCAGGTTTTTAGTAATTTCCTGAACGTCAGGAGGGAGGGGGCAGATCTAACCTCTAGTGGGAGGGAGTTCCAAAGCCGGGGAGCCACCATCGAGAAGGCCTTGTCTCTCGTCCCCACCAACCGTGATTGTGAGGGTGGTGGGGCCGAGAGCAGCCCCCCCCCCCGGAAGATCTTAATAGCCTTGATGGTTCATAGGGGAGAATCCGTTTGGACAGGTAAACTGGGCCAGAGCTGTTTAGGGCTTTATAGGTCAGAACCAGCACTTTGAATTGTGCAAGGAAGCTGATCGGCAGCCAGTGGAGGTGGCGTAGCAGAGGGGTCATATGGTCTCTGTACCCAGCCCCCGTTAGCAATCTGGCTGCCGCATGTTGGACTGATTGAAGCTTTTGGGCAGTCTTCAGAGGCAACCCCACGTAGAGAGCATTGCAGTAGTCTAAACAGGATGTAACCAGAGTGTGGACTACTGTGGCCAAGTCATTTACTTTGTACAAAATGTCCATGTGGTTTATTTGCACAAATAATATTTTTTGTGACCAGAAAACAATTTTTCTGCACAAGTAATAATATTTAAATGCAGAAATATCTTTATGCAGACATTTTCTACAATTAATATTACTGTATGGATATATGAAAGCTCAGCCCATGCCTCCACTTGATCTCACCCAGCGGTAAATGTTAAATGTTAAAAAGCATTGGAGATAGAATTAAGATTGTCTGGGGAAGCCCTGCTCTCCCCACCACCCTCACAAGTGCAACTGATGGGGACAAGAGACAAGGTGTAATGATTCTTACCTTGTAGGAGAAGCCTGGAATATCAGTAGGCAGGACTCCATTTTGGGAGTGTCAGCAAAGGGAAGCAGACATCTTGGGAGTGTAAAAGGTGAATACGGGAGGAGCTGAAGTTCTCTTTTGATTGGTTAGGATAGATGGGAGGCGTTTAGCCCTGAGAGTTTACCACTTACACAAGTGGTTTGCTATTTGAGGTAGAGTACGTTAGCTTTTAGAGGACTCTTGCTTAGAGTGTAGCTAATTGCTCTGGGGACAACCTGGTTAGGTTAGTCTGGGGAACTCACTGCTACTGTGTTATTGTAGAGTAAGGAGTTTTACTCATATCTAAGGCAAGTAACCTGTTTAAAGTAACCATCAAGATTATTGTGCCTCAGTAACCATTTAAGCTTGTGCGCCTCATTAAAGAAGATAGGTGTTTGTTCAATATTTTAAATAAACATTTTCTTCAATATTTTAAATAAACATTTTCTCTAGTTCAACTTTTAAAGAAGCCTCAGTAGTGGTTCATTCCTGTGAGAATATTTCTATCTGGTTTAACAACTTAACTTCACAGTCATCTTAAGGAGCTAAAGGAGAGCTGGTGGGCAGGAAGAAGTTTACCTCAGGGGAATAATCTCTAATATCCTAAAGTAATTTAGGTGGTGGCAGCGAATCTACCAAAGTACATACACGTTACCTCATGCACATATAAACGCTCTGTGCCAAGAATCATATTCCCTGAAATTGGTGTACATCTGTGGGTTTAGTAACCAGGATCCTTTATCATTGGTGACCAGTAGGATTCTGATTTTTATTATACTGGTGTCAGCAGGTGGAATATATTCTAAGGCAGGGGTCCTCAAACTTTTTGAACAGAGGGCCAGGACACAGTCCCTCAAACTGTTGGAGGGCCGGATTATAATTTGAAAAAAGCATGAATGAATTCCTATGCACACTGCACATATCTTATTTGTAGTGCAAAAAACACTTAAAAACAATACAATAATTAAAATGAAGAACAATTTTAACAAATATAAACTTATTAGTATTTCAATGAGAAGTATGGGCCTACTTTTGGCTGATGAGATAGGATTGTTGTTGTTTCAAGTCGTTTCAGACTTAGGTTGACCCTGAGCAAGGGCCGGGTAAATGACCTTGGAGGGCCGCATCCAGCCCCCGGGCCTTAGTTTGAGGACCCCTGTTCTAAGGTGTAATTACCTCTGATTCTTTTATACAAGGCCTCCTCAGTGGTGGCTCCTCATCTGTGGAACCCCCACTTCAATGAAATGAGAACAGCCCCCTCCATCCTGTCTTTCCAGAAAAAAAACTTAAGACACGGTTATGGGATCAAGCATTCAAGCAGTAACTATAGCAATGCAATACTTGAGATCTCTTAAACTGATGAAATAATAGACTGATCCTGGACTACGATTTTGAACTTGTGTGATTTTAATTACTTTTTAACCATTTATGTTTTATTGCTGGTTTTAATTGTAATTGTTATTTTGGGATTTTGTTTGTTTGTTGGGCATCAAATTGTTGCCACTTCTGAGGCCGTCCAGAGTCCCCTTTGAGGTGAAAAAGGTGGTGTAAAAGTATGGGAAATAAACAATAAATAAATAGAGTGGTCCCTTGTGAAAGGCCACATAACAGCTCCTTTCTAAAGGAGCAGCTATCCTCCAAGCACCACCATCTGCAACCTGCCTGAGAGGTATGACCAGAGTCATTGCAGCACACTGACTCTGATTCCCAGTCCATCCAAAGCATTCCAGAAGGATACCATGATTGGTGGTATCAAAAGCTTCTGAGAGATCTAGAAGCACTATCAAGAACATATTCTCCCTGTTAGCGTTAAGACAGAAATAATCCACTAAGCCAACTCTGTATCCTGCTCTAAAGCTGTTCAATTTAGTTTAATTTAAACCATCGTATTTTACAAATCTATATTTTCCTTCTGCTGCAATATTTCCATCAGTGATGTAGGAAAAATAGTGACCTAGCATGAGAACATTTTAGGGACAAACTCAATAAACATTGCAATCTCTTTGTGCAGAAAAAAATATATTAGTATTCTAACTAGCACTAGAATCATGGCTTCAAAACCATGAACAAGAAATTCAACAATCATTTCAATTTGTCCCCCTTTCTTTCACTATTTCTGCTGCTCATACTTGCATCTACTTTGAAAGAGAGGAAAAACTTTGGAAGAAAAAATAATTATTCCAATATGCCAAAAAAAGAAGAAAGAAAGAAACCCTGAACATATAAAAATGGATGTTGTGCATAATAGTCTTTTGAGAGTTCTTAAATCTGTGTATATACACTGTTTAAAAAGTAAATTAAAATGATTCCTTAATGAAATACAAATCAGGAGTCCCTGGAATACCTAATCATTTTATTACCCATGCAGTGAATTTTAATGCCTCCTTCCACCTGATTATTTTGATATGTCTGTGTTGTAAATTAAAAGCTGTATAAATCATTAATATGTTGATCTAAAGATCAGCACGTTCCCTATGCTCGGTTTGACTCATTAGGGCATGCAATATTGGAGCCACCTTTCTCTTTCTTCTGTTACAGAGACACCAGATTTATTTCACTTTTGTTCACTGTACTGCATCTGAAACACGCTGTGCACAATTTCTAAGGATGTCTGAGGACATGTGTGACCCATCTCATTTCAGAAGAATTTCTTCTTTATTTTAAGTGGGCAAGAAATGTTATGTTGTCTTCTACAACATCAAAAAAAAATTCAACTAGCTTTATAGTACTGTTCAACTTGGGATGCAATGACTGAGATAACTACTAGTCTTGTGCATGAATTTGGAGTGGTTTGCCGCCTTAGGCCAATCCGGTTTGTTATGCTTGACAGGATGGCCATAATGGCACCATGTTTTTCATCCATTACGGTATGTAACATTATGGGACCAGGTGGCAGCTTCTTCTCCCCTATTCTGTGTCTGCTTCCTTAACCCTGTTGCTGAAACCTAGGCTCCCTTGCAGGAAAAAAAAAAAAAGGAAAGGAACCCAGGAACAGAAAAGAGAGGCTCATAAGTTCCCCACTGCTGTCAATTGGCCATATCTAGCCATATTTTTCAGCTGTGGACCAAAAATGGCTGTCTGGCTAGTGCTACCTGCCCTTTTTTGGGAGGTGCACAAAAGCAGATAAGGGGATCTACCAGAATCCAACTAGCAGAAACAGATCAAGCTTCAGCCAAAATGCACAAGCCTAATAAATACATTGGTAATGTCAAAGGCTATGCCGTCGCACCTGGGGGCTTTAACTCTTAGTGAAAGAGACATAGACGTGACATCTTTTGCCCAGGGGATGGCTTCTTGCCTTCCTTTAGAGAACTGGATCTACAAAGGACCAAAACACTGTAGATAACTCAAAATAGGTTTTATTGTTCACAAAGAGTTATCCCTTTAAGGCAATAAGCTGGAAGTTTCAAAGGGGGTAAAGGAAAATATACATTACAGTCTCTGTTTGTCTTGGGACCAAGGATTTTTTCGCAGCTGAGAAGCTTTTCTGTTCGTTCTTTTCACAATGGCTGTGAAGGTCAGAACAAACACAACCCCCAGTCCAATTGCCTATGTTGAAGGCACAGAGTCTTTCTTTTGATGCCAAAGGACCAGTTTGAAGGTGCTTGGGTCTCCTCAAAGTTGTCCAGGGCAATCTGGACATGAAGTATGAGTCCCAAGGGTAAAAACCTTAGAATTGGTGATGAGGGGTAACTTAATTAAGGGCTTTAGAGCCAAGTCTCCTTCTCGTGTATATCTGATAGAAAGTTTGATGATAGAATGGAAAAGGAAAAGCTCTGCCCTCCTCCAGGAAGAGGTGGAGCCAAGCAATTAGGCTGAGGAAGCAATATAACTGGTGCAAACAACATTGATTGACAGCTATAAATAACCAATCAATCCAATTATACATTTACAAAGTAGGCAAGTTTGGGCATGTTAACCCGTTTAAACCTTTGGACTTTAAAGTTCTACACACAGGCGGTGCCACTTGCGCCATCACAAATGCTTTCATAGCTGGAATCACTGGGTTGTTGTAGGTTTTTTGGGCTATATGGCCATATTCTAGAAGCATTCTCCCCTGACGTTTCATCTGCATCTATGGCAAGCATCCTCAGAGATTGTGAGGACCTCACAACTTCTAAGGATGCTTGCCATAGATGCAGGTGAAATGTCAGGAGAGAATGCTTCTAGAACATGGCCATATAGCCCGAAAAACCTACAACAGCCCAACTGCATTGCTGTTGTATACAATACATCTCTGCACAAGGCATTATGCGATATGTGCTGCATAACTGTTGTGCTGCATGGTAATGTAACACAATTGAATCAAGTCACGAGATGAATAATTTATTGCACAAATTAATGTGTAAGTTGCTAAGCACATCCATGTGCAATGTGCATGTATTTGTGCTCTTCATCTGCAATGCACAATACAAAATCAAAATCTTTCCCAGTGAACTCTGTTTTCTCCATGCTGCTTCCTTCTCCTAATGGTGAGAGGCAATTAATTTAAAGAGGAATGACAGCCTTTTTGGCTTTGCTTTCCTTGCTTTTCTAAAAAAGCAAACTATCTTTGGAAGGCTTCCAAGATTTAAAAATGCAAACAAAAAAGATAGATGCAGCCGAAACATCAGGAGAGAATGCCTCTAGAACATGGCCATATAGCCCGAAAAAACCTACAACAACCCAAACAAAAAAGTATTAGGTAAGTTTTGATTTTTATGTTTTTGATGTGGGCCATGCCCACATGTCAGATATTGCATCATAAGTACAAATTTAACTAATTTGATATGACTTATGACGATTAATGAAAAAAATTGCACACTCCTAGTGGTTATATAACACTATTTCATTTGTGAATTTCAATCTTGTGCAAGCAACTACGCACACAGATATGTAAGTTCAATGCACAATGCATACCCTTTCACAAAGCATTAAACACATGCACACCAATGCCATAACCTTGACCCAAATATAGCCAATCCAGTACACAAGGGACAAACATATCCAAATGTACCAATTGGGAATCTTAACCATGCATAAGATACCAATACAAATACTGTATAGCCACTATTTATCATCTATATATATGCATGCTCTGTGCATAATGAGTATCTTAAAAACAAAAGAACCAATGAACGAAATCACACCAAATTTGGCAACAAAATGTCTCACAACACAAGGAGTGACCATCACTCAAAAATTATGATTTTGCCATTTGGGAGTTATCGTTGCTGGGATTTATAGTTCACCTACAATCAAAAAGCATTCTGAACTCCATCAACGATGAAATTGAACCAAACTTGGTACATAGAACTCTCATGACCAACAGAAAATACTGGAAGAGTTTGGTGGGCATTGACCTTGAGTTTGGGAGTTGTAGTTCACCTACATCCAAAGAGCACTGTGGACTCAAACAATGATGGATCTGGACCAAACTTGGTACAAGCACTCAATACGCCCAAATATGAACACAGGTGGAGTTTGGGGAAAATAGACCTTAACATTTGGGAGTTGTAGTCACTGGGATTCACAGTTCACCTACAATCAAAGAGCATTCTGAACCCCATGAACGACAGAATCGGGGCAAGCTTCCCACACAGAACCGCCATGGCCAACAGAAAATCCTTAAGGCCATCTAATCCAACTTTCTTCATCAAGGCAAGAAAACGTAATCAAAGCCCTCCTGACAAAGAGCCATCCTGCCATAGATATAGGTAGATTAGATAGATATGATTCACACAGAGATATAGTATCATAGATTTGAAATGGACCCCTGAAGAAGGACAATTATATGTTGCATGTTCCAGGCAAACCAGACACTCTCCACATCAACATTGACAAAGAAACAGCAAGGAATACTGTTTACCCACAAGCAGAAAGAAATTACATATATTAGAAACCAACACTTTCTCATTACATTATTTTCCAGATCAACAGACTGGGCCACAGCAACGCATGGCAGGGGACAGCTAATTCTTTATATATATAACCTATCCTTCTTGCCTTCCACAACCTCCACAACAGCAAACTGGAAAAATCAGTATTAACCAACATAGACTTTTCCTTTTGTGGCCTCATCCTCCTCTTCTCCTTCTCCCTCCTTTATTTGTCACATGTTTTTGTCCTTTCATGTTATACAGCAACTACACTTAGTAACAATAATCAATATTCTCATCACCATTCATATTAACATCACTTGGTCCATGTTTTCCATTTGCTTTTGTCTGAAAGAGGTCCTTTTATGTCTGCAAAATATTTATAAAATAAATGCCCTCCTTACCATTTCCTCCCCCCTCCCCTTTACTTCTCACAGCTGTTTTACAATGTGTCCAATTAAGTTGCACTCCAATTTGTCTCACAATAGTAATAATAATAACAACAACAACCACAACAGTTTCCCAGAAGGAACGAGGTGTCCCCGAGGGGTGATATTTCCTCATCTCTTCCCTCTGGTACACAATGTTTGCTCCAATTCAGAACATTTTGCGACTTTTCCCCCCATCCCTCCGACACAATGCCATCCCAGCTCCACTTGAGCTATTAAAAGCAACAACACACAATGTTCCATCTCTCCTCACTCATGAGTGTTGCTGAGAAGTATAAAAGAGGAGGGGGAAAATCAGAATGGGGTGTTTAAACAAAAGCAACTCCCTTGGAAGTATTTGATTTCATTGTGCTATCGGGGAGACTTAAATGCTTCTCTGTTAATGCAGCAAATTGTAGGAACTGTCTCAGCAGCCTTTCTGCACACTCTGTTTCAGCTAGTTGCTTTCTGGTGAACAAATGTAGTGTGAATTCCATATGGAATCCAAGTGGCTCTTGTCTACTCTTGTATGATAATCTGAGTGAGCACCATAATTAAGAATGTACCCAAATGATTTCACTCCTCTCACCCTCTGACATTTGCAAAGTGCCTTGCATTTCCAGACATCTTTGACATTCATTGTTAAGTGCCATCAAGTCAACTAACTTACGGTGACCCTATCAATGAGAGACCTCCAAGTAACTCTTCTCATCCATTTCTTGTTTCCAGCTTCCCCATTTCTCGTTTCTCATACTGCATGTTCCTATTATATGTGTCTCATCTTGGCATTACGTTTCTACAATGGTGAGGGGACGTGCCCAAGTCAGGCAGGCCTTTGAGAAGGAGACAGACTTCAAGTGCCTGAAAGCTTCTGGACAGTGGTGACACTGGTGAAGGATCTCTCAGAGACAACAATGGTGATACTATTGTCAAGATTTCTTGGTACTCCAGAGAAAGAGACAAAATGAATCCCTTTTCAATGTCTTTTACCTTGAAAACCTATGATCAGACCATCCAAAATTAAAAGAACTTATAATGCCAGATGATGACACACCCTGGTACAAAGGCGTTCAATGAGATACTACGGCCCAGTTGAGGACCCTCCAAGTAACACTTTGGCTACTTGGAGCTGAAGTCCAAATCACCTGGAGGACCAAAGGTTGGGAACCACTGCTTTAAAGTGTAGGCGAAGACCTGGAGATGATTAACTGGTTGGCAGCAGCTACATCTGAGTAGGGAGTCACCTGGCACCAGCAACATCTGTGCAGGGAGCCCCCATGGCCCCCACTGCCTCGCTGCCTGGCTCCTTTAAGGACCCTCGTTTCCTCACATCTGGCAGCAGCTACATCTGAGTAGGGAGTTGCCCAGCACCAGCAACATCTGTGCAGGGAGCCCCCATGACCTCCACTGCCTTGCCTCCTTGCTGCCCAGCACCTGCAACATCTGTTGATGTGTGAGGACTACTTACCTGGATTAGTTAAACTGCTCTCTGAGGCTTTTCCATCAATTCCTTACTGATTGTGTTGGGCAGCCTTGGTGGCTCTGGTCCCCATCACAAACTTTCGTTATAATTGCACTGCCTGCAAGATCAGTAATTGAAAACTACACAAACTGGCAAATGATCATGTCTGACGATTTTAATGATTTTAATTTACAGTTATATTTTATTGTTTTAAGATATGTAATGTATTATTTTTATTCGACATTTTGCCAATTATTATGCTGTACACCGCTTTAAGTCCCCCTAGGGGTAAGAAAAGTGGTATAGAAATGCAGTAAATAAATAGATAAATAAATAATGATGCCCCACCCGCAGCCAAGCAAAGTTTAAAATGCGGGAGGGCATTTTGAATTACCCCATGAAGGAGGAAGACTTGGTTTGGGCCAGCTAGTTTGCTGGCCCAGGCATGTGAGGGGGCGGAGCACCAAGTTGGGTGAGGCTGCTCTCTTCCTCTCTTTCAGTTTCCTTTGGACAGCGTGACCCTCCCTCCCTCCCTATGGACAGTGTGAGAATAGACTGGTCCACATGGGCCGGGTAGGAATTTTTTTTTCCCAAGTTTGCATTGGGGGGGGGTTTTCGCCTGCCCCATACTGTTTCAGATGGGTGTGGTAATTGGCTTTGAGGTGGTGTCATTTAAATAGGTTTCCCTGAGTATTAATAAGATTCCAAGGCATGTTAAAGGTTAAATGGTTATGGTAGGCACCGTGGCACCCCCACCTTAGGGGGTGAAGGGTGGACTCCCACAAAAGTCCCCATAAGTTTTCATAAAACGGGAGCTAGCCTTGGGGCTGGATTGAGGGTTCTCACTCTTGAAAAACTCTGAGGTTTGCGAGGGAGAGCCCTCAGGATGGCCTTCCAACTATGATCGGCTGAGAGGTACAGACAAAGAATTTTGCTTGGCCCTCGGGATCCTCGGTGCACGCTTGTCCTTGGAGGTGGTCAGAGAGAGTGACACCTGGTCCAGGGACTAGGCTCACTAGGTGGCCATTCAGCCAGGAGTTATATTTTGCATTTTTACAGATTTTCCCTCTACAGCTTATTACAAGTTCTTTCAAAAAATAGGTCAGAAAATGGCCCTTTAGATTGATTTCTTGTGTCTGACTCTTTATTTCATGGTGGGGGTTCAAATAACTGTACTCAAGTCAAAAGGATGTTTAGCTGTTGACATGCTCAGGGAGAAAAAGAAAGTCCCACACAAAACATATTATAGGAACATGTATGTCTCCTGTGGTCTGTTTCAACTATATGATTCTTAAAACACAAAAAGTATGAAGCAGGATAAACTAGTCATAGAAAAACAAGAACTGAACCATCTAAACATTGCAATTCTACTGGTGAATCAAGTAAAGTGGACAGGAATGGGAGATTTTAAGTCAGATAATTACACAGTGTTTTACTCAGGAAATGGAATCCTGAGACAAAACAGAGTGGCATTAGGCTTGTGCAATTTGGGTAAACTGCAATCCATTTCAGTGTTCTGGATTTTGGTGGGGGTCCGGATACGTTTTTTGTGAACCTCCTGAATTCGAGAGGACAGAAATCTATTTTCAGTCTGGGAAGCTGAAAGATTGGTTTTCTATCCGGCCCATTATGGAGGGGGGGGGGGGAGTTCCTAGGATCCCTTTCCCATCATTTTAGGTATTGTTTGTCCTTATATCCTTAATTAAGACCTGGATTAAAAGCATCAGAGTTAAAATATCACTCTTTCCCTTCTCTCTGTAGAGGAGACCGGGTTTAATGCTTAGTTAAAGCTGTTTCGACTCTAGAGAAGACAAGCGCTACAGAAATTGCAGGTGGGTGCATTGCTCTTTCCCTGCAGCACACAGCTTTTTTAAGGAGGCTTCCTCTCTTCCCAGAGAAGGAAGAGTGAATGCCCTGGAGCTATCCTACCCTGGGCTTCCTTTAAAAAGCCCTCTCCTTTCTCTTGATTTGCAGTCCACATTAGCTGAAGGGAACCAGCCAAATCGAATTTGTGCACAAGCCTAGGTGGCATTAATAGGGAGGAGAAATGTAGCAAAAGCAACTAAAAATATAATACAAAATCTGATAGGATTATATCAATAAAACTTCAGGCCCACCAGTTTAACCATGATCCAAGTTTATACTCCAGAAACAGACACAGTTTATAGATTATAGCAATTCCTTTGAATATGTAAATTATGACAGTTATGGATTGGTTTTAATCATAATGAGTATGCCACAACAATTAATTTTCCTGATGTACTCCTGTGTCTGTAACCATGAGAAGGTCAGGGCAGAATACAGAGAAATCTAATGGTTTCCAATTGACCAGGTGGTCAGACAAGGTTTCCTTTTATCACTCTATTTATTTAACTTGTGCAGTGGCTGATCATACATAAACAAGATTAGACTTGAAGGAAGAAGATGTGGAAACTGAAGAAAGGAACATCAACAATTTAAGATATGCAAATGACACCATACTTTAGCAGAAAACAGTAGAGGCTTAGAATGCTGAAGAAAGTGCAAAAGTAGGTTCGCAAATGAAAATTAAGAAAAGAAAAACAATGAGCAACTGCAACCAACCAGTAACTGGGTTGTTGTAGGTTTTTTCGGGCTATATGGCCATGTTCTAAAGGCATTTTCTCCTGACGTTTCACCTGCATCTATGGCAAGCATCCTCAGAGATAGTGAAGTCCAGTAACTACTGGAAAGTCCATAATCTATTGGAAATTTCAGTGCATCATAACCTTATTGCAAAGGTAAAAATGATGCCATCTTCACTTGGCAAAATGTGAATCTCTGTGAACATAGCGATCACCTGAAAACCACTAGTCAAAAGAATGGTATGACCTTGTTAGAAGTCAGACCTTAAGACCAGTTATATACATAAAGTATGAATGTAAAGCACACCAGTAGCTCAGTTGTAAAACTGAGGAACCATGTCTTTAAACAGCTAAGGATAAGGCAGGCCACTACAAAAATATATCTGGTTAGCAAGGGATAGTTTTTTTTTGATGTAGAATTTGTAGTTGTAATTGCTGTTGCCCAAAATTATATACACTCCCTTAAAACTTGCACTCAAGAGACAAAACAAAGTAGTCTTCCTTGAAAAATTACATATCCTGTTTACTAACCAGCTTGTATATATTCAGTATACAGGTACATAGTCTTTAAAATGTCTTTAAGCACACACATCCACCTCCAATGAAGTGGTAAGACTTACCACATTGAAGTCCATGAACAATACACATCTCATTGAAGTCCACAAGCATAGATCCACCTTCAATGAAGTCCAAAAGCAAACTGAACCCAAAATGGAGTCTTGAGTTTGCACATGCTCAGTACAATCACATCTAGAACTCCTCCCACATCAAAGAGATAAGTCAAACTGGCAATTAAAAATGCATATAGAAGGCAGGCTAACAATTGTATATATATATTAACAAACAGTTATTGGAGCCTTGGAAGGTTGCTATTTCCAACAGTAACTACCTGGCATATTTCATCTTTAATACTCAGTGAAACAAAAATATTATTGATTTGAATGCTCCTTTTCTTGGTACAAGTATACAGTATTTTCTCATCATTTGCCCTCATTGTCCCCTTTCTCTGCTGATGCAATATTATTTTTGCAAATTAATTGAGTGTACTTCTGCACAGAATAATTTTCCCAAACACTTTGGCATGTCTGAATACTGAGTAAGAACTGCTTGGAAGCACTTGTTTTCCCACTGCTGTAGGGAGAAGATGATGGGAATTATTCATGCTTACATGTAAGGATAGTCAAAGATTTATGGGGTGATTGTTGGTTCTCTTTATGAAGTGCTCTTTACTTTATTTGATTTGCTCTAAGGCTGCAAGCCAATATTTAGAAGGTTATTGTAATTATTAACCACATTATGTGAGTCACACACTCTCAGCCCTTGAAAACACTTCAACATATTTGCCTTATGATCTCCATGAATCAGCAAAAACTTGAAGGTACACAATGGGTGCATCTACACAGGAAAATTAATGCAGTTTGACACTACTTGAGCCGTGGCTAAAACTACAGAAACATGAGAGTTGTGGCTTGTGAGACACCACCTCTCCTTGACAGAGAAGGCTTAAGACCTTGTAAAACTGCAACTCCCAAAATTCCATAGCATTGATCCATGGCAATTAAAATGGTATGAATGCATTAATTCCATAGTGCAGATGTGTGCAACAATAACAACGTAACTGTATCTGCTTTATATTGTAGTTAAACATTGCTATTGGGTTAGGTGGATAGAGGTGTGTACTTAAATCACAGGCCCGATATAAATAATGGTTGTTTAGGGATGCAGTTCTTCACAAGAGTTCTCCTCAAAGGAAGGAATGAGTCATTTTAGCAATTTTCTTCTCACTGTGAAAAAGCCTTTGAAAATACAGTTTTCAGTGCCTAGTTGCAATTTGGGACTTATTCAGGCACAATAAGTACAGGTGGGTTTCTGTAGGTAACACGGAGAGATGAAGCTATTAAAATGTGCTTACATGATAGAAGTATGCCTCCAGAAGCAGAATAATGACAACTCTTGTCTAATCCTCTAAATCAGGTATGGGCAAACACAGGCTCGCGGGCCGGATGAGGCCTCTTGGGCTCTTTTCTCAGGCCCTCTTCTCTCTCACCATCTTATCCTTCCTCCTCTCTTTCCTTCCCTCCCTTCGCTCACTCTTTCTCCCTCCCTCTTTCCCTTCCACCCTTTTGTCCTTACTTCCTCCCCTCTTTCCTCCCTCCTTCCCTTCTCTCTTCCTCCTTTCCTTCCCTTTTGTTTTTTCTCCCTCCCCCCATTACACCTTTCCTCCTCTCTCCCTCCCTTCCTTCTCCTTTTCCTTCCACCTTTCCTCCTGAGGGATGTTTAGCTGGGAGAAGAGAAGATAGAGAGAGAACACAAGAACCATGTTTCAAGATTTAAAAGGGTGTCCCACTGAGGAGGAGGAGGACGAGGACGAAGAGGAGAGGGAAAACTGACTTTCTGCAATGGGTTCACATAGCAGGGAAAGAGATTCGACTGGAAAGATTAGGAAGAACTTCTTGAATAAGAGCTGTTGGAGAACGGCATAGGATGCCTGGGAGTGTGGTGGAGTCTCCTTCTCTGGAGGCTTTTCTGCAGAGGCTGTCCATCAGGAGAACTTTGTAGCGAATTAATTTGACAGTGGATTTATTCTGTGACTTCTTGGAAGGCTCAGGATAAATCCACTATTTTTGAGTCTGGACTGCTAAGTAAGCTCGTTAAACTGTGGGAATACCCACTCCCTCCCCCCAAGTCCCATAACCCTTTAGAAAAGTAATAAAAACTTGCATGGTCTCAATAACAAAACTTGACTGGCTCCCCTCCCACATAGAAATGATGTGCCAGGAGAGCGGGGGGGGGGGGAGGAGGAGGGGGGAGGAAAATCACTTCCCCCCACTGTTCTCCTGGAACATCATTTCTATGTGCCAGGAGAGCCAGCTGAGGCTTGTAATGGAGGCCACATATGTTTTTATTACTTTTCAAAGAGGTCTGGGGGTATGAGGGCAGGAGGTTGGGCCTCCAGATGTTTTCTTGGGCTAGTTCTGAGAGAATGTGTGGACATCCACCCCAGAAACTGCACACTTTATGTGGTGGGTGTGAACAGGCTCCCAGGAAAATCTGCATTTTTCAAATGTGGATTCTCCTGGGATAAAGGCCTTTCTGGATCTGGGCTTACATGGCAGAGGACTGGACTGGATGGCCTTTGGGGGACTCTTCTAGCTCTATTATTTATTTATTTATTTATTTGCAGGATTTAAATTCTGCCCTTCTCACCGCTCAGGGGACTCAGCGCGGATTACAATGTACACATATATGGCAAACATTCAATGCCAAAGACACACAACTGATATAAACAAACAGTCAGAAGCTATTTAACTTTTTCTGGTCGCCAGAGGAGCTGTCGCTTTCATCGTCCATCTACGACGCTGATGAAGTACTTCCACATTCCCCGCATGCTTTTTGCTGGAGTGCTTTTGCCGGCGTTTTTTTTATGGCCTCGTAAATTTTGTTAAATTAGCCTCCCCACACATAGGCGGTACCTAATTTTCCTACTTGACAGATGCAACTGTCTTTCAGGTTGCAAAGGTCAACAACAAGCTACACAATTGGTTGGAAACTCACTCCGACCCGGGCTGGCTTCGAACTCATGATCTTGTGGTCAGAAGTGATCTTAATGCAGCTGACACCCAGCCAGCTGCACCACAGTCCCTCTAGCATTATAGGATTCTATATCAAGAGTAGGCAATACAGGGTCTAATGGATACAGGGTCTAATGGTTCTGGCCCAACTTATCTATCCGAACGTATCTCAACCTATCAGCCCACGAGGACCCTAAGATCTTCTGGGGAGTCCCTGCTCTCTATCCCGCCGGCTTCACAAGTGCGGCTGGCGGGAACGAGAGACAGGGCCTTTTCTGTGGTGGCCCCTCGGCTTTGGAACACCCTCCCCATAGAGGTAAGATCAGCCCCCTCGCTGATGGTGTTTCGGAAAAGATTGAAGACATGGATGTTTAAACAAGCATTCGGTTAATCCGTTGCAACGAATTATGATGACTAAAGGACTGGTAATCATAGACGATGAATTTGGATTGTGACTCCAGTTACGAGATGCATTGGATGGTTCTTGGTGGCCCAATAATTTGTATTGTATATGTGTTTTATGCTTTTAAACTGAATATTGTTGTTTTTTAAGTGTTGTAAACCGTAATGAGTCGCTGATTTAGGCTGAGATATTAGCGGTATACAAGCGCATTAATAAATAAATAAAATAAATAAATAAATAAATAAATAAATACACTTTTCCCCTCCTGTCCACCATCTCATCCTCATCAAGGCCAACTCTTTTGAGATCCAAATGTTTCCCATCTTTCCTTCACTTTCTGCCTCTGAAAGAGAAGAAGAAAGGTAGGAAAGCGTAGTGAGGGAGTTTGGGAGAATGCCCTCCCTTCCTCACAGCCCGTCCACCCTACTCCAGCCCACCATGTGACCCACAAGTTAGAAAGTTTGCCCATGCCTGCTCTAAATGCAAGAAAGAAACACTTTTTTTGCCAGGATTAGTACTAAAATTAATGAGTGGACCATGTCTATGAGGGAGGGGTTCACTTATCAGTGATTTAGAAAAAACTTTGTAATGCAAAAGCATTTTTTTGTGTGCCACAACTTTTATTGCACCTTTTTTCCAATGCTCAGATTGTGAGTATTTCTGCTTAAGTAGCCAACAGAACACTATCTATTTTCAACATGGAAATACTAGAAGGCCTAAAGGGAAGCTTGACATTTGCAAGATGTAAAAAATAATACAGGGAGAAATGTACAAATATCCCTATCAAAAGTGAGCACATTCAATGGTTGTGGAATGCAGATTGTTGGAAAATGGTGATGGGGAACGGACGGGACAGCAATGAATTAGCATGAATGGAATCTAGCTCCACGGCTCAACGTTTTTGTTGCAGGTCCCAGTTGTCCCTGTTATGAATTTTCCTGGGAGTGAAACCGCCTGAAGATATTAAGTGTGAACATCTAAGTGCCATTTCCCTACTCCCCCCTCCCCAAAAGTTCATGCTGAAAGATTGCTCTGACAAGATTAGCAACAAAGAAACCATGAAAAGATATATCAGAACTGCTGAGCAGATTGTAAGAAGTAATAATCAGATCATCAAAGTAGAGATGCAGATGCTGACATTTAAGCGGTAATCCTTGCCACTGAAGAGTCTGTACCGGGAGGTTTTTCCCCTATTTTTTCCTCACTTTTTTGGCATCTTTAACTCATCCCAGGATGCAAGCAAAGAAGCTGAATTCCATCAAGGATTTTGCTACTTTGGGGTAATGTACCAATAAAGCAGAATAAGCTTCTATCAAAGATATCAAAAATCTCTCTCTGTGTGAAGGGGTGCTTACAATTGTGAATGAAACAAGTGGCTTCTTGGACAAAATACCAAAGGAACAACAAGGGAAGCGGAAAGTTTTCAACATTAGCCTTCTTCCTCTTTGTTTGGACATAGAAGTCTTTAAAATGTGTCTGTGGTAGTGACAGTGCACATGAAAGCTCAATCCTCGAGTTTCCTGAGCAGGTGGGGTCTTTTAAACATTTATATCTGAAGTTCTGAGGAATGTTTCTAAGTGCATTTCATATCACAGTGTTAAGAAAGTGATAAGCCACCAATCAGATGACAAACAGCAGCTGGCATCCTCTAACAGAGTTACAACATTGTATGTTAAACTTCTTACCATGGAATTAGCTTTCCCTTCCCTGTGTACTGGGAATAGAGGACGATTTGCTAGCACCCACTGTATGTAGACCAGTTGGTAAATAGTCCCAACTGGGACTAGTTTTGTGAGTGAGACTTGTTTTTAACATTGCAATCCTGGCTCCTTGTTTCAGTTCCGGACAAGTGTTGACCCACCATCCCTCCCTTTAACAGTATACTTATGGGTTGTTGTAGGTTTTTCCGGGCTATATGGCCATGTTCTGGAGGCAATTTTTCTCCTGACGTTTCGCCTGCATCTATGGCAAGCATCCTCAGAGGTAGTGAGGTCTGTTGGAAGTAGGGAAAATGGGTTTATATATCTGTGGAATGGCCAGGGTGAGACAAAGGACTTTTGTCTGCTGGGGCTCGATGTGAATGTTTCAGCTGATCACCTTGATTAGCATTCAATGGCTTGGAAGTGCCCAGGGGGAATCCCTTGTTGAGAGTGATTTTATGTGCCTGTTTGTTTCCCCTCTGTTGTTTTGCTGTTGTGATTTTTGAGTCCTTTAATACTGGTAGCCAGATTTTGTTCATTTTCATGGTTTCTTCCTTTCTGTTGAAATTGTCCACGTGCTTGTGGATTTCAATGGCTTCTCTGTGTAGTCTGACATGGTGGTTGTGAGAGTGGTCCAGCATTTCTGTGTTCTCAAATAATATGCTATGTTCAGGTTGGTTCATCAGGTGCTCTGTTATGGCTGATTTCTCTGGTTGGAGTAGTTTGCAGTGCCTTTCATGTTCCTTGATGCATGTCTGGGCAATGCTGCATTTGGTGGTCCCTATGTAGACTTGTCCACAGCTGCATGGTACACGGTAGACTCCTGCAGAGGTGAGAGGATCCCTCTTGTCCTTTGCTGAACGTAGCATTTGTTGGATTTTCTTGGTGGGTCTGTAAGTGGTTTGTATGTTGTGTTTCCTCATCAGTTTTCCTATGCAGTTAGTGGTTCCCTTGATGTATGGCAAGAACACTTTTCCTCTGGGTGGATTTCATCTTTATTCTCGTGGCTTGTTCTTGGTCTTGCAGCTCTTCTGATGTCTGAGGTGGAATATCCATTGGCCTGGAGAGCCCAGTTGAGGTGGTTCAGTACATCTTGAAGGAGGTGGGGTTCGCAGATTCTTTTTGCACGGTCTGCCAAGGCTTTAATTGTGCTTCTTTTTTGACTTGGGTGATGGTTGGAGTTTTTATGTAGATATCTATCCACGTGTGTGGGTTTTCTGTAAACGGTGTGACCCAATTGTTGATCTGGTTTGCGGATGACTAGGACATCTAGAAAAGGCAGTCTTCCTTCATTTTCTTTTTCCATGGTGAATTGGATGTTTGGGTGGATGCTGTTTAGATGGTCCAGGAACCTGTTGAGTTCTTCTTCTCCATGGCTCCAAATGGTGAAAGTGTCATCCACATATCTGAACCATATAGTGGGCTTTTTGGTTGCTGTTTCAAGGGCTTGTTTTTCAAAGTGTTCCGTGTTCCATGTTCCATGTAGTATACTTATGGGTCGCTTCAGGGCCAGGCAGGAATTCCCCATCCCCTTATGAACAACGGATTTTTTTTGTCTACCCTACACTGTTTCTTTAGAGGCTAATTGGTGTTGGTGGCATCTTCAACCATGTGGGAAATTAAGGTGGATTTGACATTTCAGTGTGCACCTAACACACCCATTTTGATGAAAGCCAAGTACAGGAACCATCACTTGTGTGTTTGGATAACCAAGTTGTGGACAAATAGGAATGGCCTTGGAGTTACAGGAATTCTGGTCTCATTAAATCCTCATGATTTGGGGTCAGAATTCTCTATGCAACTTCCCTGCAGTACTATGAATCCTTTTCTCGTCAAAGATGCTGTATGACTCCGAAAATACATAAAGTTCTGAATAACTAAACCTTAATTTTAGACTAAGACATTGGTAAGATCCAGTTAAAACAAAGAAGTTGAGGTGTTTGGGCATTGCTCTATGTTGTCGTGAGGTTTCTTAAATAAGCAAAGAAGTGGTACTGTTGTGTATAAGTCTATAACTTCTGTTCGAAACAACTCATCCTCCCCCTTTTACAAGGCTTCTTGCATTTATTTTGAGGGACACTTATTGAGGCTCCTGTGCAGTGACAGAAAAGCCCTGTAGTATCAGACACATCATCAGGCCCAGGTTAGTCGAGAAATCATAGAATCATAGGGTTGGAAGAGACCTCATAGGCCATCCAGTCCAACCCCCTGTCAAGAACCAGGGCAATCACACTCAAAGTACCCTGAACAGATGGCCATCCAGCCTCTGTTTAAAAGGCTACACAGAAGGAGCTTCCACCACACTTTGGGGTAGAGAGTTCCACTGCTGAACAGCCCTCATAGTTAGAAAGTTCTTCCTAATGTTCAGGCGACCTTGTAGTAATGGGTGACCTTGTAGTTTGGAAGGAGTTTTTGAACCAATTCAAGCGAAACTTTAAAGGCTCATTTTCCAACATATGCCAAATACAAACCACAGGATTTCATAGAGTGGCACCATGGAATATTAAGTCTATAATCATATAGTGTGTTTGGACTCAGAGTTTCCAGGATGAGAGCTGCTGGGTTTCTCCTCCACAGGCAATCTAGACAAAGGCATCACATGCTAACTGAAAACACAGCTGCTTTAGCAATGCAATGATAACATTAATCTCCTCTTCCTTCCCTTCCTTTTCCATGTATCTCCAAAGGTTCATCTCTCACTGAATTGTTGATCACAAGTTTTGCTTTAGTACTTAACCGAAAAAGGAGATAGCGAAATGTCAGCCATTTTGATTATACAAAGCTTGTCCCGGTTTCCCATCCAACTTTTGTTTAATATGAGATAAAACACACAGCATGCCGAGATAGCTGAGCAGAGTATTATTTTAAGATGCTTGGATGAGCAAATGTTATTTCCTATTATCCTCCCGATCTTCAGATAACTGGGACTTTCTGAATAAACTTTGCTTTCAAATAAAATAAAATAAAATGCTATGGTCCACTTTGAAATCTAATTCCAAAAAAGAAAAAGGGGGAAAAAAACCCGGTTCTGTGTGATTCATCCTTCCGAGCTCCAAGGCAAACAGAGTGATTGGTAGCACATTCATAATTCAACATGGTTAAATGCCAAGGGCCGAACGAAAAGTGCCCTCCAAGCCGGCATGAGCAGAATGACATTCATGGTTGATTCAGCTCCTCGAAGCAAACTGTGTAATTGGAAAAGCCAAGGGAAGTGACCCCAGTCTCTGTGTCCTGCTGATGTCAAAATGCATTCACATCAGTCTGACAAGTGGCCAGTTTCAGAAGGTTCCTTTGAATAGGTCTGGCTGGGAGGAAAGGTAGCAACTTGTACAGAGACTGAAATAGATACAGTTCAGGTAGCACATGTTCAACATGGAGGAAATGTTTCATAATTGGAGCCACATAATAAGCGTGGCCTCTCTGACTCTTGGAACCCGAGAGGTATCACTTCAAATATCGAAACAGACCTTTTATTTCTACAAAAGAGAACACCCTGTCCTAAGAGCTGTAGCAATGATGCTTTGAAATGTTGAGGGTGTGTGTGTATTGGGGGGGGGGGGGGGTCCGTCACAATATCCATTATTTATTTAAGGTGTTTGTTTATAAAGCTATTGTCCTCCCAACCCTGCTATATGCCTGCAAAACGTGGACTATCTACAGATGTTGCATGCAACTCCTGGAACGATTACATAAATGTTGCTTCCAAAAAATCCTGCAAATCTCTTGGGAAGACAAGCGGACAAATGTCAGTGTGTTGGAAGAAGCAAAGACCATCAGCATTGAAGCGATGGTCCTCTACCATCAACTCCGCTAGGACGGCAATTTTGTCCAAATGCCCAACCACCGTCTCCCAAAGCAGTTGCTGTACTCTGAAGTCAAGAACAGAAAATTGAATGTTGGAAGACAGGCAAAGAGATTTAAGAAAAGTCCTGGCCCTTGAACGCTCTAACTGGAGGTCAGCTGTGACCAGCAGTGCTGTAGAATTTGAAGAGGTATGAATGGAGGGCAAAAGAGAGGAACCTTCCCAAGAGGAAGGTGCATCAAGCCAACCCCGACCAGGACAGCCTTCCACCTGGAAACTGATGCCTTCCAATGAGCAGTCGGGCTTTATTTCCTGAAGTATGGACTGGTTGGATCTTCCAAGGCACTCTCAGAACTTTCCTCCAACACCACAGTTCAAAAGTGTCTATCTTCCTTCGCTCAGCCTTCCTTATGGTCCAGCTCTCACATCCATATGTTACTATGGGGAATACCATTGTTTTAACTATGTGGATCTTCGTTGCCAGTGGAATGTCTCTACTCTTCACTATTTCATCGAAGTTTGTTCTGGAACAGCTGTTCCAGGAGCTCCAATTTTGTTTGCTTTGAATTAAATGTTGGTTTGCAATCCCAGGCTTGGGATTTTGTAGCAGGGTGGCTTCCTGTTATAATTTGCATTCATAGGAAAAGCCACCTGTCAATAACAGTTAGGTTCCCTGGTCCCGCCCCTCTCTGGTTTTTTTGGAGGGAAGGGGCCATTTTTCAGTCAGTCTCAAAAAGGAAGTCAATGCAGAGGATGTTCACAAACGTCCTCCTGTGCAAAGGCTTCATCTCTTAAGACTTCCTGGGGGAGAACAGTTTTAAGAGCCTCTACAGATTCCCAAAAGGTTCCAGGGAAACAGCTTTACAGCCCTGAGGACTTCCGGAGGGAATAACAGCTCTGCTTATCAAACCAGCTAAGTGACTACAGGCCTGTTGGCATGTCTGCTAGATTCTGAGGCGCAGTTCAGCCGGTAGTGGACTCAAATCAGTCAGGTTTAGGTTCACAGCAGCTTGAGAGGAGCTAAAAAGGGGAATTTTCCTTTTAACAAAGTTCTTGAAGATAGTGCCTGTTTCCTGTAAACAAGATTGCAAGAGCTAATAGACTGTTGAGCCTGTTTGTTCATTAATAAAGAACTGTTATATTTAAGCTCAAGCCTCATAAAGACTGCTTAATAAGGGAAATTTTCCTAAAGGCTTCTTTTCAGGGCCCCTGGCTTCCCGCTGGATGCAAGCCTAACATCCTCTCTTAAAAGCACTTAATTTATGCTCCAGCGGCAACAGAACAAGTTGGTCATTGCTGTCCTCTCAAGAAGGAAGCATCTTCTGATTTCCTGGCTGCAGTCTGTGTCTGCAGTAATCTTTGCACCTAGAAATACAAAGCCTGTCATTGCCTCCACATTTTCTCCCTCTATTTGCCAGTTATCAATCAGTCTTGCTGCCATAATCTTGATTTTTTTTTATGTTTAACTGCAACCCAGCAGTTCTTTCACCTTGATTAGACTGACTTGATTGGACTGGAAACTATAGTGGCATGCATTCTGAGGGGGTCATTTTATTGAAAACTGAATTGCTATTCTCTCGTCTCCCCCAGAATCTCTTGGAAGAATTCTCCATCCAGCATTGCAAGGAAAACAAAATGGTGGTCAAGCCAGGGTATGGAACTCTGTTGATACCATCATTGATTTCAGTATTGAAATCTCCCTTTTAAAAAGACTCTTGGAAAAAGAAAAAAAGATAGAAGAAGTTCTGTAAATGTATGTGTGCAAATTTTCTTCTCATGAGACCTTTCTTGCTAATCTCTACTTTTGTGAAATGGCCATGCTTCCTATTCTCATAGCTTCAAATGTCACAACCCTCATTAGTGCATCTACGTCATGTTAGCAGGGAGTGCGGACAAATTATTTCATCCAGGATTATCCCTTTATTCAGTTCTTCAATATATACTCCATGGTAATTATCAACTCAATGGCATTTTCCTATTGTCGTAACCACAGCATATGAAAGGGTGGTGATTAATGGGGCACTATCTATAGATACAGATAATTCCACATTTTAAAAAAAAGTTTGGTAGATGATCACCAGTAAGCCTTATTGCTTTACCCTCAACCATTCAAACATGCACTTCTCAAGGAGTCTAAATTCTGCATTTTGATCTCCATTCCATTAGAAGAAAATTATATAACCAAAGACAAGGAAATCACTGTTTCAGATCTATGATGCTTTCGTATATGCTTACCCATAAATCTATGCTATTCTGTTTCTGCATTAATCCAGGATTTATTCTTTAAAACATCATAGACATTCTCATTTATGTTTGCACATAGTTAATATCAACTTTCAAAACATACTTTTGAAACATATTTATGTGTGTGTGTGCACATACAAAACTTTGTAATATGTGAAAGTAGGTAACTATTGATGTATGCACACAACACATTTGGAAATTCTTTGATCCCACTTCAAGTGTTATATTTGTTTATGTAATGTATTGTCGAAGGCTTTCATGGCAGGAATCACTGGGTTGTTGTAGGTTTTTTCGGGCTATATGGCCATGTTCTGGAGGATATTTTTCTCCTGATGTTTTGCCTGCATCTATGGCAAGCATCCTCAGAGGTAGTGAGGTCTGTTGGACGTAGGAAAAAAGGATTTATATATCTGTGGAATGACCAGGGTGAGACAAAGGACTTTTGTCTGCTGGGGCTAATGTGAATGTTTCAGCTGATCACCTTGATTTGCATTCAATGGCTTGGAAGTGCCCAGGGGGAATCCCTTGTTGAGAGTGATTTTATGTGCCTGTTTGTTTCCCCTCTGTTGTCTATTTACTTCATTTATACCCTGCCTTTCTCCCGCTCAGGTGGTTTGCAACTCCGGTACAATTCAATACCGGTAAAAGCAATATCATACCTACTCCACTGAAACGTTTAATAACTAGTCCATCCATATAAATAAAAATGTAATGTTAGTTTGTGGGATTAACATAACTGAAAAACCACTGGATGAATTGACACAAAATTTGGACACTAAACCCTTAACAGACCAATGAGTGACCATCACTCATACCCCCCCTCCAAAAAAAGTAGAAAGAACTTAAAAACCAAAAAAGCTAGATAATGATACAGTGCATATTTCCAATTTCCTATTCTTGGCCTGCAACTCCCAGAAAACATCCAGATAGATAAGATAAATAGATTAGATAGAGATAGAGAGGTAGATAGATCAATCCATCAAGACAACTGCTGGGTGTTGCAGTCTAAGAATAGGAAGAGAAGGAGGAACAGAGGGAAAGAAAAAAAGGAAAGATAAAGGGAGGGGGAGGAAGAAAAGAGGTAGAGAAGGAAGGAAGGAAGGAAGGAAGGAAGGAAGGAAGGAAGGAAGGAAAAAAAGGGAAGGAAGGAGTGAAAGGGGGAGGGAAGGTTGGCCACAGCAATGTGTGTGTGTGTGTGTGGAGGGGGGGGGGTATAGCTAGTAAACACATTAAAACAGTAAACACATTAAAACATATATACATAGTTCCATTTGTTCACTAAATAATGATGCAGTGCATATTTCTAATTTCCTATTCCTGGACGGCAACTCCCAGAAACCATCCAGATAGATAAGATAGATAGATTAGATAGAGATAGATATTTAGATAGACTGATTGATCAGGACAACTGTTGGGAGTTGCAGTCCACGAATAGGAAGAGAAGGAAGAAAAGAGATAAAGAAAAAAAGGGAAATATAAAGGGACGGGAAGGAAGAAAAGAGGTAGAGAAGGAAGGAAGGAACGAAGGAACGAAGGAAGGAAAAAAGAGACGAAAGAAAGGAGAGAAAGGGGGAGGGAAGGTTAGCCACAGCAGTGTGTGGTGGGTACAGCTAGTAAACACATTAAAACAGTAAACACATTAAAATATTGAACCCTGTTGAAATGAACAACCTCTGGCAGTCCTTGGAGGACCTAGAAAATTATTTGAGAGGTATCCTTCGTAGGAATTTTCTAAGTCCTCCAATTTGTTTCAATGGCAATTCCAGAGGATGCATATCATAGAATAGACTGGAGGACTTACATAAACCATGTGGGCCCAGTGATTCCCCCTTGCTATCTGTTTCACCACCAAGAATCAGCTTGTTATCAGTGTCATCACCACTACTCCCTGCAAGTTATATCTGAATGGGATACTTGCATAATCAGCAAAGATCATGCAAATCCCTTCTTGCTGGTCATGCAGGTGCCCATTCTGATATCAGCAGATATTATCCAAACCATAACTTTCAGGCTTTGGGACAAAGCTCCCAGGTTGGTGGAGGGTGTGGCGGCAACATGGGGATGAGCCATCCCCTTCCCCTGTGCTGGTCAAGGTGGGAGAAGAGTGATAGCAGTGGTGTGCTTGTGGACACTGGATTGGGCCAAAATGGACCTGATCCAGCTTTTCATTCAGCCATGAAGCCCCAGGATACTATGTAGTTTCCTACAAACTCCAGAGTATCTCCAGATGCTTCCTAAAGTGGGTCAAAATTGAGTTAATGACCAAAAACCTGACATACTCACCATGCATCATGCAGACAGTCAGCACCAGATCATATAACCACCTGCAGAGTTTGCCCATGAAATTAGTTCTAAGCAAGTGGTTCTCAACCTGGGGTGCCAAGATGTTTTTGGCCTTCAACTCCCAGAAGTCCTAACAGCTGGTAAACTGGCTGGGATTTCTGGGAGTTGTAGGCCAAAAACATCTGGGGACCCCAGGTTGAGAACCACTGTTCTAAGCGTTCCTACCAACCTTCAAAGACCTTAATGGTTGGGGGCCAAGCATGCATCTATACAATAGAATTAATACAGTTTGATGCTCCTTTAATTTCCATGACTCAATGCTATAGTATTACAAGATATTTGGCCTTCCTTTCCAAAATAACACTAGTGTCTCACCAAACTACAATTACTGTGATTCCCTAGCAGTCAACCATGACAGTTAAAGTGGTGTGAAACTATTACTTCTATGGTGTAGATTTACCTCTACACTTACCTGATTTCCCAAATGCTAAGATTAATTCAAGAAATGTTGGTTAGACTGGTGGGTACTGGGGAAAGAAAACCTTCAGTAGTGTTTCCACGATTGCAACATTCCATCCTTCAAGACATTCTATTGGACTTGTTTTGATGCCTTTAAGTAGGGCTAGAGGTTTTATTTTGCTGAAGGTTTTGCCAACTGTACATATCATAGGTAAAGGTAAAGGTTTCCCCTTGACATTAAGTCTTGTTGTGTCAGACTCTGTGGATTGGTGCCCATTTCCATTTCTAAGCCGAAGAGCCAGTATTGTCCATAGAGACCTCCAAGGTCATGTGGCCAGCATGACTGCATGGAGTGCCATTACCTTCCCACCGGAGCGATACCAATTGATCTACTCAAATTTACATGTTTTCAGACTGCTAGGTTGGCGGAAGCTGGGGCTAACAGTGGGAGCTCACACCGCTTTCCAGATTCGAACCTGTGACCTTTTGGTAAGCAAGTTCAGCAGCTCAGTGGTTAACCCACTTTGCCACTGGAGGCTCCTACATATCCTACTCCTCTTGTATTATTATAGATACTATTTATTACAATATATTGTGTTAGACTGAATCTTACTGGTTTGCCTCAACAAGAGAAAAACAATCAAATCATTTTTGAATGGTGAATCAACATGTAGCTAAATTCAATTGATTCAATCATTCTGTCTATCACCGTCTATCAGACCATTTTATATTATATTATAATATAATATTGCATTATATTTTGTAATTGGAGGCAGTGGAAAATATTTTAATGACGGTATAAACAGGTATTGAGGAGAAATTCATTTCGTTTTAAGGTGGAAGTGAAATGAGCTTGTTCTCACTTCTCTAACCAGCATGTCAACTGAAATAATGTTATACTTCAATAGTCACACCTTTTCATTCAATCCTCAAATTAAAATATGCATTTAAAATGTGTGTATTGGCAGAAAATGCACACAAAATGAAAATCAACTACAAGAATTCAGTCTATTAGGAAAACTCCTAGTTAAAAATGTAGGGGGAAAAATCAATATTAAAAGGCCTAAAGAAATGTGACTTTTTTCTTCATGGATTTGAAAATGCAAATTTCTGCATAGAATCATAGAATTGATGAGTTGGAAGAGACCTCATGGGCCATCTAGTCCAACCCCCTTCCAAGAAGCAGGGATTTTGCATTCAAATCACCCCTGACAGATGGCCATCCAGCCTCTGTTTAAAAGCTTCCAAAGAAGGAGCCTCCACCACACTCCGGGGCAGAGAGTTCCACTGCTGAACAGCTCTCACAGTCAGGAAGTTCTTCCTCATGTTCAGATGGAATCTCCCTTCTTGTAGTTTGAAGCCATTGTTCCGTGTCCTAGTCTCCAGGGCATCAGAAAACAAGCTTGCTCCCCCCCCCCCCCCCCCCCCGTGGCTTCCTCTCACATATTTATACATGGCTATCATATCTCCTCTCAGTCTTCTCTTCTTCAGGCTAAACATGCCCAGCTCTTTAAGCCGCTCTTCGTAAGGCTTGTTCTCCAGACCCTTGTTGTGGACTCCACTTTGTGGCCCCATTTCTTAAGGCTGGCTCTGCATCTTGTGGTGCCAGAGCGCAGTCTGTTCAGCGCCTTCCAAATCACCCAGTCTTCTCTGTGCCCAGGAGGGAGTCTCTCATTTAGTATCAGCCATGGCTTGAGGTTCCATGTTTTAGCCTGCCACTTTTGGACTCTCTCTTGCTGAGGTGTTCCTGCAAGAATCTGTTGGGACTCAGTCTGCGTGTGAACCTGAGCCTGAATTTCTGATTGTATTGCCTAATGTTGATGTTAATGTTGTTGGGCCAAGTTTGGATGGTGAGGCTGAAGTGATCAATGAGGATGAGGCTCAAGATGGAGACACTTTGTGTGACGGCGTGAGTGGTGCCACCTATGTGTAGGACTGTTAGTTGCAAGATTTAAACTGTTGTATCATGCTTAATCCTGCCTTTTTACCCTGCTTATGTATAGTTGGATTGATTGGTTATTTATAGCTGTCAATCAGTGTTGTTTGCACCAGTTGAATTGCTTTTTCAGCTCAATTGTTTGGCTCCACCTCTTCCTGGAGGAGGGAAGTGGTTCCTTTTTTTATTCCACCACCAGATTTTCTACCAGATGGACATGAGTAAAAGACTTGGCTCTAAAAGCACTTAATTAAATTACCTCTCAGCACCAATTCTGAAGTTCTTACCCTTGAGACGTATGCTTCATGTTCAGATCAACCTGAATGACGTTGGGAAGTATCAAGTGCCTTCAAACCAGTTCTTTTGGCACCAGAGGAAGACCCTGTGTCTTCAAACATAGGTCATTTGGACTGGGGTTGTGGATTGCTCCGGCATTCACAGCCATTGAAAAAGAGGGACCTGGAAATGCTTCTCAGCTGCAAAAATCCTTGGACCCAAGACAACCAGAGACTGTAATGTATGTTTTCCTTCACCCCTTTGAAACTTCCAGCTTATTGCCTTAAAGGGATAACTCTTTGTGAACAATAAAACCTATTTTGAATTATCTATAGTGTTTGGGTCTTTGAGAGTTCCAGTTTCCCTAAAGGAGGGCAAGAAGCAATCCCCTGGGGAAAGATGTCATGTCCATGACTCTTTCACTAAGAGCTATAGCCCCCAGGCATGACGGCACACTTTGGGCAGTAAAAATCCTACAGACTTTGATTTAGAGGCTTCAAGGGAAAAGCTAAGTTCTCATGAGAAAGTTTCTGTCAGACCAAGAGAAGAAAATTCACTCTCTTTTCCTCCTGGCCTGGGCTTGCAAATTAACTTGACATGTGGTAGGGTCAATGATAACAGCCGCAGCTTGGAGATAAGTCAGAACCGCAGTGAGGCTCAGTGTTTACGTAGGTCCAAGAGAATCCGACAACTGAAACCAAAGATTAGAGTTAGCTGGAATCAGTTTTGGGGATTTAAGAGTGCCCATGAGGGACATTTCCTCAGACCAAGCATCGTTTAGTATCAAGTACAAACCTCCTGGGTTTTCCAGTTTCCAGTGGTCTGGTCTCTAAGGGAATTTCTGGCTTCAAGTGAGATCTAGCTGGGGCTAATCTGTTCATGGATTTCTATTGAGAGTTGTTTGGACATTACTGCTTTGGATTTTCTGCAAGCTTTCTGGACATTGCTGTTTGCTGTTTCATTTTTGGCTTTTTTTTACCTTTGGACTTGTCTACTTGTCTATTGACAAGCTGGAATGTGTCCAGAGAGGGGCAACTAAAATGATCAAGGGTCTGGAGAACAAGCCCTATGAGGAGCGGCTTAAGGAGCTGGGCATGTTTAGCCTGAAGAAGAGAAGGCTGAGAGGAGATATGATAGCCATGTATAAATTTGTGAGAGGAAGCCACAGGGAGGAGGGAACAAGCTTGTTTTCTGCTTCCCTGGAGACTAGGACGCGGAACAATGGCTTCAAACTACAAGAGAGGAGATTTCATCTGAACATGAGGAAGAATTTCCTGACTGTGAGAGCCGTTCAGCAGTGGAACTCTCTGCCCCGGAGTGTGGTGGAGGCTCCTTCTTTGGAAGCTTTTAAACAGAGGCTGGATGGCCATCTGTCAGGGGTGATTTGAATGCAATATTCCTGCTTCTTGGCAGGGGGTTGGACTGGATGGCCCATGAGGTCTCTTCCAACTCTTTGATTCTATGTTTCTATGATTTTATATTCATCATTCAATAAAAAGGATTGTATTTTTCCTAAACCAAGGTGTGGTGTATTAATGACAAGAGGGCCCAGTTTCCAGCTCTGGAGTTCAACAGTATCTCTGTAGATCTTACAAAACTATTTATTGATTTAAGGCACTGGTGTGCTGGCTGATATCTGAACAGGGGATGGGCCGGAGATGAAGCAAACTTGAAGTTGGAGAAATGAAAAGAAAATATAGTAAAACTGAAATTGCCAGTTTAATTCCTCTTGACTTTTAAAGACTTGCCATGAAAGACAAGGTGGAAATATACTGAATAAATAAATAAATAAACAAATAAAGGATTTGTTTTGCCTTTCTCTGCTTTGCTGAATGTACTTAGTAAAGCTTATGAACATTTCCAAAGTGAGAAAGGGATAAATTAGAAATAATAATAATAAAAATATTGAAATTTTTGTGCGCTTATGAAAGCTGAAACCATAATCCTAATGTTTGGTAGGCCAAAGTATAACCTTGATTCTGATTGGTTGCTGATTCCTTGAGTAAGGTAATAGGTATTTTGCAGCCAAAATTGTGCTTTTCATTAGTTTGATTTTTTTTTTATATTGCCCTTGCCAGGACATGAATTTGTTCATAATTTCTCCCCGCATCTTTTGGGTTTAATTACTCATTTGCAAGAAAACCTTATGCCAAGTCAATCTTCTGATGAAGCCCCAAAACTACAAAGCACACAGGAAACATCTGGTGAGGTTGGAAAGAGGCTTATAGTTCAGGAAAGCATCATAATTTCCTTTTAGAATGTTAATTTTGCTTCCCTTCCCGCTCAAGGTCAGAGGATCAATGCAAAGCGTTTTCTCCGAGAGGAATAACATCATGCCCAAGCAGGCTGTCCACTGTTTGTTCTGCGATATTGTGAGCAGCATGCCTTAGCCGGGATTGTGAGTTTAGGGAAACATTCCTTTGTTATTCACGGTGACAGCCAATTCAAGCTATGTCTATACCAGCCAAAACACTGCAGTATTCTGCTGTAGAACTGCCCAGATACAGCATAGGGGTGTTCATCCTGTATCAGAAGGTCTGGGAGAAGGAACGTATCTGGAAAAGGGTGACCAAAATGGTCAAAGGTCCGGAAGCCAAGATCAGTGAGGAGTGGCTTAGGGACCTGAGTATGTTCAGCTTGGAGAAGAGTAAGCTGAAAAGGGACATGATAGCCATGTTTAAATATTAGAAAATATGTCATAGTCAAAGCCATGGTATTCCCTGTAGTAACCTATGGATGCGAGAGATGGATCTTAGGGAAGGCTGAGCGAAGGAAGATCGATGCTTTTGAACTGTAGTGTTGGAGGAAAGTTCTGAGAGTGCCTTGGACTGTGAGAAGATCCAACCAGTCCATCCTCCAGGAAATAAAGCCCGGCTGCTCACTGGAGGGAAGGAGACTAGAGACAAAGTTGAAGTCCTTTGGCCACATCATGAGGAGACAGCAAAGCCTAGAGAAGACAATGATGCTGGGGAAAGTGGAAGGTAAAAGGAAGAGGGGCTGACCAAGGGCAAGATGGATGGATGGCATCCTTGCAGTGACTGGACTGACCTTGAAGGAGCTGGGGGTGGTGACGGTCAACAGGGAGCTCTGGCGTGGGCTGGTCCATGAGGTCACGAAGAATTGGAGACAACTGAACGAATAAACAATTGTGACGGTGTTGAATCGTTGCCTGTTGGAAGCTGTTCTGAGTCCCTCCTTGGAGGTAAAAAAGGACAGGGTATAAAGGTTCTAAAT
The DNA here is from genome assembly GCF_037176765.1 of Anolis sagrei. Taxonomy (NCBI): domain Eukaryota; kingdom Metazoa; phylum Chordata; class Lepidosauria; order Squamata; family Anolidae; genus Anolis; species Anolis sagrei. Next base: position 294,989,783 of record NC_090022.1, on the reverse strand, counting down.
AAATAAATAAATAATAAATAAATAAAATAATTTTATACAAATCTTGGATGGCCATATATTGAGAGTGCTTGGATTATATGTTCATGGCATGACTGTGGGTTTGACTGGATGGTCCTTGTGGTCTTTTCCCACCAAATGATTCCACCCAAGTCATTCTGCTGTCAAGATGATCAGTTAGGCAATCAATGCATCAGCACTGCTACCCTGTCCTGTGTGGAGACCACCACCACTACTGTCTTGTTAGCCAAAAGCCACTCCATAGTAGAGGGACTATTGCGGTCACAACAGGGTGCCCAGCAATGTGATCACTAGCAGCCACATTAGCTTCAAGTTTCTACTGTGGAGCTGCTTCTCCTCAAAAAGACATAAGACACAACAGTAAGTATTTTTGACATGTGGACACTGGATCCTCTGGATCCAACCCAATCGGAGGGACTGGTGAGGGACCTCCAAAACATTAAAAATAAATTCTTGAGTCCATATATTATCCCAGGCTCTGCATTCTCTTCTTTTGATTACAACAACTATCCCCCTCAAGGGAATCCTTCTGCTTACTCATTCCCAGATAATGTCAAACTTTGTGTTTCCACTCAGACACAAATAAAATAAAATGTTAGTCAATTGAGGCTTGTGGACAGACAGGTGACCTCCACTATAAAGCCATGTTACTTCATGATAAATCCTGATATTTTTTCATCCTCTCCCTTGTGATTTCATGGCCATGCCCACTCAGCTGTGCCACAGTATCTACCAATTTAAAGCTTTTGTTTTGCTAATCCGTTGCCACAATCCAAGGATGATTATAGGCAGGATGCCTGTATGGAATTACCATGAAGTCCCAAATGTGCCTCCGATTCTCAAGTTCCATTAGTGGATTTGTGAAACAACCTTTAATAACATCTTTCTAGAGAGGCCAGATAGCAAACTGTTATCAATTCTTGGTGAATAGGTTTTGTGGGGAAAGTTCTGTGTTTGTATATCTTCCATTTCTACTTAACTCACCTGTATTTGTAATTCTGAGTTTCTTTATCTTACCATAGGGAGGGAAAGAAGAGTCAAAGGACATCATTGCATGAAGCCATCATCCCAAGGGATTTGCATAATTATGGGAACTTAACAGGATGGCCACCTTCATTTCTACATTTGCCCATGATGGTGCAACAATGCTGATTCACTGTCATGTGATCTCATAGCTGGATGTCCGATTTGGAATAAAACTCCACAGTTCTGTAACTTCGGTATGGTTTCTTCAATCATTTTGTACATTTTTGTAAGGACCTTCAGAGTTTTACAAAGTTAGGAAAGGTAAAGGTTTATTTTATTTATTTATTTATTTATTTGCTATATTTATATACCGCCGTTTCTCAGCCTAGCCGGCGACTCAACGCGGTTTACAACATAATATAACAATCAACAGTATACAGTTAAAAGCATAAAAAACATAAAAAACATAAAAGCACAATTCATACATCAATACCAATCCAGTTTGACTCTTAACTAAAAACGTGATCCAGTTCGTCATCCATGTTGCCAGTCCTTTAGTCAGTTACCATTCGTTGCATTGGGTTAACCAAATGCCTGCTTAAACATCCAGGTCTTCAATCTTCTTCGGAATATCATCAATGAAGGGGCTGATCTTACCTCCAAGAGCAGGGCGTTCCATAGCCGCGGGGCCACCACAGAAAAGGCCCTGTCTCTCGTACCCGCCAGCCGCACCTGTGAAGCAGGCGGGATAGAGAGCAGGGCCTCCCCAGAAGATCTTAGGGTCCTGGCGGGCTGATAGGCCGAGATACGTTCGGATAGGTAAGTTGGGCCAGAACCGTTTAGGGCTTTAAAGGCCAACGCCAGCACTTTGAATTGAGCCCGGTAGCAGATCGGCAGCCAGTGGAGTTGGCGCAACAGAGGAGTTGTATGCTCCCTGCGCTCCGCTCCCGTTAGTATCATGGCTGCCGAACGTTGGACTAGTTGGAGCTTCCGGGCCGTCTTCAAAGGCAACCCCACGTAGAGAGTGTTGCAGTAGTCCAAACGGGATGTAACCAGAGCGTGGACTACCGTGGCCAAGTCAGACTTCCCAAGGTACGGGCGCAGTTGGCGCACGAGTTTTAACTGTGCGAATGCTCCCCTGGTCACCGCCGAAACCTGGGGCTCCAGGCTCAGCGATGAGTCCAGGATCACACCCAAACTGCGAACCTGCGTCTTCAGGGGGAGTGCGACCCCATCCAACACAGGCTGTAACCCTATACCCTGTTCGGCCTTGCGACTGACCAGGAGTACCTCTGTCTTGTCTGGATTCAATTTCAATTTGTTCGCCCCCATCCAGACCGTCACAGCGGCCAAGCACCGGTTCAGGACCTCGACAGCCTCCTTAGTAGCAGGTGGTTTCCTCTGACATTAAGTCTAATTGTGTCTAACTCTGGAGGATGGTGCTCATCTCCATTTCTAAGCTGAAGAGCCGGTGTTGTCCATAGACACCTCCAAGGCTATGTGGCTGGCATGACTGAATGAAGTACTGTTACCTTCCTGCCTATTAATTTACTCACATTTGAATGTTTTCAAACTGCTAGATTGGCAGAAGCTGGGGCTAATTGTGGGTTCTCATTTCGCTCACCAGATTTGAATCACCAACCTTTCAGTCAGCAAGTTTGGCAGCTTAGCAGTTTAACCTGCTGCACCACAGGGGCCCCTTACAAAGTTAAGCATTTTAAAAAATACTCATAGATTACTGGGAAAGTGAGTGTGGGAGAGACTGATAATCCCACCCTCTGACGTCACTTCTGTGCCTTCCGGCTTTGTCCCTTTTTATATTAATTTAGATCATGCCAAAGAGGTGAACCTCATCAACCTCTTTCTTAACTTCTCCCCCAATCCTGAAATAGACACGAGAACTAGTCCCAACTGTCAAAAGCTCAAATTCATTGGTTGAAGTCGTCTTGCAACACAGCCATCTAATGGCAAATGGGAGGGCAAGGAATAGCTCATAAAGAAGGACCATTGCCAGATGTCCAGACAACTGGTGCAAAATAAAGTCATCATCTTCCACAACTTGTGTAACACAGCTGGGAGATCCTTAAAAAATGTCCATGTTCTGTACCAGCTATGAGACTATAGCTTGCAATTATCCTTCTCATTTGTTACCCCATTCCAAGCCAAAACAAAATAAAGATGGGGGAGAAGGTGTCTGAGATCTTTTTTTTTTTTCCATACAGAGGAGACAGTATTGGATGAACTTGTCTGACTTTATTTGAGGAAACATCCAAACTAACCTGTAGAGGCCTAGGGAAGGATAGAAAACTGTGGTTCAACCTCAGGGTGACCTTCTGCTAAGCGGAGTGAGGCAAGGACTACAGACGGCAAGAATAATTTCACAGAGCCTGGGATGCAACATCTAAGCTAGGCAACTGGTTTCAGAAAAAGATGCTGTCTTGTCACTAGTGTACAAGTGAAATGTAATACAATTCATATCATTTTTGTAGATTAAAAGATGGCTGAAGAGATGACCACCCTTTTGCCACTGGACTCAAGGAGCAGAATATGGTGAGCTGTTCCAGCCTTTATTGGACCATATTATTTGTGTCCCTGTATGGTGTATGGGTTCTGTTACAAGCAGAATGGTTTTAGAGAACATATCAGTATCACATCAAATAGAAACAGCTGTACAGTGGCATAGAAAGAATTCTCTTGTACTTAGTAACTTCTGATAGTTTCATTTTAGCTTGACAGTTCAAGGCTGGGAGAAAATTTGCAACTGATGATGGACCAGGGGAGCATGTACGTCTGTTATAAACCTACTTGTCCTGTTGTCATAGGTGTTGGGATTGGAGATAACTCTGGCTTGCAAACTTCAGTTTATTTTGTGTCATAAATTACTTGCATGGGTCGCAAAAAGTTGATGAGCTTGGAAATCAATCCAAAATTGGGGAAATCAAGACAAGTGGAGAGATATGGGAAAGGGTTGCCAAATGTTACTGTTCTGTTGCATGCTGGGCCTGTAACGAATTTCCTTTAGAACAGGACGTGCAACCTTTGCCCAGCGGGAAGCCCAAGGAGAAGTTCTCACAGCTTTTCCACCACAAACGATCTTTAGATGGCTTGTGAAGTATAACAAAGTCAAACAGAACAATCAAACAGAAACTTCTCTTGTCTTCAATAAAAATAAACAAATGATTCCAGGCTTTTATGCAACTGGTGACTGTAATCTAATTTTTACTGATGTGAGCTCCGCTATCGGGTTGAATTGCGTCTCGAATGCTGAGTGGACCTACCAGTAAGGCAGTAGATTCTCCAGCTGGAGTTCTTTGGTCTTTAGGGCTGTTCCCTGGAAATCTTTGGAGATCTTTGGATGCTCTTAAGACTGTTCTCCCCTGGAAAGTCCTCAGGGTTGAAGCTTTTGTACAGGGGAAGCTTGCACATGTCCTGTACATTAGCTGTCCTTGCTGAAACTAACCAAAAAATGGCTCCCTTCCCTTCCCAGTTGCCCTAAGCAAGGGGCAAAACCAAAACTTAACGATGATGGACAGGTGACTTGCCCTACGACTGCAACCAAAGGAAGCCACCTATCTGCAGAATTGCAGGAACCTTGGACTGCAAGCAAATATTTAATACAAAGCAAATAAAGTTGGAGCTCCTGGTACAGCCGTACCAGCACAGTTACCTTTAGAAACGGTAGGGCTAAGACTTTTCTACATGGACAAAAACAACAATTGCACTCACATATTGTCTGCTATACTGATACATGATGTTTGTGACAAGTCTCATCTCAATCAGTTCTTTGGTCCTGAAAACATAATGCAATCACTGCAAATGTGAGCATTCTGAGTGGGAACCATTTCCAATATCTCACTCTTTACAATGCTCAAAATGTGGAGAAAGAAGGAAATTTTCCACTGCTGTGCTGCATTACTTACCACCAATAAAACATATCCTATCACAGTGTCGTGAAAGTTTTCAATTGTAACCAAAGTTCCCAGGTGGTCTTGTACTCTAAACCATTCAAATGTTGTAGTAGAGTGTGCTGGTCAAGCTACAACTGGTAGTAGAAGGGGAAAGAGGGCTGCTCAGATGTTGGAACAAGAGCAGCAAAGGACACGAATTAGGGAGATATTCATAACACCTACAGATACTGATTCATTCGAAGGTTTCTCAGATTCTAAAATGGAGGAGGAAGGAGAAGGGAATAGAGATTTGAAGCAAATTACTCAGGAGCAAGAGTCAGATGAAGAACGGGAAAGGAAGCAGATCCATGAAATACTTAATACTCCAACTGAGGAGGAAGACTTTATGGGGTTCACAGGGAGTGGTGGGACTGGGAGTGATAACGGAGAAGAGGATGGGCTGGACTGGACTGGACCCGTGTGCAAGAGATCAGGGACATATGTATACAACCAACATCTAGTGATGAGTTTGAAGGGTTTTCGGGAGACTGGCAACCTGGTAATAGATGGGGTGTTCTAAGTCTTGATAGATGCTGGAAAAGTTGGAGGGATGGGCAGTGGCGAGCAGCTGTGGAAGCTAAGGCAGCTGAGAGTGTTGAAGACAGGGTGGAGAGCAGTTCATCATCTGATAATGAGTTATAGGATATAAGAAGGTATCAAACATTGGGAACTTTGCAGTAGGCAAAGTGTTGTATTCGTGTTTGGGACTTTGTTGCTGCCATTACTCTTGTCTTGGGTCCTGGGACTGCAGATCGCTGTGTTTCTGTGCTTCTACAGACTGGAATCTCGTAAGTGCTGACTTCAACTCCCATTTTGACTCTGGATTGTTTTTGGATGACAGCATCGTTTCCTGGACTTTATCTTCTGCTTGTGAACGTGTTTTGACTTAGAACTGTTTCTGGACTATGATTTTGCTTGCTTCCACCTTGTTTTCTCTTAGTTATTGAACTCTGTGATTTTGAAGCAGTTTGCTAGAACCTTTTGTTATCCCAGATTATATTCCAGTATAATCCGGATTTTCTGCTGTTTTGTTTTTCACACAGCAGTTGCTGCAGTCTTTTAGTTATTGCTAGTAACACTGAGTTAAGTGTTGCTAAGCTATTTTTGTTACATTAATAAACATTGTTTGGACTTTTACTGTGTATTTGGCTCCTTTAAGGCTTCTGGTTCACAACATCAAATTTGATTAAATCCTAAAATTTATTCAAAAGCTTAAATCAAAGTGATCTAGTTGGGAAAAGGTACCAGAATTCTGTGGAATGTCCTAGGTTAGGGATGATGGGATCAAGCGTGTGTATAGCTCTCTACCCAAGCATACCATGCCCACTATATTTATGTGCATTTTGCTAGCAAAGTAGCTATGGGAAGGGTTGCAAGCTGCTGTCTAAGCATTTTATCATATCCAAACCCTGGAAAGATAGACACGATTGGGCCTCTAACAGTGACAGAGATAGAGAGGCTAAAGTTTAAAAGCGCCGAAGTTTTACTGCCAGAGTTTATTTATAGCTTTGCACATACAAAGGCGCTGCTATTCCAGGGGTGGCAGCACTATTTTTTATGCGTGTCAGTTTTGAATAGTCCAGACACAGTAAAAGTAAAATAAAGTGAACCACATGTCTTGAGAAACAAATTTAAATAGCAATGGCTTTGAGAATAAAGTATACATTAAAAAAGGGAAGGGGCTATAGCTCATTTAATTTGCAGAATAAATCTCTCTGACGAAAATCCCTGTCTTGGGGATGGGAATGATATTACACGAGGAGAAGAAGATATACACCCTAGACTAATACACATATATAAATATAAATAAAAGAAATGTATACATTTACGTGCATTGCTATATGAAGATAGTCATCTATCTTGCATACCTATCTATCTATATTAAAGTTATCTGGGACGCTGAGTTTTCTTCTCGGTTTCTGGAGTGCAAACAAATATATGCAGAGGAAACTTTGATTTTGATGTATTTGTTGTTTGTACAACTGTTTTATTACTATTTGGAGTGAAATTGCTGTGGAGCGAAGAAAAATATGCATTTGCACAGCTCCCTCCCATGGACAGCTTAAGAGCTAAGCAGATGACCAGACAAACCTATTGTAATGATTACTGCTACACTCTGCCCGGAGGAGCACATGATTCATACATGTGGTTATTTCCATTGATTATGGATAAACCAACCTTAACTCATAGTATCACATCCATGTTTTAACTGGCCACATTAGGTGGCAATTTCATATCACACTCCGTATGATGTAGCTCAGAGAGTGGCACATGTTCAGTCCCGGATAGATACAATGACCACAGAGGTTGTCCATGAGTCCACATAGAATAGAGATGTAAGTATTCGCATGCAGGAATGAATGTTTTTGGTTTAGAGTTATTTCTAGGTTTTCTACCTTTGGGGAAAGGTTATGAGAGAAAATTAATAATTAGTCAAAAAAGTTGTGGATGACCTCAACACAGGACCAGGCTGTGGCGCAGCTGCATTAAATCACTACTGGCTGAGAGGTCATGAGTTCGAAGCCAGCTCAGGTCGGAGTGATCTCCCGACCATTAATAGTCTAGTTTTCTGTTGACCTATGTAGCCCAAAAGACAGTTGCATCTGTCAAGTAGGAAATTTAGGTACTGCTTTATGTGGGGAGGCTAATTTAACTAATTTACCACACCATTAAAAAAAACTTCCAGCTGCATGTGTAAGAATGAGGAAGTACTCCATCAAGGACTTGATGTCACAAGTAGACGGTGAAGCAGCAACTCCCCCTGTTCCTGGAATCAAGCATATCCTCATGAAGCCGGAAAGCTGGAATGTTAAATTGCCTCTGTGTCTGTCTATATATGTTGTGTGTTTAATGGCACTGAATGTTTGTCATGTATATGTGCATTGTATTCTGCCCTGAGTCCCCTGTGGGGTGAGAAGGGTGGAATATAAATATTGTAAATAAATAAATAAATTAATTAATTAATTAATTAATTAATTTTATGTCTCCTTCCCAAACAATTTTAAGGAAGGTATTTTAGTAAGGGATGTAACTTTTCCCTAAGGCTGGTCCAAACTCATAGTACAGCTCATAGTTAGGTTGTACTCTTGGGTTCAGCCATGATCCTGTTTGTTAGTTTCCTTGTTTGTACTTTTATTTATTTCTTATATCCAGTCTACATCAAAACAAACATTTTAATGTAATACATTACAATATGCTCATGGTGGCACAGTGGGTTAAACCCCTGTGCCGGCAGGACTGAAGACCGACAGGTCGCAGGTTCGAATCCGGGGAGAGGCGGATGAGCTCCCTCTATCAGCTCCAGCTCCTCATGTGGGAACATGAGAGAAGCCTCCCACAAGGATGATAAAACATCAAATCATCCGGGCGTCCCCTGGGCAACGTCCTTGCAGACGGCCAATTCTCTCACACCCGAAGCGACTTGCACTTTCTCAAGTCGCTCCTGACATGACAAAAGAAAACCCGATATGCTTATACCCGCACTATTATGTCCAATGTACCCTACATGCTAACTGCCGTAAGTACCAAGTGCAACAATTTCACACCAAGGAGGGGGGAAGGGGAGAATAGTTGTGCATAAATTCAAAATTTATGTCCAAATTTCCTATCAGTGACTTAATTGATCATTAATAACATTTCTTCCAATATCATAAAATGTGTTATCTACTATTAATTAATATGAATGACTAAATTATAAAACCCATGATTAAATTCTTCTCTCCTCTTAGGGAGCATTTACATAGGTAATAGAGATGTTCATGATTCTGTTTGGTGATTCGGGATTCAGGGAAATTTGGCGATCCAGCAGCCAGATCATTGAAAACAGGCTGGGCAGGACACAGCTGAAGCCAAAAACAGAGCATGACCTTTCGACTAATGGTGGTGATGTGTTTGAGGGGGTCTCTACCTGAGGCAGAGGCTATGGTGTGTGGACAGCTTTGAAAATCAGGCAAGAGTGGGTGTTGTTGCGATCCAGAGCAGGGAACGAGGCCCTAAGATAACTATCCACCACACTTGACTGTGAAAAACAATCTTTTTTTATTGAAGAAAAATGATTACAAAATAAAGGAAAAATGCAAGTCAAAAGCCACAGCAAAATCAGCAAACATGAATTTAAATGGACAAAGCAAAACCAAAAGCCACACTGAAATACTGGAACCTGTTAGCAATCCACTAACCGTACTTGATATCCTAGAAATCTTTCAATATCATGGCCAGGGAAACCGGGAGAACTGCCAAGGTCTTCATCAATTCTGAAACAATGCCTGAACTGAGTAAGTCAGCCCGGCGGAAGGCAATTAAAGCCCAAAAATTGGTTCTGTGAACCACCCTTCTGCTTTGAAGCCAATGTTTTTAATTCTTTAATTCGAGAAGACCTTCGCAAGCTGAGTGATTTACTTCTGTCTTGCCAGATCTGGCCCCTTCTGTTGTCATTACAGTTAACAGGTGCAGAAGGGAGGGAAAGGTCAAGGCTTCCCTCTGAAACATTCTCATGAACACTGGTACTTTCATTTTCCAAATCTACAGAAGTTCCTTCCTCACTAATTTCAGGAACATTGGCATTTTCCAAACCTACAGCAGTTTCTTCCTCACTAATTTCAGGAGCATTGGCATCAAGAGGTACATTTTCATTAGCATCAGTAAATATATTTTCATTAGCATCAGGAGGAACAAACAGAGAATCAGGTTCAAGTTCAAACTCAGGCTGAACCCCAACAGGTGTCTGGTGGTGGCAGCTCCTCCTTTTCTTTCTTCTCCGGCAGCCCACTCCATCCCCACCTGAACACGGAGCATCTGCTTGAGGCAAATAAGACTGGGAAGAGGGAAATAGAGAGAGAGAGAGAGAGAGAGAGAGAGAGAGAGAGAGAGAGAAGGGAGGGAGAGAGGGAGGGCTTCCCTAGGACTCTACTCCAGAGAGAGCCCCACTGGAAACTTGATTTCCCAGCAGCACCTTGCACGGCGCCGGTATTGAAGGAGCCTCTGCGCTCCCTCCTGGGACATGATAGGAGTTGAGGCATTTCTCTTTCTCTCTGTTTCCCACATTTCTTTCTCTGCCAATCAGAGGCCTTGTTGATTGTGTCCATTCTCATCCCCTCTTGTGGCATGCACTGGTTGGAACTTCAACTCCAAGAATCTCCCTCTTGTGTGTGTTTTTTTAAAGAATGTTAAGGTAAATACTTTTTTAAAAGTCTCCAAAATCAGTGAATTGGTGAAATGTTCTGAAACTTTCCCCCTTGGCATCTGGACCAAATCTTACCAGACCAAAAGTAGCACTCCCCTTCTGATTTCAGGAATTATGGCTCTATATAAATATATCCTTACTTGCATGGAATCCCATTTTTATTAAAACTGCACCACCACATTTGTCTTACCAAATTGATTATGTTTAAGCTCTGTACTCTCTGGGCTTGTCTCTTTGTAAGCCACCCCGAGTCTCTTTGGGGAGATGCAGACGGGGTATAAGAATAAAGTAGTAGTAGTTGTTGTGTTGTTGTTGTTGTTGCTGTTATCTGCTCATTTTAGTCAGCTTCAACATTTTCATCATCATATTGAGATATTTTATTTTATTTATCGAGTCATCAGCAACCAGTCAATTATATTACATTTCTGACAGAACAAAGCAAACAGACAAATACAAAAATACAAAATACAGAATACAAAAATGTGTGAGTTTGGTAGTTGATTAGATGTCCTTTGACCAGTATCTGACCACTTGGAGTGCTTCTGGTGTTGCTGCAAGAAGGTCCTCCCTGGTGCATGTGGCAGGGCTCAGGTTGCATTGCAGCAGGTGGTCTCTGGTTTGCTCTTCTCCACACTCGCATGTCGAAGATTCCACTTTGTAGCCCCATTTCTGAAGGTTGACTCTGCATCTCGTGGTGCCAGAGCACAGTCTGTTCAGCGCCTTCCAAGTCGCCCAGTCTTCTGTGTGCCCAGGGGGGAGTCTCTCATCTGGTATCACCCATGGATTGAGGTGCTGGGTTTGAGCCTGCCACTTTTGGACTCTTGCTTGCTGAGGTGTTCCAGTGAGTGTCTCTGTAGATCTTAGAAAACTATGTCTTGATTTAAGTTGTTGACGTGCTGGCTGATACCCAAACGGGATGAGCTGGAGATGTCTCTGCCTTGGTCCTTTCACTATTGGCTGCTACTTCCCGGCGGATGTCAGGTGGTGAAATGCCGGCTAAGCAGTGTAATTTCTCCAGTGGTGTAGGGCGCAGACACCCCGTGATAATGTGGCATGTCTCATTAAGAGCCACATCCACTGTTTTAGTGTGGTGAGATGTGTTCCACACTGGGCATGCATACTCAGCAGCAGAGTAGCACAGCGCAAGGGCAGATGTCTTCACTGTATCTGGTTGTGATCCCCAGGTTGTGCCAGTCAGCTTCCGTATGATATTGTTTCTATTCATATTAAGATGGTCCAATCCATATGCTTCCATTTCTAAGAATATATCAATTTTGCTCCAGTAATCATATATTTCAAACAACTCCATATTGCTGTTTTAACTTGTTTATTCAATAATCCTAGTGTCAGTAACTCTATTTCCAGTAATGAGCCAGGTTGATTATACATAAATAATTGAATGAATGAATGAGTAAATAAATAAAACAGAAAACACTGCATATATTTAATTTCTATAAATATAAAAATTACTTTTTATTACAGCTTTGGGGGTTAAAATGATTTCATCAAGTTTTCAATGTGTTACAGTTTACATTATTTTATGGTTTACATTATCTTAAATTATTGTAACTGGCTTTGCATTCTCTTCTTTTCAGTGTTAAATGGTTTACAATGCTTTTAGTCTAATGAACTTATTCTTATAATTTTAAAGTGACATACATTATTATCTGGTAAACTGATTTGAGATTCTTAAATATAAAATGGGATATAACATTTATAGTAAATAAATTAAAAATAATATAACCAGAGATGAAAGAGTTACTTCTTGTGATACATTGTTTCCTTCAACCAAAGACGTATATTCATGGGCAACATACCCTGAATTGAGCCCCCCAAAATAATCACTCCTGAACATCCGGATCACAGTGAAAGAAAAATTTTAACTTTCTAACAGACAGAGAACAAGGATGGGGCCACAATCCCTGAATCAGACCAGAAGTCACACTTGTCTATCCAGATGATAGCTTTCGTGGACTTCTGGCCCTTAATGTTGTGTAAAACTGGTTAACGTAATGTTATTCCATGTTAGTAGAAACCACAAAAATCTCTGAAACTGCAGAGCAGCCATGCACTTTGGGGTTGATGTGAAAAGTTGTTGTTCTTCATTCGTCTAGTCACTTCTGACTCTTCATGACTTCATGAAGCAGCTGACGCCAGAGCTCCCTGTCGGCCGTCACCACCCCTAGCTCCTTCAAGGTCAAGCCAGTCACTTCAAGGATGCCATCCATCCATCTTGCCCTTGGTCAGCCCCTCTTCCTTTTTCCTTCCATTTTCCCCAGCATAATCGTCTTCTCTAAGCTTTCCTGTATTCTCATTATGTGTCCAAAATACTTCATCTTTTGGGTTTTTTCAGGCTATATGGCCATGTTCTAGAGGCATTTCTCCTGACGTTTCGCCTGCATCTATGGCAAGCTTCCTCAGAGGGTGAGGTCACCCTCTGAGGAAGCTTGCCATAGATGCAGGCGAAACGTCAGGAGAAATGCCTCTAGAACATGGCCATATAGCCCGAAAAAACCCACAAGAACTGAGTGATTCCGGCCATGAAAGCCTTCGACAATATACTTCATTTTTGTCTCTAAGATCCTTCCCTCCAGTGAGCAGTCAGGCTGAAAAGCTGAACCAGTTCTAATTTGAACCATCCTAGCTGTGTACATGAGCCAGTGTCACCATCCCATTTTCTTCCTTTCCCCAAGTTCCATGGTCATCTTTGCCAACATCTGGCTGAGCAACAACTGTAATGACTTGTGAGAATTTTCAGTGAAGAGACCTTGGACTGGAATTCTGGACTATGATTTGGATTTGCGGACTCAGACTTGGCTGTGTTAATATTTTAAGGGTCAGTATTTTCAATGTATTACTGTTGTTGACCTGTTTTATGTTAATTGCTGTGCTGTAATTGTCTTTTGTTGGCATCTAATGATTGCCAATTGTAAGTCGCCCTGAGTCCCCCTTCAGGGGTTGAGTAAAATAAGTAAATTTACTTATTTGAAATAAATAAGTAAATAAATAACATCAGCATAGACAAAGGTCAGCAGCTCTCCAGATTGGAAAACACTAGTGTAACCAACCATCCAACAGGTCCCAAGCAGGTAGAGCCTGAGGGAACAGTGAGAGTCTGCACTTGCCACCAATATGGTTTGAGAGCAGAGTAGCATAACAGAATCCAAGGCTAGTTTCTAGAGGCATATATTACAAATACACATATCAACAAAACACAGAGCTGCCACATTCACATTAAGCAGAAACAATTGGTTCTTCTCTTGAAGTATGAAACAAAACCTTCATGTGAGTAATAGTCCTTGAATGATAATGAATGGCCTATTCTTTACTGCATACGAGTAGACTCCAGTAGTCACAATAGGTGATCTATTCCCTTCGTTACACATGAGTCGACTCCAACCTGCAACCGATTTCAACTCACAAGAGCCTTCGTCAGGCAGTTGGGTCTAAAACAACACATATCATGAATACACACATACAGTTGAACAATTTGTTACATCAAGTTTGTAAGTATATATATAGACACTCTACTTACTCATTTATCGGGGGGAAAAGGCAGTATTGCACTGTGACATGAATTATAAGCCATACATAAAGAAATATATCTATGAAATAATAATAATAATAATAATAATAATAATAATAATAATAATATACTCACAGTTAGTCTTTGTTGGTCAGTATACTCTGCAAAACAATACTACATTTAGCCACTATGTATGTCCCCTTAGGATCCACCTCTCAAGAACATTGTTGGTGAATCACTTACCTCAAAAGTTAAGCCTTTTTTTATATATAGATTAGCCTTTTTTTGATAAATGAGTAAGTAGAGTGTCTGTATATATACTTACAAACTTGATGTAACAAATTGTTCAACTGTATGTGTGTACTCATGACATGTGCTGTTTGTAGACCCAACCGCCTGACGAAGGCTCTTGTGAGTCGAAACCGGTTGCAGGTTGGAGTCGACTTGTGTGTAATGAAGGGAATAGGACACCTATTGTGACTACTGGAGTCTACTCATATGCAATAAAGAATAGGACATTCATTATCATTCAAGGACTATTACTCACATGAAGTTTTTGTTTCATACTTCAAGAGAAGAACCAATTGTTTCTGCTTAATGTAAATGTGGCAGCTCTGTGTTTTGTTGATATGTATATTTGTAATATATGCCTCTAGAAACTAGCCTTGGATTCTGTCATGCTACTCTGCTCTCAAACCACATTGGTGACAAGTGCAGACTCTCACTGTTACCTCAAGCCCAACCTGGTTGGGACCTGCTGGATGGTTGGTTACACTTACATTTTCTGTGTTTTGTTGATATGTGTATTTGTAATGTATACATTGAGTTAATTTAGATACTTTCACATTACCACAATCAGTGAATTTTGGTCTCCACAGTTTTAGAGGAACCCATTTTTCTTTTTAGTTTCTAGAGGCATCAGACAAAAATCAGATTTTGTGCTCCATGTAGATAATCTCAACTCAACAGTCAAGCCTCTGCTCCTATAACTGCCATGGTTTGGGAGCAGAGAAGTGAAAATACCTCTGAAGAAGCTGAGGTCAGAAATACAATTCTGGATTTAGTTGCCTGTACAGATGAGCTCGAAATATGGAGGATTTGGGTATTTACAACTTGATAGAAAGAGATGGTTGGCAATGAAGGTTGATGGAACACTTTCTACATCGCTCAAGAGCCGTTACAGCCAGGTTGCTGATAGAAGAGTTTGAGTGTTCCCTTTTAGTTTCACACGTGCACACACACACACACATTTCTGAATAAACCTGTTTTTCCCATAATGGATTCTTGAGATATAATGAGACATTGATTTGAAACCAGAGCAGCAGAAGACTTGTGAGACGGGAAAAGAACATGTCACTCCTCACTTAGTCTTTTCTTGCGAGGGCTCCACATCCTGCGCCGAATGCAGGAGAAGAAAGAGATATTCTGAGTCATTTGAAATGCACATCCCTTCGAATGCAGAATAGTTAGAAAGAGCATTATTTTTTTTGAAAAAAATAGGTCTTTATTATGGGCAAAGAAAGAGAGAGGAAGAAGTTTCTGCCACTCTCCCATCATTTGTCACAGCCAAACTGCGAGGTCAGATATAAGAAGGAATATTTCATAGGGCTCTGTCTTGAATATGTGACAAGGAAGACAGCAACTCTCAAATGTATGCTGGGCATATTATCTTTCCAGGTCTGTGGGAAGCTCCCTAGGACAACTGACAAAGCATATTCTCTTCCTCTTCTGTCAATTTGAAGGAGTCGCTAATTCACAAATGATATCGTAAGCACATTTAAAGCATGCTCACATATCTCCCTCCCCTCTCAAATGCTTCACGAAAACAGAGATAATAACTGGTAAACCAGGTGTAAAATTAAAAGAACGAGATGTTGCCAATAAAGGCCATCATTTCGCAGAAATAAATTTGTTTCTTGGAAGCTGTGTGCTGGGATGTATGCTTTAGGTGCCCACAAGAAAAAGCAACTCAAGCGGAGAGTAAATTGATCTTGCTCCACTGGTTTATGTGAAGAGAGCAAGAGGAGGGTGGAGGGAGGGAGAGGCACCAAACAGGTTATCACTTAATAACTTTCTAGTTTTTTTCCCCCTGAATATTGAATCAATATGGCAGCAGGCACTCAGTCATCAAATCCTGAAGCACAAGGTGGAAGAAAAATGTAATCCCAGAAATTTACAAGTGCGACAAAAACAATATATATCTGCCAAGAATGGCCCAGACTTGGGAAGAGGAGATAGCTCTGCCCTGGAGCCAGAGCTTTGAGAAGTTACTTTTTTTTTGGATGATAGTACCCCGAGTCAATCAACTAGCATAGCTAATTCTGTTATAGAACTCCAGTATGCTGATGACAATGTTGTCTGTGTGCATTCAGAAGAAGATCTACAAGCCACTCTAAACACCTTCGCAGAAGCATACACGAAGCTTGGCCTGTCACTCAACATCGAGAAAACCAAAGTGCTGCTCCAGCAGTCACCAGCCATCCCCTCCCCAATGCCAGAGATACAACGTAATGGTGTAACATTAGAAAATGTTGACCATTTCTGCTACCTTGGCAGCCACCTCTCCACCAAAGTCAACATCAACACCGAAATACAACACCGCCTGAACTCTGCGAGTGCAGCATGTTCCCGAATGAAGCAGAGAGTGTTTGAGGACCGGGACATCCGTAGGGATATCAAGGTGCTTGTCTATAAAGCTGTTGTCCTCCCAACCCTGCTCTATGCCTGCGAAACGTGGACTGTCTACAGACGTCACATGCAACTCCTGGAACGATTCCATCAGCGCTGCCTCCGGAAAATCCTGCAAATCTCTTGGGAAGACAAGCGGACAAACGTCAGCGTGCTGGAAGAAGCAAAGACCACCAGCATTGAAGCGATGGTCCTCCAACATCAACTCCGCTCGACCGGCCACGTTGTCCGGATGCCTGACCACCATCTCCCAAAGCAGTCGCTCTACTCTGAACTAAAGAACGGAAAATGGAATGTTGGTGGACAGGAAAAGAGATTTAAAGATGGCCTCAAAGCCAACCTTAAAAACTCTGGCATAGACACTGAGAACTGAGAAGCCCTGGCCCTTGAGCGATCCAGCTGGAGGTCAGCTGTGACCAGCAGTGCTGCAGAATTCAAGGAGGCATGAGTAGAGGGTGAAAGAGAGAAACATGCCAGGAGGAAGGCGCGTCAAGCCAACCCCGACCGGGACCGCCTTCCACCTGGAAACCAATGCCTCCACTGTGGGAGAAGATGCGGGTCAAGAATAGGGCTCCACAGCCACCTACGAATCCACAAAAATAGTCATCAAGGAAGACCATCCTACTCGTCCAACGAGGGATCGCCTAAGTAAGTAAGTAAGCAAGTAAGTAAGTAAGTAAGTAAGGAGCCAGAGCTTTGAGAAGTCACTTTTTTTTTTTGGATGATAGTCCCCCGAGTCAATCAACTAGCATAGCTACTAGGGCTGTGCGATCAATGAAAAAAAAAAGTTTCAAAACTCATTACAAAATTAAGGGGTGCAGACATTTTGTTTCTAAAGTGTTTCTAAAGTATCATTAGTAAACGTTTTATTACTATAACGAAAGTAGCAAAATTTTGTTATTTTTTGTTATAGTAATTGCGCAAGTGGGGAAACTTCAAGGGCTCCTTTCTCCCTCATTTTTACAGCTATAGGGGTGAAAGTTGCTACAATGGTAGAACACATTTACCACTGTTAGCCCATCAAGTATCAGAACATTTCACATATCCATGGATTTTTGGAGAATTTTCAATGTTTATTTATTAGTTTATTTGCTTCATTTATTGAGTCCTTCACTACTGAAGGACTCAAGGTAGCTTACAGCTCTGGAAAAAAATCAATGCCACTTAAAGCACAGCCATAAAACATAATCCAACAACTAAACAATTAAAGCAGTTAAGCAAATAAATACATTAATTAATAACAGAATTAAAAACATAAAAAGTGCATAGTACCATTCCTCCATAATATTTGCTTATTATCCTTCATTCAGTTATAGAATCATAGAATCAGAGAGTTTGGAGAGACCTCATGGCCCATCCAGTCCAACCCCCTGACAAGAAACAGGAAAATTGCATTCAAAGCACCCCTGACAGATGGCCATCGAGCCTCTGTTTCAAAGCCTCCAAAGAAGGATCCTCCACCACACTCTGGGGCAGAGAGTTCCACTGCTGAACAGCTCTCACAGTCAGGAAGTTCTGTCTAATGTTCAGATAGATTCTCCTTTCTTGTATTTTGAAGCCATTGCTCCGAATCCTATTCTCCAGGGCAGCAGAAAACAATTCTTGCTCCCTCCTCCCCGTGACTTCCTCTCACATATTTATACATGGCTATCATGTCTCGTCTCAGCCTTCTCTTCTTCAGGCTAAACATGCCCAGCTCTTTAAGCCGTTCCTCATAGGGCTTGTTCTCAAGACACTTGATCATTTTAGTTGCCCTCCTCTGGACATTTAATATGTGTGGATCAGGACATACTACTAGGTTGCCTAATGATGGGTGTCATTTTGGTTGCTGCAGCCTTTCTGGATTCTGCTTCCACTCTTCAAAGTTATGCTGAGAGTGAGTATATCCTAAACTTCCTGTCTGCAACTAAAAGTTGACTGCTAAGACTTAAAATGGTGAACTCCATTGAAATAGAAATATTAGTTAATTCTGGTGGCAAGCCAAAAACTAAATCCCAAATGTAATGAAGAACAATATATGAAGAACAAGTGCCTACAATGTCACTTCCAGTAAATGGAAATAAGAGTGGAGACAGAAGGATGGGAGTGCGTAAGAGAGATTTCACAACCATGATTTAACTAGAAAACTATATTTCCTTTATAATTCATATTAAACTTTTGCATTGACACCACAACTGTGAAATATGGCTGACTTATGGAGTATAAACTCTCTCTCTCTCTCTCTCTCTCTCTCTCTCTCATTTTTCTGCCTAGCAGCTGACATGTGGAATGATGTTTCCATGTATGTCTGAGAGCCACCAAGTTCCATTTGTAGAATTCCTAGAGGCCATCGTGATTGGAGTCAATGATGGGGAAAACTGCTGAAAAAGTTTCCAAGCAAGAAAAAAGAAACTTTTATCCATGTGGAAATGGGACTAAAAAGGAATTATTGTTTTCCCCTACTCTTCATTAGTTCCTGATCTCTGGCTGGCAAGAAAATACACAAAGTCTCTACATTTATCACCATCTCCATGGTAACTTATGAAAGTGAAGAGATGTTTAGGTTCTTGTTAAAAATCCTTCTTTACTTCTCTACTGAGCACTCATCTTAAGTGACATTATGGTCCCATTGCTTTGTCCTATTTCAGTGATCATCAGAGCCATGGTTGGAATGGATACATTTGCCTACCAAAGACACTAGTTTCAAATGCTGCCATTATGTCCAACTCCCAGCACCAAAGTACAATGCATTCCCTTTATCCACAGATTCAATTTCCATGGTTTTACTTACGTAAATTTATGTGTGTGTGTGTGTGTGTGTGTGTGTGTGTATGTATGTGTGTATGCAATAATAATTTATTATTATTATTAACTTTATTGATACCCCGCAAAATCTCCCGAAGGACTTGATGTGGCTTACAAAGGCCAAGGCCGCCAACAGCAATAACATACACATACACAATAAGGTCATAAGCAAATAAAACATCAAGCAAAGCATTGGGAACCATAAAAACAATGACACAGTGATGCATTTAAAACCAAGGGCCATGTCAAGTGTAATAGACAAAATGTAAAAGTGCTGGACTTGACAAGTGATATGTAGAGGTATTTGGAGGTAGGTGCAATGTGCAAATAATCCTGAATCTCTAACAAAATGCATTTGGGATTTGATGCCAGGAGTTTCCTATTCTGGAAAGGCACACTGGAACAGTCAGGTCTTCAGACTCTTCCTAAAGACAGCCAGCGTTGGGGTTTGTCTGATGTCCTTGGGGAGAGAGTTCCAGAGTCAGGGGGCCACCAAAGAGAAGGCCCAGTCCCTTGTCCCCACCAGACGCACCTGTGACGCAGGTGGGATCATGAGCAGGGCCTCTCCAGATGATCGAAGGGAACGTGTGGGTTCATATATGGAGATGCGGTCACACATATATATCCCTCCCTCCACCCAAGAAGTGTCTGTGAGCTTCTCTAGGTTCTCAAATCTGATCATATGGTATATTTCTAGCCCAAATACAATCAGAATATAGATATCATTATTATCCATGATTTAAGTTATCTACAGGTGTTTTGGAACACATCCTCCATGGACATATATGTTGTACTATATTTACAAAGGAATTACATTAATGAGACATCTTCTAATCAGTGAAATAGCCTATGTTTTCTCTTTTCTCAGTTGGTTTGTGAGTTAGAGTTGTGCTATAAAGCCAGCTAGGCTCCAGATACTGGAATTGCATGGAACATCTTCCTAGCAGGTCAGTTTCTTAATTTTTAATTATAATACACCACTTTGGGAAGAGTGAATTGCCATGTTTCTGTCACCAATATTTTTCAGATGACATGTCCACACCCTTTACTTCATAGCCAGTATAAAGCATGTGAATCATACCTCCCACCTTGATGTTGGCTTCCTGCCACTGATGTTATCCATGCCCATTTCCAAGACCATTGGATTCTTAATTTATTGAGCTGTTTCCTTACAACTCCCTTCAAATTGCAGCTAGTTCCTAACAGCGGTGTTTCAAATATTTGTGATCTCTCGCTCTCTCTTCCCTCTTCCCATGCAAAAAATTACACAGTTGTTGCAGTTAAGTGTTCTGAACAGTAGGCTTGAGAATTGCATCTGCATTGTCAAGCTGTTGTGCAGTTAAGCCAATTGGGCATGTGATGTGCCACAATGTTTCAAATCTGCTTAGAGAGATGTCTATTTTGGAATGGAGAACGTGATGCACAACTGAGTCATTTGGGGATAGTAGCAAGCCTGCGATGGGTAATAAATATTCCTCCCTGCCTTGTGAAAATTGCATATATCTGCTCTTTTCAGAAGTGTCTTTCACATGTAACTCCAGTGAGTGGAAATATCAGAAACAGAGGAAGTAAATTCCTACTTTTCATGAGTCAAAACCAATTACAACCAAGGAAATGTTTGGCCTTGCATTAAAAACTGTACCAATGGTCTAAATTCTATGGGTAATTCCAACCAGAGGCATTATTTGAATCAGTGAAATTTATCTATGCCTTGCCTCATTGTTCAACATTCAAGAGGTTTCTCTTGTTGAAATTAACCAATAAGATTCCAGACAGTATGTTATAGTGTACCCAGATATGATAGCCATACGTCAAGAAGGGTGTAGATTCAGGAAGGCAACAAAAATTACTAGAAAGAATCATAGAATCATAGAATCAAAGAGTTGGAAGAGACCTCATGGGCCATCCAGTCCAACCCCCTGCCAAGAAGCAGAAATATTGCATTCAAATCACCCCTGACAGATGGCCATCCAGCCTCTGTTTAAAAGCTCCCAAAGAAGGAGCCTCCACTACACTCCGGGACAGAGAGTTCCACTGCTGAACGGCTCTCACAGTCAGGAAGTTCTTCCTTATGTTCAGATGGAATCGCCTCTCTTGTAGTTTGAAGCCATTGTTCTGTGTGAAAGATGGTAAAGATGAACTATAATGCTAAAAGTAATAGTAAATTCTGCTTAATCTGGAGAAGAAACGATGCAGGAGCTATCAACATGGGTGCCGAAATCCACGGCTGTTCTGAAACATTTGAATATCTGTATTTGCATGTACATCCATACTTCGATATCTTAGAGATGAGACCCAAGTCTATGTCAGAGTTTTATATTGTTTAGGTCCGTGATGGTGAACCTATGACACGCGTGTCAGCACTGACACAGATGGCTATTTTTGATGACACGCGGCCACATGCATAGAAGAAGAAGTACACCTTATAAGAGCCAATCTAATTCCATCCTTAAATTTGTAAAAGGCTCTACAAATTTAACATTTGCACGTTTGAGCATTGTTCACTCCATAACTCAGCATGGAATATACATTTGTCTTACTTAAACTATAAATATTGCAAAATTATGGGTTTTTTTTCTCGAAGTTGACACCCCACCCAAGTTATGCTCAGGTTTTTGGCAAATTTTGACACATCAAGCTCAAAAGGTTGTCCATCACTGGTTTAGGTCATTTCTTAAGTGAAAAATGGGTAAGTGATTGTAAGAATCATGTCCAATCAATGTATGGCCAATCATTCAACTCCCACCTGTGGGAGTTGAAGTACTAGTAATAGAGACTAAGTACATTGTATTACTTGAGGTTGGAGAGAGGTTGGCTGGAGGCTGGGAAGAGACTGGAAAGAGGCTGGAAAGAGGTTGGCTGAAGGTTTGGAATTACTGGAGGTGTATTATTGCTGCAACGTCTGAAGAACAAGACTGTGAAGATAAGAACTTTGTGTTTATAAGCGTTTGTGTGGATATTCTGCTTTATTTGTGAATATCTTTATATAAATACTTTCTTTGCAAGAAGACAGTTTGTTTTCTGTTGGGTTTTTCTTCTTGGACGAAGGGGCACAACTTCTGCAAAAGGGGTTGAAGATTTGGAACCCCAGTTTGATAGCAGCGACAGTCTAAACATAAAACTAATTTACTTTTCATTATATATGCCCTATTCATAAATCTTGAAGGTAATTTTATGCAACATTTATACAATTTTGTGCATGAAAAAAATAATGTGTACATTGTACCATCAGAAAGCAAACGTATCACTCTTTCATCCACCCATGTGGACAATGCTGAATTTTGAAGTATTCTAGATATTAGAATTCTGTGTAAATGACTTCACATACACCGAAAGATTTACTTTTTAGGTCAATACATAACGTCTAGAGATGGCAGAAAGTTATGAAATACCAGATACACAATGGTACCATTTCAAATCATTGTGCATTGCCTGTTTCACATATTGTCATTGCCCATTTTGCATATTTACCTTGTTATTAGGCCTGTGCAATCAATAGTGCTATACAAAATTATCATTAGTCCTTGTAAGTTGGATCAAATTCATTAAATTCATACTTACAATGCGATATCTGACATGTGGGCATGGCCCGTGCCAAAAACGTAAGAATCGAAACTTACCCAATTTTTTGTTTGAATTTTGTAAATCTCACAAACCTCCCAAAGTAAGTTTCATATTCAGCACAAGAATGCAAAGCAAAGTCAAAAAGGCTGCTATTCCTCTTTAAGTTAATGGCCTCTTGCTATTGGAGAGAAAAGTAGTACGGAGAAAGCAGAGTTTGCTGGGCAAGAGACTCAGAAAGCACAGAATTCATGGAAATGTAGCTTGGGAAGACAAGGGCCCTATACCAGAGAATTCAAAATGCCCTACTATAAATTCTCTATCATAGGGCTCCTCGCCTTCTCAAACTACATTTCCTAGAATTCTGTGCTCACTCCATCTCTTTCTCAGCTCACTCAGCTCATCCTGCCCAACTGCTTTCCTCAGGGCAAGAGGCAGCCTGTCTTTTTTTAATTCAAAGAGAAATGGGGCCTCTTTGGCTTTGCCTCACTTGCTTGTGCTGAAAATGAAACTGTAAGAAGCTTCCAAGGATTACAGAATTCAAACGAAAATATTGGGTGTTTCTGCCTGGGTGCCCCCCTGTGCTTCTTAATATCTGTTTGTATATATGCATCTTATGGATTAGTTATGACAAACAATTTAAAAACGAAGATTTGCACAGCCCAAATAGTTATAAATCTCACGTCAATGTACATTGTGTTGAGTAACATCACAATCCTGTAACAAGGTAGTGTACTATATATCTCATGTGCTATATATCTTGAATGCCAAATATTGGCAGTTATGTCCAACAACTGTTTGGTTCAGTCGTTCTTAACCTTCCTAATGCCACGACCCCTGAATACAGTTCCTCATGTTGTGGTGACCCCCAACCAGAACATTATTTTCATTACTACTTCATAACTGCAATTTTGCTACTGTTATGAACCATCATGTAAATATCTGATATGCAGGATGTATTTTCATTCACTGTACAAAATTTGGCACAGATACCCAATAAGCCCAAATTTGGACACTGGTGGGGCAGGGGAGGATAGATTTTGCCATTTGGGAGTTGAAGTTGCTGGGATCAAAGAGCATTGTGAACTCCACCAATGATGGAATTGAACCAAACCTGGCACACAGAACTCCCATGACAAGCAGAAAATACTGGAAGGGTTTGGTAGGCATTGACCTTGAGTTTAGGAGTTGTAGTTCATCTACATTGAGAGAGCACTGTGGACTCAAACAATGATGGATCTGGACCAATCTTGCCATGGATACTCAATATGCCCAAATGCAGAATTTGGGGAAAATAGACCTTGACATTTGGGAGTTGTAGTTGCTGGGATTTATAGTTCACCTACAACCAAAGAGCATTCTGAACCCCACCAATGATAGAATTGGGCCAAACCTCCCACATAGAACTCCCATGACCAACAGAAGATACTGTGTTTTCTGATGGTCTTTGGCGATCCCTCTGACACCCCCTCGTGAGCCCCTCGGGGCTCCGGACCCCCAGGTTGAGAACCACTGGTCTAGTTCTTCCCAGCATTTTGATGTGCATACACAGAGAGAAAGGAGTTGGTTTAGCAGGCAATGAGTGAAGGAAGTTGCTCTCCGATCTGTCCTTCCTAGCATAGATTTTTTGAGGCCAATGCATTAAACCATCACTGAAAAATATTTGAAGAAAATAAGGAAGACTAATTGAAAGCTCCTTATTGGACAAACTCCCCAAGGGGATTTGGGGAACTAAGAAGAATGTTAATAAAATGTGTACAATTCCTTGTGGGGGTTTTCTGCCACGTCACCACTGTGATTTTGCCGAAAGCAGAATTTGAGGGGATTTTACAGCTTCCTGCCCACATAAAACATCCATGGGATTCTGAGGGCAATTAAAATTTTAATTAGAACTTTATGCAGTTTTTGCCCTCAAACGCTTTTTGAGGTGAAAAGTGGTTTCTAGGCATGTTGAAACACTATGGAAAAATTGAGCTTCTATTGTTTTGGAGGAGAGGATCACCATCGTATGTGCCACTTTTCTTGGTCTCAACTGATACAATCCTTAAATTGTCGCAGGTCCTCTTCTTTCTTCTTCACTCATGATCTCAAACAATTAGGGGCAGAGTCATGAAGCTATGGACCTAATCTGATTTCACTTTTCTTTAACAAGGGTGAATGGAGACTTCTAATCCAATTCTAAAGGCATCACAAAGATGTGTTGGCTTATCTCTCCATGGGAAGCTGAAGATTTCATCAATTCACAAGAAGGTGCCAAGCCAAAGTGTCAGTTTATTTGCTTCAAAACTAAACAAAAGCTTCTCCAAGAGTAGGAAAACCACAGACTCTAAGGGTTGAACTCTTAAAATGCTGGAATAGATTTGCAGTCTCTAGGTTGGACCCATCAGTAGCTGTTGGATTAGTTGGTGAGTCCTTGATCCCTTTCCCTTTCCCTAGGCAAACCTAGATCTCTCAAAAGTGTGATAGGTTGTTCCTTCTGCTCTGGCCTTGGCCTCCTTCCATGGCACCCACCATTACCCCACATGGATAAGTCTTCTACATGGTTCCAGAGTTGCTTTTTACAGATGCATATTCTCACTCCCTTGCCTCCTGAATCATAGAATCAAAGAGTTGGAAGAGACCTCATGGGCCATCCAGTCCAACCCCATTCTGCCAAGAAGCAGGAATATTGCATTCAAATCACCCCTGACAGATGGCCATCCAGCCCCTGTTTAAAAGCTTCCAAAGAAGGAGCCTCCACCACACTCCGGGGCAGAGAGTTCCACTGCTGAACGGCTCTCACAGTCAGGAAGTTCTTCCTCATGTTCAGAAGGAATCTCCTCTCTTGTAGTTTGAAGCCATTGTTCTGCGTCCTAGTCTCCAAAGAAGCAGAGAACAAGCTTGCTCCCTCCTCCCTGTGGAGGAGGGAGCATATTTATACATGGCTATCATATCTCCTCTCAGCCTTCTCTTCTTCAGGCTAAACATGCCAAGCTCCTTAAGCCGCTCCTCATAGGGCTTGTTCTCCAAACCCTTGTTCATTTTAGTCGCCCTCCTCTGGACATATTCCAGCTTGTCAATATCTCTCTTGAATTGTGGTGCCCAGAATTGGACTCAATATTCTAGGTGAGCTTCCATAGTCTTCCCTTAATAAATACTCAAGATTCCACAATACTCCTATTTCTCATACTGAATCAGATAGGGTTCAATCCAACATCCCCTCTAAGTTTTATTTATTTATTTAGTTATTTATTTATTTATTTTTATATACCGGTCTTCTCAACCTCCGCAGAGGGACTCAGGCCGGTTTACAACAAAAGATTCATAAACAATAGTATAAAATATCACATCACATAATGCACTAATACATAAAATACATTAAAATACAATCATATAATTACATAAGGCCGAATCATCAGAATGAAATCACAATTCATCACCATCTGTCCGTGTGGTCAAGAGTTATTGACTCCCTCATTGAATGCTAGATTCCAGAGCCAAGTTTTCTAAAAGTCAGGCTTTCTAAAATTCAGGAGAGAAGGGGCAGTTCTAATCTCCAGTGGGAGAGAGTTCCAGAGCCGAGGGGCCACCACCGAGAAGGCCCTGTCCCTCGTCCCCACCAGATATGATTGCGAGGGTGGTGGGACCGAGAGCAGGGCCCCTCCAGAAGATCTTAATAACCTTGATGGTTCATAGGGGAGAATCTGATCGGACAGGTAAATTGGGCCGGAGTTATTTAGGGCTTTATAGGTCAACACCAGCACTTTGAATTATGCTCGAAAACTGATTGGCAGCCAGTGGAACTGATGTAACAGAGGAGTAGTATGCTCCCTGTACCCCGCTCCTGTTAGGAGTCTGGCTGCCGCTCGTTGGACTAGTTGTAGCTTCCGGGCAGTCTTCAAAGGCAACCCCACGTACTGTATATTCTGTTGTAAACCGCGTTGAGTCGCCAGTTAGGCTGAGAAACGGCGGTATACAAGGACAGTAAATAAATAAATAAATAAATAAATAAGAGCATTGCAGTAGTCTGTACGGGATGTAACCAGAACGTGGACCACCGTGGCCAGATCAGACTTTCCAAGGTACAGGCGCAGCTGGCGCACAAGTTTTAATTGTGCAAAAGCTCCCCTGATCACCGCCGAGACCTGGGGTTCCAGGCTCACTCCCAAGCTGTGAACCTGCGCCTTCAGGGGGAGTGTAACCCCCTGTAAATAATATAAATATCCACATATATAATGTCTTACTGCAGATCTATGCTATAATGAGCCATAGACACTACTCCACACAGTCTTTCCATTTTTTCACAGCAATCAGACAAATTTAGTGTCCTGAACCAGAAGAAACATTATTTAGAGAAGCACTGAGATCTCTAGAAGACTCTGATGGACTTCAACGCTGATTTCATTGATTCAGATCTGGCTATAGGGGATGAAACCAGATTGTTCTGGAACAGCTGTTCCAGGAGCTCCAATTTTGTGCTTTTCACTGAGTGTTTGTTTATAGTTCTAAGTTTCAGGGACTCTGCAAGCCACCTATCAATTATCATTGGGTTCCCTGGTTCCGCCCCCTTTCTAGGCTATGGAGGGGAGCTTTTTCCAGTCAGTCACAGCAAGGTAGCCAATGTATAGGATGTGTTTCCTCCCCGTGTACAAAGGCTTCAACCTTTAAGAGCTCCAGGGAAAGACCGCCAGGGAAGCATTCCCACAGCTTTAAGAGACTCCTAAGAACTCCAGGGATTCCTTCCTACGGGAGTTTCCTTGGGAAGACAGCCTTAAACTCTAAAGAACATCCATTGCCTGTCTGGTAGGTCCTCTCAGTGTTTCGAGAAGCAGGTCGGCCTGGCAGAGGAGCCCACACTAGTGAGGGTTGGATTTTAGTTAGCCTTGGGTGAAGTTTAACAGGGGAATTTTCCTTTGAAGAAAGTTATTGAAGATAGTGCCTGTTCCCTGAGGACAAGTTTGAGAGAACTGATACTTTAGCAAAAAGCTTTACAATTCCTGTTTGATTAATTAATAAAAGACTTTGTTGTACCTTTTAAGCCATCTGAAGATTCCTTTTGTAAAGGAAGCCTCTGAGAACTTTTCCTAGGGCCCCTGGCTTCCCGATGGGTAAAGGTTACACATCCTATATCTAAAGGCAACTAGCTATAGGCCCAGCGGCGACAGAACACAGATGTTTCTCCAACTGCTCACCAAGAAACATGGACTGACCATGCAAGGCAATGGTCAGAATGTATCAGTAGGTGGAGGGCACTATGCACAGAAAAAGGGAATGCCAACCCCCTGCAACCACACATATCGTCTCTTTGTTCTGTCCCACACAGTCAGGTTTTAGTGTGTTGCTTACTAGAAAATAATAAAGAATATTCCCCCATCTCTCTTGCTCCCTGTCTGTCTGTCTGTCTGCCCCTCTCACTCACACACACACACACACTCCCCAATTTCATTCACCATTTCATACGTTAATTACAAAGGGTGAAAAGCATTTGTTCTCTTGAAAAACTGAAGGATCCGTTTCCCCCCTTTTCTTCATTGCCTTTTCTTTTAGCTTCGAGATATAGTAATTCTAGGTTCCACTTCAGAGGAGACAATTAGATTTACCAATATTTAATTTTAAAGTTCAGTGTTTATAAGTGCAATAACTCCAGTGGAAGGGAAAGGGGAGACCGGCGCAGGTAATAATTCAACTTAAACTTAACATTCGAAAACTTCCCCCCTTTTTGCCGAGACCGTTATGTCTCTCTCTTCCACTCGCTTCATTTTTTCCCCCTTTGTCACTTTCTTCTGCCGGCATTTCGGCAGTTGCTATTTTTTTCAATTACTCTTAGATTTTCATCCATCATATTACAAATGCCTTTAAACTTTGCCTTCCTCTTTCTTCTTCTTCTTCTTCTTCTTTTTTTCCTGCCTCCTTCTTCTTGGCTCATCTTGCCTAATAGATCATGAGTTTGGAACGATAATGGGTCTTCCCCCAAACTTTTCTCTCTCCTCTTTTTTTCCCCCCATGTGCCAATCTGTCAGTAGAAAAGGTCATTGAATTCTCTATTAAGAATGGATTGAACATGCCTAGATAATGGCCCAGCAAGCAGCAGGGAGCTGTGGTTGTATATTTGTAGGAGACCTGTGTATTTTCAAGCAGCGGGCATCTGAGTCCACAGACACGTTCTTCCAAAGGCTATACTCACAAATGCTTTGGTCACACTGAAACCCACATAAATGACTCAGGGGAAAGGAAATTGGAAAATGCATATGTGGAATTCATGATGTGCAGGGGACTACAAAGAAACATCCTTTTATCTCAGGTTTCGTTCCTGCAAGGATTTGAATGGGTTTCTCAGTCATTGGGAATTATTATTTGTCATGTCAGGGCAACCAGTCAATTGTATTACATTTCTAACAGAACAAAACAAACAGACAGACAAAATACAAAATTTGTGAGTTTGGTAGGTGATTAAATGTCCTTTGACCAGTATCTGGCCACTTGGAGTGCTTCTGGTGTTGCTGCAAGAAGGTCCTCCATTGTGCATGTGGCAGGGCTCAGGGTGCATTGCAGCAGGTGGTCAGTGGTTTGCTCTTCTCCACACTCCCATGTCGTGGAGTCCACTTTGTGGCCCCATTTCTTGAGGTTGGCTCTGCATCTCGTGGTGCCAGAGCACAGTCTGTTCAGCGCCTTCCAAGTCGCCCATCCTCTGTGTGCCCAGGGGGGAGTCTCTCATTGGGTATCAGCCATTGGTTGAGGTTCTGGGTTTGAGTCTGCCACTTTTGGACTCTCGCTTGCTGAGGTGTTCCAGCGAGTGTCTCTGTAGATCTTAGAAAACTATGTCTAGATTTAAGTCGTTGACGTGCTGGCTGATACCCAAACAGGGGATGAGCTGAAGATGTTTCTGCCTTGGTCCTTTCACTATTGGCTGCTACTTCCCGGTGGATGTCAGGTGTTGCAATACTGGCTAAACAGTGTAATTTCTCCAGCCAATAGTGAAAGGACCAAGGCAGAGACATCTCCAGCTCATTCCCTGTTTGGGTATCAGCCAGCACGTCAATGACTTAAATTAAGAAATAGTTTTCTAAGATCTACAGAGACACTTGCTGGAACATCTCAGCAAGCGAGAGTCCAAAAGTGGCAGGCTCAAACCCAGAACCTCAATCAATGACTGATACCAGATGAGAGACTCCCCCCTGAGCACACAGAAAACTGGGCGACTTGGAGGGCACTGAACAGACTGCGCTCTGGCACCACAAGATGCAGAGCCAACCTCAAGAAATGGGGCCACAAAGTGGAATCCACAACATGCGAGTGTGGAGAAGAGCAAACCACTGACCACCTGCTGCAATGCAACCTGAGCCCTGCCACATGCACAATGGAGGACCTTCTTGCAGCAACACCAGAGGCACTCCAAGGGGCCAGATACTGGTCAAAGGACATTTAATCAACTACCAAGCTTGCAAACTCTGCTTTGTCTGTTTGTTAAAAAAATTGTTAAAAATGTAATACAATTTTCTGGTTGCTACTGACACGATAAATAAAACCTCAGCACGCGAGAGTTCAAAAGTGGCAGGTGAAAACCCAGATACCAAATCTGGGTTTTCTGGCTGATATCAAATGAGAGACATCCACCTGGGCACACAGAAGACTGGATGACTTGGAAGGCACTGAACAGACTGCACTCAGACACCACAAGATGCAGAGCCAACCTTAAAAAATGGGGCTATAAAGTGGAATCCACAACATGGGAGTGTGGAGAAGAGCAAACCACAGACTACCTACTGCAATACAACCTGAGCGCTGCCACATGCAAAATGGAGGACCTCCTTACAGCAACACCAGAGGCACTCCAAGTGGCCAGATACTGGTCAAAGGATATTTAATAGAATGCCAAGTTTCTAAACTTCGTGGGTTTTTTTTAAAAAAAACAAAACATTACAACTGCATCCTTGGTTCATTCCTGATATGACAAATAAATAAATTGGCATAGTGAGCAATTATCCATTTAATTTTGAGAAACTAGAAAGCAAAAAAATATTTTATGTAAAAGAATGACCACAAACACTGGCAAGATTGCAACTATAAGTCCCAAGTATGCTGGCATTCAATCAGTCAGATGTTTTTAGGAGATCTTGCAAGTATTTATTTACTTATCTTTAGCATACCTTTCTCGTGATCTAAGGTTTCAAGGTGACTTAAAAAAAAATAACGAATAGGGGAGACAGACAATAGTGTTGCCTCACTTTTTCCACTTCAGCAACTGGATGCGGGTACTTATGCAGTTTTGAACATAAAGGTTCCACTTATGTGTTATTTTAGTTAATGTTTTCATTGACAGATTTTCTGCTGTGATCATTTGTCTAAGCTTCCCTTGTAAAGCCATTTGAGACAGGGGCGATACTTCATCTTATGGCAGTGAATTCCTGATATTACGTGTTGCATGAAAAAGTGCTTTCTTT
Organism: Anolis sagrei; assembly: GCF_037176765.1. Taxonomy (NCBI): domain Eukaryota; kingdom Metazoa; phylum Chordata; class Lepidosauria; order Squamata; family Anolidae; genus Anolis; species Anolis sagrei. The sequence continues at coordinate 294,958,691 of NC_090022.1, read as the reverse complement.
TGTCTGTCGTGAATCTAATGCCTATCAATCCACTGGTTTTGACGCGACGTTCTAGTGTTATGAGAGGGGGAGGGAAATTATCTGTGTCTCCTTTCTCTACACCAGGCACAAACTTCTTTAAATTCATCTATCATGGTGCTTTGCACAAATCTGTTGTTTTCCCCTAAAACTGCAAAATACTTTCATGTCATGGACATTCTTTGTAATCAAGGTGCCATGTTCTTTTCTTTGGTTCACAGAATCATAAAGTTAAGAGGGGCCTTGTGCTGTCACGCGCTGGGCCTGTGAAAAGGTGTGTAGACAGGATGTGTTCTGTATGCCCAACGGGATGCCGGGGGTGCCTCGGATTAGAGGCCCTTTGGATTTCCCTAAACAAAGTCTTTAGAAACTTGGAAAGTTTAACAAACTTCTTTATTAGTGCTTAGGTCTTCAATAAATCAAACAAATACTTCAAGGCTTTGAATCAACTGGTGGCTTTCTTAATCTTGTCCACAAGGGACAGGCAACTATCTTCATGAACTGTTTCTTCACTATCAGGGGAATCCTCGACCTCTATCTAGGCAATCTGTCTTAGGCTCTGCTGGCGCGGGCCCCTACACCTGGTCCAAATTGCGTTATGGCTGCCACGAGTGGTCCTTACCTGTGACAGCGCGAGTGGCGCCACTTATGTATAGAACTGTTAGTTGTAAGACTTAAACTGTTGTATCATGCTTAATCCTGCCCCTTTTTACACTGCTTATGTATAGTTGTATGGATTGGTCGCTTGTAGCTGTCAATCAGTACTGTTTGGCTCCACCTCTTCCTGCCAGAGGGGAGAACTTCCTTTTTCTTTTCATTCTGCCTTCAGAGTTCGTACCAGATGGATGTGAGTAAGAGACCTGACTCTAAAGGACCCTGATTTAATTTACCTCTTAGCACCAGTTCTGAGGATTTTTTTTACCCCTGGGACTCATGCTTTATGTCCAGATCGTCCTGGACAATTATTGAGGAGACCCAGGCGCCTTCAATCCGGTTCTTTTGGTACCAAAGGAAGATCCTGAATCTTCAAAACATAGGCCATCTGAACTGCGGTTGTGGTTTGCTCCGGCATTCACAGCCATTGAGGAAAGAGGAAACTTGGTGAGGCTTCTCAGCTTCAAACCCCTTGGACACAGGACTAATTGAGACTGTAATGTATGTTTTCCTTCACCCCTCTAAAGTTTTCCAGCTCATTGCTTTGAAGAAATGACTTTGTGATAAATAAAACTTATTTTGAGCTATTTACAGCATTTTGGGTTTTTGGGAGTTCCAGTTTCCCATAGGAGGGCAAGAAGCAATCCCCTGGGGGAAAGATGCCACGTCCACCCCTCCTTTATTGAGAATAATACCCCCCAGGCGCGACGGCACATTACTGTCGCGTCCTTTTGTAGATTTCCAAGAGTAAAGAAGGTCTTCAATTCCCAGGAAAGGCTGGCTGTAAAACTGTGGAGCTGTAGTTCTCTGTAGAGCTGTGGGACTGGATCCCCAGCAAAGCTGTAAAAGACAAAGCTTTCTACAGGTCGAACTGATTCACATCCTGTACGAAAGGCTTCTCTGTGTGAACTGAACTAGAGGTCCCCCTTTTCCCTCCTTAACCCAGAAAAAGGGGCAGAACTAAAGAACCTAATGATGATTGATGGGTCATTGGCCCTATAATTGCAAACCAAGGGAAGCCACCTTATTGCAAAATGCATGGAACCTTGGAAGATATCCAAACACCCAAAGAAAGAAAAAGAAGTTGGAGCTCCTGGTACAGCCATAACACCACAGGTCTCAAGGATCATCTAATCTAATTTCATGTGGTACATGAATATATAAGCACTGCTCAAGTTACTCATGTTGGTTTATTATTAAGTTGAATGTTTATGTAAGTTGGACAAGTATTTTTTAAAGGTATCTCTCCCCCCCCCCCCCCATATAAGCTTTGGATAGCATAGGAAAGGGTTAACACCCTGTGCTATTTGTTTTGCTGTCTGTGCCCTTGTTCAGAAGATTTATCCTCACTTTCTGTCCTTGTGATCATTGCATTTTGAAAAAAAAAAAGCTTGTTGTGGAAACTAGGACTCATGAGCAAGCCCCAGTGGAGACACCTTTTCCCCATGATAATTCTTTCAGGAGTGAATTCCTCTTTCTAGGGTTAGGTTCCTATCCCTTCCTGTTGTTCTTAGCTATGAGTCATTTGTAAATCAGATGCTTGTAACTGGGCAACTGCCCGTACAACTAAAGCAATTCCTCAGAGAGGACCACACAACCTCTGCCTAGAAAAACTTCAAAGAAGGAAGCCTTTCATGGCCTATTCCACCCTTCAAAAGCTCTTACACTCAAGTTGATCTTCCTAATGTTTAGGCCAGATATGTCAAAATTGGAATTTAACACAATTCATTTGTGTTGTAGTGTCTAACTTGCTCCATCTTCTACCCAGCAAAGCTTTAGCTTTAGCCTGTAAAACCTACAACAACCCAAAGCTTTAGCTGTTTAAAGGTGGTTTCAGTCTTTGTTTCTACAGAGTAAACACATCCACATTCTACCTCCAGATTCAATATACTCAGCACTGGCCATGGTGGTTAGATTGGATAACATTTTAAGTGATTTTAAGCACTTTCTCTGTTTCCAGCACAATCATTCTGCACACAAATATCACGTGTGTTGAAATGTCACATGGTTTGCAAGCAATATATGTCCCTTAAAAGAGCATTTTTGCAGAAGCTGGCTAACCAAGTCTTCGTCTACACTGGGAAGTTTACCCAGATATGAATCCACCCTACAGCATATTAGTCCAGAGAGCCTTGGACCATATCTGCTCCAAATGGCTGTCACCTCCTCTGTGTCTCTACCACCACTGCTGCTTCTACCCAGCCATGGAACTCAGTCTAAGTTCTAAGGTCATCACAGGTACCTCTGCTCATGTCAGAACAGGGCACCCACATGATCATCAAGAAGGAGGGGGGTCCACCTCCCCTATTTCTTTCTGGTTGTCCAGTTGTCTTGTTCTGACATCAGCACAGGCACTCACAATCACCTCTACTATCTTTTTGTTGTTCATTCGTTCAGTCGTCTCTGACTCTTCATGACCTCATGGACCAGCCCATGCCAGAGCTCCCTGTCAGCCGTCACCACCCCCAGCTCCTTCAAGGTCAGTCCAGTCACTTCAAGGATGCCATCCATCCATCTTGCCCTTGGTCGGCCCCTCTTCCTTGTATGTAGATGGAGCTTTATGGCTAGGAGTGATAGTGGCAGTAACACAGGCATGATCACAAAGCAGTTACTATACTTTCAACTCAAGAACAGAAAACAGAATATTGGTGTACAAGAAAAGAGATTTAAAGATAGGCTTAAAGCTAACCCTATCTGGAAAGCCCTGGCCCTTGAGCATTCTAATTGGAGGTCAGCTATTACCAATAGTGCTATGGAAGGTGTGTCAAGCCAACCCTCATTGAGCCATCTTCCATTTGGAAACCAATGTTCTTACTGCAAAAGAACATGCAGGTCAAGGATAGGTCTGAATAGTCACCTATGGACTCACCACCAAGGCCCTGCACTTGGAAGGCAATCATACGTGGTCATCGGGGATCACCAATATGATGATGGTGGTGACCACAGGAAAAGGGTGATGGTGGCAGTGTCCATCTGGACAGTGACTAGGATGAATTGACTCAATCCTGCTGGCCAGATAATATCCCAACTTTGCCAAATGTGGGGCAACATTGTTTTAAAGTGAAAAAAAAACTCCATGATACATCCAGTAGTCCATTTGTGGAGAGTACAGTATTTTAGGGTAGTACAGACAAGCCCCAAGGGATGAAAAGAACTCTATTCCAAAATGGTTTTATTTCCTCAAAAACAATAGACAAGATATGAGCTCCAGGGGGAGCAATTTTCCTTTGAAACAAGTTAGTGGTTGAAAAAAATAAACAGAAGTGAGCTTCCATTTGGAGGGTTTGATGAAGTCCTCAGAGGGACCTCAGCCTGGAAAATGTCTCACAGTGCCCCAAAATTTGTACTCACACCAGACTAGAGATGATGTTTCCTTCCACAGTGAAAAGGAGGATTGGAGGAATTATTCTGAAAGAACTAAATCCACTCTCCTTCTAGCCATGATCCCAGTCCAGCTTCATACACATGGCCCTAATTCAGCTTCAGTCATTTGTTGTTGTTGTTGTGTGTGTTGTTTTAAAAAAATATTCACATAATTTTACCCCTTTAGATATTTTTTTTAAAAAAGGAATGGCAAATCTAGTTGCTGGTCATCCTCCTCTTTGAGAACACAGAAATGCTGGACCACTCTCACAACCACTATGTCAGACTACACAGAGAAGCCATTGAATCACATCTCAACAAAAGTTTGGTCTAGGCACTGTCAGGCCATTATATGCTAATCAAGGTGGTCAGTTGAAACATTCACACCTAGCTCCAGCAGACAGGAGTCGTTTGTCCCACCCTGGTCATTCCACAGATATATAAACCCTTTTTCCTAGTTCCCACAGACCTCACTACCTCTGAGGATGCTTGCCATAGATGCAGGTGAAACGTCAGGAGAGAATGCCTCTAGACCATGGCCATATAGCCCGAAAAAAACCTACTACAACCCATCCTCCTCTTCTTCCAAACAATTCCCAGCTTGGAATTTTATCCTTTTGTCGAAGGCTTTCATGGCTGGAATCACTCGGTTCTTGTGGGTTTTTTCGGGCTATATGGCCATGTTCTAGAGGCATTTCTCCTGACGTTTCGCCTGCATCTATGGCAAGCATCCTCAGAGGTGAGGTCTGAGGATGCTTGCCATAGATGCAGGCGAAACGTCAGGAGAAATGCCTCTAGAACATGGCCATATAGCTCGAAAAAACTCACAAGAACCGAGTTTTATCCTTTTACTATCACAGCTGACAGAGTTGTCTTATTTTTGAGCCCTTTGCCATAACCTCAGAATCTCTTTCCATCTCAGAACTCTTTGGTATGTATTTGCAATTGAGTTTTTCTTTCTCTCCGCTCCCCCCCCCCCCACAATGAGTATATTTTAAATCTTTATTTACACTGACTATCATTAGCTAATTTGGTGTCTATGCATTCAATTTGCAGCAGTCAACTTGGAATGCTGCACAACCTGTTTAGGTCCCTCGCTGTTGCATGCTTTAAGTAATTTCCAACTAAGGTGACCCAATTGTTGATCTGGTTTACTGATGACTAGGACATCTGGAAAAGGCAGTCTTTCTTCATTTTCTTTTTCCATGGTGAACTGGATGTTTGGGTGGATACTGTTAAGATGGTCCAGGAACCTGTTGAGTTCTTCTTCTCCATGGCTCCAAATGGTGAAAGTGTCATCCACATACCTGAACCATATCGTGGGCTTTTTTGTTGCTGTTTCCAGGGCATGTTTTTCAAATTGTTCCATGTAGAAATTAGCTATGACTGGGCTGAGAGGGCTCCCCATAGCTACTCCATCTTTCTGTTCATAGAATTAATTGTCCCACTGAAAGTAGTTGGTGGTGAGGCAATAGTGAAACAGAGCTGTGATGTCTTCTGGGAACTTCTAGTTGATGAGTGCCATGGTGTCTGCTACCGGAACCATGGTAAATAGAGACACCACATCAAAGCTGATCAGTATGTCATTGGTATTTAACTTGAGATTGCTGATTTTTTCTATGAAGTGGGCTGAGTCCTTGATGTAGTGTGTAGTGAGCCCAATATGGCTTTGTAACTGTGCAGCAAGAAATTTTGCTAAGTCGTACGTGGGGGATCCAATGGCACTCATGATGGGTCTGAATGGGGTGGAATCCTTATGTAATTTTGGGAGTCCATAAAGTCTACGTGGAAGGGCTTCCGATTTACATAGCTGTTGTCATATGTCAAAGTTGATTGAGGAGTTCTTAACCAGAGTGTTGGTTTTGCTGGTTATTTTGGAAGTTGGGTCTTGTTTAAGTTTTCTGTATATAGTATGGTCCAGGAGTTTTTCTCTGCATTTATCATTCAGGCTTCTTAAATCATATTTATTATTCATTTTATTTATTTATTTATTTATTTGGGGTGCTTCTACCCCGCCCTTCTCAACCCCCTAGGGGGGACTCAGGGCGGCTTACAAAGGCACAATTCGATGCCTAACAATTACAACATACAAGACAATATATAATACACTAATTTACCACATAATATCACAGTTATAACTAATTAAAACAATCAGACAGTATACTAGCAGCAATAAAACATCTTGTGGTCAGTGTTCACCAAATCCAAGTCCGTAAACCATTTAGCATTGTCATTGTCCTTTCCTACTCTGGTCATTATTGGTTGTCTTTGTCCATCTGCCAACTTAGCAGAACGCCTGGCCCCACATCCAGGTTTTTAGCTTCTTCCTGAAGGAGAAGAGGGATGTTAATGTCCTAATTTCCCCGAGGAGTGCATTTCACAGGCGAGGGGCCACCACCGAGAAGGCCCTGTCCCTCATCCCCACCAGTCTCGCTTGTGATAAAGGTGGGGCCGAGAGCAGGGCCCCCTCAGCAGATCTTAAACTCTGAGGTGGGACGTAGAAGGAGATACATTCTGATAGGTACACATTTATATACCACTTTTCTCACCCCGAGGGGGGACTCATCGTGCCAACTTGGCCCTAGAAAATGCCTTTGCACCAGCCTCAGGCCCAAAGTCTCTCCTTCATTGGGATGGAGCAGAATGTGTTTGGAAAGGATCCTTAACTCAATTCTTCACCCAGCCTTGAAAAGAGGCCAGATTTCCGAAAAGAAAAGAAAGTTGAGTTTTAGTCTTGCTTTTAACAAGGTTCTTCATGGTGCAGACGCGCACACTCACAGGCATACTTTTTTTTTCTTGGCACAGTAGCTCATGCAATTAAGAGTTTCCACTAGCTGGGTTGTTCCTGCCTGCAAAAGATGAATATTTTTTTTCCCTTTTTTTTTAGTACGTGGCTTTTTGGGGGCGGTGGAGAGAATCGTATTCAGTCACTGAAATATACAATAAAAATGTCACTGCTATCTTTGCTTTAATTATGGAGCTCACATTGTGATTATATTCTATACCGGTTTGTCAGAAAATGAGAGTGTAACCATTATTGCTACGCTCTGTAACATCTCTTCTCTTCACTGCGTTTGTGTGCCCTCATTTTTATTCAGTCGTATTCAAGCCATAGCCTTTTCGCACAGGTTCGCAATCGCTAGGATGGGTGTTTTTTTCCCCCGTCTTCTTCTCTGTCTGTTAGAGAAACTGAATAGCTCAGAATAATTTTCCCCTTTTTCATTTCTACATTGAAAGGAACAGATCAAGGGAAAAACATTCTCTGCTGCCATTCACGCCATAAGGTCACCCATTGTCCTGGGACAACCTAATGGTACATTCTTCTCCAGCAAGCCATATGGGAGATTGGTGGAGCTTGTTCGAGCTATCAGCATGGAAGAATACATTGCCACAAAGCACAACCGCCATGGAGTATGAGTAGGAGTTCTACACAAGGTAATGCAAGAGTCAGTTTACTCTTCACTTATTTGTCCTAGTTCTAAGACATGGTGTGAGAAGCACATGATGCAATCACCTTGCTGGAGCCAAGAAGGCTGGGATCCAATTGAATACAGTAAAATACACGGAATAAATGTATTAATCATGTCAGAAACGAATTGAGGGTACAGTTATAATGTATTTAAAAACACAAACAAAGTTAAAAAACTTGGCATTATGCTAAATGTACTTTGACCAGAAGCCGATCACTTGGAATGCTTCTGGTGTCACTGTGAGAAGGTCCTCTATTGTGCATGTGGCATTGCTCATATTGCATTGTAGTAAGTGGTCTGTATTTTGCTCTTCTCTACGTTTGCATGTCATGGACTCCACTTTGTAGCCCCATTTCTTAAGGTTAGCTCTGCATCTCAAGGTGCCAGAACTCAGCCTGTTTAGCAACTTTGAGATCACCCAATCTTCTGTGTGCCCAGGGGGGAGTCTCTCATTTGGTATCAGGCACTGATAGAGGTTCTGGGTTTTCACCTGCCACTTTTGGACTCTCGCTTTCTGAGGTGTTCTAGCGAGTATCTCCGCAGAGTAGATCTCAGGAAGCTATTTATTGATTTAAAGCATTAGCTTGCTGGATGATATCTGAACAGATGATGGGCCAGAGATGTTGATGCCTTAGTCCTTTCATTAATAAATGCATTAGCCTAATAAATTAATGGTTACTGCTGTTGTGGGGCTCATCTACACCAGACAGTTTAGCCTGGTGTAAATCTGGCCTTGGTGGACTATGACTTTTTAGGGCTGACACCTCCTCCATGTCATTGTCGCTGACACTCCTAGTTGACCACAAAGCTCTGTTTCATAGAATTATAGAATCATAGAATCAAAGAGTTGGAAGAGACCTCATGGACCATCCAGTCCAACCCCATTCTGCCAAGAAGCAGGAATATTGCATTCAAATCACCTCTGACAGATGGCCATCCAGCCTCTGTTTAAAAGCTTCCAAAGAAGGAGCCTCCACCACACTCTGGGGCAGAGAGTTCCACTGCTGAACGGCTCTCGCAGTCAGGAAGTTCTTCCTCATGTTCAGATGGAATCTCCTCTCTTGTAGTTTGAAGCCATTGCTCCTTGTCCTAATCTCCATGGAAGCAGTAAACAAGCTTGCTCCCTCCTCCCTGTGGCTTCCTCTCACATATTTATACATGGCTATCATATCTCCTCTCATCCTTCTCTTCTTCAGGCTAAACATACCCAGCTCCTTAAGCTGCTCCTCATAGGGCTTGTTCTCCAGACCCTTGATCATTTTAGTCACCCTCCTCTGGACACATTCCAGCTTGTCAATATCTCTCTTGAATTGTGGTGCCCAGAATTGGACACAATATTCCAGGTGTGGTCTAACCAAAGCAGAATAGAGGGGTAGCATGACTTCCTTAGATCTAGACACTATGCTCCTATTGATGCAGGCCAAAATCCCATTGGCTTTTTTTGCCAATTTGTCCTTTCATTAATAAATGCATTAGCCTAATCAATTAATGGTTACTGCTGTTGTGGGGCTCATCTACACTAGACAGTTTAGCCTGGTCACTGGTGTAAATCTGGCCTTGGTGGACTATGACTTCTTACGGCTGACACCTCCTCCATGTCATTGTCGCTGACACTCCTAGCTGACCACAAAGCTCTGTTTGAGTACATCATGCCTGCTTGTTGCACTCACCAGCAGAAAGAAGGAGGGAATTCATCTTCTTTCCATTTTACTAGGATTTGTGGATCAGAAGTCCTTCATTTCAATGGTTTGCTCTTATGCATCAAGTCAGTGTCAATCTGTCTTACAGACTGTAGGAATGGTAATGTTTTTCAGAAATATTTCATACAGTTCTTTATCAATTGTTGATAAATTTGGGTGAGAGGAATCCTGGACTGGAGAATCTTCACACTTTGATATTAATTATTTATAAAATCCACACATAATCTTCTGTCCTGAAAACAGTCGACAGTACAGATATTCTTGCTTCCTTTCCTCCTTCCTATCTCCAAGTTGCAAGGACACCTTTCCTGACATTGGCAAAGAGGCCTAGCAATGGCCAGGAGTGCTCTCGAGCTCCACGATCACCAATATGGTGACAAAAAGACAAGGGAATTGAATTGGGGTCCACCTTACAGGATCGTCGGGACTCTGCTCCGGAATTGCTGGAAAGTAAACATGTATATGTGAGTAGATGAATAGGTGCCGCTCCGGCGGGAAGGTAACGGCGCTCCATGCTGTCATGCCAGCCACATGACCTTGGAGGTGTCTACGGACAACGCTGGCTCTTCGGCTTAGAAATGGAGATGAGCACCACACCCCAGAGTCACACATGACTGGTCTTAATGTCAGGGGACTACCTTTACCTTTACCTTTAAACACCATGGCAGAACTGGGACTGGTTTAAAGCAGCAATGGGATATAATTCAGAATTGCATGGGGATTTAATTCAGAAATTCTGGGACACAATTCCAGGTTGTAGGATACCATTATATATTCATTTTTGTCAGACAAAACTCAATTTAAATCAGTGAGGTTGGCATTTGTAGAGACATGGATACAATGGAAGTCTTCTGCTGAATGCATTTTCATGGGTCCGGTGAATTCTCTCATGGCACCCAGGTTTGTTAACTAATGCTCCTTACAGGGAGAGGTCAACCCTCCTGTTCAAGGAGCTCCACTGGCTGCCATTTATTTCCCCGACCCAATTCAAGGTGCAGGTTCTTACCTACAAAGTCCTGAATGGTTTGGGACCCGCCTACATTTATGACCGCATTTCTGTGTACAAACCCACACAATCTCTTCGATCATCTGGAGAAGCCCTGCTCACGCTCCCACGTGCATCGCAAGCGTGATTGGTGGGGATGAGAGAGAGGGCCTTTTCGGTGGTGGCCCCTCGACTCTGGAACTCACTCCCTAAAGATATCAGGCATGCCCCAACTCTGGCAGTCTTCAGGAGGAGTTTGAAAACGTGGTTGTTCCAGTGTGCCTTCCCAGAATAATGAATCCTTTTGTCTTCTAAAGCACTTTATATTGATCCAGGTCTGTTCGTATGTCTTCACCATGCCCCACTTCCTTATCTCATCCATGACCAGCATCATTTTATTTATTTTTTAATTACATTTGGCCCAGCCATAGATTTTAAAGTGTTTTGTAGTATTGGCAATGCTTATGTTATTGTCTATGTGATTTATTTTTAAATGCATGTATTGTTATTGTTATTGCTTGTATTGTTGTATTGTGGACTCGGCCTCATGTAAGCCGCACCGAGTCCCTTGTGGAGATGGTAGCGGGGTATAAATAAAGTTAAAGTTCTGAGAGTGCCTTGGACTGTGAGAAGATCCAACCAGTCCATCCTCCAGGAAATAAAGCCCGGCTGCTCACTGGAGGGAAAGATACTAGAGACAAAGTTGAAGTACTTTGGCCACATCATGAGGAGACAGGAAAGCCTAGAGAAGACAATTATGCTGGGGAAAGTGGAAGGCAAAAGGAAGAGGGGCCGACCAAGGGCAAGATGGATGGATGGCATCCTTTAAGTGACTGGACTGACCTTGAAGGAGCTGGGGGTGGTAACTGCCGACAGGGAGCTCTGGCGTGGGCTGGTCCATGAGGTCACGAAGAGTCGGAGCCGACTGAACGAATGAACAACAAAACTACTACTACTACTACTACTACAACTGCTCCAGGTTGTATGCCATTCCAAGACATGTTGGTGTTTCAGAGTCCTACAAAGTCAATAAAATGAAAGGTCATCGTGGGCAAGTGGACTAAGGGTAAAGAAGAGGGTAAAACAGTGCTGAAACAATATTGGGATGGGGAGATGAGGATTTTAGGAGGTAAGACTCTCTCTCCCTCTCTCTCTCCCCCCTCATCTCTCTCTCTCTCACACACACATTACACACACACATACACACAATAGGGGTTGTGCCAAATGTGACACTGCCAAACCATATTATTGAATTATATATTGAATATTCAGGGTAGTAAATGGGTACATGTTGCTGCATTTGGTCCAAATCCTCTTCTGCTCCTCCTATTAAATGACACTTGGAAAAAGAATTTGAGTCAAGCCATTGGCCCAAATGGTAAACATGTTTTTTTTTAAAAAACTGTGCATAAATGTTGGATATTCACTCTTAAATGAGAAAATATGTATTCTTTAATGAATACTTAATTAGGACTGCATTCAGCATAGAAAGAACGGAGCCCCTACTGCTGCAGATACAAACGAGAGAGAAATGAATTACCGTCATGCAGGGAGTGATATTAATCGTGTCCAGCTTTATAAATGAATCCAATTTTAAGCCACTTTAGTCGCTATCATACTGGGCGAGAGAGCAGGATGTCTAACATATCATTTCCGTCCTGGCAAATGGCTAGATTTAAGCAGAAAACAATTTTAAACTTGCAGATTTTTTCCCCAGCTCACACTAAATATTTTTAATTATTTTGCTCTTACAGTCAAACATCATTTAAAAAAATTAAAGACTGTCCTTTTTTTAAAAAAAAAGAAAAGAAAGCTAAACATGAAGTTATATTTCTTTTAGTTTATGCAAAACAAAAACAGGGTCTTGGATGTTTATGGAAAGCCTTATATTCTAGAGATAATGTTAGTCAGGAACAAGAGAACAGCTTTGTAATTTCTGATCCTTCATAGGTGGAAAATGAGAGAATCTTTAAAAAAAAACTCACAGAATCATAGAATTGGAAGAGACTACATGCAGGGGCAGCTCAACCATTACGCAAAGTAAGCATTCGCAGTATAGTTGATTTTGCCAAGGGGCGCTCTTGAGGTGCTCTTGGGAGAAAATAGATCTTGACATATGCAAGTTGTAGTTACTGGGATGTATAGTTCACCTACAATCAAAGAGCATTCTGAACTCCACCAATGATGGAATTGAACCAAATATGGCACACAGAACTCCTACGACAAACAGAAAATATATATCAGGGATTGGTTGGGGGAGGACGCCAAAATACTCTTTGCTTACCGTTGAAAATTACCTAGGGCTGTCTCTGACTACAAGGACCATCTAATCCCTGCTAAGTGCATTGATATCTTACATAAAGTATCAGATTAACATTACTGTGACAGGACTGAGACAATTTAGCCCCAAAAGTTCCCATTTTATTGACAAAATTCACCTAGAATTTGATTTACAGTGTAAGTGGGATTGCTAACCAAGAAGTTATAAACAACAGCCTCCAGTTTTAGTTGTTTCCCATCATAAAAAAACATGTTGGTACAGGTTGAATCATAGAATCATAAAGTGGAAGATAACAAATGGGCCATCTAGTCCAATTCCGGGCACGCAGGAAAAGTGCAATCACAGTAACCCTGACAGATGGCCATCCAGCCTCTGTTTTAAAGCCTCCAAGAAAGGAGCTTCCACCACACTCCAAAATTGAGAGCTCCACTGTTGAACAGCTCATACAGTCAGGAAGTTCTTCATAATGTTCAGGTGGAATCTCCTCTCTTGTACTTTGAGCCCATTGCTCCAATTCCTAGTTTCCAGGGCAGCAGGAAACAAGCCTTTTCCCCCCTCCTAGAATCATAGAATCATAGAATCAAAGAGTTGGAAGAGACCTCATGGGCCATCCAGACCAACCCCCTGCCAAGAAGCAGGAATATTTTTTTGGTCAAATTTCATTTCCAGATCCTGTGTCTGGTCTGCAAATTTCTTTTCCATTAAGATTTCTATTTTGTCCATCTGTTTCTCATTCTCCATTCTCATAATTTATGGGTTGTTGTAGGTTTTTGCGGGCTATATGGCCATGTTCTAGAGGCATTCTCTCCTGACGTTTCGCCTACATCTATGGCAAGCATCCTCAGAGGTAGTGAGAGAGAGGTCACTACCTCTGAGGATGCTTGCCATAGATGCAGGCAAAACACCAGGAGAAAATGCCTCTAGAACTTGGCCGTATAGCCCGAAAAAACCTACAACAACCTATCTGGTGAACATTTGCCAGTCAGGTTCTGGCAGGCTGGAGCAGGCACTCTCAGAGACATTTGTCTATCCATGGTTTTCTGACTATGGTACACTCAATGTGATTCAGCTCCATAGTCGCCTGGTCAGATTAAGCTTGAGACCCACAGGTTGGGAAGGGCCCACGTTCCCTCACCTGCTCATAGACACAGTGCCCAGCTGGGAGGGCTTGGACCTGGAAACAACACAACACCCCAAACATATTAATTTCTGCATTGTGGTGTTCACCAGCAGCTCCTCTAAAGTACTGGAACAAAAAATACGTTCCAGACTACCTTTCAAAGTGATTTGCTTCGGTTATAGTAAGGTGAGACATGGGTGTTGGGGGAGTAATTGGAATCTTGACTGTAGTCAACAAAAAGAAGTATTATTAAACCTTAACCAATTCAATCACAGACTGTTGAGTTCACTGGAATTCTTTCTGGCATCAAGAGATACTCCATCACAGCAAATAAGAAAGAAACATTCCAGTGGCTGACAATTAACTAACTCCAACAAAGAACCTGCTGAGGATCTCTGTTTTGAGAATCTGCTGTTCACATCACCTAGTTTTTCTCAGTATTTAGATACAAAATCACTTTTCTTGACATTTTCACCCATTTTGTTCTACCTCCTGCTTTATGGATCAGCAAAGATGGATCTGCTCCATCTTTAGTGTTACACAAACATGCAAATATTTGATGAAAGCTTTCCCTCATGAAGCAGACCTAAATAGTTTTAAAATGTCCTTATAAAACTTCTTCTTTTCCATGCCAGGCCTTCCAGATGTTTTGGACATGAACTTCCAGATGCATTAGGCAGTAGGCTTGTGCAATTCACCCAAAAGGCATGCTGTTTCAGAGTCCATTTTCAGCTAACCCTTCATTCTCTTTACTGGGAAGTTACTCAAATCAGGAGGAGTGTTGCCATTCTCATTCAGAAAAGAATCAGTCCATTGGCTACAATGGGAAAATTTAAAGGCTCAATCCTCATTCATTTGAAGGCCTATGTGCATGAAACCTACCACAGTTTTAAACCCCATTTACAAGTGCAGGCCTGCCAAGTTCCAGAACAATTCACCAATCTACTGATTTTTTTAAAAAAATATTTAAACTTTTTACGAGTGGGTTCTGGGAATTATAGTCCCCGGTTGTGTCCATTCTCAGCCAATCAGAGCATGAGTACAACCAGGCTTTTTATTGGCTGAGAAATGAAGAGAGGACAAAAACTTTAACTCCCATAATGCTCTAAGAGGAACTCAGAGAATTTTCAATGCCCACCCCATGCAGGTATTTCTGGGAAAGTGAGTTCCCAGCTTTTCAGTTCCCTTCTCCCTGTTCTGTTTTTGGGGAATTACAAGAAATGGACCACTGAATATTACAAATCACTTTTGCTCAAACTCTTCTGGGCCCAAGCCTATTGGCAGCATAACAAATGATCAGGGATTCTAAAAACTAAAGTCCAAAACATCTGGGAGAATAAAGATTGAAAACCACTGCTCTTCACAATTTTGCCACCTTCCATTACATCCATGTTAGCATTGCAGTTACATTTCTTATATACTTAAATATGGAGAAATCCAGTACCTTCTTACTCAAGTATGCAATTCCCCACTTGTTCCGTCTTCCAGAAGCATGGTTTACATTGCCTTTTAGCTGCATGGGATAGCATTCCTTTGCATTTCCCCAGGGTTGCTATAGACCCAACAGCCCCCTGGAAGTTATCAGAGTCTGGAAAGCCAGGCTGCAGGCCCTACGCAGTTATTGGTTTAGAAAGTATCTCTTTGAGTTTGGAGTCCGCCCTTTTTCCTGGGGTTGAGATCTCCATTTTGGAATCTCCCCTGCCTCCTTCAGTAGAGAAAAGAACCTCAGATGTGCTGTTGGTCAGGCAGGGAGCTCTGAAAAACCCATTGTGAGTACTATTGTGAGTACTATTGTGAGGCCCTGCTCTCGACCCCACCACTGTCACAAGTGAGGCTGGTGGGGACGAGGAGCAGGGCTTTCTCAGTGGTGGCCCCTCACCTGTGGAATTCACTCCCGGGAGAAATCAGGGCATCACCATCCCTCCTCGCCTTCAGGAGGAGGGTGAAGACATGGTTATGGGACCAGGCCTTTGGGCACTCTGGCGATTAAATCAGACAACCAGACGAGTATGTCCAACAGGATTGAAAAAGTGGAAAGTAAAACTAGATCTATGAGTTAGCGAACACTGACCATGTAAGAGGAGAAAATGAGTTTGTATTGGTTTTATTGATTTTATTGATTTTATGGTTATAATGCATGAATTTTTGTTAACTGTGAATTGATGTAATTTTGTATATGATTGTTTTATGATGCAGGCATCGAATTGTGCCTTTACCTTTGTAAGCCGCCCTGAGTCCCCTTCGGGGTGAGAAGGGCGGGGTAAAAGAACCCCAAATAAATAAATAATATTGAGTTATATAGAGAGAGATATTAAGATATTGAGATAGTAACTGAGTTATTGAGTTATTGAGAAATAGAGAGAAATAGTTATTGAGTATTATTGAGCATTACTTCATCTCCAAAACTGACCTTGTGCTTAGATAGGGGAAGACCTGTTCTTTCTAACCATAGTAGCTCAGGGTTAGGTGAAATATCTCAGGATTTTTTCTACCATTTGGAGAAAGGTTACCTCAGTAATTGAAGAAAAAAGGAAAGAAAGAACATCTTTATGGTTTCTCAAATTGACTGTTTGTGTTGTAACTTTATCAAGTTGTGCCAAGTCTGCCACAACTTGGACTTTGGAAATAAACATTTTGTTGATGTTCATATCTTGACTGGCAGTATTGAGTTATTGCTTCAAAGAAAGACCCCCAGCGGTTCATCCAGATAAAGAGAGAAGCACGTCTTAGTTTTAATGTTATAGGGTCTGGGTGTGCATTCATAGTGCAACAGACTGGCTGAAATGCAGATTCTGATAGCTAGAGCTCCATCTCTTTTCTACAATCTGGAATGTTCAATAGTTACCCACATGGCCCAAATATGGCCAGTGGTGCATAATGGAGATTTCTGTTATTCTGACATTGCACAGGATCTTGTCCAAAAGTTTGCAAGTTCTTAGGGCCATCTTCCCAGGGAGAAATTTTGAAATCCTATCAGAAAACCAAATTTCATGCCAAATACAATGGGGAAATGAAACACAACTTCAGTCACTGCTAGGCCATATATTCCATCCCAACTGGTGTTTCTGCCCACGGCCCTCTCCCCTTGAGGAAACTTCTGATAAAGGACTAAATCTGTCATGCAAATTGATTTTCTGCACAGCAAGGTTTTGCTTTTAAGATGACTCTATTATAAGGAAATTAATTTCTCAAGCTACTTAACACCGTTCAAGTCAGATCCTGCCCACCACATGGGGTGCTGAAAGTATGTGTTATTGTGTATGCAACAGGCTTATTTTTCTTTCTTTCTTTCGATCCATCTTTAATGATAATGTTTTCTTTGGTATAAAGAACTCTAATAAGATCCCACCTATAGGAAACATCTGATGTTGATGATGAAGAAAAAGAAGTGGTGGAAGAGGAGGATGAGGAAGATGAAGAGGAGGAGGAGGAGAAAGAAGAGGAGGAGGAGAAAGAGGAGGAGGAGGAGGAGGAGAAAGAGGAGGAGGAGGAGAAGGAGGAGGAGGAGGAGGAAGAAGAGGAGGAGGAGGAGGAGAAAGAGGAGGAGGAGGAGGAGAAAGAGGAGGAAGAGGAGGAGAAAGAGGAGAAGGAGGAGGAAGAAGAGGAGGAGGAGGAGGAGGAAGAGGAAGAGGAGGACGAGAAAGAGAGCTTGAGTAACAGGCTCCAATCCTTTGACTCTAGTATTATGCATGTTGGTTTTGCCTTGCGTTGTATACAACTAATGGATAGGAAGTACCAGAGCATAATGGTTGGAATCCGAAGAGGGACAAACATACATGTGCATTTCCCCTATGCATGCATATTAATCTCCTTTATGGATGATGCAGGGGGTGATATTCCCTCCTACCCTTAACAGTGCTAAAAGCACCCCTCCTGCCACCCCCATGTCAACTTAAGAAACAGTGTCTGAATCCCCCCACCTTTCCTTCATGGCCATTCCCTGCTTTGTTGGAAGCAGGCAGGATTGCAGGAGCTTTTTGTCATGAATGACTTTTCAATAACTATGAAGCATAGGTTCTTTTTATTGCAATTTCCAGTGTGAGAAGGTATATCAGATTACAGAAAACATTAAGACAAGGAATGACATTGGACATACAGACATACAGATCCTATGCAACTACATTGGATTTACAATTACATTGGTTGACAAACAAACAAAGGGGAATTACATTTTCACTCAACATTCACCCACATGTACACACATTCATCCACATGCATCCAAGTATTACCATATCATTTCCTCCCTCCTTGGAGAAGCACCTGTTAGGCCAGACCCTGATTTCCTGCAGCTTGCCAACACGTAGTTCCAAAACTTCCATAACGCCAAAACTTCAAAACACTGAGATACCAAAACTTCTTTCCCTAAGAAGAGTGCCAAGCACCAGAAATCTTTTTTTTCCATACAGCAGAACCTGACTCCCTGCACAAAATCGAAGATTCCAAAAGCACACTTCTTCTTCTTCCCTTGAGAAAGAAGCCTCAAAGTGGCCAGACTGCTCCCTTGCAGATCTGCCACTCTCCATAGGTACACCATCTCTGTCCTTCCCATGGAGCAGAGCATGGTGGGTGAACAACGTCTCTGTCTGTCAAGATTTGAGCATTATTACACTGAGTCTTTTATAGAAATATTCTGTTGATGTAGTCCCAAAGTTGTAAATTAATGATAGACGTCTTCCATCCTGGATCCATCTCAGTGTTGATCTTCTTAATTGGTGTTAACAAACACAAGGCTTGTGTTGACTTCCTTCTTAACATAAGGAAGGTTGCAAACATTTCCTTTGTCACTGTCCCAGTTCTTATCAGGGTTTCTCATTAGCAAGTCCAGCAAGCAGGTAGTTAGTCATTGCAGGCCTTAATATTATACTGTTGTTTTCAAAATTAGTTCCATCCATACATCCTTCCATTCTTCCATTCATTCCCACACATCATTATTAAATTCACATTTCTGCTGCTGTATTCATTTTATGTCTAACTCTGGGGACAAAGTGAGATGCCTCTGAGATCCTACCAACACCAGGCAGAGAAAGGCTGGACTAGAATGTAGTTTCCCATGTAGACCTATTAAGATATGATGTAACTCACAGTATGACAGCCAATTGGTGCAACAGGCCAATTAAAAGTATTGTATATCTCCAGAGCTTTGCTACAAGCACCATTGCAGTCATAGACTTGGAAGAGATCTCAAAGGGAATTCTGTCCAATCCTATTCTGCCATACACAAGCTAAGCACTCCTAACAGACGTCTATTTAGCCTCTACTTAAAAATCTTCACAGGAGAATCCATCACATTCTGGCACCCAGGCAGCATATTCCACTATCAAATAGCTATAAAACTGGAAGATTCTTCCAAACATCTAGGTCGAATCTCTTTTCCTGTGATTTGAATCAATTGCACTGTGTCTTACAACCTCATCACATTGGGGTTTAAATGACCCCCTTTTCCCTCTTTTGGATGGGACCTATCAAGTGCTATCAGATGTCACTGGCTTGGTCCTGTCCCCATTCCTCCTAAACTCATGCTACCCTTCTATTCCGCTTTGGTTAGACCACACCTGGAATATTGTGTCCAATTCTGGGCACCACAATTCAAGAGATATATTGACAAGTTGGAATGTGTCCAGAGGAGGGTGACTAAAATGATCAAGGGTCTGGAGAACAAGCCCTATGAGGAGCAGCTTGAGGAGCTGGGCATGTTTAGCCTGAAGAGGAGAAGGCTGTCAGGAGATATGATAGCCATGTATAAATATGTGAGAGGAAGCCACAGGGAGGAGGGAGCAAGCTTGTTTTCTGCTTCCTTGGAGACTAGGACACAGAACAATGGCTTCAAACTACGAGAGAGGAGATTCCATCTGAACATGAGGAATAACTTCCTGCCTGTGAGAGTCGTTCAGAAGTGGAACTCTCTGCCTCAGAGTGTGGTGGAGGCTCCTTCTTTGAAAGCTTTTAAACAGAAGCTGGATGGCCATCTGTCAGGGGTGATTTGAATGCAATATTCCTGCTTCTTGGCAGGGGGTTGGACTGGATGGCCCATGAGGTCTCTTCCAACTCTTTGATTCTATGATTCTATGAAAATGGAGGACAAGTGTCACAAGAAATTTCCTTTGCCACCATGGAGAGGAAACTGTATTTTGTTGTCCTTTCCTCCATCAAATGGGGAAAAAGGCTATATGGCAACATGCATTGCAGCCCTTTCACCCATATGATGGGGCCAAGGACAGGATGTCAATGCACATGTCCCATCCCCACCATGTGATGGGGGAAGGAGGGAGGTTGAGCAGGGCACCACGAGGCAAAATGGCACAACCCCAAAGGCCATGTTAAGAGGTCCCTAGTCTCTGGAGCAGCAGAAAACAAGCTGGCTCTCTCCTCAATATGACATCCCTTCAAATATTTAAACATGTTTATCCTGTCCCCTCTTCACCTTATATTCACTGGGCTAAAGATGCACTGCTGTCAAAGCCATCCACCATAAGACATGGTTTCCAGGCCTTTGGCCATTTGGTCACCCCCCTCTGGACACGTTCCATCCTGTCAATGTCCTTCTTGAATTCTGGTGCCAAGTATTCCAGTGTTACTGGTGTCAACAGTAACTGCTCTTTTTCTTGATGTCAGGTGAGTAGCATATAGGACTAATGACTTCCTTGCTGGGGCAAAGATCCTTAGGGCTTCAGTTGTTGACCTTATCTCCACCTGTTATATGTAGTTCAGGAGGTATGTGCCTAAGAGATTTAATATCCTTAAATGTTTCTCTACCTCTGAATTTCTCGCACACGTGCTCTGTCTCACACCACATAGAAAGCAAAGTCAGTTTTATATATACACATTTTCACTTTGAAAGCTTAGATCCAAGAGAGGCTCCATTGATTTCATTTTTGCTTGTTCTATAGTGCCATAAGCTGTATTGATAGAACAGCACTAGATATCTATACTCAACAAGAGCAATAAAGAAAATATGAAATCTATTTTGCTGCCTCCAAGCTTCTGTCTTCTGAGCTCTGATTCTTTTTCTTGCCATCATTCCCTGAAAGATTGTCCAGTTTTGTTTTGAAAGCCATGGTCTGGGATGGACCAATTAATCTATTTATGGTCTGTCTCCCTTTTACTTTCACTGACTCACCAAGTTCTGCATTCACCTGCAATTAAAAAAAATCCAAATAAATACATTATGATACTAATATGTGTGTGTGTGCTTCAAAACATATTGATTTATCCCATGAACACTTCTATTTCTGATTTCTTTTCCAAAAAAAGAGAAAAAGAATTGCTAAGATCCTACATCACACATGCAGTGTATAAATCTGCCCTTAATTAAAATCATAGAATCATAGAATCAAAAAGTTGGAAGAGACCTCATGGGCCATCGAGTCCAACCCCATTCTGCCAAGAAGCAGGAATATTGCATTCAAATCACCCCTGACAGATGGCCATCCAGCCTCTGTTTAAAAGCTTCCAAAGAAGGAGCCTCCTCCACACTCCAGGGCAGAGAGTTCCACTGCTGAACGGCTCTCACAGTCAGGAAGTTCTTCCTCATGTTCAGATGGAATCTCCTCTCTTGTAGTTTGAAGCCATTGTTTCGCGTCCTAGTCTCCAAGGAAGCAGAAAACAAATTTGCTCCCTCCTCCCTGTGGCTTCCTCTCACATATTTATACATGACTATCATATCTTCTCTCAGCCTTCTCTTCTTCAGGCTAAACATGCCCAGCTCCTCAAGCCGCTCCTCATAGGGCTTGTTCTCCAGACCCTTGATCATTTTAGTTGCTCTCCTCTGGGCACATTCCACCTTGTCAATATCTCTCTTGAATTGTGGTGCCCAGAATTATGTAGTAATTATGTTATAAAATTATTTAAAAATATTGTTTGTGGGGACCACAAGGGCCATCCAGTCCAACCCCTTTCTGCCATCCAGGAAGACTCCATCAAAGCACTCCCAACAGATGGTTATCAAGTTTCTGTTTAAAAATCTCAATAAAAAGAAAAAAAGAGTTTCAACTATATTACTAGGAAGCATATTCCACTGTTGAACAGCTCATATCATCAGAAAGTTGTTCTTAATATCCGGCTGGAATCTCTTATCTTGCAGTTTGAATCAGTTGCTCCATTGTGTCCAAGGACCTCATCATATTGATGCCCCCCACCCCGTTTTGCTCTACTTCACTGGCAATCACTAATGAAACAGAAGGTGTCTCTGGTGCCTTGCAGAGACCCATGCATACTCCATCCTTCCCTCATCATATGGGTCTATCGGGACAAAGTGTATTGGTGCCCTGTCTTCACCAGACAGAAGAAACTGGCAAAGCAAGTTGTTGCATTACTGGGTTGTTGTAGGTTTTTTCGGGCTGTATGGCCATGGTCTAGAGGCATTCTCTCCTGACATTTTGCCTGCATCTATGGCAAGCATCCTCAGAGGTGGTGAGGTCTGTTGGAACTAGGAAAAAGGGCTTATATATCTGTGGAATGACCAGGGTGAGACAAAGGACTCTTGTCTGCTGGAGCTAGGTGTGAATGTTTCAACTGACCACCTTGATTAGCATACAATGGGCTGACAGTGCCTGGAGCAAACTTTTGTTGAGAGGTAATTAGATGTCCCTTCCTGCTTCCTCTCTGTTGTTGTGCTGTTGCAATTTTAGAGTTTTTTAATACTGGTAGCCAGTATTAATCAAGGTGGTCAGTTGAAATATTCACACCTAGGTCCAGCAGACAAGAGTCCTTTGTCTCACCCTGGTCATTCCACAGATATATAAACCCTTTTTCCTAGTTCCTCGCTACCTCTGAGGATGCTTGCTATAGATGCAGGTGAAACGTCAGGAGCATGGCCATACAGCCCAAAAAAACCTACAACAACATAGTGATTCTGGCCATGAAAGCCTTCGACAATACATTGTTGCATTACTGTTTCCTCCATCAGATGGGGGAAATCCCCAAAAATGCTGGTAGCTCCGTCAGAGCCACCCAGAACCCAATTTACATACTGTGGTTGGTGAGGAAGCATCTTGCAATGCTTCCTCTTCACTTTGGCCATCAATAGGGAGGGACCATGGCCTGCATTGTGTGATGATGCTCAGCAGAATGTGTGACTGAAGAGGAGTAAAGGGCCAAAAACCCCTAAACGGTTCCGGCCCAAGATACCTATCTGACCGCATCTCGGCCTATGAACCCACCCGAACTTTGAGATCTTCCGGGGAGGCCCTGCTCTCGATCCCGCCAGCCTCTCAAGCACGGCTGGCGGGGACGAGAGATAGGGCCTTCTTGGTGGTGGCTCCTCGGCTGTGGAATGCCCTTCCTGTAGATGTTAGGCTGGCACCAGAGCTTATGACATTCCGTAGAAAGTTAAAGACCTGGATGTTTGTGCAGGCATTTGAGTAATTTAGTGCAATCTCTGGTAAATTGAACATAGGAACGGAACAACGGATAATGAACTTGGACTACGTTTGGATGATGAGTCGACCCGGGGTGGGTTTTTTGTGATAACTGTGTATTGATGTTTGTTTATTGCTAGAAATGGAATTGTGTAGTTTAACTGTTTGATTCATTGATTACTGCTGTTTTTACTGTCTTTGTTGTTTGCTTTCTGGAAACCGCTGTGAGTCGCCCTCGGGCTTGAGATACAGCGGTATACAAGAATAGTAAATAAATAAATAAATAAATAATGAGGTGGCAAGTTTCTAGAGCTTGCCGCCATCTCCTCAAGATGACATCCTTTCAAAAATTTAAGCATGGCTGTCATGTACCCACTCAATCTTCTCTTCTTCAAGCTAAATATTCACACTTCCCAAAGTCTTTCTTCATAAAACTTGGCTTCCAGACCTTTGATCGAAATGGTCAAAATGATTGTCTTTCTCTGGATATCTTCCAGCTAGTCAATATCTTTCCTGAACTGTGGTGTTAAACTGTCCTTCTACTGAATATTGACACCATGAAACCAATAGTACATCTATCAATGTGCTTGCTAATTGTCCTGCTGTGCAATGGAGAATGCACTGGGAATGTTTCTAAAATCCCAGTGAAAAAAAGTGCTAAACTCAAAGCATTGAAAAACAGTTGCTCATCATCCAAGAATGTGCAAAGTATTGTGTACAGAATTGTGTACAGAAATTGGCAGATGCAATATTACATACCCAAAACCTGCACTTACAGAGTCTTTGCCTGTAGCCATAACTGCTGGATCAGAGATCAGATAACTTCAAGACTGGATGGGGAATTGCCACCACTTCCAGAAGATCCAGTCTTTTTGCTATTTTGTTTGACTGGCATCTTCAGGAGATTTAACTTGGACCTTGCCCCCTTGACCTACCTTCATGCTTCCCTATTCACATACCTATCAAACATTCCTGCTTTGTCATTGCTTATCTTTTGGGTTTGATTAATCCAGGGGACTTTGCTTGACCTGAACTCCTGGCAGTATCCAAATGCTGGAGTGACACCTCAAAGCACTTGAGATACCCAGCTGGCTTTTTCATCTAAACAAAGGATGCTCTGCAAGGAAAAAGTGATAGATGGAAACAAAAACACCGGCTAAGATATATGCTGAAACTGAAAGACAGGTGTACCTAGAGTCTTGACCTTGGAGCCAATTTTATTTGGAAATAAAGTTGCTATCTCTGAGAAGTGGGAGAAAACTCTTCCAAGGGACTGAACCCACTCAATGCTGGTTTGATAAGCCAAGACAAACACCATGCTAGTGAAGAGATGACAAGTCTCAGCCACCAGAAACATATAATAAAGTCTAAACAATATTAATGTACTGAAGACTACAAGCTGTAGGCAATATCCACACTGCCTGTGTGATTAAATAATAAGAATTTGGAAGCTGGACAGTTTTTTAAAGAATTATCAGATTACTGTACTGGAGGACATTTTTCCCATTTACATCTACTCTAAAAATTATAATAATGCTAAGCTCCATCCGTTTCTTTCTCTTGCCTGATCTGCCTTACGGCACAAAAGAACCCTCCTCCAACACATCATTTTCTTTTATAATGAGTCATGTCTTCTCATGATGTTCAGAGTCTGACAATCTCAGTTTTGTCATCTTGGCTTTTAAGGAGAATTCAGACTTGCTTTGTTCTGGGATCCATTGGTCTTTTTAGTACTCCATGGTTTCAAGTGAGTTGGTTTTCTTCATATCAGCTTTCACCATTGTCCAACTTCCATAGCTATACATAGAAATTGGAAGTATGATTTATTCAGAGAGGATTTATCTTTGCTTTCTTCTGAGGATGTGAAAATGGGATTTTCCAAAGTCATCAAGTGGGTTTGCGTGCATGAGTGGGGATTCAAGCACTATTGTCCAAAGTCACAGATCAAAGCTCCAACTGTTTCAGCATGTTGGCTCTCATTTTTATTTTATTTTATTTTATTATTTCACCCTTTTCCCAATGTAGGACCCCAAAATGATTCAGAAGATGAGTTATAAACCTTCATGCAGTCACCTTTTTAAATAGGCAATGCTGGCAGTGCTTGTCCCCCTCCTGCAAATGCATCATGATGGAGCCATCTGAGAAAGCAAATTGAAGGTATTCGATTGTTATAATAAGACTAAAGGTGATGTCAACTCCTGAGATAGCTTTTTTGAAGGAGGAAAGGAGGCAGCAACAGAAATGATAGGGTAGGATTCTGATGACAGAAGGAAGGAACAGAATGAGGAGGAGGAGGAGAAGGAGAAGGAGGGATAGGGACCATCTCTGCAGTGGAACCAATGACAGATTATCACAACATTTTTTTTTCATTTATCCATTTCCGTGATTAGTTAGAACGAATATTTCCCATTTCAGGATAGGTGCATCCTTGCATTAATGCTCCCATATAAAATCAACTATATTCTATGCATACTTATTCCCCAACATACACACACACACATATGCACGGTAGTGCTCTGCAATCTTCCTGAAGAATGACATTATGCAACTAAACGCATACTCAAATGTGTAACTCAGGACCTTAGTAAATCACAATTATAGTACAGTAACTGTGGGATGATGATAATGAAGATGATTACTTCCTACCTTTTTTTTTTCATGAATCATTTTTCTTCTGTTGTTATCCCAGGAGGAGATCATTGAAAAGTGACTGTTTTACAAAAAGAGAATAATAAAAGAGAAACTTCAATTAGTCCAACGGGCAGCGGCCAGATTACTCACCGGAGCGTCATAGAGGGAGCATACCAGCCCCCTGTTGTGTCAGCTCCACTGACTGCCAATCCAGTTCTGACCTACAAAACCCTTTACGGCTCCGGCCCAGCATACCTGTCCAAACGTATCTCCTTCTACGTCCCACCTCAGAGTTTAAGATCTCTGAGTTTATCACAAGTGAGGCTGGTGGGGACGAGGGACAGAGCCTTCTCAGTGGTGGCCCCTCGCCTGTGGAATGCACTCCCTGGGGAAACTAGGTCATCTGCATCCCTCCTCTCCTTCAGGAGGAAGTTAAAAACCTGGATGTGGGACCAGGTCTTTGGGTAAGCTGGCAGATAGACAAAGACAAGGACGACCAGAAAAGGAAAGGACAATGACAATGCTGGATGGATTATGAAATTATAAATCGGCGAACATTGGCCACAGGAAGATTTTATTACTGTTATTGTATTGATGTGATGTTTCAACTAGTGACAATTGTTGATGTTAAATTGTAAATTGTATATTGTACTTTGTGAATTGTTGGGCATCGAATTGTGCCTTTTTTGTAAGCCGCCCTGAGTCCCAACTAGGGGGTTGAGAAGGGCGGGGTAGAAGCACTCCAAATAAATAAATAAATAAATAAATAAATGTTTATTCATATTTTTAAATAAAAGAAAAGGAGGCCAATAATTTTTTTTTGTATTTATAAAGAAAACAAATCACTTTCTCCCCCCCCCCCCCCCCCCCCCGGAATACAACTGAAAAGAAACAATGTCATTTGGTCATTTGGTAAGTCCTAGACAAAAGACACAGTTATCCTTCTGGGATTCCAATTTGCTGAATTCATGTGATAAACTCAATGCACATCTGGGTGTGCATGTATATGGACCAAAGTAGACTTCGTTGTGTTTACAATGGCACCAACATGTAAAACTCCACCTCTGAAACTTTGAACTAAGGGAAGATGTTCTGCATCAGAGAAAATATTCAACCAGGGAAACTTAATGTACACATAAGACACCAACAGGATTCTAGGGGCAGCGTTAAGGAAAAATAAATGTTTACTTTCTCTAAGAAGGCAACATTTTGTTTACTTGTAAATGTTTAGATGCTTAATAAAATGCAGGCACCTTATTTATGTGATCTACAAGGAATACAAAACAATTTTCCAGACCAATGTTAAAATAGATCGCACAACCGCTGAGGATTCCTGCCATAGATGCAGGTGAAACGTCAGGAGAGAATGCCTCTAGAACATGGTCATATAGCCCGAAAAAACCTACAATACCGGCCATGAAAGCCTTCGACAATACAATTTTAAAATAATTTAAAGTACCAAAACCAAAAATTAATACAGTGTATTGTTGAAGGCTTTCATGGCCGGAATCACTGGGTTGTTGTAGATTTTTCCGGGCTATATGGCCATTTTCTAGAGACATTTTCTCCTGACGTTTCACCTGCATCTATGGCAAGCATCCTCAGAGGTAGTGAGGTCTGTTGGAACTAGGAAAAAAGGGTTTATATATCTGTGGAATGACCAGGGTGGGACAAAGGACTCTTGTCTGCTGGACCTAGGTGTGACTCTTTCAACTGACCACCTTAATTAGCATAAAATTACAACAACAAAACAACAGAGAGTAAACAATCAGGCACATCTAATAACCTCTCAACAAAAGATTTCCCCAGGCACTGCCAAGCCATCAAATGCTAATTAAGGTGGTCAGTTGAAACATTCATACCTAGCTCCAGCAGACAAGAGTCCTTTGTCCCACCCTGGTCATTCCACAGATATATAAACCCTTTTTCCTAGTTCCAACAGACCTCACTACCTCTGAGGATGTTTGCCATAGATGCAGGTGAAACGTCCGGAGAGAATGCCTCTAGAACATGGCCATAAAGCCCGGAAAAACCTACAACCCAATCGATACAGTTTTACCAATCTTCCAGAAACCTTACAGGATGGAAGCCCTTGATAATTCTGGGTTAGAAATGTATTGGTTCACTAAATGTCTTATTTTTGGAAGCAACAAGTTTATCAGTTTTTGAAGCTTATTCGCAATTTGGAACTCTTTCTGCACAAAATTCACACATGGTTGATTTGAATGGGAAACAGCTCTTCTTGCACAGGAAACAGATATATATGCGCCAAATATTTCTGCATAGAAAATGCTTTCTGTACAGAAAATTCTGTTTTCTGCAAGAAAAAAAAGGCATGCATATCAATTTTGTATAGGCTAAATCCTGAGCTGCAAGAAATCCACATCCAGGACTCTTCTTTGGGTTTCTCAATTCTCGAGGCACATTTTCTAACCATTTTGTGAAGAAGAAAAAAAGAATATCCTTCTCATCCCTACGACAGAGAAAGTGCTATCTCTTTAAAACAGGAGTTTGTCAGAGATTTATTCATAAGGAAGCCTGTGAGATTCACTTCTAAATAAACATGGGGGGACAGAGCTGTGAATTCAGAAACAGCCCGATGAATGAACTTCCTGTTGGTGCTCCTTTAATTTGCATTGATAAAATCCATTGCACTTTTGGTACACAAATGAGTACTCTGTTTCTCCTATATTTGCCTTGTTGTTCAAACATAGGCAACTGAGAAACAGCAGAAAGACCACAGATTTCTCTGCCTGTCTGTGAGATGCATGTTGACTCAGAGAGAGGCAAAGGATGAAAGAGAAGAAGTGCGGCATCCAAAGGGTTAACCCGAAAGCCTACCAACCAGGGTGAGGGAAGCACTATATGGTGGGGAAATTAGTCAGAGGAGAAATGACAGAGAGCTTCCTACACATGCTGTTCTGTCAGGCCGCTCAGCGTTCTTCTGCTTCAGAGGTAATTACATAGATTTTCTGTCTTGTACTTGCAAAAACACAGCCCAGCACTCCAACACGGCTGGTAGCTCAGGACTCCAGGGCTCCAGCTGCATGGGGTTCAGAAATGTTTACACAATTTCTTTTTTAAGATTTCCACTTTCAAAAGAGACAGGATCCTGCAGCAAGAGGAAAGTCCCTTTGGAAGGCCGATCAAACTTGCAGAGATATGTACCGCCAGGAATTGTCCTGTATCTCCCTTCATTCTTTGAAGGCTCGCTGCTTTGAAGGATTCTTTTAATCTGAGCCTAGAGTAGCAGAAGCAGCAGAAGCAGCAGCAGAAACCCTATATCATGGGAAAGGTGGGGTCATCATTGCCATCATCATCATCTTCAGCAAGAATTTTAGTTGTATGTAGCTATTTACCATCTCAAACCAAAACAGATGAAAGCACAGAATCATCAAAAGAAAAATCTCAATCCATCAATGAATGTTACTTAATAGTCATAATGTTCAATGTATTGTCGAAGGCTTTCATGGCCGGAATCACTGGGTTGTTGTAGGTTTTTTCGGACTATATGGCCATGGTCTAGAGGCATTCTCTCCTGACATTTTGCCTGCATCTATGGCAAGCAACCTCAGAGGTAGTGAGGTCTGTTGGAACTAGGAAAAAGGGTTTATATATCTGTGGAATGACCAGGGTGGGACAAAAGACTCTTGTCTGCTGGAGCTAGGTGGGAATGTTTCAACTGACCACCTTGATTAGCACATAATGGCTTGACAGTGCCTAGAGCAAACTTTTGTTGAGAGATGACTAGATGCCCTACAACAGCACAACAACAGAGAGGAAACAAACAAGGACATCTAATCACCTCTCAACAAAAGTTTGCTCTAGGCACCCCATGCTCAATTATTGCCAGCCTCTGCCTGTCCCTTCCCTTGTCCAGCCGCACCAGCACATTTTGAGTCCCAGAAAATAATGTGATGAGTCTGTCTTAGAGTTGCTATAAGTACAAAATGCTTTGAGGGCACACAGCAAGAACAAAAGAAGGCATATGACAACAACAAAATGTTAAGTAGATTGTAGTGGTGCAACATGAATTAGTGGCTGAAACAGGATAAATAACTCTGGACACTCTTGTAAGCAGGGGCGGCTCAACCCATTATGCAAAGTAAGCATTTGCAGTATAGTTGATTTTGCCCAGGGGCACTCTTGAGGTGCTCTTGGGAGAAAATAGACCTTGACATATGTGAGTTGTAGTTACTGGGATCTATAGTTCACGTAAAATCAAAGAGCATTCTGAATTCCACCAATGATGGAATTGAACCAAATACTGTTTGCTTACTGTTGAAAATTATCTAGGGCCGCCCTTGCTTGTAAGGCAAAAAAAGAAGAAAGAAAATATATCTTTATTTTTAAACAAATCCATCGTAGGATAGGAAAAAGATGGGGAAAAGGAATTTACTTCCAACAAGAATTTTACTCAAATGAGAATTTACATCCAACAAGAAAAGAAGGTACGTTCAACAAGGATTTCACATTTGAATAAATATTTGAAAGAGGAGAAGAGGAAAGGAAAGAAGAAAGGGAGCAAGGAAGAAATCATATTCCATTTCTCACTGTCTGTGCTTAGTACCAAAAATGCCAGAGCACTGGTTTTCCATAATTCTTGTGCCTTTTCTTAGAGGCAACCGAAAATGTACCTCTCTCATAATTATGATGTGTTGTACAGGAGAGGAATCAGACTATTGTGGGGAAAAACCATTGCCCTGAATCATGCTGGCTAGATTCATTGAATGAATTACTGATTAATGAATGCACCACTGATTTAATTGCTCGAACCCAGTTTGGATTACCAGTAAGCTTCAGGCCTTTTTTTTTGGTTTGTGAAAAAACACTCAAAATGAAAAATGAAAGAAAAGAAAAGAAAAAGCGCAGCACATATCATTTTGCTCTTCCTGAAAGTTGAAAAATCTTGTGGCATCTGGCCATTTTTCAGTGGTGTGTCTTGACATATTGAGACACCATTATTCCTCATGGATGAGAAAAAAATGTGTATGTTCTTTGCATCACTGGCAGAGAATCCAAAGAATCTGGATGCAGGGAATGTTATATATTGATTTTTGCTATCCAGTTTGATTTCCACTGCCAGCAGTGGAATAATTGGAGAAAGTACCTCCTGCCACAATCATCTTCATTTTATGAAGTCTCTCAAGTAAAATATTTCAAGCTAGCCCTGAGTCTCGCGGTCCCAAGTAATGTATTCCATGCAAATTAATATGACCCCATTCAGCTGGACTCTTCCATTATATACGTTAAATTATGTCTCCCTACTGGCCTCCTGAACAGAACAAAGAATTAGTTTAAGGGTGGCCTCGGAAAGTTCCTTGTAGGCAATTAACATTGCCCAGCCCATCAACACACAATTGTCATTAATTAGCCCACGTGCTTTTGTTCAACAGCATAAGTGTCATTATGATCTCTGGTTCCAAAGCTTCACCAAGTGAAACGGAATGGCTTTTTAATCTAAATGTTGCAAATTGATTAATTTCAGGGGGTGGGGCAGGAGGAGAGAGATCTGTCAGCTCTGAGGACCAAGGCATTACAGAATGAGAAGGAACAGAACTATTGAAAAATCAGCCCCATTGTGTGAATCTAAAATAAAAGAATGAAAGAATCTTAGAATCATAGAATTGGAAGATACAAGGGCTATCTAGTCCAACCCTATTCTGCCATACAGAAATACACAATCCTAACTCTCCTGGTGGATGTTCATCCAGTCATTATTTAAAAGACCTCCAGCTCTTTAATCACAAAAGGTGAGGTTGTTGTTTATTTGTTCAGTCATTTCCAACTCTTTGTGTCCTCATGGACCAGCCCACGCAAGAGCCCTTACCAACCCCAGCTCATTCAAGGTCAAGCTAGTCACTTCAAGAATAACATCTTGCCCTTGGTCGGCCTCTCTTCCTTTTTTCCTTCCATTTTCCCCAGCATCATTATCTTCTCCAAATTTTTCTGTCTTCTCATTATGTAGCCAAAGTATTTCGGTAGAAGCATTGGCAACGGTAATCCACGCAACAGTCACCGCGAGGTTGGACGATTGCAATGTCTTATATGCTGGCCTTCCAAAGTCAACAACCCAGAAGATTCAGATGGTCCAAAATGCGGCAGCCAGGCTGCTAGAGGAGTCATCTATCAATCCCATATTACACCAATTCGGCAACAACTGCATTGGCTACCAATAGAACATTGGATCTCTTACAAGATACTGATCCTGACATTTAGAGCTCAAAATGGCCAAGGACCTTTACATCTTAGGGACCGCCTCATTCCTCTTCTCCATCAGTGGTCACCTCGATCCACCCAGGAAAATCTCCTATACATACCGGGCCCTAGGGAGGTACACCTGGAAGCTACAAGGCGTAGAGCTTTTTCAACCTATGCTCCAATTCTTTGGAACTCATTGCCTCCATACATTAGAGCAATGTCGGAGTTGCGACCTTTTGTAAAGGCACTCAAGACTTGGCTGTTTGGTTGTGCATTTAAGTAATCAGCTCTAATTTGCCAAATAGTCACTGTTGGATGTTTTTTATGTTGAAAGTCTTTATATTGTATAAATGCTATTTTAGATTGTAAGTTGCTCAGAGCACCTTGATGGAGAACGACTAATTAAGAAATAAAGTGAAGTGAAAGTATGTCATCTTTGCCTTTAATATCCTTTTCCTCTAGTGAGCAGTCAGGCTTTATTTCCTGGAGTATGAACTGGTTTGATCTTCTTGTTGTCCACGACACTCTCAAAAATTTCCTCCAACACCACAGTTGAAAAGCATCTACCTCCCTTTGTTCAGTTTTTCGTATGGTCCAGGTGAGCATTGTAGCACTAAAGAGGTTTTCTACATGGGCTAACAAACAGATACAGAATGGGGGATAATGCCTGGCTGGAGAGCAGTATGTGTGAAAAAGATCTTGGAGTCCTCGTGGACAACAAGTTAAACATGAGCCAACAATGTGATGTGGCGGCAAAAAAAGCCAATGGGATTTTGGCCTGCATCAATAGGAGCCTAGTGTCTAGATCTAGGGAAGTAATGCTACCCCTCTATTCCGTTTTGGTTAGACCACACCTGGAATATTGTGTCCAATTCTGGGCACCACAATTCAAGAGAGATATTGACAAGTTGGAATGTGTCCAGAGGAGGGCGACTAAAATGATCAAGGGTCTGGAGAACAAGCCCTATGAGGAGCGACTTAAGGAGCTGGGCATGTTTAGCCTGAAGAAGAGAAGGCTGAGAGGAGATATGATAGCCATGTATAAATATGTGAGAGGAAGCCACAGGGAGGAGGGAGCAAGCTTGTTTTCTGCTTCCCTGGAGACTAGGACGCAGAAGATTGGCTTCAAGATCAGATTCCATCTGAACATGAGGAAGAACTTCCTGACTGTGAGAGCCGTTCAGCAGTGGAACTCTCTGCCCCGGAGTGTGGTGGAGGCTCCTTCTTTGGAAGCTTTTAAACAGAGGCTGGATGGCCATCTGTCAGGGGTGATTTGAATGCAATATTCCTGCTTTTTGGCAGGGGGTTGGACTGGATGGCCCATGAGGTCTCTTCCAACTCTTTGATTCTATGATACAAAGAGTTAAAAAGTTAGAATCCACTGATGAAATGCAGATTCAAATTTACAATTAAAAACTGACCTATTTTAAGTTAATATTAATAAAGTTAATATTACTCAAAGAACCTGAACCATGAGCCCCCACCATCTGTTTGGTATACAGTATATATTGGCTGGAAAGTACAAGTGATATCTGGAGGCATTCCAAACAATATAATCGTAAAAGGTTTTCTGTATTATCTGAATAGACATATTGTGTGTCTTTTTTCCCCACATTCCTGTATTCCTGTCCACAGAAGTCTGTATCATTATTGTTGAGTTGTAGTTTCTCAGAAGAAAGGCATGGAACTAAACCTACGGATTGAAAAGATTGATTCTCGTGTGCTTTGAACTGAAATAAACAGTATACGCCACACAATGACATTTAGAAAATGTGTAGGAATGGAAGGATTGCTTCCCTATACATTCCTCCCCTGTCTTCCTCTTCCTATTTTATACCTTCATAATCAGATGAGCTGTAATGTTAGCTAAACGAGTATACACATAAAGAAACTAACCCAGATCAATAGCAATAATTTGACATACACATAACATTCTTTTGAAAAACATCAATAGTAGAAAGGCATAGTGGAGCTTGCTGTGAAAAAATAGACTCTTTAGAATATGTTGGCAGAAGATTAAATAACCACACATCAGGTGGAAGAAGGGGGAATTCAATGAAAAGTGAATACATATTGGTGATGTACTCGTAGTCAGAATTAAATTGCTCAGGATATGTAATATAAATAAGGGGGAAAAAACCCTTTCTGTTTCTAGTCATTCAATTATAGTGTTGATAGGAAATCTACTTGTCACACCATGGCAGGAATCCTGTTAATGATATATACCTAGATCAGTGTTTCTCAACCTTCCTAATGCCACGATCCCTTAATACAGTTTCTCATGTCTTGGTGACCCCCAACCATAAAATTATTTCCGTTGCTACTTCATAACTGTGATTTTGCTACTGTTATGAATTGCAATGTAAATATTTGATATGCAGGGTGCATTTTCATTTAGCAGCCAATAGTGAAAGGACCAAGGTGGAGACATCTCCTGCGCATCGCTTGGGTATCAGCCAGCACATCAACGACTTAAATCAAGAAATAATTTTCTAAGATCTACAGAGACACTCACTGGAACACCTCAGCAAGCAAGAGTCCAAAAGTGGCAGGCTCAAACCCAGAACCTCAACCCATGGCTCATACCAAATGAGAGACTCCACCCTGGGCACACAGAAAACTGGGCGACTTGGAAGGCACTGAACAGATGGCACCATGAGATGCAGAGCCAGCCTCAAGAAATGGGGCTACAAAGTGGAGTCCACAACATGTGAGTGTGGAGAAGAGCAAACCACTGACCACCTGCTGCAATGCAACCTGAGCCCTGCCACATGCACGATGGAGGACCTTCTTGCGGCAACACCAGAGGCACTCCAAGGGGCCAGATACTGGTCAAAGGACATTTAATCAACTACCAAGTTTGCAAACTTTGTGTTTTTTTTTAACCTGTTTGTTTGTTTTGTTCTATTAGAAATGTAATACAATGGTCTGGTTGCCCCTGACATGATAAATAAATAAATTTTCATTTACTGGACCAAATTTGGCACAAATACCTGATATGCCCAAATTTGAATACTGGTGGGGTTGCGGGGGGTGGGGGGGGGGGTGGGGATTGATTTTGACATTTCAGAATTGTAATTGCTGGGATTTATAGTTAACCTACAATCAAAGAGCATTCTGAACTCCACCAACAATTGAATTGAACCAAATTTGGCACACAGAACTCCCATGACGAAGAGAAAATATTGGAAGGGTTTGGTGGACATTGACCTTGAGTTATTATGTATAGCTGGTAATGTAGGTCGGTCAGCATTATTGGGCCACACCTGGTGGGGTATAATTGTATAGATTTTAGAATACAGTTTGAAGAAGTAATATGCTATTCTGAGGAGAAGCAATATGCTGTAATGCTGCTATGCTCTAACAGCAATGCTCTTTGCTATAGTGGAATTCAAGGTTTATGTTTTACTCTCACTTTTGAATGAAGATGAAGAAGCCTTATTCTGTGTTACTTACAAGGACTATGTAAGTTTGTTGCACTGTTTGATTTTGTATGCAACACTGCAAGTTTATACCTTGGCTTTCTTTTTCCTCTTGTTTGTGTATCTTTTGCATGGGCTTTGGCTAAAACAAGCTTTGCGCAACAACTTTTTCTGAAAATATTGGCTCACTGAATCCGTTTTGCTGGTATTTTCATCTCTCGCTTTCCCCTTCTGTTATCAGAAATGAAACAAAAATGTCCCTCCGAAAACTACCTATATTTTTGTTAACAGGGATTCGGGCCCAAGTCTACTTAATACCAACTGTAAAGAAGATTAAGGAACGAGGAGTCCCTTAATGCATGTGTGACAGGAATTTGTGTGAGGGAATGACTAATGATGTGAGAGACCGATGATACTGGTAGATTTTTGCCACCACTACCTCAATTTTATTGTTTGAGGAAACAAAGGTGTGAATGTATTTGAGGTAATATGCACTTAGGCTTCTAGTTCTTCTTTTTGGGCTCCTTGGCTTGCTGACTGGATTATAAAGAGATTTAGGTTGTTTTGGCTTCACTAAGTATGACAGACCGAGGCAGACACCAGTTAACGATAAACTAATAACAGGTTTATTGAACTTCAAGAAGATGACAACTCATAAAATGAGAGGTACACATGCGTATTTCTGTTACTGAGGCTTAGGCTTACTAGACATAAGGTTTCTACAGACAGAGTAGCTTTTATTTGAAGTGAGATATCTTCTTCACACTATTCAACCCTTTGGAACAGTGTGTTTCTAATATCAGTCCCCCTGACTGTTTTACAGAGTAACTAGACTTTCTCCAGTCTACTCTCCACTATAGGGCAATAAGCTCACTTGTACTCTCTATTAATACAAGTTGACAAGTCTTCTCACTGACTCTCCTAGTACAGTAATACTGAAGCACTTGTCCCTTTCTTATTCCCTAACATCTTGACTCACTCAAAAGCTTTCTTCTCCCTTTCTAAATCCCCCTTCTCTGTTGAAATCCTTCTCCCTGCTCTGTTAGAATCTTTCCCTCTGTTCGTTAGAACCCTTCTCTCTGTCCTGTCAGAAGTGACAGCCTTTTTCACTCTCACCCAACTCCTCCCCTTGGTGCTTAAACCAATCAGGAGTTGGCTGACTCCTCCCCTGCCTCCTTGCCTCTCCCAAGATGTCAGCTAATTCTAAGCTGCCCTACCAAGATGGAGACCCAGCCCACTGACTCTCAGGCTTCGGCCTAGCCGGCAAAGGTTAGAATCTATTACACCAACCTTATCCAAAGACCGTTGTTCTTTCTCCTCCTAGAAGTGGCTAGATTGCTAACAAATATCTCCACATACTGCCATAAACCACCCCTTGTTATATGGTGAGTCTGAGACAGAGTTCCAGAAGATGGCTCCCTGAGAAGTTCCCTGAGAGTCTGAGAAGACAAAGAAGATGGTGGTCTGTGTCCACAGTGTGTTTTGAGGAAGCTCTGTAACATCCTTAGACTTCTGCTAACACAGGGCAAAATCAGGTCAATCGGCTTTGGCCCAAATTAACTGACAATGTTTTACATTGTTGGATGTCATCATCTGGATGTAAGGCGTACAGGGGCATATGTGACCCCATCCTTACTCTCCTTCTGTTAACAAATTAAAACATTTCAATGCTTTCAGTCTTTTAAAAAATGACTGGACTGGGCTATTAATGCTGGGCAGTGCAGCTTTTAAGGTTTATATGTAGTCTTTGAAAGAATGTTAACATTTTTATGGTTAATGTTTAACTTCATAAATTGGTTAATTGGGTTTTTTAACAGTTATATTTGTATTGAAGTTTCTGTATAGTTTTTTTTTATCTAGGCTGTTTTTAAATGCATTGTTAACCACTTTGATTCCTATTATTGGGAGAAAGGTGATATATATATATATATATATATATATATATATATATATAGTGTATATATATATGCACATATATATGCATTAGAATAGAAACCAAATGAAATTTTCACCCATTTCTGAGTCCCGTTTGTAGAGCCGCTCATATAACCACCTTCTTTGAAGCTAAGCAAGCATTAAGTCTGTTTAGATCTTAGAGGAGAGATTGCATGAAAATTCTATATCTGATGACTTGAAGCTCCTCTGAGAATATGTGGCTTATAAATGTAATACCTAAATAACTTACCCAACGTTGTTAAGTTGGTTTTATTTATGTGGGTTATGGACTGTACAAATGTTTTTGATTATTTAGCACACCGTATACACAATGCGCGGCATGTTCTCCCTTTTCCTCAAGATCCCAGAGCTTTGCCTTTGTTGTGTGTGAATGTGCTCATAAGCATATTTATGTACCCCCAGAGAATTCATAGGCGTAATGTAAATATTAATCCAGAGAGGGGAATTTCTTGCATTGGCTACAGTTTGCTGAAATAATCTACATATTCATGCCTATTTTGATGTTCGGGAAGTCTCTAAGGCACACGGTAAACAGACCTCCTTTTTTCCTCTCCTGATGTTGAATTTACCATGCTTGCGCCTGGCGCATTGGAGATGTCTCTTTCAGGTTTATTCTTGTTAAAATAACTCACAAGGCACAACACTGTCAAGGTCAGAGGGAAAATGTGGTCGATTCTTGACAAAGGTCTTGAAAAGACAAGCTGAACACCCCACCCCCTCCCCTAGAGTTTACTCTAATTTGTTTGACCAGGTTTCAAAAATCTGGGACTTTTTTTCCTCACATATAAATCAGCAGCTTTTGGAAATTGCCACACTGAAGCTCAGTTTTAGCATCTGGACTCCTCGGTAAATATACAAACTACGTGAAAGATTGTTAGTTTTCTTGCTCAGTGCTTGCCTTGACATACTTGTGTTTCTAGCTATGGACAATAGGAATGCACACTCACAAACTGAGATCCCTTTTCGTAAATGGTGTTGTCAATCCTTTTGCTTTAAAAGGGGATGGGAAATAATTTCAAATAGGAATTGGGGGTGGGGAATCAGGGAGATTAAAATTGTCCCAGAAATTATACATTTTACACCCCCTGAGACTCTTTGCATACGAACCGGAGACATTTGCATTAAGTGTGAACCTTGTGGCATTTGAGAACACAGAAATGCTGGACCACTCCAACAACCACCATGTCAGACTACACAGAAAAGCCATTGAAATCCACAAGCATGTGGACAATTTCAACAGAATTTATTTATTTAGCAGTTTTGTCTTCTCACCTCTATTCGAGGGACTCAGGCCGATTTCCAACATCAATATTACAGACAGTCATTAAAACGTCATATTCTAAATCACACTAAAACATTAAAATAGCAAAATACAATCATATAATTACAGTGGTCAGTCGTCATCAAAAATCATAATTCGTCGTCATCCATCCATACACATCCATCCTCCACATACACATGTCACAGGATCATGGCTCATTCGTCGAATGCCAATCCCCAAAGCCAAGTTTTCACCTGTTTCCTGAACGTTAAGATAGAAGGGGCAGTTCTGATCTCCAGTGGGAGAGAGTTCCAGAGCTGAGGGGCCACCACCGAGAAGGCCCTGTCCCTCGTCCCCGCCAGACGCGCTTGTGAGGCTGGTGGGATCAGAAGCAGGGCCCCTCCAGATGATCTTAACAATCTTGATGGTTCATAGGGGAGAATATGTTCGGACAGGTAAACTGGGCCAGAGTCGTTTAGGGCTTTATAGGTTAACACCAGCACTTTGAATTGTGCTCGGAAGCTAATTGGCAGCCAGTGGAGCTGGTGCAACAGAGGAGTAGTATGCTACCTGTACCCCACTCGTGTTAGTATTCTGGCTGCTGCTCGTTTGACTAGTTGGAGCTTCCGGGCAGTTTTCAGAGGCAACCCCACGTAGAGAGCATTGCAGTAATCTAAACGGGATGTAGCCAAAGTGTGGACCACCGTGGCCAAGTCAGACTTCCCAAGGTACGAGCGCAGCTGGCCCGTACCTTGTTTTAATTGTGTATGTGTGTATATATACACACACTGTATTATTCGTCGTCATCCATCCATGTCACAGGATCATGGCTCATTCGTCGAATGCCAATCCCCAAAGCCAAGTTTTCACCTGTTTCCTGAACGTTAAGATCGAAGGGGCAGTTCTGATCTCCAGTGGAAGGGAGTTCCAGAGTCGAGGGGCCACCACCGTGAAGGCCCTGTCTCTCGTCCCCACCAGCCGCGCCTGTGAGGCCGGTGGGATCGAGAGCAGGGCCCCTCCAGATGATCTTAGCAATCTTGATGGTTCGTAGGGGAGGATACGTTCGGACAGGTAAATTGGGCCGGAGTCGTTTAGGGCTTTATAGGTTAAGACCAGCACTTTGAATTGTGCTCGGAAGCTGACTGGCAACCAGTGGAGCTGGCGCAACAGAGGAGTAGTATGCTCCCTCTACCCCGCTCCTGTTAGTAGCCTGGCTGCCGCACGTTGGACTAATTGAAGCTTCCGGGCAGTCTTCAGAGGCAACCACACATAGAGAGTTTTGCAGTAATCTAAACAGGATGTAACCAAAGTGTGGACCACTGTGGCCAAGTCAGACTTCCCAAGGTACGGGCGCAGCTGGCGCACAAGTTTTAATTGTGCAAAAGCTCCCCTGACCACCGCTAAAACCTGGGGTTCCAGGCTCAGCGATGAGTCCAGGATCACTCCCAGGCTGCGAACTGCGCCTTAGGGGGAGTGTAACCCCGTCAAGCACAGGCTGTAACCCTAAGCCCTGTTTGGCCTTTTGACTGACCAGGAGTACCTCTGTCTTGTCTGGATTAAGTTTCAATCCAGGAGGAAACCATGAAAATAAACACAATCTGGCTACCAGTATTAAAAAAAACCTCTAAAATTATAGCAGCACAACAACAGAGAGGAAACAAACAAGGACATCTAATCACCTCTCAACAAAAGATTGCTCCAGGCACTGCCAAGCAATAAAAATGCTAATCAAGGTGATCAGATGAAACATTCACACCTAGTTCCAACAGACAAGTGTCCTTTGTCCCACCCTGGTCATTCCACAGATATATAAACCCCCTTTCCTAGTTCCAACAGACCTCACTACCTCTGAGGATGCTTGCCATAGATGCAGGCGAAATGTCAGGAGAAAATGCCTTTAGAACATGGCCATATAGCCCGAAAAAACCTACAACAACCCTCGTCGCATTTTGTACATCCAGAACTCCCCCCCCCCTCTCTATATATAGTAAAAATGTGAGCAAGCAACAATCTGTTCAATTGAAAAATGCATCCAAATGTTCTCCATTCAATATGGAAAATGTGCACAATAGGAAAAGAAAATGAATGAATGCATGCCTCGCTGGGAAAAAAATTGTGTGCACAAAATTAATGTGCACAATTTTTTACATAGATGAAAAGATGCAGACTTGAATGTTACTATGTTTCCCTTTTAGAGTAGACTCATTGAATCACTGAGAGTTACTTTTATGTGGACTCACAATTCAACATTTCAAGTGCTCCCTCCACATACACACAGTTTCAATAGCAAAACACACACACACACACACACAACATAAATCACCCGCTTTCTGAAATAATGACAATATGGGATTCTTCCAAGCTTTAAAAATCCATCTTCTCAATGGGGACATGGAATTATTTTCATTCTTCTTTAGCGGCATAAATTTTCACTTACTTCCTTTTTGGCCATGTGAATAAAACTGATAAACAAACAAACCCAAAGGTTTCCTCCACAGTGAACAGATTGTCAAGTTTGTTTTTGAACATTTTGAACATTTACTTATGTATTTATTTAAAGCATTTATATTCTGCCCTTCTCACCTCACGGGGACTCAGGGTGGATCACAATGCACTTACACATGGCAAACATTCAATGCCATAGACACACAATATATAATGCCATAGACACGCAATATATAATATATAATGCTGTTTCTTTTATATGAAATCTTTTATTGTCTTGTAAATTGATTTAAATATATAGATTGTTTGATAGTTTTAAATAGTAGGGCTGGGTAACAACGGAAAAAATTTGTTTCTAAACTCGTTTCGTTTTTAGGGGGTCCATTGCGTTTCGTTTTTTAAAAGAATTCTGAATTTTTCTTTAAATTTTTTTCGTTATTTACAAAATTTCGTAAATTTCGAATTGATTCGTTAATGGCAGACGCGATTGCGCAATATGCTAAGAAACCCTCCAAATGGGACAGGGAGAACTTCTGAAGCTTCCCTCTCCCTCTGTTGTTGACTGTTGGTGTGATAATTTATTTTTTTATCACTGATAAAACAAACAACAACTATAAAACTTGCACCAGACATACGGAAATAATAATGAAACAATTTCAAAACAATTACGAAAC
Organism: Anolis sagrei; assembly: GCF_037176765.1. NCBI lineage: Eukaryota > Metazoa > Chordata > Lepidosauria > Squamata > Anolidae > Anolis > Anolis sagrei. The sequence continues at coordinate 294,917,154 of NC_090022.1, read as the reverse complement.
AATTACGAAATAATTACGAAACAATTACGAAATAAATTGAAAAATTCGTTTCGATTTTAAGTTGCTCCTGCATGGCTCAATATCAGATCGTAGCTAATTTAAATACGAATCAATAACGGATTACGAAATTAACGAACGAAACCGCCCAGCCCTATTAAATAGCACACAGAGAGGGCGGCATATAGAGGTTACCATTAGGCTTGTACAATCCAATTAAATCACAGTCTGTTTCACTTTCCCAGATTTAAATGGGAGTTCGGATCCTTTTTTCAGGGGCCTCCAAAATTCGGGAGGGCAGAAATCCATTTGCGATCTGGGAAGACAAAAGGTTTGTTTTCTATCCGGCTTATTGGTGGCAATGGGATGTGGACTTCCTCCCCCCCCCCCCCCCAATCATTTTAGGTATCTTGTTTGTCCTTATATCCTTCATTCATACCTGGATTAAAAGCATCAAAGTTAAGATACCACTCTTTCTGCAATCCTTCCCCTTTTGTCTGTAGAGGAGACTGGATTTAATGCTTCATTAAAACTCTTTCTACTCTAGAGGAGACAGGAGATGCCCATGCTCTCTCTCTCTGCAGCAGGCAGTTTTCCAAGGCATTTTAAGGAGGCTTCCCGTTTCCCAGGTAAGGAAGAGGGATCAACCTGGAGGTATCCTGCCCTGGGCTTCTTTTAAAAAGCCCTCTCTTCTTGGTTTGGAGATGCTGGAGCCCCGGCCTCATCTTCTTTCTGAAGATGAGGCCAGGCATACATGCTCTCTCTCTGCAGCAGGCAGACATGGGATGACTGGCCATCCAGAAGATGGACCTCAATGGTAGGGAATAAAGTAAGATGGTTTCCCCCACTTTTCCCACCTTCCCCCTGCTTTCTCTCACTTCCCCCACTCATGGGATGAAGTCCTTAGTTACAGTAAAGAGATAGAAAAAGAGAGAGATTACTCATATCTTCCCCTACTAAAACTATGTCATTCTTTCCACATTGATGGGGCAAACTGTGGAGGGAGAGAAAGAGAGTGAATTCAAAGAAATGAGCCTCACTAAGTAGATTGCTCTTTTAAAAGCTGACATTATCCCTGGGATCCAGAGACAACACCTTGTCAAAAAGTGGAATAACCAAGACTGTCCAAGTTGTCATTTCTGACAGGTCGATGTAATGAGCTCAAGAATGCTGAGACTATTAAAAAAGGCCCACTCCCCCAACATATTCTTGTTGTGTGGTGGAGATATATAGATATATATATTCTCAGTCATTAAAAGTGTTGTATTACCAAAATGTTCACCACATTTATGAATGCTGGACACTAGTTCAATTCATCTGCAATCTGTTGCTTTCCAGTGAAAGGGCAATGAAGCCAAATTATGTTCCTATACTGTGGTCATTAAATGGGCAGAGTAGGAAATTGCAGAAGAGTTTCTAGTTTGCAATTTCCAGAATGATTTCTGTGGATATGTTTGCTGATCCATCTTGGCTCTTCCCTCACAGTTTGCTAATGTATGTGTTTAAAGGCACAGCAGCAGAACCAAATGGGAATTGTGATATAATATGTTGGTACTTTCATGTGAGATGATGTTATTGCACATATAAGTACCAACATGTGTGCATTAGCTCAGTGCATTGACTCAGTGGCCAAAATCCTACATCAAAGAGGAAGAACATGACTTTATGGTCACAGAATTATGTGGCAATTTGGTCAACACCATATTGTAAATGAATTGTGATATTGTATAACTGCATGTGTAAGAAAATATGCTTGCCTATCTGGACTTGGGATGCATATGTTCATGCACAACTGCAAGCAAATTGGCACATGCAAAACTTACTTCTACAACCTTGAACCATATGTGGCCATCCCACATCAGATAAATTACTTATGTATAAGACAACAAGATAATTCTGACCCTTTTCTTCACTTGATCTTGCTCAAAAAAATGATGTATTCTGAGAGCTACTCAGAACGGGAAGGACACATCTGACCTCTTTGTTGTTGTTGTTGTTGTTGTTATTAACTGCCTTCAAGTGGATTGTGACTTTATAAATGGACAAATTGAAGTCAGCCTATTTTCAACAGTCCCGCTCAGATCTTATGGACTCAGGGCTATGGCAACTGCTGGAGTCTATCAATTTGAAATATGGTCTCCCACTTTTCATAATTCCTTCCATTTTAGCAAGCATTACCATTTTTTCAGTGAATCATCTTTTCTCATGAAATGGCCAAAATATACCCATCTCAATTTGTTCTTCTTCGAGTGAGATATAAGTGTAATTGATTCTTGGACCCATTGATTTGTCTTTTTATTGGCCTATGATATGCATAGAAGTCTTCTCCAGCATCTCATTTCAAGTGAGTTGACTTCCTTTCTATCACTTTTATTTACTATCATGCCAAGAGGAAGGCGCGTCAAGCCAACCCCAACCGGGACCGCCTTCCACCTGGAAACCAATGCCCTCACTGCGGAAGAAGATGCAGAGCAAGAATAGGGCTCCACATCCACATACGGACCCACAAGAATATTGGAAGACAATCATCCTCGGAAAGCGAAGGATCGCCTAAGTAAAGTAAGTAAGTAATTTACTATCATGGCTTCATGGTCTTTTTGGATAAGATTAAGTGTAGCTCTCTTCACTGTTCAGCTTTCACAATCATAGATGGACATAGGAAATACAATGATAGGGACGATACCATCTGATAATTTCCCATGAGGTGGAAAATTTGAACATTTCATGGGAATAAACAGGATGGCTTCATGTATCCTAAACTTGAACTAAGTTCAGAATGCATGCAGCCATCTTGCATGCACTCCTGATGTTTGTGTTTTGGCAGCAAACATGAGGTCTGATTCCAAAATCTACAGCTGCTGTATAGGCCTGGGTAACAAGGGAAAAATTGTTTCTAAACTCTCTTCGTTTTTAGGGGTCCATCGCCTTTCGTTTTTTTAAAGAATTCCGAAATTTTGCTTTTAAAAATTTCGAAATTTACGAAATTTCGTAATATTACGAATCGATTCGTTAATGGTGGACGCGATTGCGCAATATGCTAAAAAAACCTTCAAATGGGACAGGGGGAACTTCTGAAGCTTCCCTCTCCCTCTGTTGTTGACTGTTGGTGTCATAAAACAAACAACAACTATAAAACTTGCACCAGACATGCGAAAATAATAACGAAATAATAACGAAATAATAACGAAATAATAACGAAATAATAACGAAATAATTATGAAATAAATTGAAAAAAATGTTTCGAATCTAATTTACTCCTCACACTATTCCTGCATGGCTCAATATTGGATCGTAAGCTAATTTAAATACGAATTAATAACGAATTACGAAATTAACGAACGAAACCGCCCAAGCCTACTGCTGTAGTCATCTCTTGCTAGAACCACAACATTTGTTGATGCTCTGCTAAGAAGTGTGGATGGACTGACCACACTTGGCCTGATCCAACAGAGCTGCACTTGCCATGTATGAATAAAACCAATCCTCTCCCATACCCAATCCTCCAAGACGTGGTGGCAATATCATCCACCCACAGCCAACCAGTAGTCAAGGGAATGCCATATTCTTCAATCAAATCAACTCCATATTGGGATTCCATCAGTAATAGATACTTTACCAATTAGCAGATTTTAGCACATTCAGATGTCTTCCCATTGATGTGGTCTGAGAAATGGAGTCTGAGTCTTTCTTCTGAGGGAGAATCTTAGAGATAAGAATAACATTCTTTTCTCTTCCTTTCTTCCTTTTTTGCTCTATCTTTTTTCCTCTCTCTCTCTCTAAGGCAAGTGAGTGTGTATGTGCACACTCAGAGAAAGAGATGGGGGGAAATCACTTAATGTTCGTGACTAATTAAATTCTCACTCCAGTCATGATTAATGTAACAAATAATTACAGTCTAGATCTAATATAGATACAACTAATTGTTCTGTCCACAGTGCATCGTGACTAACAATTAACAAGTGAGGGAACTCAGGCAGGCCTTTTTGCTCTCACAGTTTCCCCAGTTGATGGCAGAAACAGGTCAAGAGCCTTGGTGTTTCCCTTCAAACTACCACCAGGAAGTGCCTATTATTAGAAAGGAGGCAAGTCAATACTCCCTAACTTCATATAATTGCAGAACTGTAGAGAACATAATGTATTAGACGGTCATGAACCAAATGGCTGGTATCCAATTGGTGTCTTGCTCATGTGCAAGTTCTCTTATGGAAGCAGTTGGACATTTTTATCCAATTCAGAGCAGTCACATTCGGTTCATGGTTCTAGAAGTGGAGTGGAGACATGGTAGGCCTGTCAAAAGAGATAGTTCTTGTGTTTTAACTGATAGCTCATTTAAGCTGCCGGAGCTTTTCTGGTAGGTCATTCCATAGTCGTAGGGTGACTGACGAAAACATCCTCTGGGTGATGGTCACCAGTTGGGTTCTGGCTGTTTGGAGCAGCCACTCCACAGAGGACCTTAGTATCCTAAGGGGAAGATTGTATGGGAGAAGATGATCCTGTAGGTAACCTGGACCCAAGCAATGTAAGGCTTTAAAGGTCAAAACCAAAACTTTGTACTTTGCCTGGAAACTAATTGGCAATGAGTGGTGTGACATTAGGAAAAGCCTAAAAACCTGGTTTTTCCAGTGTGCCTTTGAGGAATGAGCAACAAATCCCCATACCATGACCGTTCCAGTACAAATTTGTCCTTCTGATGCACTTTATCTCATTCCTCAATGAAAATCAACCCCATCGTTTGTCCAATCTGAATCTCCCACCAGATACACTACTCCAGTGGTTCTCAACCTGGGGTCCCCAGATGTTTTTGGCCTACAACTCCCAGAAATCCCAGCCAGTTGGCCAGCTGTTAGGATTTCTGAGAGTTGAAGGCCCAAAAACATCTGGAGACCCCAGGTTGAGAACCACTGTACTACTCAATCTATCTTACCCAGGGTTTTATAATTTTACCCCTTACATTTGGCCCAGCCCACTGTGTTCAATTAGTTTATTATTTCATTTTATATATTGTGTTTATTCTATTGTATTATTAAAGTCCTGCAAATCTCTTGGGAAGACAAGTGGACAAACGTCAGCGTGCTGGAAGAAGCAAAGACCACCAGCATTGAAGCGATGGTCCTCCGCCACCAACTCCGCTGGACCGGCCATGTTGTCCGGATGCCCGACCACTGTCTCCCAAAACAGCTGGTCTACTCTGAACTCAAGAATGGAAAACGGAATGTTGGAGGGCAAGAAAAGATATTTAAAGATGGCCTCAAAGCCAACCTTAAAATCTCTGGCATAGACACTGAGAACTGGGAAGCCCTGGCCCTTGACCGCTCCAGCTGGAGGTCAGCTGTGACCAGCAGTGCTGCAGAATTTGAGGAGGCACGAATGGAGGGCAAAAGGGAGAAGCGTGCCAAGAGGAAGGCGCGTCAAGCCAACCCCGGCCGAGACCGCCTTCCACCTGGAAACCAATGCCCTCACTGCGGAAGAAGATGCAGAGCAAGAATAGGGCTCCACAGCCACATACGGACTCACAAGAATATTGGAAGACAATCATCCTCGGAAAGTGAGGGATCACCTAAGTAAGTTTGTTATTGTTTGCATTTGATTTGATGTTATTATCTGTTGTATGTATTTTATTTTGCTTTATTGTAATTTTTGAGCTTGGCCTCATGTTAGCCATCTCAAGTCCCCCTGGGGAGATGGTGGTGGGGTATAAATAATAATAATAATAATAATAATAATAATAATTATTATTATTATTATTATTATTATTATTATTATTATTATTATTTGTCGTGTCAGGGCAACCAGTTACTTGCATTACATTTCTAACAAACAGACAAAATACAAAATTTGCAAGCTTGGTAGTTGATTAAATGTCCTTTGACCAGTATCTGGCCACTTGGAGTGCTTCTGGTGTTGCCGCAAGAAGGTCCTCCATTGTGCATGTGGCAGGGCTCAGGTTGCATTGCAGCAGGTGGTCAGTGGTTTGCTCTTCTCCACACTCGCTTGTCGTGGATTCCACTTTGTGGCCCCATTTCTTAAGGTTGGCTCTGCATCTCGTGGGGCCAGAGTGCAGTCTGTTCAGTGCCTTCCAAGTCGCCCAGTCTTCTGTGTTCTCAGGAGGGAGTCTCTCATTGGGTATCAGCCATTGGTTGAGGCTCTGAGTTTGAGCCTGCCACTTTTGGACTCTCACTTGCTGAGGTGTTCCAGCAAGTGTCTCTGTAGATCTTAGAAAACTATTTCTAGATTTAATTCATTGACGTGCTGGCTTATACCCAAACAGGGGATGAGCTGGAGATGTCACTGCCTTGGTCCTTTCACTATTGGCTGCTACTTCCCGGTGGAAGTCAGGTGATGCAATACCGGCTAGACAGTGTAATTTCTCCAGTGGTGTAGGGCACAGACACCCCGTGATAATGCGGCATGTCTCATTAAGAGCCACATCCACTGTTTTCCACACTGGGCATGCATACTCAGCAGCAGAATACCATAGCACAAGGGCAGATGTCTTCACTGTGTCTGGTTGTGATCCCCAGGTTGTGCCAGTCAGCTTTTGTATGAGATTGTTTCTAGCACCCAATAATAATAATAATAATAATAATAATAATAATAATAATAATAAGTAGTAGTAGTAGTAGTAGTAGTAGTAGCAGTAATAGTAGTAGTAGTAGTAGTAGTAGTATAGGAGTGATATGTTCATGTTCCTATAACTAGATGTTCCTATAACTAGATGTTCCTATAACTAGGCTGGTTGTTGTGTTTGAACTAATTGTAGTTTCCAAACTTGGCACAGAGGTAGTCCAATGTACAGCACATTGCAGAAGTCAAACCTTGAGGTTACCAGTGCATGCACTATTATCTTTAGGTCCTCTGATTCTAGGAAGGGGCACAGCTGGTAGTAAGCACTCCTGACTGTTCTATCTACCTGGGCTGACATTTGGAGAAATGGATCCAGAAGCATTCCCTAGCTGTGGACCCAGTATTTCAAGGAGAGTGCAACCCTTTCACATCATGTGGTTGGTTGCAAACTTGGGTGTGCCTTTAGCTGAGAACCGTTGACACTTAACACAAGGAATTCCACACATGTAGCTCAATGAATGGTTAACTTCATGTGAAGAGGTTTGTGCTTGATGTTGGATCTTGGCTCAAGTTGATGCTGTGTGGGACAGAAAAAGAGAGTGTATTCAGAAATATCATATCATGCTAAACCACAAAAGATTATACCTTGAAATCTCTCCTGAACTTGGTGGCATTTTTGCCTACATCCCATAAAGACTTTTTGCCTACCCCACTCCGCATGCCCAGTGGACAGTGATTATGTGTATTGTAGTCCAGAAACATCTGAAGGGCACTAGTCTGACTCATATTGTTGTTAGAGATTTTGAAGAGTTAGTGTAAAATTCAGTCTGACAACAAGGGATAAGATTCTTAAACATGTTTCTCCCAAAGGCTTTGTTCAAAGCAAACAATATTACAGAATCTTAGCTCTTCTGGATCTTTCTTGTTATTAGATACAGAGAAGAGAAGACAGCCAGCTTTCAATCTGCGAAACCAGAAAGGAGACTGGTTTCATGAAGCATATGGACCATGGAGGATTGCTTGGATTTTCCATCAGAGAGAGGGAGGGAGGAATTAATTGTGAACTTCTGATTTGAGCCTGAGCTTAATTATTTCACACTCACTGCTAAGTATATAATACTGAATGCTTCTTCAATCAATCAATTAATCAATGCATCAATCGATAAAAAAACAGTACTAAGAAAAAGGTGTATGCATTCTACATGAAAGTATAGACATTTTGTATATGTTGTTTTGAGATTTTAATGGCAGTGGTGTTTAAATTAATTCATTAATAATTTATTTTCAATGTTGAGAATTTTTAATTTTTTTAATTTATTTTCAGTGAAATAAAATTCTTACCCACACTTATAAGAGACCAAGGTGCATCTACACTGCAAAATCACTCCAGCTTGATACCACTTTAATAATAATAATAATAATAATAATAATAATAATAACAATAATAATAATGAGACGGAGGAGGAGGAACGTATGACCAACTTCTTCCTGTGGCTTGAGGTGGGATACAACATCATTGATATTGCAATGTCTTAATGCTATGGGATCATGAGAATGGTAATTTGGTGAGACACCAGCTCTCTTTGATAGAGAATCATAGACTCTTAGGGTTGGAAGAGACCTCATGGGCCACCCAGTCCAACCCCCTGCCAAGAAGCAGGAAAGTTGCATTCAAAGCACCACCCCGCAGATGGCCATCAAGCCTCTGTTTAGAAGCCTCCAAAGAAGGTGTCTCCACCACACTCCAGATCAGAGAGTTCCACTACTGAACAGCTCTCACAGTTAGGAAGTTCTTTCTTGTAACAAAGTTGGAGGAGACTATTTATTTAGCTCATATCTTACTCTGACTTAGGATGCTGATCCATCATCAGAACTATGTCTCCTATGACTAGCAGATACTGGCTTCCCCGGTCTTCCTACTTAACGTTTCTAATTGGAGACATCAGAAGCTGGACTCAAACCCATCTGCATCAAAGCATAGACACAGAATGATAACCTCATGGTGATCCAAATGGGAATAACTTTCAAAGGTATTTTGCTTTTATATTTGAGTTGGTCTTAGGGGTCCAAATTCAAGATATTCACCCAGAAAATTCCATTATTCTTTGCACATTTACATCGGATGCTTACTGAACATAAGTAAGATATCTTATGCTAATAAAATTAGCATAAAGTAATACATAATGCTGAAAAATCTTGCCCTGAGGATGCATGTATATATGTGTTTCTCTATCTCTAGTTGTGCATACATAAAGAGGTGATTTAAAAGCAAACAAACAGCACTTCTGAAAGGTTTGTATTGGATCTCAGAAACAGGTAATGAATTGCCATATATGTGTGTGTGTGTGTGTGAGAGAGAGAGAGAGACTGACAAATGAAATTTAATAAAGAAATTAGTAAAGATGTCTCAGTTTCTGTCTCCTCAGTAGTACCAAATAACTGTTGAGTTATTGCCAAGATGTAGGATAGATTGTTATCAAGAACCCTAAATGGACAAAATTGCTAAGAATTATTGCCTAGGTTGAAATCATATGATGCTAGGGTAGCACAGAGCAAAGTGTGGTCCATGACATTCATATGGTTCATACAGCCATGTTATGGCAACCTCTTGGACAAAACATTGTATAAAAAAGTTCCATAAGGCCCCTAAATACCTTTTATGGAGCTATGAGGGGCACTTCCACCCCACTGGGAAACTTCTCAGGAACCCCAGGTATGTATGCAAATATATGTTCCAATGTATTGTCCAAAATCTCCTCTTGGAGATGGATGGGGTGGGTGGAGGCATCTTGTGCCATATGTAAGCCAACTCAAGTCCCTTCAGGGAGATGGAGGCGGGGTACTTTGCAGAAGTCATTGTTATTATGTTTGTGTTTAACTGTTAGAGTATGTATTTGTGTTTGTAACAGTAGCTAAAACTGGAGTCATCTGGTTTGAATCCACAGTGAGCATTGCCAAGGAGACGAGGCTGGCTAGCTCATGAGAGGGAGAAGTGGGCGGAGCCAAGCAGGAAAAGTTTTGTGCGTTTTTAAAAAGCAAGAGAGTGAGGCTTGGAAAAGCCTGAGAGAGAGCCTTGTGTGTGAGCGGCTGGTGTTTTTTCAGTCTAGGAGGGCTGAAGAAAGAAACCTGGCCAGATTCTTTAGTCAAAGAAGACTAAAGGAAGCCTAGTTAAGATCCCTGGTTAAGGAAGGACTAGAGATCAGAGATTTGATCGAGGGAAGATCAAATTGAAAAGCTATTTATAGAAGTGAAACATTGTTCACTAGAGAGATTCACCTCAATGAAAGTTAGCCACAAGCTGTGTTATCTGGAAGAGTGGACTGTATTATAAACCACGTGATATTCAAAGTTCCATAAGTTATTTAACAGCCTGCAACTATAAGCTTTGTACACAATAAGCCTGTTATCTTTTGTTGAAAACCGTCTCATCTCAACTAATCTGCATCTGTAGAGCCAGATTTCATCGGTGGTACCTCAAATACCTCACGTTGGTGGCAGTTACCTTAATTTACAAACAATAATTGGCCTCCTCCATAATATACTCTTCTACACAATTGAGGCCTGAGGTAAATTCCCTCCATAACATCCACATCTGTACAATTGGTGGCAGCGGTGAGATTAAAGAGTGCCTGAGGTAAAATACCTCCATTATTAGTGTCTGCTGTTGCCAACCTCAGCAACACACTAGCACCTCCTTGCAATGAGTGATAGCGGTGGGGGTCTTCAAAGATAAAATCCCTATACCCTGTCCATCGTTGCGTTCACATCTGTTGTTGTTGTTCTTGTTCTTGTTGTTCTTGTTCTTGTTGTTGTCGTCATCATCACCACCATTATCATTTTCACCTCAGAGAAGTAGCTGGCCAATTTAAGCTTAAAATGGGTCTTTTAAAGAATAGAAAATGCACAATAAACGGATTATGTTCAAGTCTTGTTAATGGCCCACACAAGCTAAAACATGGTGATGATGCTTCCAGTGTTATCTAAAAAAGTGTCTGAGAACCTTTGGAAAACACCCATTTTGTATTTCATTTGCGGAGAAGGCTGATCCTTTAATGGTTTCCTGAGAAGTTAGAGCATCCCCCAGTCTTCCATGTTGGCTCACTCATTTATTATGTTCTTAATTCTATAAACCCAAACATTTCCATAGGCACGTTGTGCATCTACACTGTAGAACAAATGCAGTTTGACACCAATTCAGCCACCAGGGCTCAATGCTATAGTATCCCGGGTGCTGTCATTTTCCAAGGTCTTTAGCCTTCTCTTCCCAACTACAACTCCCCAAATTCCATAGCACTAAGTCCTGTTAAAGTGGAGTCAAACTGTATTTATTATACAGTGTAGATGTGTCTGTAGGTAGATATATAATCCAAGATCTTATATTTCAGTTGCTATGTATATCGCCATTTTGGAATATGCACATTGATTGTGCTGCTGAATGCTTGGTCAAATGGCAATACTGTGGACATTAATATAAATGTATCTGAGTGCACGACTGAATATGGAGCAACTGAATGCACAACCAAATATGCCTTCAGATGGATCAGATGGAAAGTGCTAACTCCTTTCATAAGAAAGTTTACACTTTTAAAGTCTCCAACATGATTTCACCCTATTTTTCAAGTTTCTTATCTCTTTCTGGGAAGCTTCTTCCATGGATTGCCTTTGACTTGCAACATGTGCTGCTACCTAGCTTGGTTTTAATGTGTGTAGACAGTAATTTTTTTTTCCTGTTTCACATTTGAAAATATTTCATTTTTACATGAAATTTGTATACATTATTCCATGATCTCTACACTGCCATATAATGCAGTTTGGAACATCAGTATATGGTCAGTGTAGACTCATGTATTGCAGTTCAGTGCAGTTAATCTTCATTATATGAGTCTGCATCAACCACAAAATAAATTATATGGCAATGTAGATGGAGTCCTAGACTTTAATTTTTTGTTATTTCTAGATTTAACTAAAATAAATGCACTTCATTTACTTACATAATTTCTCCCCAATGGATAATTAATTCAATGGGTGTACATATTCCACTTGGAGATAAACTTTCAGATTTCAACCAGTAGTTCACAATCTACACCACCTCTATCCATATCTCTATTTGCATTTCATCTCCTTCTGCACCAAGTCTATAATACTTCCACAAATTGCTTTGCATAAACATGAAATGCCTGAAATGTGGGCCTGGACCATCATGGCAATGTTTGCCAGATGCCAAACCCATGGCCGTTCAACCCTGTCTTTGCAAAGATTGTAGCAATCTGGATCATTTGGAAATACGGAAATATCCTTAGAGGCGAGCAAGCTCCGCTGGCTTCTTTACACTCTGCTTGCCGCATGCAGGACGAGGCTCCAGGAATGTCAAAAATGGGCATGATTTAGCCGACAGCTGTGAGATAGACAGGGAAGATAAACTTGCCTCCCTGTATTGCGATGTGAATGACATGCTGCCTTCACTAACGCTGCAGAAAGTCAGTCCTCATAACACAATCTCAGACAGCCAGAAGTATCGGTTGCCTGTAGGTTTCAGAAACGTCACTGTGGAAAGGCTTTGGTAGGAAAAAAAGTGATGATCTTACATGCTGTCAGTGGGCAGATCTCCCCTTGTGCATCGGAGGGGTAAATAAGCTCCTTCTCCTGGTTCTATTGTCCTTGATCAAATGGTTATTGTGACCTTTAGACAAAAGGAATGTGTGTTCTTTGTCTGAGTTTCCACACTACCTCTTTAGGAAATAAGGGCTATTTGAGAGATAAGCACATATGATGTTGGCTTCCAGAATATGTATACATGTCTTTATTAGTTTTCTTCTTGCACTTGTATATGAAAATAAACTTAAGCATCTCCTCCTCCTTTGATGATGATGTTTAGCTGGCATCCTGTACTTTGGTCACTGAAGATGCATCTATAGAATTGATGTAGCTTGACACCACTTTAACTGCCATGGCCAAATGCTATGGATTCATAGAACTTGTAGGCCCTAAAGTTAGTGTAAAACTACACCTCCAACAATAATGATGATGGTGGTGGTGGTGGTGGTGGTGGTGATGAACCAATGCAATCAAAGCCAGAATTGAAAAGTCAACAGATTTCAAGTGTAGACTCTGCAAGGAAGCTGTGAAACAATGGATCGCATACTCAGCTGTTGCAAGAAGATTGCACAGACGAACTACAAGCAGAGGCACAACAAAGTTGTTCGGATAATTCATTGGAACTTGTGCCACAAATACTATCTACCTGAGACAAAGAACTAGTGGGATCACAAGCCTGGACAAAGTTACAGAAAATGAACTACTCTGGGACTTCCAACTTCAGGCTGACAGAGTTTTGGAGCAACCCCATTCTGCCAAGAAGCAGGAATATTGCATTCAAAGCACCCCTGACAGATGGCTATCCAGCCTCTGCTTAAAAGCCTCCAAAGAAGGAGCCTCCACCACAGTCCAGGGCAGAGAGTTCCACTGATGAACAGCTCTCACAGTCAGGAAGTTCTTCCTCATGTTCAGATGGAATCTCCTTTCCTGTAGTTTGAAGCCATTGTTCCATGTCCTAGTCTCCAGGGCAGCAGAAAACAAGCTTGCTCCCAATTCCCTATGACTTCCCCTCACATATTTATACATGGCCATCATGCCTTCTCTTCTTCAGACTAAACATGCCCAGTTCTGTAAGCTGCTCCTCATAGAGCTTGTTCTCCAATCCCTTGATCCTTTGAGTCTCCCTCCAGCTTGTCAACCTCTCCCTTCAATTCTGAATGCAATGGCACAGAGATCCTTCTCAACCTTTTCCTTCTATCCAAACCTCTGATCTTGCTTCTTGTTTTTGTACATATAGAAATTTCTAGCTGTATGGCTTGATGTAAGAAAAGAATCCATTAACTGGAGTTCATGAGTATGCCAACAGAGGTGAAAATGGTATTTGGCTTGTGCTTGCTGTCCTGATGTAGGGAGATGTGGAAAGAAAACCAATAGCACTGTGAAACAATCTTAAACAAGGAAAAGTGGAAAATGCAGGTAGGCCCCAGAGAGAGGCAATGAAATTGAAGCTGAAAGATAGATTTTTGGCTCAGTCATAAATCAAAATAGAGAGGACAGAGAGAAATCAGAAGACTAGAACTTGTAATATCAGCTATGAAGGAACTAGGTCCTCAAGTGGAAAGACACATCACCAATAACTCATCTTTATCATGAAGAGAAGTGACTACTGGGGTGCTTTTGTCCTGTTTTGTCCTGGTTCCAGTGCTATTTTACATCTTTATAAATGACTTGGATAGAATAGAGGAAATCAGTATCCAATTTGCTAATGACAACAAATATTCCAGAGAACAGGATCTGAATGCAAAATGACCATAACAGATTGACCAAAAATAACAAAATGAATTTCAACAGGAAAGAATACAAGGTATTACATTCAGGAAAAATAAATTAAATGTAGAGGTATAGGATGGGTGATACATAATTTGACAACACAGTTTTAATTGTAGGTTGTCTTGTCGATAGTTATATGTTATTGTCTATGTTTTATTTTTAATTGCTTGTATTGTTGTGATTATTGCTTGTATTGTTGTGTTTGGGCTCGGCCTCATGTAAGCCACACTGAGTCCCTTGGGGAGATGGTAGCAGGGTACAAATAAAATGTTATTATTATTATTATTATTATTATTATTATTATTATTACAGTATTTATTAGGTTTGGGTAACCACAGAAAAAATTGGTTCTAAACTCGTTTCGTTTTTAGGGGGGCCCTTGCGTTTCGTTTTTTTAAAGAATTTCGAAATTTTCCTTTAAAAAAGTTCAAAATATATGAAATTTCGTAAAATTACGAATCGATTCATTAATGGCAGACGCGATTGCGCAATATGCTAAAACACCCTCCAAATGGGACAGGGGGAACTTCTGAAGCTTCCCTCTCCCTCTGTTGTTGACTGTTGATGTAATATTTTTTTTTATCACTGATAAAACAAACAACAACTATAAAACTTGCACCAGACATACGGAAATAATTATGAAACAATTACGAAACAATTTCGAAACAATTTTGAACCAATTACTAATCAATTACGAAACAATACGAAAAAAATTGGAAAAATTGTTTCAATTTTTAATTACTTCTCACAGTAGTCCTGCATGGCTCAATATTGGATCGTAAGCTAATTTAAATACGAATTAATAATGAATTACGAAATTAACGAACAAAACCACCCAAGCCTAGTATTTATGAAAAGGATATACAACTCTTAGCAGTAAAGTAAAGGTAAAGGTTTCTTCTGACAATAAGTCTGGTCGTGTCTGACTCTGGGATTCTGGTGTTCATGAACCCTCCAGGACTTTAAGATCATCTGGGGAGGCCCTGCTCTCGGTCCCACCTTCGTTACAATTACGTCTGCTGGGGACAAGAGGCAGGGCCTTCTCAGTGGTGGCCCCTCGGATATGGCATGCCCTCCCTAAGGATATCAGATCGCCCCCCTTCCTTTCTAACATTTCAAAAGAGAGTCCAGACTTGGCTCTTTGAGCAGGCATTTCCAAATACAATGTAACAGACATAGGAAAATGGAATGGTTAGATTATGTGATTGACAATGTTTTTACTGATTTTGTTATGGTTTTGTTGTTCAATGGTTTTATTGTATTTATATTGTATTTCATGGTCTTAATACCAACTGTAAACCATCCTGAGTCATCTGCAGGCTGAGAGGGACAATATATAAATATAGTAAATAAATAAATAAATAAATAAATCTCCTTTTCTAAGCTGAAGAGCCGGTATTGTCCATAGACACCTCCAAGATCATGTGGTCAGCATGACTGCATGGAGTGCCATTACCTTCCTGCAGAAGTGGTACCTATTGATCTACTCACATTTGTATGTTTTCAAACTGCTAGTTTGGCAGAAGCTGGGCCTAACAGCAGGAGCTCACCCCGCTCCCCGGATTCAAACCACCAACCTTTTGATTGACAAGTTCAGCAACTCAGTGGTTAAACCCGCTGCACCACCAGAGACCCATAGTAGACCATAAGCTAAACATAATTCAACAGTGGGTTGTTTTTTCGGGCTATATGGCCATGGTCTAGAGGCATTCCTCTAGACCATGGCCATATAGCCCGAACAACAACCCAGTGATTCCGGCCATGAAAGCCTTCGACAATACATAATTCAACAGCATGATGTGGCAGTTAAAAAAGCCAATGCCATTCTGGCTTGCATCAACAGAACTGTAGTGTCATGATCAACAGACATAATAGTGCCACTCTGTTATGCTTTGGTCAAACCCTATTTGAAATCCTGTGTCCAATTCTGGGCACCACAATTCAAGAAGGAGATTGACAAGATGAATGTGTCCAGAGGAAGGCAACCAAGGAAACGATGCCATATGAAGAACAGTGTAGAGAGGAGGGGTATGTCCAATCTGGAGAAGAAAGGTTAAGACGTGACATGCTCAATTGTCTTGACAAAATCAAATGTAATGCTTATTTGTAACTTGAATAACTTTATTCTGTTGCAGAAGCTAGAAAACCAATCTTCCTTCCTTCCTTCCTTCCTTCCTTCCTTCCTTCCTTCCTTCCTTCCTTCCTTCCTTCCTTCCTTCCTTCCTTCCTTCCACTCTGTTATATGCAGACACATAAAACCAGAAAAAAAATCAAGACTATTTCTTCTGCAAGGCAAAAGACTAAAAGCATGGACACACAGAGAGAAAAAACTCCCCACAAAGATATATGAGGAGGTTGAGAATAACAATCTATAGACGAATAAAATCTTAGAACTACATGCTAAGGTAATATGTATATATATAAAAAACTCAACACTCCTTGTCATAAAGTTATCAATGCCATCAGTCCCACAAACATTGCTGAACCATTTGAATTGTGTAAGGAAATTTGAAACAGAGCAGGAAATGGAAGCTATTCATGTGCAGGGAACGATCAGATAAGGAAATTAAACTATATGTTGAATTCTGCTGCACAACACTTTCCCTTAAGGCTACAAAAAAATAACGATTTGATTATCAAAGCCATACAACAGGCAGCTCATCTCCTTGTTTTCCCTCTTACAAGGAGACTTTCCTTTCAATTGGCAAAACCACACCTTTGAGAGACTGTCCTTTGGGATACCCAGGAGGAATGCAGGGCATGGAATTATTTCTTTGGTCTTTCAAGAGATAGCCCTCTGTAGCTCCAATGTTTCCTCCTTCACAAATTGTGTCAGTGTGCATCTACACTGTAACATTAATGCAGTTTGGCACCGCTTTCCATGCATTGATGAGCATAGGGAAAAAGTGGTGGCACTGGTGTCAAGTATGGGCAATGGATTGGTTCAAATAGGGTTGGGCGGTTTCGTTTCGTTAATTCGTAATTCGTTAATAATTCAGTTACAAAACAATAATGAACCATTCTGGAGCAATTTTTTTAAAAAAACGAATTTTTAAATAGTTTTGTAAATGCTTCGTATTTCGTTATTGTATTCATTTCGTTATTGTTTTGAGGTCGTTTCGTTATTATTTCCGCATGTCTGGGGCAAGTTTTATGGTTGTTTTTTGTTTAATTAGTGAAAAAAATTATAATATCACACCAACAGTCAACAACAGAGGGAGAGGGAAGCTTCAGAAGTTTTTGGAGGTTTTTTAGCCTATTTCGCGGTCGCGTCCGCCATTAACAAATCAATTCGTTATTGTTTTGGAAATCGATTCATTAATGTTTTGTAATTTTTTCACATTTACGAAATTTTGTAAATATCGAACTTTTTAAAAGGAAAATTTTGTAATTATTTTAAATAACGAAACGCAAAAAAACCCAAAAAACGAATCAATTTTAGAAACAAATTTTTCCGTTGTTACCCAGGCCTAGGTTCAAACTGTACCTGATCCCACTGTCCATGTTTCCAAAGTCTCCAAAGTGGGGCAAAGGCAACTTAAACCATTTTTTGTCTAATGTAGACAATCCTACATTTCCCATGAGTCACAGAGAACCATTTATATGAGGAGTAGAATAGAAATGCTCAGCTTTCCATGTTAGGGTACATGTGTCAAACACAAGGCCAATGCGCCAAATCTGGCTCACCGTGTCATTTCATGTGGCCCTCCAGATGCTGGACGACAAGTCATGTATTTCTTATCATTAGAAATCATCCCTAGAGCTGATGGGGGTTGGGATACAGTAACATCTGAAAGGCTGCCTTTAATTCGGTTTAGTCAGGTTGTGAATATATATGACTTAACCTTTCCCAACCTCAGAGCCACAAGGGCTGTTGGGTTGCAATTTTTGTTATCCCTAGTCCTCATAGTGAACAATCAAAAGTGATGAGAGTTGTCATTCAGAAACATCTGGAGAACCAAATTGGATAAAAAGTTCACTGACCACTACTTGTATAGAATCATAGAATCAAAGAGTTGGAAGAGACCTCATGGGCCATCCAGTCCAACCTCCTGCCAAGAAGCAGGAATATTGCATTCAAATCACCCCTGACAGATGGCCGTCCAGCCTCTGTTTAAAAGCTTCCAAAGAAGGAGCCTCCACCACAGAGAGTTCCACTGCTGAATGACTCTCACAGTCAGGAAGTTCTTCCTCATGTTCAGATGGAATCTCCTCTCCTCTCTAGTTTGAATCCATTGCTCCATTGCGTCCTAGTCTCCAAGGAAGCAGAAAACAAGCTTGCTCCCTCCTCCCTGTGGCTTCCTCTCACATATTTATACATATGTGTGTCTATACACACAAAGAGAGAGAGAGATTGCCCTCCGTATCCACAGATTGTCCAGCCATGGATTCAATGGCCCTTTGAAGGCAACCATAAGGCTGATGTGGCCCTTAATGAAAATAAGCTTCACAACCCTATGGTAGGGATTACATTTTTGTAAACTCAGCTGAATATAGTCTAGGCTGTTTGTTTGGGATATATTATATTATATTATATTATATTATATTATATTATATATATAATATTGTAAACACAGGTAGAGTAATACAATCTCGATAGCCATTCTGCGAGGCTAAATAGAACAGATAGTAATATTCCACTTCCATTTTCATTCAGTTTAATATGTCCTATTTTCTTAACCTTACCTATTCCAATTTCACACTTATCTACCACTTGTGTCCATCTGTTTCTCAGAATCAAAGCTTTCTTTCAAAGTTCTCCTCTTTTCCATGCCCTCTTCATGTTCATTGTTTGATGTGTCTACGCAAATATTGGGTCACAAGAGATAAATAAGTGGGTGGGAGCTAAATAGTCTTTGCTGTTTTCCTCCTCTCCTTAAGAAAAGTTGATGGGACTGTTGCAAACCTTTGTGAAAACTCCCCAGAAACTTTGTCCTTGGGCATCATGAACTGAGAAGAGACTATAACAGGGATATAAAGATCCTGGTGTGAAGTTCTGATATTAGTCAAAATCCTACCTCATATTTGACTCATGTAGGTCTGCAACCATAGAGTTAAGTGGGGGTTGCACTAGGCCACCTTTCTTGATGAATGCCAACTTTGTGCAACAACTGTTTGTGTGTGTGTGTTTCTAGTTTCTTGCCAATGCATCAAGTGCCATATTGAATGCACTGCTGAGTACTTCTGAACTGTCCAAGAATGTGCAAATGCATATGCAGTTGTTACCCTTGTGGAACTCTGCTAACATTAACATGAATTGTAAATTGATGTTATACCATGACCAACAAAGTAGAACAACATATTTAAGGGAACTTGCTCAAGTGTAACCCAACAACTGGAATGCCAGCCATTGTCTGCAGGCTTTGAAGAGACTGATCACGTTCCATTTCCTGATGGACTCAGGAACTACAGTTCACCTCCGATACTGAACATGCTGCCCATTACAAGAGAGGACAGCAAATGAAAGCAAAAGACAGACTTGAAACAAAGGTAGATATGCTTCAAATGAACACTAGAAGATTTAGGGGAGCCAAAGAAAGACAAGTCAGCATTATATAGAGACGAATTAATACCTTGGGATTAAACTATGTGTGAAGGGTAGGGGCGCCTTACTCTAAAAATAGGAACAGGGTAATTTAGAAGCTAATCAACCCTCTGTCACTGGCAAAATTAATATTTTTTTTAAAAAAAAGGCTTTAACAAGACATTAGCCCTCCAAAGAGCCCAGCAGGCCTGAGGAGGAGAGGCATCGAGTATCTTGAGGTGTTATTAAATGTCTATTATTAGATTGGGGATGATTCACAAGACTTGACTGGGAAAAGAGCAAGGTAAAGCTCCAAAGTACAGAGATATGTCAAAAGCTCATCATCGACAATTGCTTTATAAGGGGAGGATAGAGGGAAAAGAAAGAACTCCCCAAGAACAGACTGTCTTACAGTTCCAAAAGCTGGTGACAGTTGGGAGTTGGATTACAGGGAATCTTTGCAAACTTCAGGTTAGAATTACAACTTCCCCCTCATTTTGTTGAAAGGAAAAACTCATTTCTGGGATAGAGCAGAATAAAGTTCCACCAAGATCACAGCACAGTCTCATTAACTGGGAGAAGAGCTCCTCCAGGGAGTTGGAGGATTACAACAATGCTTCTCAAACATTATTCCAGATACTTTGAACTTCAATTCCCAGAAACTTCAGGCAGTATAGCTGATTATCAGGAATCATGAGAATCTAAGTCCAAAATGGCAGGAAGAGCAAATTGCAAGAACCACAGGACTTAAGCACCTTCCAAGATAATGTTAGTACTCTGCAGGTCCCAGACATATGTTGTAGTGACATTCATAGAATCATACAATCATAGAATCAAAGAGTTGGAAGAGACCTCATGGGCCATCCAGTCCAACCCCCTGCCAAGAAGCAGGAATATAGCATTCAAATCACCCCTGACAGATGGCCATCCAGCCCCTGTTTAAAAGCTTCCAAAGAAGAAACCTCCACCACACTCCGGGACAGAGTGTTCAGAAAGATTTGAAACTAGTGAAAGACCCCAATGGTTCAGCAAAACTTGTGTTGTGACCAATAATAGATCAAGCTGGTGTTTCCAAGTCAACACTGGCCAAAGTGCTGTTGGAAACACTACCCCAGTCTACTATAGTGTTCCTCAAGATGGAACCTGCCCAATATTTTGGAATACATGATTCACAATCTCTAGAGAGCAGGCTCAGGGGGCAAACATGATAAGGGCTGCTCTGTTTTTCTGGTTGTACAGACAAATCTTGTGTATTCTTCTCAGTCTTCTGTGCTCCAATGCAAATTAATTTTCTTCAGGTTAACAAATATGGAATGAAAAGCAACCGCATGCTCTGTATGGAAACTATAAACCACTAGCCACATGTGGTCTCTCAACCACAGTTTTGAGCCTTTTGGAAGTTTTTGAAATTTCCTCAAACTAAGGAAGGGAACTGTTATTCATCTAGAAATGGTCAAACCTAAAGGAGAAGCCCACCAATAAGACAAACTCTTTGTTGTTGTTCATTCGTTCAGTCGTCTCTGACTCTTCGTGAACTCATGGACCAGCCCACGCCAGAGCTCCCTGTCGGCTGTCACCACCCCCAGCTCCTTCAAGGTCAGTCCAGTCACTTCAAGGATGCCATCCATCCATCTTGCCCTTGGTCGGCCCCTCTTTTTTTTGCCTTCCACTTTCCCCAGCATAATTGTCTTCTCTAGGCTTTGCTGTCTCCTCATGATGTGGCCAAAGTACTTCAACATTGTCTCTAGTATCCATCCCTCCAGTGAGCAGCCGGGCTTTATTTCCTGGAGGATGGACTGGTTGGATCTTCTCGCAGTCCAAGGCACTCTCCGCACTTTCCTCCAGCACCACAGCTCAAAAGCGTCGATCTTCCTTCGCTCAGCCTTCCCTAAGGTCCAGCTCTCACATCCCTAGGTGACTACAGGGAAGACCATGGCTTTGACTAGGCGGATCTTTGCTGCCAGTGTGATGTCTCTACTAGGCCTGGGTAACAACGGAAAAATTTGTTTCTAAAATTGATTCGTTTTTTGGGGGTTTTTGCTTTTCGATATTTAAAATAATTACCAAATTTTCCTTTTAAAAAGTTAGATATTTACGAAATTTCGTAAATGATAAAAAAATAACGAATCAATTTCCGAAACAATAACGAATCGATTTGTTAATGGCGGACGCGACCGCGAAATACGCTAAAAAACCTCCAAAAACTTCTGAAGCTTCCCTCTCCCTCTGTTCTTGACTGTTGGTGTGATATTATAATTTTTTTTCACTAACTAAACCATAAAACTGGCCCAGACATGCGGAAATAATAACGAAACGACCTCAGAACAATAACGAAACGAATACAATAACGAAATACGAAGCATTTACAAAACGTCTTTAAAAATTCGTTTTTTTAAAAATTGCTCCAGAATGGTTCGTTATCGCTTCGTAATCAACAAAATTAACGAATTATGAACGAATTACGAATTAACAAAACGAAACCGCCCAGCCCTAGTCTCTACTCTTTACTATTTTATCGAGACTGGACATTGCTCTCCTCCCAAGAAGGAAGCGTCTTCTGATTTCCTGGCCACAGTCTGCATCTGCAGTGATCTTTGCGCCTAGAAATACAAAGTCTGTCACGGCCTCTAAATTTTATCCCTCTATTTTCCAGTTGTCAGTCATTCTTGTTGCTATAATCTTGGTTTTTTTGACGTTTAGCTGCAACCCAGCTTTTACGCTTTCTTCTTTCACCTTGATTAGAAGGCTCCTCAGCTCCTCCTCTAACCCTCTACAATACCTGAATTCGCTTCTTCTGGGACCAAATATGGCCAAAAATAGTAAACAGAAGTTATGTGATGCCACTTCCAATTCAGCAGGCAGTCCCAGTGTAGATGACGGGGAAGGTTAGCAGGCACAAAAATTAGCTGCTTCCCTATGAAGGTTTCCTTCCCATGACATTATAAAGATCTCCAAGGTTCAGAAAAGAAACTTTGATGATTCAATATGTCATCAATAGGTTCTACTCTCTTTCTAGATGTGTTAAGACATGTGTATATTCTAAATGATGACTATACTAGTGAGATGGAAGCAAACCTAAACACATTTTGAGGCTTTGTGGAGTCCTGGCTCAAATTAAACCATACTCAGCCTTGGAGTAAATTAACCTCTCTGTCATCCCAGGGAAAATGCTGTGGAGCACCTGTGGAGCACCAATATGTATAATATGCATGGCTGCTGTTTTACACTTGTAACATCTTGTAGGTACTGGATTGTACAGCTGTTTACACTTGTTACCATGTCAGGTAAACAAATGCTGATTTTTGTGTGCAAGAGGGGAAACTGGCACAGATTTGTGGTTTGCTGACTCTGAGACTTTGAAACTCGACATGGGAAGCGGGGAAGAGAGTTGTCTGCAGTGTAAAGAAACATGTTGCATTTGGACCATTGGAGGATGGAGGACATTATCTTCATTACAACATCTCTTATCTACACTCATAGTTCAATGGTAAGAAACAGGCTTTCTAATGAAAATGGGTTCAAGGCAGAGATGTGAAAAAGTCTCAGTGGTGGCAAAGATCCTACTTTTGATCTTTGTCAAATGTATGGATTTACAGATACTTTGGATGTGGAATGAGGCATTGATGGTCTTACACAACACTTATTTTGAATGGCAATGTTGTACAGTTGTATTAAGCTGCCAAATCATAGAACAGAATCATAGAATCATACAATCAAAGAGTTGGAAAAGACCCCATGGGCCATCCAGTCCAACCCCATTCTGCCAAGAAGCAGGGATATTGCATTCAAATCACCCCTGACAGATGGCCATCCAGCCTCTGTTTAAAAGCTTCCAAATAAGTCACTGAAAGCAGTTGTGCATTCCCATCTACAAATACATGCAAGGTCATCACATGCACATATGAACCTGCATCCACAATGGCATTGTATATGGAGCTCCACTTCCACAACCCTGAACTAAAGGCAGATCATCATCATGATACCAAAATGTCCACATACTTTTGAAGGAGATCATACACACATGGAAGTTACTGACAAAACCAGGTATGTCTTTGTAGTGTAAGATGTCACATTGATTGCAGAATATGGCCAAATGGTATGACTTCCTCCAGAGCTTCTTGGTAGCTCCAGAATGATCCCTCAGTTTCAGAAGAGAGGACAGTTGGATCAGGATGGATCCCACCTGATTCACTTTCCACACTCTCATTACATCACTGCTAAAAAGATGCCTTACTGTCTAAAATGATGTGAGAAAATTCCCCAAATGCTTTCCATGGAGTCTTTCAGGATGTATTGGAGCAGCCCTGGTCTCCATTTAGCTGGACTTTTCCATCAAGTGTAGGCATGACTTGAAACATACACTAATTTAATATTATCTTCATTCCAGATGAAGATATCACTGTAGAAGTGAAGTAAACCTTAAGGATGAAGCCAGAGTATGCAGCCTAACCAGAGAAGAACTGAACTATCATTAAAATGTAATTTCTCTCAGTGGTAAGGTAATTACTTACCTTTCCAAAATACTTCCTATAAATGCATGCTTTATATTTATTTTCCTCAGTCAGATAGAATTCACACCACTGCAATTGGTTAGTGGTATGTGTGTGTGTGTGTGTGTGTTACAGAGTTGAACAATTATTTAAGAAATGAATGCTTTTATTAATTAAACTGCTTTTCTGTTTCTCCCCAGCTACTTCAAATCCAGCTTTTCCTCATGCAAATGGCTCCCTATAAGCTGCAATTTTGCACTTTGCTGTTCCTGGGCATTTGCTCACTCTTGTGACCTTAATCATACCCAGGTAGTTGGTGCTGTGTTGCAGAAATACCAATGGGGAGGGAAAATTATAGCAATTTTGTGCACAGTACACACATCTAATCTTCCCCCTCACCTCCTACTTCTCTGGAAAGTTAGAAGTTTTCTTTATAATCTTTACTTTGAATGAATAAGCCTGAATCCCACATTATTTCAGGATCTGCACACACACATGCATACGCTGCATTGAAATATGTGTTCAATATCACAACTTATCTTGAGGTTCTGAACAAGGAAAAGGAAAAGGAAAAATAACATTAAGAGAAATGTCTTCCCCCACTTTTCCAAAGGAGAAGTCATAACAACATAGAAATCTGTCTTATATTCAGTCAGAAAATTGATCCATCTAGTCCAGCGTCATCAGCTTTGACAGCCATAGTTGTTGTATGTAGGATTCTTTTATAGACTTTCTTTCTCTTTTCTTTCTTTCTTTCTTTCTTTCTTTCTTTCTTTCTTTCTTTCTTTCTGTCTTTCCTATTTCTTCCATTTGTATGTCACCTTTCTCTTGGGGTGGGACCCAAGGGGTCTCACACAGAGAAACAATACAAATATAGCAATCTTAAAACAATTATATATATATATATATATATATATATATATATATATATATATATAAATGCAGTATCCACCCTATGACATTTTTTTAAAAAAAATGACAAGGTAACAGCTTTCCCCAGGACTAATCAGAAACAAAACATGCAGAAGACATTCTCCGCACCAGAGGATAAATCAGCATAAATCAGACATTTACAATGAGAATACACAAAACCGGAAGTTAATGCAGCACTTCAATCTTTGGGGAATTCATCTTGGACTTCAGAATAGCAGTCCTTGAATAAAAGTCCACCGAGGAAGAATGGAAAAAGAAACAGCAGAATTGGGATCTATCCACAAATGCCAGTCCATCAACACTGGGTTGAACAGATAATATTGTTTCCTGGAACATTCCACGCATTATAACATTAGTTGACACCTCAGGCTCACTAGTGCTCTTTTGTCCATTTTTACCACATCTCTTTTTCTGGTTTCCATCCAGTATCACACTATATTCCAATAACTCCCTCCACCAACTTATCTTGACTTTAGGCAACAGCCTTCCTCCTGCCTTTGGACTTCATCAGATACTGCCTTTCCCCTAGAATCATAGAATCAAAGAGTTGGAAGAGACCTCATGGGCCATCCAGTCCAACCCCCTGCCAAGAAGCAGGACTATTGCATTCAAATCACCCCTGACAGATGGCCATCCAGCCTCTGTTTAAAAGCTTCCAAAGAAGGAGCCTCCACCACACTCCGGGGCAGAGAGTTCTACTGCTGAACGGCTCTCACAGTCAGGAAGTTCTTCCTCAGGTTTGGATGGAATCTCCTCTCTTGTAGTTTGAAGCCATTGTTCCTTGTCCTAATCTCCGTGGAAGAAGTAAACAAGCTTGCTCCCTCCTCCCTGTGGCTTCCTCTCACATATTTATACATGGCTATCATATCTCCTCTCAGCCTTCTCTTCTTCAGGTTAAACATGCCCAGCTCCTTAAGCCGCTCCTCATAGGGCTTGTTCTCCAGACCCTTGATCATTTTGGTTGCCCTCCTCTGGACACATTCCAGCTTGTCAATATCTCTCTTGAATTGTGGTGCCCAGAATTGGACACAATATTCCAGGTGTGGTCTAACCAAAGCAGAATAGAGCATGGGTAGCATTACTTCCCTGGACCTAGACACTAGGCTCCTATTGATGCAGGCCAAAATCCCATTGGATTTTTTTGCCGCCACATCACATTGTTGGCTCATGTTTAACTTGTTGTCCACGAGGACTCCAAGATCTTTTTCATACGTACTGCTCTCAAGACAGGCATTGTCCCCCATTCTGTATCTTTGCATTTTGTTTTTCCAGCCATAGTGGAGTATACACTGTTTCATTACACTTATTTATTTATTTACTTTATTTATATACTGCTTTTCTCAGCCTCAGGCGACTCAAAGCGGTGAACAACATCGATACAAAACATCACGAGACAAGTATAGGGCAATTAAAAACAATTGTAACATAAATCATTAAACATCACTTTAAAGATATTCTAAAGAAGGAATCCCACGGAGCCCATCAACTGATGCAAGATTACTTCCTGTTGGTTCCCTGTGGGGCATAGTTTTTGAAGTGTGTAGAAACAGAGATTTTTGGAGTCAGGGAGCAATCAATTTCAAAGGTCCTCATTTGCATAGAAATTACTAAAGGTGTCTATTTTAAGGTTGGATAGGAACTGTTGGAATTTTCCATTTTAGGTCATTTTAGTGATATGAAAGTGTCACTAATGATTCTTCCGTTTCCATTAGTGGTTTAAAGATGGTGTGGTTCCCACTGAAAGAAGTGTTTCAAAAGGGTTCCTTGTGTCTCCTCTTGTGTAAGGGCAAAAGGACACCAAAAGTGATGTCTCAAGAAAGCTGTCTTGTCTCTCCTTTAGTATAAGCAAATGAGGGTCAAAGGATCCCATGGGAAGTCATGTCTCAAGAACAATACCTTAACTATTCTTTAGTGTAAGGGAATGAGGGGCAAAGGGTCCCAGGGAAAGTGGTTTCTCAAGAATGTTGTTTTGTGTCTCCTCTAGTGTAAGTCATATCTCAAAAAAGATGCTTGTTTTAAGAAGTGTGCTAGCATCCTTGAAATGGGAGGATATATTGTGTGATGGGAATTAAGTAGATGGTTGAACTACAAGTGAATCATAGAATCATAGAATCAAAGAGTTGGAAGAGACCTCATGGGCCATCCAGTCCAACCCCATTCTGCCAAGAAGCAGGAAAATTGCATTCAAATCACCCCTGACAGATGGCCATCCAGCCTCTGTTTAAAAGCTTCCAAAGAAGGAGCCTCCACCACACTCCGGGGCAGAGAAGTTACCACTAATGCCCAGTATATGGGAAATAAGATGAACTGGAACTCTTAGCATGACAAAACTGTTACGATATAATAGGCATCACTGAAATCTGGTAGGATGAGTGCTATAATTGGAATGGAGAGATATAATTTATTTCAGAGAAATAGACTGAATAGGAGAAGGGAAGGGGTTGCGTAATATGTTAAGAATGTTTACACCTGTTAAGAGATGCAGGACTTCAAACTCAAAAATCAAGTTGATAGCATGTTAATAAAAATTAAGAGAAATAGAGAATTGTAATTGTGAGTGTCTACCACAGACCTCCAGGCCAAACTGAAGATCTGGATGATGCCTTCCTTGAACAGATAAACAAACATGCAGAAAGAAGAGATATAGCAGTAATGGGAGATTTCAAATATTTGGATATTTTTTAGAAAATAAACTCTGTCAAAAGTACAAAGTCCAACAAATTCCTTACTTGTCTTGCAGTTAATTTTATTATTCAGAAGGTGGAAGAAGCAACAAGGGATCAGCTATTCCAAATCCAAACCTAATAAACACTGAGGACATGGGAAAGTTAAAAAAAAAAAAAGGAAACACAAGTGCTGGATCCAGTCATTAATTTGCATCAAGGGAACACAGGAACAGGATTTATCATGGAACTTCCATAAAGCATGAGTGATCCTGCAGTTTGGAGGTGTGGTCGGATTCACTGTCCACACTGCCAACGAAGTCAGTGCTGCATTGCAGCTAGAAAGAAGCATCCCTCCAAAGGCCTAATGATGTCATTTTGGGACTTGAACTACAGGACCAGAAATTCAACATTACCAATAAAACATCTGGGAAAGACCTTCTTGCTAGCATTGGTGGTGGCTCCAATGCACCCTTGGAGTGGATGGGTGTCTGGGTGGCCAAAAGGCTATGGAGATGCTCCTGGCCTGCACTGCAGCAAGTGTGGAACCCTTTATGCTGAATGTTTCATGTAGTTGTAGACTTGGTCCAAGACTTGAGATGTATAGGTCTTTGTATTCATTTAAAGGGCTATTTTCCCCAGGTAAATAATTGCAACCCTGCATTCACCAAATCAATCCAAAACTTTTCCAACACTGCATATAAAGCTGCCTTCTAATAGAGTCATAGAATCATAGAGGTGGAAGAGGCTACATTGGTCATCTAGTCCAACCCCCTGCCATGCAAGAAAAGCACAATCAAAGTACCTCTTAGTCGTCAAAGGCAGCTTTATATGCAGTGTTGGAAAGGCTATCAGTATTAGCCAAATACAGTGAAACATTTGCCGGGTACTGTAGAAGCTGAAAATTGCTGGCATTTAAGTGAAAAGCCTCTTACTCGCAATTCACTTGCATAGACCGCAGTAATGTGTCTGGCTTGTGAGTGCAGAAGGGAGGGGGAACCACCTGAGTTCAATAGCTACCCACTGATTGTAAGTGGAAGAAGGAAATCTCTAAACACCACATTGAAATATAGGGTAATTTTCCTTTTATTAGAGTCCATGAACTCTGTTACGGTAATGGCAAGGCTATGTTTACAGTACCGATGACAGAATCTTCCAGAGATGTGGTTGTGTGTGTGTTTTTTCTCCTCTGCACTCCTTTGCTTGTTTGCTCCTTGGTGTGTGCCTCTTAGAAAATCATCACCATCATCATAATGCTAAAATGGTTTCAGACACTCTCATTCTTCCATTATTACTACTTTGCGTTTACCCATTTTTGCAGATTGCCGATCCCTCACCATGACTAGGTGTTTGAGAAACCTGACGCTAAATACCTTTTAAAACCTGATCCACACTTTACTGCATGGAAATTGGATAAAAATAGCATAAACTATGACATGTAGAATAAACAGAAAAATACAACTTTTTCAGGGCTGGAACCTTATTTTGAAAATATGCAGCATTGCGAGCCTCAACAAGGGCTATTTTGGACTCATCTTCTTGATGACCTTATTATAGGGTGCCTTGAATGCCTTGTATATCCAATAGTAGTAGCTGTTGTTGTTGCTAGTTGTTGTTGTGTGCCTTCAAGACGTTTCTGACATGACACCCTTAAAGTGAAATTCTCAGTGTTTCCTTGGCAAGACTTTCATATTGGCTCTGCCTTTGCCTTCTTCTGAGGCTGCCCAATGGGTTTCCATGACTGATTGAGGATTCAAACTCAGTTCTCCAGAGTTGTCAACCACAACATCTTAGCAGTTCATATGTATCTAGAGCTGTGTATCCAATGGATGAGAGAGTTTGTAAGTACAGATATACACTCACTGTTTCATGGTACTAGACTTACTTAGAATGAACAAATCTATTAGGGCATAGGAATGGCTGAAGGATGTTTGTATGCTTAGTTTGTATAATGGTCTCTCTTGGGAGGGATTTCCACACTATAGGAGCAGCCACCGGAAAGGTCTTCTTCTGTGTTCCCACCATACACACTTTAGAGCAGTGGATTTCATCCTCTAGGTCCCCAGATGTTTTGGTCTTCAATTCCCAGAAATGCCAACAGCTGGTAAACCGGCTGAGATTTCTGGGAGTTATAGGCCAAAACACCTGGGGACCCACAGGTTGAGAACCACTGCTTTAGAGTGGAGCCTGGAACCCCAGGTTTCGGCGGTGACCAGGGGAGCATTCGCACAATTAAAACTTGTGCGCCAACTGCGACCGTACCTTGGGAAGTCTGACTTGGCCACGGTAGTCCACGCTCTGGTTACATCCCATCTTGACTACTGCAACGCTCTCTACGTGGGGTTGCCTTTGAAGACGGCTCGGAAGCTCCAATTAGTCCAACGGGCGGCAGCCATGTTACTAACAGGAGCGGGGCTCAGGGAGCATACAACTCCTCTGCTGTACCAGCTCCATTGGCTGCCGATTTGCTACCGGGCCCAATTCAAAATGCTGGCGTTGGCCTTTAAAGCCCTAAACGGTTCTGGCCCAACTTATCTATCCGAACGTATCTCGGCCTATCAGCCCACCAAGACCCTAAGATCTTCTGGGGAGGCCCTGCTCTCTATCCCGCCTGCTTCACAGGTGCGGCTGGCGGGGACGAGAGACAGGGCCTTTTCTGTGGTGGCCCCTCGGCTTTGGAATGCCCTCCCCATAGAGGTAAGATCAGCCCCCTCGCTGATGGTGTTTCGAAAAAGACTGAAGACATGGATGTTCGAACAAGCATTCGGTTAACTCGGTGAAATGAATCTGATGATCAAGGACTGGTAATCACAGACGATGAAATTGGACTGTGTTTTTAGTTAAGAGATGCATTGGTTCGATATTGGTGGCCCAATATTGTATATTATGTATGTGTTTTTATGCTTTTTATATTGAATATTGTTGATTATTGTAGTGTTGTAAACCACGTTGAGTCGCCAATGTAGGCTGAGAAACAGCGGTATACAAGCGCAGTAATAAATAAATAAATAAATAAACCTGGGGTCCCCAGATGTTTTTGGCCTACAACTCCCAAAAATCCCAGCCAGTTTACCAGCTGTTAGGATTTCTGGGAGTTGAATCCCAAAAACATCTGGGGACCCCAGGTTGAGAACCGCTGCTTTAGAGGGTGGTGGGACAGAGAGAAGGCCCTTCCCTGTTGATTGTAGATGTCTACCAGGTGTTGTTTGGTTGTTGTTGTTGTTGTTGTTGTTGTTGTTTTGTTGTTGTTGTTGTTGTTGTTGTGCGCCCTCAAGTCATTTCCCACTTATGGTAGAATTACAGTAGATCTATCACAAGGTTTTCTTCACAAAATGTATTTAGAAGAAGTTTCCTACTACACTTAAAGAGTGTAGACAAGGTGGTGATCTGATAAGATCTTTAAATATCTGAAAGGGAGTGATGTTGAACATGAAGCAGACATTTTCCCCTTCAAATCAGAAAGTAGGGGCACAGCTAAACTATAGAATTAATGAAGTTTGACACTGTTAGTTAAGGTGCCGTAAGTCACCTTGAGTCCCAGGCATGAAAAGGTAGGAATAACAACACCGATAAATTATATTATTTATAGACTAGAAATGTAGGTATGAGAAAACCAGAGCACAAAGAAAATCAGAGTACAAAGAAGGAAAATAAATATTCAACTATTTCATACTTTTAAGAGAGGAAAAATAATTTCAAGAGTTTTCTGCTGCAGAGAAAATAAATGTTTTTTGTGCAAGTCACACCTAGTTTTCAGTAATCATGAAAGCAATCGTAAAACTCTTCCACTCAGACATATCAGTGACTTTTTGCACAAGAATCATGGTTTTTGCAAAAGTTTCCTGGTGGTAGCATGCTTTTTTTTTATCCCTCCCTCATTTTCTGCACACAAACCAGAAATGCTGCACAAAAGGTTGGTATTTTTGTGCATATGCAGGATTGTTGGTTTTTTTTCCTTGAGAGTTTTTTGGTGCAAGATGTCTATCTGCAATATGGTTTTCTGGCCCAATTCTTGCATAAACATCCATATAATTATTTTGTGCAAGTTTTCCTGTGCTTCCATTTCACACAAAACATCAATTTTGCCTGAAAATGCCTTGAACACAAAATTGTTCAAAAACAGTAATGTCACACACAAAATGGCTTTTTTAAAATATGGCTATTTTATGTAGATGTTTTACACAAATATATGATCATGTAGAAAAATGTATGGTTTTTATGATGAAGAAGTTTTGATGTTTTATGAAAAATACTGTTACCCACATGTATTTTTGTACAAAAAATATTCCTGAAATATCAGTCTGTAAATTCTGGGTGGGAACAGTACAAAATTGTGACCAATTTAGTTTTCTTCTAGAATTGAAACCTACTTTTTTACCTGGGGAGTTAATAACTGCAAATGTCATTTCCATCCCATCCTATTTCTTGCCCAACATAATAAACTTGCATAACTTATGGTTCTGTAAAAACAAATCATTGAGAGAATTCGATTTAATTTCTCTTTGTACTTGGTTTGTCAGCATCCAGTTTAACAAAACAGCTTTCAAATAAATATCTCAATGACCGAGCATTTTATTCCCCACAGAAGTTCCCAGGTCCAATTTTCTTTTAATTGAAGGATGAACATACAGATGCTGAGGGAGATCTTATTTTGAGATCTTGAAGACAATAACTTCCAGGTAGAACAAATAATAAGGACACCACTATGCTTTTGTACTGTCATGCTCATCAGCCAACAAAAGTAATGGTATGAATAGATTACTGCAACACACTCTACGTGGGGTTGCCTTTGAAGACTGTTCGGAAACTTCAATTAGTCCAGCGGGCAGCAACCAGATTACTCACCAGAGCATCATACAGGGAGCATACCACCCCCCTGTTATGTCAGCTCCACTGGCTGCCGATCCAGTTCTGAGCACAATTCAAAGTGCTGGTTTTGACCTACAAAACCCTATATGGTTCCGGCCCAGCGTATCTGTCCGAATGCATCTCCCTCTACGTCCCGCCTTGGAATTTAAGATCTTCTGGGGAGGCCCTGCTCTCGGCCCCACCTCTATCACAAGTGAGACTGGTGGGGATGAGGAGCAGGGCCTTCTCGGTGGTGGCCCCTCGCCTGTGGAATTCACTCCCCAGGGAAATTAGGTCATCGACATCTCTCCTTTCTTTTAGAAGGAAATTAAAAACGTGGATATGGGACCAGGCTTTTGGGTAATGTGGCAGATAAACAAAGGATAATGACGACCAGAATTAATAGGATTGACAATGTGGAATGAATTTACGGACTCTGAGTTGGCAAACATTGAGCATAAGATTGGTTTTACTGATTGTGTTGTATAATTGATTGTTTTAATTGTTTATAATTGCTGTTATATATGTTTTTATCTTATTTCCTGTGTTGGCATCGACTTGTGCCTTTTGTAAGCCACCCTGAGTCCCCCCTTGGGGGTTGAGAAGAGCAGGGTAGAAATGCACAAAATAAATAAATAAATAAATAAATATGAGCTGATGGGAATTGTAATCCAATGATACATGAAAGGCCATAGATCTCATGACATTGATGAGGTCCAGTGTCATGATTCACCAGCCTCCATAGTGACTCTAGATGGCATTAGGGAGGCAGCAGGGTAATCCTGGTTCCCTGGCCATCACTTTCCCATCCCATGTGGGAAGGTGTTGCCACTCCTCCAAAGCCCCATTGGTCCTAAAAGAACATGGGATACTTCTGTGTTGGCTGTGGCAGCATCCTATAACACTGCCACACCAGTTCACCCATGGAGCTCCACCAAAAGTTACCCTACATTGTATGATGGATGGTGTGGGGCTCCATGGTCCTGGGACACTTTTTCCACCACGTATGATAAGGCTGCAAGAGTCACTTACTTTCTGGCCTAGATAAGTCATTCATCTAACTCTTTACAAAGCAGCTTTGTATCTTCAGATTTTATTCACTTGCCGTTGCTTCAATGTGTACAGTTTCTTCAGACATAAAACTGCCTTTCGTTCAACATCAGTTAAAAAGAGGCTTCATTTATATTGTGTATTTTAAGAACAAACTTGTCTACTTCAATTAAACACTTGCAAGATAATACAGATAATGCTTCCTCATGGCGTATGATGTGGACATGTTCTGGCTGTTTGGCTTGGAGGTATTACAACGCATTCATTATGTATTAGAAAAATCTTTGACATTTTAGACACACAAATACTTTTAAATTATATCCCTGTGACTTGGAATTTAACGGATGATCAACATTTTAACAGATGGTCCTGCAGGATTTTACTGTTGCTAAAAGACTTATACTTCAAGGTTGAAAAAGATAAACATTTGCCATCTATCACCCAATGGTCAGAAAATCTTACTGTTGTAGTGATGCCTGAATAAGTATTTTTTAGAAGTCAGCTTGAAGAAAATATAGCTTTTGACATATGGTTATTAATGTGTGTTTCCTTACCTGTATCCTTCCTTCTTTTTCTTTTCTTTTTGTTACAGATTATTTACACTAGGAAGAATGCCTTTTGGTAAATTCATGGCAAATCTGACCAAGAGAGCTTTGAACTAAATCACTTTCTGGAGCAAGCTTGTTTTTGCTGCTGCAGAAACTATGAACACTGACTTACACAATTCCAGATTGGTTCTGGGATGATTTTGACCACCAGCTCCATGACTGCTGTGAATCATAGAATCATAGAATCAAAGAGTTGGAAGAGACCTCATGGGCTATCCAGTCCAACCCCCTGCCAAGAAGCAGGAATATTGCATTCAAATCACCCCCGACAGATGTCTATCCAGCCTCTGTTTAAAAGCTTCCAAAGAAAGGAGCCTCCACCACACTCTGGGGCAGAGAGTTCCACTGCTGAACGGCTCTCACAGTCAGGAAGTTCTTCCTCATGTTCAGATGGAATCTCCTCTCTTGTAGTTTGAAGCCATTGTTTCGCGTCCTAGTCTCCAGGGAAGCAGAAAACAAGCTTGCTCCCTCCTCCTTGTGGCTTCCTCTCACATATTTATACATGGCTATCATATCTCCTCTCAGCCTTCTCTTTTTCAGGCTAAACATGCCCAGCTCCTTAAGCCGCTCTTCATAGGGCTTGTTCTCCAGACCCTTGATCATTTTGGTTGCCCTCCTCTGGACACATTTCAGCTTGTCAATATCTCTCTTGAATTGTGGTGCCCAGAATTGGGCACAATATTCCAGGTGTGGTCTAACCAAAGCAGAATAGAGGGGTAGCATTACTTCCCTAGATCTAGACACTATGCTCCTATTGATGCAGGCCAAAATCCCATTGGCTTTTTTTGCAGCCACATCACATTTTTGGCTCATGTTTAATTATTGTCCACGAGGACTCCAAGATCCTTTTCACATGTACTGTGAAGGCAGAAAGCAACCCTGAGTCTGAATTTGTTTATCACAGTCTCAGACCAGAAGAAGAAATCAAAACTGGATTGGCATTGCCAGATGGTGACTATTATCATTCCTCTTCTTCTCATAGTGATGGGCAGTGAGTGTGAGATGGCTAGTATCTATTCACCTGGGGTGGCATTGATCAATGCATTAAGGTGATGTGAGAGAGGAAAGGGAGCAATTACTCATTACTTCCCCTCTCCCTTTTCCAACCACCCTGGTATCCAGCCAACATTACTCCAGGCAATGAGCAATGGGCATTCCCCATGATGTTATTAAATTAATTATTATTAAACTTTATTTGTACCCCTCTAGCATCTCCCGAAGAACTCGATGCGGCTCGATGATGTACCCAAAGCCTGACACTGCACCAAGAACGTAAGGGGGGCAGTGTGTGCCATCCTGTTCCAGACAACCTGAGCCCAGGGACTATGGGATGTCTTTGTAAACAGTTGTGACCAGTTCTGTCTTTCAACCTGGCTCAACTGATTAAAGGGACCCAAAGTTGGGGTTTCCTTTAGATTTACGGGGAGAATCTGGAGCAATCTGCAACATTTTAAACACAGTTCAAGACTGCATTGAGTGTCTTCCTCCACATTAATCTGAATCAGCTCCATGTGTCATGCAGACACCATGGAACTGATTTGGCTTCTCCTTTGGAACAATGGGTCAGTGTAGCTGTGTCCCAAGACATAGAGAAATTGATTCAAATTGCAGGAAAAGAGATTCCAGTTTAATGTTAAGAAGATCTTCCCAGTAGTAAGAGCTCTTTGACATTAAGAAAGGCTGCCTCAGAATTTTTGTACAGTTTCTTTCTCTGAAGGTTTTAAAACAGAGGATAAACTCTTGGAAGTTCTTTGATTGTGTATTCCTGCATGTCAGAACGGGGTTGAACTGGATGGATCTGGTGGTCTCTCCCAACTCTTTGATTCTATGATTCTTGCCTTCTGGAAGTTTTTCCTAATGGTTAGATTTTTTTTATATCAGGAGCAACTGCAGAAAGCAAATTATCTCACACCAGAAGAGACTTGAAGTTTCTCCTGGTGTGAGATAATTTGCTTTCTGCACGAACGTTGCCCAGGGGACACCCAGATGTTGTAATGTGGGAGGCTTCTCTTATGTTCCCGCATGGAGAGCTGGAGCTGACAGAGGGAGCTCAATTCACCCTCCCAAGATTTGAACCAGTTCTGCCAGCACAGAGGTTTAATCCATTTCGCCACCAGAGTTAGATAAAATCTCTTCATGTAGCTTGAATCCATTGCTCCATGTCCTAATCTTTAGAGTAGCAGAAAACAAGTTTTTCCTAATAGCAGAGCACCTGATGAACCAACCTGGACACAGCATTTTATTTGAGAACACAGAAATGCTGGACCACTCTCACAATCGTCATGTCAAACTACACAGAGAAGCCATTGAAATACACAAGCATGTGGACAATTTCAACAGAAAGGAGGAAACCATGAAAATGAACAAAATCTGGCTACCAGTATTAAAAAAACTCAAGAATTACAACAGCACAACAACAGAGAGGCAACAAACAAGGACATCTAATCACCTCTCAACTAAAGTTTGCTCCAGGCACTGTCAGGCCATTATATGCTAATCAAGGTGGTCAGTTGAAACATTCACACCTAGCTCCAGCAGACAAGAGTCCTTTGTCCCACCCTGGTCATTCCACAGATATATAAACCCTTTTTCCTAGTTCCAACAGACCTCACTACCTCTGATGATGCTTGCCATAGATACAGGCAAAACATCAAGAGAGAATGCCTCTAGACCATGGCCATATAGCCCAAAAAACCCCTACAACAACCCAAGTTTTTCCTAATGTTTAGATGGAATCTCTTCATGTGGTTTGATTCTATTCCTATGTACCTAGTCTCTAGAGCAGCAGTTCTGCTCCACCTTCAGTATGCTACTCCTTCAAATATTTCAACATGGCTGTATCATAATCAGGACTCCACATCCTACAAAAGCCTGGGCCCTTGAATTGTGTGCTGGCCAATTTCAATAAAAACAAGCATCTTGACTTACTGCTGTTGTACATCACTCACAATTATTTCTCATTTTTTACCTTGTTTTATTTATATTAGTTCTAATTCACTTTCTATTGCAATGCAGGAAAAATAAAGGTTGGCATCCAGTCATACCCATGCACATATAGATTGGTATCAGCGTTCCTGCTTCAGAATGAAAGAAGCATACCTTAACTCTTCTGGGACACCCCAATCCTTGGGGAAGCTACAATTGTCAACATTCCTGCAGCAGGCAGAGAGAAGAGAATTGTACAAAAACGAGAAACAAGCCACCAGGGAAATTGCAAGCAAACTTTTATAGACTTCCACTGATTAGCATTGCATGAAGTGGGACACCATGCAAAGTTGAAGGCACTTTCTGAAACTCTTGGCTCTTATTTATATTTAGCTTCAAAACACTGCCTACTTTTTCTTTGAGGGACCCAAATGTGTTCCATGGCAGATCACCAAAAGGAACTGCTCTTAAGCCATTTGAGTGCAGAGAGGAAGGAAAGTACATGCACAGCAAAGGCAGTGTGGATTGATCACAATGAGCAACTCTTGCATCAAGCTCAGCCCGATCTCTACCTGGAAGTGGATGGGTGCAGAGAAAAGTACACACCTTCTGGTGTTGGAACCCAGTGTACTGCTTTGTTCTCTTAGCCCAGATTGCGTGCACAAAAGCAGGAAGCTGATGCCGGCTCCCTGCATCTGTTGTCAATTGAAATAAACTCAGAGACACACTCATTTGAGCTGCATAATTTAAGAAAGTAAGACAGTACACTCACATTCTGAACAAGCCTCGTGGTACACCCAGCCAGCCATTATCCTTCAGAAACAGGTGGCAGATGGCATGAAATCATCTACGTCGAATCTCAGCAGCTCCGTTGCCGCATTCGGGAGGGTAGCTCTCGTAATGACAATTTGCATATTCATACAGTGCGATGGGCACTTCTCAGCTTCCCTGCACCTCAATTGGAAGCCAAGGTGCTACACAGAAACCTTCACTTTTAGCAGGGTGAAGGATGGATTTCCCCCCTCCATTCCACAACCAGATTTAGGAAGATAAGAGAAGCCTGTTTGAATCCAATGGAAAGTCTATCGAATTAAGGTTGGACAAATTTTTCACACCTAATCCTAACAAGATTCTTATTTTCACTAACACCAATGTGCTGGTATGGCTGTACCAGGAGCTCCAATTTTATTTGCTTTGTATTAAATGTTTGCTTGCAGTTCAAGGTTTCAGGGACTCTGCAGAAAGGTGGCTTCCTTTGGTTGCAGTCGTAGGGCAAGTCACCTGTCCATCATCGTCAAGTTTTGGTCCCGCTCCTTGCTTAGGGCAATTGGGAAGGGAAGGGAGCCAAGTTTTGGTCCCGTCCCTTGCTCAGGGCAATTGAGAAAGGAAGGGAGCCCTGTTCGCGATCCTGCCTGCATCACAGGCGCGTTTGGTGGGGACGAGGA
Organism: Anolis sagrei; assembly: GCF_037176765.1. Classification (NCBI taxonomy): domain Eukaryota; kingdom Metazoa; phylum Chordata; class Lepidosauria; order Squamata; family Anolidae; genus Anolis; species Anolis sagrei. The sequence goes on along the minus strand of NC_090022.1, from coordinate 294,878,742 downwards.
ACAGGGCCTTTCTGTGGTTGCCCCCCAACTTTGGAACACCCTCCTCAAAGAGATCAGACTAGCACCCACGTTGGCAGTCTTTAGGAGGAGCTTGAAGACCTGGCTATTCCGATGTGCTTTTCTGGAATAGGAAAACTCCAGCATTATGTCCCAGAAGCACTTTATTAGAGTTTTAAGATTCTCTGCACATTGCGCTTGCCCTGAAATCCAACATACCACCTGTCACACCCAGCACTTTTTAATCTGTACCCATTACTTGGCCCGGCCCTAGTTTTTACTGTGTTATGGTGTAATGTTTTGTTGTTATTGCTTTATGGTTTTGATTTTGCTTTGAGTTGTATTTGTTATGCTGTTGTGTTGAGGCCTTGGCCTTTGTAAGCCGCATCGAGTCCTTCGGGAGATGCTAGCAGGGTACAAATAAATAATAATAATAATAATAATAATAATAATAATAATAATAATAATAATTTTTAGTTAGTCTCAGTAAGGAAAGCTAAGGTACAGGACGTGTGCAAGCTTCTCCTGTACAAAAGCTTCAACCCTTAAGACTTTCTGGGGGATAACAGTCTTAAGAGTCTTCAAAGATTTCCAGGGAAACAGCCCTAAAGACCAAAGAACTCCAGCTGGAGAATCTACTAGCCTTACTGGTAGGTCCACTCGGCATTCGAAACGCAATTCGACCGGGTAGCGGAGACCACATCAGTAAGAATTAGATTACAGTCAGCCTGGGAGAACTTAAAAAAGGGGATTTTCCTTTAAAGCAAAGAATTATTTATTGAAGACAATTGCCTGTCCTTCGTGGACAAGATTAGGAGCCACCAGTTGCATAGAAGCCTGGAATCATTTGTTTAACTTTCTGAAGACAAGAGAAGTTTCTGTTTGATTGTTCATTAATAAAGAACTTTGTTATACTTCACAAGCCATCTAAAGATCATTCGTGGTGGAAAACCTCTGAGAACTTCTCATTGGGCCCCCTGGCTTCCGGCTGGGCAAAGCTTGCACGTCCTGTTCCAAAGGAAATTCTTTACAGGCCCAGCGAGCGACAGAACAACCAAGGTCATTCTGTCCCAATCCCATTTGAGTTTTTATATCTATTCATAAATCAGTATGGCTGTAAACTTGTTGGTATCAAATCCATGTGCAAGACCCATTTCCTTTTTGGCACACATCTAACTTTCACTTCCAGTTGAGTAGTTTTGGTAGGATGAGTATTCATCACTGTTTAGAATATTACTGCATTCACTGTGATTGCAGGAACAGCCACTTTGTATTTATTTCCCATTATCCAAAATTAGCAAGCACATATTTCTATCTGCCCTGATTTGCCAGAGAGTATCTCATTTAATCCTTCATTGACCCACTTTTTCAACTACTTTTAAAATGTCCCAGTTTCTCTTTCCTCTTTTATTTCCCCCTAAATTGTCCTCAACTTACTTCAATTACTGTAAGCTAAGCTCGAATCCCAAAAGTAATTTGCATTCAATCTTGCATTCCCCAGGAGGCTAAGGAAAAAGTGTTCTTTCTCATTAATAACTTTTGCTATCTTGACCATATCTTGATGTGGCTTGACCACAGGTGTCCCGGTTTTCCTCTATGAAATGTTAGAAGACTAGTATCAATTCTCTAGGGGTTTTTTTTTCTGGATGTTACTTCCCAGAACTCATGTTCATTTAGTACAAAGCTAGGGAATTGTGATCAATTTTCACCACTGTGGTGAGCTATGCTCCAGAAAATCAGCCATAAACCTCACCCAAACATGTTCAAATGTCACTTCCTTTTTGGATTTCCACTGTTACATGAAAGTGGTGGATGGGTGGAGATGGGAGGTGTTAAAATATAACCATTGACCTTGGATGGCTCCACAAATTGAAAGTCTTTATCTTTTGGACTTCACAAGTTTATCTGGTTTTATTAATAGCAATTTGCCATAACAATTTTGGCCAGTTAAGCAGGGATACATGGTTGGTTCCAAGGGCTTGAGTTTTCCATATCTCTGGACTGTTGAAGAAATTTCAAAACTGGAGATTATACACACAGAAGGTAAATGTCTGAATATAATATATATCTCACACATGGCCCATTCAGGAAGCATCAGATGGATAGCAAGTAAAGTAACCTCTGCTGGAGATGTGGTAAGCACAAAGGGACATATTTTCATTTATGGTGGGAATGTCCCCAAGTGAAGAGTTTTTGGAAGGATATATTTATCGAAATAAACAACATTATAGGATCAAATTTGTATTTCTAGGTACAAAGATTACTGCAGATGCAGACTGTGGCCAGGAAATCAGAAGACGCTTACTTCTTAGGAGGAGAGCAATGTCCAGTCTCGATAAAATAATAAAGAGTAGAGACATCAGACTGGCAACAAAGATCCGCCTAATCAAAGCCATGGTATTCCCTGTAGTCACCTACGGATGTGAGAGCTTAGGGAAGGCTGAGCGAAGGAAGATCGATGCTTTTGAGCTGTGGTGTTGGAGGAAAGTTCTGAGAGTGCCTTGGACTGCAAAAAGATCCAACCAGTCCATCCTCCAGGAAATAAAGCCTGACTGCTCATTGGAGGGAAGGATACTAGCAACAAAGTTGAAGTACTTTGGCCACATCATGAGGAGACAGCAAAGCCTAGAGAAGACAATTATGCTGGGGAAAGTGGAAAGTAAAAGGAAGAGGGGCCAATCAAGGGCAGGATGGATGGATGGCATCCTTGAAGTGACTGGACTGACCTTGAAGGAGCTGGGGGTGGTGTCGGCCGACAGGGAGCTCTGGCGTGGGCTGGTCCATGAGGTCACGAAGAGTCGGAGATGATTGAACGAATGAACAACAACAACATAGGATCAAATATTACTCCGGATGCTAGATTAGCATTATTAATGGACACCACGATGTTGAATCTAGAAACGAGTAAAAATGAATGGGTGATTATTTTGCTCACAGTGGGAAGAATCATAATAGCAAGGAACTTGAAAATAATAACTAATCTAACACCGTAAGCATGGTATAGGGAGGTATGCAACGTAGCCTTAAATGATAAACTAACAATGGAAATGAGCATATTCAGGGGGGAAATTAACAGATCGGATTTTGAGGCATACTGGTCGGTCTTTATTAAATATGCTTTAGAGAGCAAAAAGGGAAAAAATAAAACCCTGTTGATCTGGAATTTTGGATATGACATTTGATTAATGGTTGATTTACAGATATATGGTGAAGGAAAGGATACTTGTTCAGGCCTTGGTGGTGGGGCTATGTGTTTGTAAAATGTTCACTGTTTTGTGCTTCGTTTACACTATAAGTTGCGCCCGTACCTTGGGAAGCCAGATCTGGCCACGGTGGTCCATGCTCTCGTTACATCCCAAATAGATTACTGCAACACACTCTATGTGGGGTTGCCTTTGAAGACTGTTTGGAAATTTCAGTTAGTCCAGCGGGCGGCAGCCAGATTACTCACCGGAGCATCATACAGAGAGCATACCACCCCCTTGTTGTGTCAGCTCCACTGGCTGCCGATCCAGTTCTGAGCACAATTCAAAGTGCTGGTTTTGACCTACAAAACCCTATACAGCTCCGGTCCGGCGTACTTGTCTGAATACATCTCCCTCTACATCCCACCTCGGAATCTGAGATCATCTGGGATCATCAAGTGAGATCATCAAGTGAGGCTGGTGGGGACGAGGAGCAGGGCCTTCTCGGTGGTGGCCCCTCACCTGTGGAATTCACTCCCAGGGGAGATCAGATCAGCAACATCCCTCCTCTCCTTTAGAAGGAAATTAAAAACGTGGTTATGGGACCAGGCCTTCGGGCAACCTGGCAGCTAAGGACAATGGACGACTAGAATTAACAGGACTGACAATGTGGAATTGAAACTATGGACTATGTGACGGCGAACGCTGAATGCTAAACTGGTTTATTGACGTGTTGTAGAACTGAGAACCGACTGTTTAATTGTTTTTAACTGTTTAATTGCTGCTGTACTGTTTTTATTGTTGTATTGTATTTTATTGTTGTATTGATGCCGGCATCGAATTGTGCCTTTGTAAGCCGCTCTGAGTTCCCCCCCCCCCCGCCCCCGGGGTGAGAAGGGCGGGGTAGAAGTGTCTGAAATAAATAAATTGTATGTAAAGAAAATCTTAGGGTTTTTTTTAAAAGGAAGCATCATATGTTAGACACTCACAAAAAAAGTTGCAAATCCTTTTTCATGTCTGTGATCACAGAAGTCTAAAAGACCTGCATGCATCACATTCCAAAGCCTTGAAGCAACTTCCCAAACCAGGAATTCCTAGATCATATCCCAGAGAGTTGATATCACTTTCTTTATTGGGTTATTGCTCGTGTTATTTCCTTTGTGTTACAGGGAAATGGTAGAGATGCGGCTCTATTAACATAATATTGGGCCATGGGGCATTAGTATAAAACCTTTAAGAGATTTTCAGGAATGCATTTAAATGCCTTTTGACCCAATAATGGGCTTTACACTTACGACTGTTTCAAGAGAGTACTACTGAATCCACCTCTGGAAGTTCAAATCCTTCTTTCACTTTTCAATCTCAATGTGTTAATGACCAATTTATAACCATTCCCTTTTGTTTCTATGGGCTTCATTGACCTAAACAGCTCTTCACCTTCTGCTATAACCCTCTCTAATGTTATAGCAGCAGTCCTCAATAGCGTGCTCTCTAAAACTTTGTGCTTACGCACCAAAAATCCTTGCTGAGGTCTTCAGCTTCGTCTAAACCGTACTTTGACCCTCCCGCCTTTCAGTGAGCTTTCTTCGGAAATGGAGGTACTGCCAAGGAGGAAGAAAGTGCCTTATTATAAGCTGTCCATCAATGCTAGCCATTACTTCAGCATGAAAGCTTTAGAAGAATGTCACAATCTTTTGCTGAAATGGCAAGAAGACTACAGGGCGGTGGGTCAGGGAGTCAGGCAAGGTCAAAATTCTCTGAATTAAGTCATACTTTCAGTGTCGTGGAAAAGAGGACATTGCATTTGAAGATCTCCAATTATTGTAGACACTAGATCAAATTCTGGCTTTGTGGTAGTTTAATTACGAACCCCAATAAAGTCCTTCAATTTTACATGAGTTCTCACTCAATGTAATATCTCTCTCTCACCTCCTCTCTTTCTCTTGCTCTCTGTATATGGGTATGTGTGTATGAGAGAGGGAAAAAAATGAGAGAGAGAATATTAAATTCATATCACCATGGGCAAAACAAGTTGCCTATCGGCTCCTCTGTCTCATCTGCTTAAAGGAAACATGTGTCAACTGACAGCAACTTTTTAGCATAGTCTTTCCTGATAGGTCCCTGACCCCATTTCAATCCCATGAGGATTACTGTAATACAAATAATTCATAACAAGAGGAGTATACCTGTGAAAAGTTATCTTTGCTCTTCGTATTATAAAGATTTACTGTCACCAGGCCCTGCAGACTTTTAGGAGATCCATTTAATTCACTGAGTCCAATCTTATTGAACACCTGGGGGCACTTTTTGGTCAAATTGTTGGGCTCGCATTTTGGAAATATCACTGTAGTAATGATGACTGCAATTGATTCTAGCTAATGGTGATCATAATAACACACACATGAAACTTCTTTTTCAGACCATTGGTGGTGGTAGCTCTCGACACCACATTTTGTGTCTATCATTTCACTAATTGCAAATGCCACCTGTGTATTCTTCCTCATCATCATCATCATCATCCCCATCATCATCATCATCATCATCCCCATCACCATCATCTTTAATTACTTATTAATCGCCCTCCATCCGAGATGCTCTAGGCGATTTACATTGCAGAAATTATACAGGATAAAACACATACATGTTGTTGTTGTTCATTCGTTCAGTCGTCTCCGACTCTTCATGACCTCATGGACCATCCCACGTCAGAGCTCCCTGTTGGCCGTCACCACCCCCAGCTCCTTCAAGGTCAGTCCAGTCACTTCAAGGATGCCATCCATCCATCTTGCCCGTGGTCGGCCCCTCTTCCTTTTGCCTTCCACTTTCCCCAGCATCATTGTCTTCTCTAGGCTTTGCTGTCTCCTCATGATGTGGCCAAAGGACATCAACTTTGTCTCTAGTATCCTTCCCTCCAATGAGCAGTCAGGCTTTATTTCCTGGAGGATGGACTGGTTGGATCTTCTCGCAGTCCAAGGCACTCTCAGAACTTTCCTCCAACACCACAGTTCAAAAGCACTGATCTTCCTTCACTCAGCCTTCCCTAAGGTCCAGCTCTCACATCCGTAGTTGACTACAGGGAATACCATGGCTTTGACTAGGCGGATCTTTGTTGCCAGTCTGAGGTCTCCACTCTTTACTATTTTATTGAGACTGGACATTGCTCTAAACACATACATACAAATATTAAAATTAACATGGGTCAAATGCTCTAGTAAAAAAGCCAGGTCCTAAGTGCTAGGATAAAATGCCCTGAGTCACGCATGGCTCATCTCAAATAGGGAGGCCATAAGGAATTCCATAAGGCAGGGGCAGAAGCAGAGAAGGCCCTGCGTCTGGTGCTCTCTTCCTCCTCTTCCTCCTCCATTTTCCCATTCCTGGGTCTCAAGTCAGCTTTTAAAATATACAGATAAAGACCAGTATCGTAGATCAGCGACTTCATCAGTGGTTGGATGGATTTCCTTCTCCTCATGAAGTTGATACCTCGGAAGGATGCTTGAAGGTATCTATGATACTGAGAATAGTGTCACACTCGTAACTAAATGGTAGGCCTGGGTAACAACGCAAAAATTTGTTTCTAAAATCGATTTGTATTTGGGGGTTTTTTTTGTTTCAATATTTAAAATAATTACAAAATTTTCCTTTTAAAAAGTTCGATATTTACGAAATTTCGTAAATGGTAAAAAATTAACGAATCGATTTCCGAAACAATAACGAATCGATTCGTTAATGGCGGACGTGACCGCGAAATACGCTAAAAAACCTCCAAAAACTTCTGAAGCTTCCCTCTCCCTCTGTTCTTGACTGTTGGTGTGATATTATAATTTTTTTTCACTAATTAAACCATAAAACTGGCCCAGACATGCGGAAATAATAACGAAACGACCTCAGAACAATAACGAAACGAATACAATAACGAAATACGAAGCATTTACAAAACATGTTTAAAAATTCGGTTTTTTAAATGATTGCTCCAGAATGGTTCGTTATCGTTTTGTAATTGGAAAAATTAACGAATTATTAACGAATTACGAATTAACGAAATGAAACCGCCCAGGCCTACTAAATGGTAATTGTGAATACAGAAACAGAGGACATATAGATATCTGCTCTGAACTCATGATTGCCAATTAAGCTGTGTCTACTTTTACTGGGAAATTCTGATTTCAAGCGCTCCAGTGCTGCTCCAATGATGCCCAGGGAGCACCTCCAGAGCCCTTTGGCTATTCCAAGGGCACATTTGGGCTGAAGCTACCAGTGCATTGCTGACAGCAAGACACCATCTCCCAGAGGTTTGCTGGTGATGCTGCATCTCTGTTCAAATTTATTTATTTACTTGATTTATATACCACTTTTCTCAGCCCTCAGGCAACTCATGTTCAAATGTTTCCACATTTAACATGACACCACCAAAAAAGTGATATTATCAGGAAGCCTCTGAGATAGACTTTCTTGCTGGCAATGGAACACAGGGGGTCTATTGACAGTATCAAGAGTGGATCTGATCCAATCCAGCCACCAACCACTCCAAAACTGCAGAATCACAACTCCTGTGTTCCATTGTTGCAAAGTAATGGCTGGTCTGTAAATCCAACCCGCACATCATATAGAATCACTGTATGAGCCCCCGGTGGTGCAGTGGGTTAAATCCCTGTACCGGCAGGATTGAAGACCGACAGGTCGCAGGTCTAAATCCAGGGAGAAGTGGATGATCACCATTAGAAGAGGATGATCACCCTCTATCAGCTCTAGCTCCTCATGTGCGGACATGAGAGAAGCCTCCACAAGGATGATAAAAACATCAAATCATCTGGGCGTCCCCTGGGCAATGTCCTTGCAGACGGACAATTCTCTCACACCAGAAGCGACTTGCAGTTTCTCAATTCACTCCTGACACAACAAAAATAAATGTATGTGTGCAAGCCACATTCTTTTAACCATATAGATAACCTTAGTCATGATTTCAAAACTATTGCTATAATTGCCCTCAATTTACTTTGCTAGGAATCAGTTGCCTGGGGAAAAAGAAGTCCATTCTAATGGTGATCAGAACATAAGAGAATGACATTTACATCAAGTGAGGGATTGGAAGAATCAAGATTACTTAAGTGTACTTAATTAAGTATCTGAGGTAGAATACTAGTCAATAATTCATACAACCAAAAATATAAAAGAATTATGATATAGTTGAACTATTGATAGAGTTAAAGGCAATTTAAAAATAGCCTTATTGAAGACTAACAATACAGTGCATTATTAAAAGTTATTCCCATAATCAGTCTGTCATTTCCCAAGTGTCTGTTAGAACAAAAGAGTATTTGCCTGCTTTAAGAACATATCACATATCACCACAGTGGATGTGGCTCTTAATGAGACATGTCACATTATCACAGGGTGTCTGCGCCCTACACCACTGGAGAAATTACACTGTTTAGCTGGTATTGCACCACCTGACATCTGCCGGGAAGTAGCAGCCAATAGTGAAAGGACCAAGGCAGTGACATCTCCAGCTCATCCCCTGTTTGGGTATCAGCCAGCATGTCAATGACTTAAATCTAGAAATAGTTTTCTAAGATCTACAGAGACACTCGCTGGAACACCTCAGCAAGCGAGAGTCCAAAAGTAGCAGGTACAAACCCAGAACCTCAATCAATGCCTGATACCAAATGAGAGACTCCCCCCTGGGCACACAGAGGACTGGGGGACTTGGAAGGTGCTGAACAGACTGCGCTCTGGCACCACGAGATGCAGAACCAACCTTCAGAAATGGGGCTACAAAGTGGAATCCACAACATGCGAGTGTGGAGAAGAGCAAACCACTGACCACCTGCTGCGATGCAACCTGAGCCCTGCTACATGCACATTGGAGGACCTTCTTGCGGCAACACCAGAGGCACTCCAAGTGGCCAGATACTGGTCAAAGGACATTTAATCAACTACCAAGCTTGCAAACTTTGTGTTTTTTTTATCTGTTTGTTTTGTTCTGTTAGAAATGTAATACAATGGTCTGGTTAAACATGACCTTCAAGCGCTTTTACAAGTTCAATATAGCTAGCTCTCTAAGCCACTCCCACTAGGAAGTAATGGTTTCCAGACCTTTGATCATTTTGATCATTTTCCCTGGCCATGTTCCAACTTGTCTACATCCTTCTTCAACTGTTATATCTAGAACTGCACACAGAACTCTTGATGAGGTCTGACTACAGCAGACACAGGACTCTAGATGAGATCTGAAACTATTACTTCACATGATCTGAACACTATTTAGTCTTTAATATACCTGGGAGGGTAGGGTGACAAGGAGGAGGGCCTCACTTGACACTCTCAGATAATCTTAGTCCCCCAGCTAAGGCCTGCAGGCTAGATGCGATTCTCCACAGTGGTTCCCAACCTTTGGTCCTCCAGGTGTTTTGGACTTAAACTCCCAGAAATTGCAGCCATCTTACCAGCTATTAAGAATTGTGGGAGCTGAAGTCCAAAACACCTGGAGGACCAAAGGTTGGGAACGACTGACAAAGTTATTTTTTCCAGCCCCCTCCCTAAACTTTAGACATGGGGTCATCCAAACTTTGAAATGACTTGAAGGCACTCAACAACAATCCCAATTCACTTGATTTCATCAGCCAAAAGCAGACCCATACTTCCCATTGAAATACTGGGAAGTTTGTGTTGATTCAAATTGTTCTTCATTTTAAATATTGTATTGTTCTTTCATTAGTTTTGCAATGATATGTATAGTATGCATAGGAATTTCTTCATGTTTTTTTTTTCAAATTGTAACCTTCCTCTTCCCCCAACCATGGGGGCACCATGGTCCTCTACTTAAAAACTTTAAGGACCCCTGCTACAAAGGGTTTTAGAGATTATAGCCAGTTTATTTCTCTTTTTTTGCATTGTGCCCAGACAGACAAATCTATCTATATATAAATGCTCTGTGCATAATGAGTACATTAAAAACAAAAGAACCAATGAACGAAATCACACCAAATTTGGCAACAAAATGTCTCACAACACAAGGAGTGACCATCACTCAAAAAATATGATTTTGTCATTTGGAAGTTATAGTTTCTGGGATTTATAGTTCACCTACAATCAAAGAGCATTCTGAACTCCATCAATGATGGAATTGAACCAAACTTGGCACACAGAACTCCCATGACCAACAGAAAATACTGGAAGGGTTTAGTGGTCATTGACCTTGAGTTTGGGAGTTGTAGTTCACCTACATCCAGAGAGCACTGTGGATGCAAACAATGATGGATCTGGACCAAACTTGGCACAAGCACTCAATAGGGCCAAATATGAACACAGATGGAGTTCATCAACATCAACACTGACAAAAGAAACAACAAGAAATACTGTTTACCAACAAGCATAAAGAAATTACAAATATTAGAAACCCAACACTTTCTCATTACTTTATTTTCTAGATCAACAGACTGGGCCACAGCAACGCCTGGCAGGGGACAGCTAGTAGATTATATCCCTAACCTGGTCATTGACTCCTTTTGCCCTCCTGAATCTATTTAAGAGGTTTGTGATCTATCATGTTTTTTTTCTGTCCCTCTTTTTCTTTGTTCCCTGTTATGCTTTGCATTTGCACATTCTTGATTATAGAGGTAGCAGATGTGGTACATTATTTAATTGGACCAAAATGAAGACTAGAGGAAGGTTTGAACCTAGTCAGCCATCTGCTTGAAGTATCTTTAGTTCTAGAATGTACCATTATGACCACATTTGACCAAACACAGTATTTAACTGTATCCTGAAAGTTTGTGGCCTTTGGCTTTTTCATGAAAATTCTGCTTCTAACATTCATTTTGCATAAAACTTAGTATGAAATGTATTAAGGATGGTTAAATTCAGATCATATAGCATCAGAATCAATCTGACCAATGTCAGGCTGTTATTGCCTGTTAGCCGTTCATAGAATCAAAGAGTTGGAAGAGACCTCATGGGCCATCCAATTCAACCTCCTGCCAAGAAGCAGGAATATTGCATTCAAATCACCCCTGACAGATGGCCATCCAGCCTCTGTTTTAAAGTTTCCAAAGAAGGAGCCTCCACCACACTCCCTCTGGGGCAGAGAGTTCCACTGCTGAACGGCTCTCACAGTCAGGAAGTTCTTCCTCGTGTTCAGATGGAATCTCCTCTCTTGTAGTTTGAAGCCATTCTTCCATTACGTCCTAGTCTCCAGGGAAGCAGAAAACAAGCTTGCCCCCTCCTCCCTGTGGCTTCCTCTTATACATGACTATCATATCTCCTCTCAGCCTTCTCTTCTTCAGGCTAAACATCCCCAGCTCCTTAAGCCGCTCCTCATAGGGCTTGTTCTCCAGACCCTTGATCATTTTAGTCGCCCTCCTCTGGACACATTCCAGCTTGTCAATATCTCTCTTGAATTGTGGTGCCCAGAATAGGACACAACATTCCAGGTGATATTCTCAGTATTTAGTTTATTTTATTGTTGTTATTGTGTGTCCACACATCCTTTACAATTCATGGTGATCCAAAGGTGAAACATATATGAGTTTTTCTTAGTACAATTAGTTTAGAGTGGTGTTGCAATGCTAAGATTGAAAGTGTATGAATTGTCCAAGAACAGCTAATAACTTTCCATGGCTGAGTGAGAATTCAAAACTAGTTTTTCATGGTCTTAGTCCAACACTCATCCCACTACACCATATTGGTTCCAGATTTATGATATGCCGAATGCAAATCAAGATACTAGTATTTGCATATCTTCTTTCATATGTAATACATTCTCCAAGGGAAAAATTTACTCAACAATTTTGGACTTTTTTGTAAACAGCATCCTATAGTGTAGAGTCAACAGCTCTAATTTCCTCAGTGTTGATATTTCCCACTCTGAAATTGCTCTTCCTACAAAATCTTGGAATGCAAAGTGACACAGTATATGAGCCAGGAATTAAAGCAACAGAATAGCCAGACAAACTCAAAGTTATGGGAATTAGTTTTATAGGAAGGCTGTTATTGCCTGTTAGCCGTTCAAATTCGCACACCGGCACAGCTTAAGTAACGTCTTGAGCTGTCCAAAAAGTAATTTGAATCCTGCCAAGTCAAACAAGAATATGCTCTTGAAGTCAGGCACAATAGCTGTAAAATTTGCTCAGCATCAATTCCATCAATTTATTTGGTTAAGGTCTTCCCTACCCTCTACCCCCACCCTAGTGTTCAGAAATAGCCATCACCATCAATTAAGGGTATGATTCTGATTCATATTAGTTTTGACATAGAGTGCATAAGACAGAGACACACAGAACTCTGATCGTTTTCACTGATTCTTAAGACAGCTGTATAGAGAGCCAGCACGGTGTAGTGCTTTGAGCACTGGGCTATGACACTAGCGGTCAAGGTTCATGTAAAACTCACTGGGTGAACTTAGGCCACTCATATACACTTAGCCACAGAAAACCTCATGGAAAATGGATTGAAGGCACACAACAGCAACAATAGCAAGCATGAACATTTCATGCTATGTAAAAGGACCACTACCAATACAATTTTAGAAACATTTATATCACCATGGAAAAAGAAAATGAAGAAAAACTGCCTTTTCTAGATGTCCTAGTCATCCGTAAACCAGATCAACAATTGGGTCACACTGTTTACAGAAAACCCACACACAGAGATAGATACCGACACAAAAACTCCAACCATCACCCAAGTCAAAAAAGAAGCGCAATTAAAGCCTTGGCAGACCGTGCAAAAAGAATCTGCGAACCCCACCTCCTTCAAGATGAACTGAACCACCTAAACTGGGCTCTCCAGGGCAATGGAGACTCCACCTCAAACATCAGAAGAGCTGCAAGACAACCGAGAAGAAGTCATGAGAGTCAAGACCAAGATCCACCCAGAGGAAAAGTGTTCTTGCCATACATCAAGGGAACCACTGACTACATTGGGAAGCTGATGAGGAAACACAACATACAAATTATCTACAGACCCACCACGAAAATCGAACAAATGCTACATTCAGCAAAGGACAAGAGGGATCCTCTCACCTCTGCAGAAGTCTACCGTATTCCATGCAGCTGTGGACAAGAAGTCTCCATAGCGACCACCAAACAGAGCATAGCCCAAACATGAATCAAGGTACATGAAAGGAACTGCAGACTCCTTCAATCAGAGAAGTCAGCCATAGCAGAGCACCTGATGAACCACCCTGGACACAGCATATTATTTGAGAACACAGAAATGCTGGACCACTCTCACAACCACTATGTCAGACTACACAGAGAAGCCACTGAAATCCACAAGCATGTGGACAGTTTCAACAGAAAGAAGGAAACCATGAAAATGAACAAAATCTGGCTACCAGTATTTAAAAAACCCTCTAAAATTACAACAGCAAAACGACAGAGGAAAAACAATCATCTAATCACCTCTCAACAAAAGTCATAACATTGCAACATGAAAAAATGCATGTTATGTAGATGGACACAATGGTGATACAGGTGTGACATGCTTCCTTGAAACAATCCTTGACATATTCAGGATTTACTCCAGAGTTAACACATGAGTCCAAGTTATGACATGTACTATAGAAACAGAGAACTGCTAGGGGCTGGCTTCAGATTGTAATATATTCAGATATGAAATATTCCTCGGGGTACATGAGAAAATAGAATCTCTAAAAGTTAATGCAACTTTTCTTAAAGAGATTGATTGGAGAAGCTTAATATATGGAATAATTTGTAAGAAGTAAAATGATAACAACAGCAGTGCAGAAAATCTACTATTAGAAAGGAGGAGAAAAATAATAGGAAGTTCTGTATCTAATTGGCAGATGAGTGCAGACTGTATTCATTCCAGCAAAATCTCCGTAGCATAAAAATAAGAAGGAGAAGAAGGAAGACAATGCTATGGTTAAGCAAAAGATAATAAGGATCAGCAGAAGGCATTTGGAAAGTTCAAAGGATATGTTAAGTGGGAGGACTGAGCAGATTAGAAGAGCAGATAAAGCAAGTAAGAAATAATTGCAGTGAAGATGCATGTTGAACTTGAAATAGGCCAAGACACTTTTATGCCCACAGGGTATTCAGCTATTTACATAATAGACTTTTGGAATGAAATACATCAGTGGCAGGACTGCTCCAAATATTCTCCGTTTCTGATTTCCAGATTGGAAATAGCACTTGGAGTGAGGTAAATCCTTAGCTCACTCCCCACATTAAAAAATCACTTAAGATGCACCAACACTGCAGAATGATAATATTTTGACACCACATTCACTGCAGTGACTACGTGCTACAGAATTCAGAGGTTTTTAGTTTGGTGACATATTATTTACCCTCTTCTATCAGAGCATTCTGGTGCTGAAAAGAACTACAAATTCCAGGATTCCATAGGACGGAGTTTGTCGGAACTCAGATGCCTTTAAAGAGCCAGACACAGTAATGTAAACAAATCAACAGTTCATTAAGTCAAAGTAAACAGGACTCAGAGACACTTCCTTCAGTGTCTCTGGCCAAAACTCAAAGTTTGCAGCAATTTGCAGCTTGAAAAACAAAGTAAGCAAATAAACCGGATTATACTGGCAAAAAATCCGGATTAAACAAGAGTTCAAGCAAAATGCACCAAAATCACACAGTTCAAAGATAAAGCCAAAACAAAACACTGTGAAGAGAAGCCGTAGTCCAAAATCAGTCCAAGGTCGATGAAGTCCCAGTTGAAGATAACAGAGTCCAAAAAGCAGCATTGTCGTCAGAAAACAGTCCGTGGTCAAGGAGAGGGGAAATCCACATTTATGAGAGTGCAAGCCAGTCAGTACACGAAGAATTCAGCAACCTGCAGTTCCAGGACCCAAGCCCAACAAGAGAAGCGACAGCAGCAAAACCCAAGGCACGTAGCCAACACTTTGCCTACTGCAAAGTTCCAAAGTTTCAGTGCCTACATTTATCCTACAACTCATCATCCGTTGATGAGCTGTCCTCTGCCCTTTCCTCATTGCTATCAGCTGTCTTACCCATTACAGCTGAGTGCCAACACCCATCTCTCTAACTCTTCCACCTCCTGTCAAGACTTAAGTCTCCCCAGACTCCAGACTGCCAATCCCCAGAAAAACCCTCAAACGTATCACTGGATGTAGGTTGCATGCACACATTCCTCACTTCTTGCACTTGAGTCCAATCCAATGGCTCTTCTTCATCCTCACTACTCCCAGGCCCATTACTTCCAGTAAAGCCCATGGAATCCTCATCTTCAGTGGGAGCACTAAGTATGTCCCAGATCCTTTTCCTTTGACGTTCTTTGTCAGATTCCTGCTCCTAAGTAATCCATTTGACAACTCTACTCCCATCTCCCTCCTCCTCCTCACACATTTCACTCTCTGAGAAACCCTTGAAGGAGTTTTCATCTGTGGGAGACATAAGTATCTCCCGGATTCTCTTCCTTTGTTGTTCTTCCTCTAACACCTGAGCACCTCGTTTCCCTCCTCTACTACTCCCACTAGTAGGATTATCGTTGTCAGCAGACTCTACTACAACAGAGTTAGAGCAATTAAAATTGTGCCAAACTGCTATAATTCTATGTGTTGTTGAAGGCTTTCATGGCAGGAATCACTGGGTGGTTGTAGGTTTTTCAGGCTATCTGGCCATGTTCTAGAAGCATTCTCTCCTGGTGTTTTGCCTGCATCTATGGCAGGCATCCTCAGAGGTTGTGAGGTCTGTTGGAAACATGGAAAATGGGGTTTATATATCTGTGGAAGGTCCAGGGTGAGAGAAAGAACTCTTGTCAGTTGGAGGTAGGTTTGAATGTTTCTATTGGCCACCTTGATTAGCATTTCATGGCCTGGCAGTTTTTAGGTGTGGCTTGTTACTGCGTGGGGTAATCCTTTGTTGAGAGGTGATTAACTGTCCCTGGTTGTCCCTTGTCTGGACTTCCCCTGTGTTTGAGTGGGTTTTTTTTTGTATTTACTGTTATAATTTTAGAGATTTTTTTAATACTGGTAGCCAGATTTTGTTAATTTTCATGGTTTCCTCCTTTCTGTTGAAATTGTCCACATGCTTGTGGATTTCAATAGTTTTTCTGTGTAGTCTGACATGGTGGTTGTGGGTTGTGAGAGTGGTCCAGGATTTCTGTGTTCTCAAATAATATGCTGTGTCCAGGTTGGTTCATCAGGTGCTCTGCTATGGCTGACTTCTCTGGGTGAAGTAGTTTGTAATGCCTTTCATGTTCCTTGATTCATGTTTGGGCAATGTTGCATTTGGTGGTCCCTATGTAGACCCTATGTAGACCTTAGGGAAGGCTGAGCGAAGGAAGATTGATGCTTTTGAGCTGTGGTGTTGGAGGAAAGTGCTGAAAGTGCCTTGGACTGCGAGAAGATCCAACCAGTCCATCCTCCAGGAAATAAAGCCCGACTGCTCATTGGAGGGAAGGATACTAGAGACAAAGTTGAAGTCCTTTGGCCACATCATGAGGAGACAGCAAAGCCTAGAGAAGACAATTATGCTGGGGAAAGTGGAAGGTAAAAGGAAGAGGGGCCGACCAAGGGCAAGATGGATGGATGGCATCCTTGAAGTGACTGGACTGACCTTGAAGGAGCTGGGGGTGGTGATGGCCGACAGGGAGCTCTGGCGTGGGCTGGTCCATGAGGTCACGAAGAGTCGGAGACAACTGAACGAATGAACAACAACAACAATGTAGACTTGTCCACAGTATACGGTAGACAGTGAAAGCCTTGGGGAGTAGTAAAATGCAATCTGAGAACACACAACTGCGTGTAAAATGGTGAGCTCTGGAACTCTGTTTATGCCTTGATGACCTTAATATGTCCAATGGGCAACATTCCCCCCAAAAGTACAATTACATGAAAGCAGGTTTGACTACATGGCTATTGGCACCTCTTCCAACTCTGTGATTCTATGGGAAGGAGAACTAGTGTGTGACAGCAAGAACATTACTTTCCCAAATATTCTCCCTAGCTCATACATATTCGAAATCCACCAGAAGACAAACAATTGGGTTCTCCTTTCCATGTCTGACACATCCCTCTGATCAGTTTCTTCTGAAATCAGCCCAAGGAGAATCAAGTAGAGCTAAGAGCTTATACTGCCCACTCTGCCCAATGGAATTTTCTATGATGATTTTTGCAAATTATGCTAAGAGCATTTTTTAAGTCCCTAGCATGCTTTTCAAACATTTGAAAATATAGTTGATGTAGCATGTAATGAGAAAAACAGCCTTTTTAAATTCAAATTAATAGCCCCAGTAACTGTAGCTTTTTAGCTGAAATGGTCTAGCGGATGTACATTACTTTGTATTTATGTATGTGAGCAGGTTTTTTTTCTCTCTCTCCCCCTCGTCAGATGCACATGCTTAGACAGCAAGGATTTTCTTTACCACAGAGGGAAAAAAAAGCATTATACACAGACGTATTCTCTTATTTGGTATGTGGATCCCATTATGTATATTGGTGGTGTAGGATATAGCAAGGAAAATGCCTCTATATACAATGTATAACAGACAATTCCATTAAGGTAAAGGTAAAGGTTTTCCCCTGACATTAAGTCCAGTCATGTCCGACTCTGGGACTTGGTGCTCATCTCCATTTCTAAGCCGAAGAGCCAGCATTGTCCGTAGACACCTCCAAGGTCACGTAGCCGGCATGACTGCATGGAATGCTGTTACTTTCCCGCCATTACGGTACCTATTGGTCTACTCACATTTGCATGTTTTTGAACTCATCATCATCATGTCGTGTCAGGAGTGACTGGAGAAACTACAAGTTGCTTCTGGTGTGAGAGAATTGGCCGCCTGCAAGGATGTTGCCCAGGGGACGCCCAGATGATTTGATGTTTTTTTATCATCCTTGTGGGAGGCTTCTCTCATGTCCCCACATGAGGAGCTGGAGCTGATAGAGCAAGCTCATCTGCCTCTCCCCAAATTTGAACCTGCTACCTGTCAGAGCCCCCGGTGGCGCAGTGGGTTAAATCACTGAGCTGCTGAGTTTATTGATCGAAAGGTCGCAGGTTCGATTTCGGGGAGCAGCGTGAGCTTCCGCTGTCAGCCCTAGCTTCTGCCAACCTAGCAGTTCGAAAACATGCAAATGTGAGTAGATCAATAGGTACCACTCCGGCGGGAAGGTAACAGTGCTCCATGCAGTCATGCCGGCCACATGACCTTGGAGGTGTCTACGGACAACGCTGGCTCTTCGGCTTAGAAATGGAGATGAGCACCACACCCCAGAGTCAGACATGACTGGACTTAATGTCAGGAGACTACCTTTACCTTTTACCTGTCGGTCTTCAGTCCTGCCAGCACAGGAGTTTAACCCACTGCGCCACCGGGGGCTCCTGGTTTTGAACTGCTAGGTTGGCAGAAGCTGGGGCTCAGTGGGAACTTATGTCATTCCCTGGATCTCAACCTGCGACCTTTCGGTCATCAACAAATTCAGCAGCTCAGTGCTTTAACCCTCTGAGCCACTGGGGGCACAAGGAACTGGGGCTAACAGTGGGAGCTCACATTGCTCCCTGGATTCAAATCTGCAACCTTTTGGTCAGCAAGTTTAGCAGCTCAGCAGTTTCACCCACTGCCCCCGCCCCCATGGACAATTCCATTATTTTCCTAGAAATACAGGGCTGAATCGTATTGCTAGATCTATGGAATCAATGGGCTTTATGCATGTATTGATTGATGATTGATAAATGTTACTCTTGTTGGGATGACTAAGCCATAGGATACAGGATAGACATAGGGCTTGTTTACATGGGTCACATACCTTGATTCAGGCCAGAAGTCACTCCTGGATATCCACATGATGTTCAGAAACCTTAGACCTAATGCAGGGTAGGGCTACTTAATCAGTTTTAGTAGAGATTGGAGAATACTCCAAAGTTCCCTGGAACTTCAGAGCAACCCCAAACTTTGGGATTGGTGTAACTGTTGGGGCAGTTCTAATTCGAAGTGGCCCAACTGTTCCCATGAGCCAGTTCCCGTGGAGCACAGGGAAGAGGGGATGAGACTTATCCTTTCTATTGTTTGTTGACACTGTAGAAGTTTTGAAGAGTTCTTAACCATTGCTGGGCACCTTTTCTGATGTCAACAAAGGTATCTACATGAACTGGGGAAAGGAAGGGATCGTACCATCTTAGGTTTTATTTTATACACTTTGCAATTTTCATACAGAAATCTAGAAGTGCTAAATCTGTCATCTTTCTTGGGTTGTCTTTTTTATGGTATTGAGACTCAGACGTCTTTTCCTAAAGCTAAAATAAGCATTCATTATCAAAGCTTTTATCTAGCTGAAGCATCCTGAAGACCAGACGTGACATTTAGGGATAATACTTTCATATAAGTATTATGTACTTATTTAAGGATAATACTTATGTATTATGTAATACTTATGTATTGCCCCCGGTGGCACTGTGGGTTAAGCCGCTGAGCTGCTAAACTTGCTAACTGAAAGGTTGCAGGTTCAAATCCGGGGAGTGGCATAAGCTCCCATTGTTAGCCCCAGCTTCTGCCAAACTAGCAGTTTGAAAATATGCAAATGTGAATGGATCAAAAGGTAATGCTCCAGTGGGAAGGTAACAGTGCTCCATGAAGTCATTTATTTATTTATTTATTTAGGCCATTTCTACATCGCTCTTCTCACCCCCGAGGGGGGACTCAAGGCGGCTAACACAGGCAACAATTCAGTGCCAACAGTATCAAAACAACAATATAAAACAGCAATATAAAATCCATTACATAACAATTAAACAGTGATATTAATTAAAATTACATAATCACATAGAACAAATCACACAATCACAGGTAATAAAGCCATTTCCAATTTTCAAACAATCCTATTGTCTGAGTTCAGTGCCTAAAGTGCTGCTGTCCCCACTAGCCAAAGGCCTGGCTCCAAAACCATGTCGTTTGCTTTTTCCTAAAAGTAAGGAGGGAGGACGCCGGTCTAATCTCGCTGGGGAACGAATTCCATAAGCGAGGGGTCACCACCGAGAAGGCCCTGTCCCTCATCCCCACCAGACGTGTTTGAGATGCTGGTGGGACTGAGAGCAGGGCCTCCCCAGTAGATCTTAAATTACGAGATGTAACGTAGAAAGATACATTTGAATAAGTAAGCTGGGCCAGAGTTGTATATGCTGGCCACATGACCTTGGAGGTGTCCATAGATAACTCTGGCTCTTCAGCTTAGAAATGGAGATGAGCACCAACCTCCAGAGTCAGACATGACTGGACTTGATGTCAGGGGGAAACCTTTACCGTTACTTTACTACTGGAGCCCCCGGTGGCACAGTGGGTTAAGGACTGAAGACCAACAGGTCATAGGTTCAAATCCGGGGAGAGTGCAGATGAGCTCCCTCTATCAGCTCCAGCTGTGGGGACATGAGAGAAGCCTCCCATAAGGATGGTAAAACATTAAAAACATCCGGGCATCCCCTGGGCAACGTCCTTGCAGATGGCCAATTCTCTCACACCAGAAGTGACTTGCAGTTTCTCAAGTTGCTCCTCACATGACAAAAAAACAAAACAAAACAAAACCTTTACTACTTATGTCTTGAGTAGCCAGTCAACAATTGAATCATAAGGTCTACTCTAATTTGCACTAATCAACAGGATTCTGGTCACGAACCATACTTGGATGGTCTATAACAATTTGTCACTATTTATTATTTATTTATTTAGGGCTTTTATATCCCGTCCTTTCTCAGCCTCCGCAGAGGGGCTCATGACGGCTAACAAAGTGGCACCCCATGGTGCCCACATCAAAACATAAATATACAATTAATAGCAATGTAATAATAACAATATAAAACAGCATAAACAGTATAAAACCATATAAACAATATCAACTATATAAAAACAGGAAACTAATAGTCAGTCGTCACAGATTTAAATCATTACCCAAGGGCAGTCCATCAGTTCTAAATAAGTGAACACATCAGTAGTTCAGCCTATTCTCCAAAGGCCTGATCCCATAGCCAGGATTTTACTTGTTTCCGGAAGGTCAAGAGGGATGCAGCACATCTAATTTCACTTGGGAGGGAGTTCCATAGCTGAGGGACCACCACGGAAAAGGCCCCGTCCTTTGTCCCCACCAGACGCGATTGTGATAATGGGGGTGACAATGAGCAGGGTCTCCTCAGATGATCTTAGGGCCTTAGGTGGATCATAGCAGGAGATACATTCGGACAAGTAAACTGGGCCAGAACAGTTAAGGGCTTTATAGGCCAAAGCCAGCACTTTGAATTGTGCTCGGATAGGCAACCAGTGGAGCTGGCGTAACAAGGGTGTTGTGCGCTCCCTGTACCCAGTGAGCAGCCTGGCTGCTGAACGTTGGACTAGTTGAATCTTCCGGGCAGTCTTCAGAGGAAACCCCACATAGAGTGCATTGCAGTAGTCTATTCGGGATGTAACAAGAGCGCGGACCACTGTGGCCAAGTCAGGCTTCCCAAGCATCAGCTTAATATATATTGGTTCACTGGAGTTCCAGAATCCGTACTTCAGCTCTTCACAGTGCATAATGGAATAGGAAGCAAACACTGTGGCAGATACACAATCAATTGCATGAAGTCAGCATTCAACAGGATAGTATAGTGCCACCAGCATGTAATGACATGGGTGTAGGCTTATATCACACAAGAAGGTTGTAGGATCCTGGTCGACATGTTTCAAGTTGTGTTCCTCCTCCATCACGGAAACAGAGCTGCTTGTTGTGTGAGTCCATCAGCCGGATCCTTTTGACACCGCTGCCTTTCTTGGCTGCTAATGGGGAAAGATGAGAAATGCAGAGTCTCTTGTTGCAATCATTTCCTTCATTAGCACTGTGTCCTGACTGAGCAAGTCAGTGAAAAATATATATAATCAGTAAATATAGCTTATTAAATGCCCAGGTCAGGCTGTATGCTTGTCAGCAAAAGGAGGAAGCATGCTTTTGTTACATAGTTGCTGAGTGCGCTTTCTGTTTTATCCCAGTGCGCACCTCAGCTGTACTGAGCATTTAATAAGCTTCGTAGTCAGTGCCCTTTTGGAAATGATTGAATTATGCCTGTTTTTATGGTTCCATAAAAACCTTTTTATTAATTTGGGAGATGCCGAAGCGCATCTCCTCATCTCTGGTCAATCCCCACCGAGCAATTAAATTATTCACGCTGCTTCCAATTGGCTTTGTTTATTGTGTCCACTCTCTCTCTCTCTCTCTCTCTCTCTCTCTCTCTCTCTCTATATATATATATATATATATATATATATATATATATATTCATACACATATACATACAGCAGAAAGGAAAGATGTAGTCCTCTTGGAAAGGTACCAGATGGCACGATGCATTTTAACCCCCCAGACAAGAAGGACAGCTGATGCATTAGCATCCGGTGAAGATGAATTTTTGACCCCTCCAAGTGGAACTTTCTCTCTTTTGCAGGCAGAATCTAATGATGAAGACAGAATAACAACAAAGGAAAACATTCAAAAATTATTGGTTATTGGGTGACATAGCTTCTTGTCAGTTTCCATTATTAGGCAGTTGTCAGATGAGATCCTACCTTCTGTTTACATGGTGCAAATCATTGCTCACAGATTGCACAGTAGGTTGCTAGCTACTTAAGGTAAACCAAAGAAACTGGACAATCTGGATTGCTGACCACCCTGAGCAATAAAGTGACCAAACACAAAAAAGAGAAACAATTACGAACTTTATTAACCGTTGCCTGTTTGATTGTTTTTTTGGTGATAAGCAAATTAGGAAGAACTTCCTGACTGTAAGAGTCATATATGTCTCATTTGCTGTGTCATACTATGTTTTTGGGTAATAATAATAATAATAATAATAATAATTTCAAAGCACAGCAGACACAGAACCAGTACAAGAAAATTGCACTACAAACCAGGGCTGACAGCTGGCATAAAAAAGCATTTGCATGGGCAGTTCCTTGACAAAATTGAAGGAAAAGTTGATAGGAAGAAGACCTGGTTATTGCTCACGAATGGGACACTGAAGAAGGAGACAGAAGGCCTGTTTCTTGCAGCCCAAGAGCAAGCCATTAGAACAAACACAATTAAGGCCAGGATTACTGCCTTTCTCAGCCACGATTGGCTGAGAAAGGCAGTATACAAATACAGTAAATAAATAAATAAATAAATAAATAAAAGTCAGCGGATGATCCAAAAAACAGACTGTGCAAGGAAGCTGATGAAACCATGGATCATATGCTCAGCTGCTGCAAGAAAATCACACAGACAGACTTCAAACAGAGGCACAACTCTGTGACCGAAATGATTCATTGGAACTTATGTTACAAGTACCACCTGCCAGTAGTAAAAAACTGTTGGGATCATAAACACCAAAAATACAGTGGGACTTTCAAATCCAGACTGACAAGGTTTTGGAATACAATACACCAGACATTAAAATTGTGTGTGTGTGTGTGTGGGGGGGGGAGTTTGGATTATTAATGTTAGTGGTGACAGCCGCATTGAGGAAAAACAACAGGAAAATCTCAGCCACTATCAGGACCTCAAAATCGAACTGCAAAGGCTCTGGCATAAACCAGTACAGTTGGTCCCAGTGGTCATCGGCACACTGGGTGCCATGCCAAAAGATCTCAGCCAGCATTTGGAAACAATAAACATTGACAAAATCATGATTTGTCAACTGCAAAAGGCCACCTGACTTGGATCTGTGCACATCATTAAAAAATAAACAGTCCTAAATGCTTGGGAAGTGTTTGACTTGCGATTTTGTGATATGAAATCCAGCAAATAGTTCTCATTTTCTGTGACATACTGTGTTGGTAAAATAATAATAATAATAATAATAATAATAATAATAATTAAAAAATTGTCAGCAGACTGCTGGCATCCATCAGATGACAGGTGATCCATTCTATCCAAGTAAAGCTGTGTTTCTCAACCTTCCTCATGTCACGACCCCTGAATACAGTTCCTCACGTTGCGGTGACCCCCAACCATAAAATTATTTTTGTTGCTACTTCATGACTGTAATTTTGCTACTGTTATGAATCATAATATAAATATCTGATATGCAGGATGTATTTTCATTCACTGGACCAAATTTGGCACAAATATCCTATACCCCCAAATTTGAATACTGGTGGCCTTGGGGGAATTCATTTGGGAGTTGTAATTGCTGGGATTTATAGTTGACCTGCAATCAAAAAGCATTCTGAACTCCACCAATGATGGAATTGAACCAGTCTTGGAACACACAACTCCCATGACCAACAGAAAATACTGGAAGGGTTGGTGGGCATTGATCTTGAGTTTGGGAGTTGTAGTTCACTTACATCCAGAGATCAACGTGGGCTCAAACAATGATGATCTGGAACAAACTTGGCATGAATACTCAATATGCCCAAATGTGAACGCTTGGTGGAGTTTCAGGAAAATAGACCTTGACAGTTGGGAGTTGTAGTTGCTCGGATTTATAGTTCACCGACAATCAAAGAGCATTCTGAACCCCATCAACAATAGAATTGGGCCAAACTTCCCACACAGAACCCCCAGGACCAACACAAAATACTATTTTTCTAATCATCTTTCGCGACCCCTCTGACACCCCCTCACGACCCCCCCGGGTGGTCCCGACCCCCAGCTTGAGAAACGCTGAAGTAAAGGTTAGTCCAATACAGAAGTAGCAAATCACAGTCTCTTGATTAAAGCGGTGCAAAGAAACAATGGGGAGAAAACTAGCATGGTGCACCAGTCCAGAGACATTTTGGAGGACTATAGCCTTGTTTACTAAAACAGACCCAAGTGACATCAATAAATTAGCGGTGCCCCATGATCCATGCAGGAGAAGTCAAGGCTCTAAACAATGTGGCCTGGGGGAGCAGTCCGACCCACCCTCCAGTCTGTCAATCATTTGTCCTTTGAATGTGAGTACAACCTTTTTGGCTCTCAGGATGAACAGAAGTGTTGCTTGTCCCATAGATGAATACAAAACCGATATGAAAGTAAAAACTGGGTAGATACAAATACAAAAAGAAAGGAGATGGAGTTATGCCACTTCTACTCAAACAGATGTGTATTTTAGTGACACGTGACTGTGTTAATGCTCACATTTATGAATTGTCTTGAACTTCTGCATGCTCATTTCTCAATGTTCATTTAGGTTCTATGTTGCGAAGGTTCAGATTTGGAACTTCTTTCCTTCAAACTCTCCCTCTATTTCTTGTTTTTTCCTTAATGCATACTAACGAGTGGGACTTTCATAGAATCATAGAATCAAAGAGTTGGAAGAGACCTCATGGGCCATCCAGTCCAACCCCATTCTGCCAAGAAGAAGGAATATTGCATTCAAATCACCCCTGACAAATGGCCATCCAGCCTCTGCTTAAAAGCCTCCAAAGAAGGAGCCTCCACCACACTCCGGGGCAGAGAGTTCCACTGCTGAACGGCTCTCACAGTCAGGAAGTTCTTCCTCATGTTCAGATGGAATCTCCTCTCTTGTAGTTTGAAGCCATTGTTCCGCGTCCTAGTCTCCAAGGAAGCAGAAAACAAGCTTGCTCCCTCCTCCCTGTGGCTTCCTCTCACATATTTATACATGGCTATCATATCTCCTCTCAGCCTTCTCTTCTTCAGGCTAAACATGCCCAGCTCCCCAAGCCGCTCCTCATAGGGCTTGTTCTCCAGACCCTTGATCATTTTAGTCGCCCTCCTCTGGACACATTCCAGCTTGTCAATATCTCTCTTGAATTGTGGTGCCCAGAATTGGACGCAATATTCCAGATGTGGTCTAACCAAAGCAGAATAGAGGGGTAGCATGACTTCCTTAGATCTAGACAATATGCTCCTATTGATGCAGGCCAAAATCCCATTGGCTTTCCTCTGGATTGGGTACAAATGAAGCAACAGATGGATGGAGAGGACAGAACATTCTGATTTCCCACTTCCAATGCTATGAAAGTCATTGGCAAATTATATTTAAAATGATGTTTGAAGCTAGGGTACTATTGTCCACACAAGGCGTCAATGGGGAGCTTTCTCAAATGTCTACTCCCATAAGAGACAGAACAAGGAATTCATTCATTGCAGATCCCTAATGGATTTAAGAAAGTTGTGACTATGTATTCCCATAATCTGTAAAGAGTCTTCATTTTAAGGGGGGGGGGGGGGGGTTCTTATTGTTTTGTTCCTTCAAGTCATTTCTATGTATTTATTTATGTATTTATGACATTTATATGCTGCCCTCCTCACCCTGAAAGGGACAAAGAGTTGCTTACAAGATATATATATATATATATATATATATATATATATATATATATATACACACACACACACACACACACACACACATACAATATATTATATTATTAGCATAGTACAATATCAGTACTAAATATTACTATATTGTACTATACCATTATATTGTAATATTATTAGTAATATTACATGTAATATAAATATATAATTATAATATTATACTATAATTATTAGTACTATCTTGCCTTCTAATCAATGTGAAAGAAGAAAGCGCAAAAGCTGGGTTGCAGCTAAACATCAAAAAAACCAAGATTATGGCAACAAGAATGATTGACAACTGGGAAATAGAGGGAGAAAATGTGGAGGCCGTGACAGACTTTGTATTTCGAGGTGCAAAGATTACTGCAGATGCAGACTGTGGCCAGGAAATCAGAAGACACTTACTTCTTGGGAGGAGAGCAATGTCCAGTCTCGATAAAATAATAAAGAGTAGAGACATCAGACTGGCAACAAAGATCCATTGCCTAGTCCAAGCCATGGTATTCCCTGTAGTAACCTACGGATGTGAGAGCTGGACCTTAGGGAAGGCTGAGCGAAGGAAGAGCGATGCTTTTGATCTGTGGTGTTGGAGGAAAGTTCTGAGAGTGCCTTGGACTGCGAGAAGATCCAACCAGTCCATCCTCCAGGAAATAAAGCCCGACTGCTCACTGGAGGGAAGGATACTAGAGACAAAGTTGAAGTCCTTTGGCCACATCATGAGGAGACAGCAAAGCCTAGAGAAGACAATTATGCTGGGGAAAGTGGAAGGCAAAAGGAAGAGGGGCCGACCAAGGACAAGATGGATGGATGGCATCCTTGAAGTGACTGGACTGACCTTGAAGGAGCTGAGGGTGGTGACGGCCAACAGGGAGCTCTGGCGTGGGCTGTCCATGAGGTCACAAAGAGTTGGAGATGACTGAACGAACGAACAACAACATATTGCATTACATTTTAATATTATAAAAATTATATGTATATACAATATATTACATTACATTATATTATATTATATCATTGGCATAGCACAGGAGACAAGGTGGAATTGTCTTCTGCCCCCTCTCTCTTCATTCTGGCCCAGAGTGGTTGTTGTTGCTGGAGGAGGGGTCCCCATCTGATGACATATGCAGGAGACAAGATGGAGCTGTTCCCTGCTCCCCCCTCTCTTTACTCTGGCCCACAGTGGTAGTTGATGCTCAGTGGTAGTTGATGCTCAGGAGAGGGGTCCCCAGCAGGAGCCAAGTTGGAACTGCCCCTGGCCCCCTCTCTCTTCACTCTGGCCCAGAGTTGTTGTTGTTGCTGGGGAGAGGGATCCCCAGCTGATGACATATGCAGGAGACAAGAGGAAACTGTCCCCTGGTCCCCTCTCTCTTTGCTCTGGCCCAGAGTGGTAGTTGGTGGTTGGGGGAGGGGTCTCCAGCTGATGACATATGCAGGAGCAAGGTGGAACTGTCCCCTGCCCCCCCCCCCCTCTTCACTCTGGCCCAGAGTGGTGCTGGGGAGAGGAGTCTCCAGCTGATGGCATATCCAGGAGACAAGATGGAGCTGTTCCCTGGCCCCCTCTCTTTTCATTCTGGCCCAGAATGGTAGTTGATACTGAGGAGAGGGGTTCCCAGCTGATGACATATGCAGGAGACAAGATGGAACTGTCCCCTGCCCCCCCCCCCCCCTCTTCACTCTGTCCCAGAGTGGTTGTTGGTGCTGGGGGGAGGGGTCCCCAACTGATGACATATGCAGGAGACAAGATGGAGCTGTTCCCTGGCCCCCTCTCTCTTCACTCTGGCCCAGAGTGGTAGCTGATGCTGGGGAAAGGGGTCCCCAGCTGATGATATATGCAGGAGACAAGATGGAGCTGTTAACTGGCCCCCTCTCTCTTCACTCTGACCCAGATGGTAGTTGATGCTCTACCCCAGCTGATGACATATGCAGGAGACAAGATGGAACTGCCCCCTGGCCCCCTCTCTCTTTACTTTCTTGAAGAGTGCATTCTTATGAGAATGCATAACTGAGTTTTCTGATAATAAGGATGTGTGACTAGTCAAAGGTCACCCAGAGGGTTTTTATGGCCAAGGTGGATTTGAACCTTGTTCCCCGGATCATAGCCCAGAACACAGGCTGCAGAAAAATCCATGGCCTTATTGGGTTAATTTCTAGCACCTTATCCCAACATCATTTTGAGTTTTATTTTAAATATCACCACAAGGAAACTATTTCCCACAGTACTTTTGGAGCAAGAAACTGTTATCAAAGCATCTTTATGCAGCAGGAGGAGGAATTACCATTTCTCAAGAAATATTTATTTATTTATTTTGTAGTTTTTCAAAATATATAAATATATAAAACTCCAAAGGTTGTGTTAGCCTTATCGAAAACCTTTTGACTTCTATTGAAATTCTTCAGATATTTTGCCTGAGGAGGAGCCTACACATCCATTTCAAATCTTGCTTTAGGCAACGTCTAGTGAAAACCCAGGGAGGTGGGACCCTCCCTTGAGATATTTCACTGGCAGCATTGAAACTTATTTGGCTTTCCTCAAGATATCTTTGATGCTTTGCCTGAGGAAAAAGAAGGTGCAAATAACTCCAAGAGGATCCCAGCTTCATCAACAAGTGGAGTGAAGGAAGCTAGGCTTGGTGAAGTGAATTCCTTTTAGAAGTTAAAGTCTTCCCCACATACAGTAAATAAAAATATTTGCTCTTAAAATGACAAATATATTGGGAGCATATTGTAAGAAATGGAAATAAAAAATGAAAACATCTTTAACGGTATAAGAGAGAACCTTAAAAGGAGTAGGACAACTGTGAAACAATACCTATATTGTTGGACAGCCCATTTGCACCTCGTACTGGAAAACAGGAGAAGTCATTGCTTGCCTTTGCACTGTATGGTCAGTGGGCTGGATTTGTGAAACAGAGGCTACAAATTGTCCATCGATATAAATAAAAATGTAATGTTCATTTGTGGGATTAACAGAACTCAAAAACCACTGGACAAATCGACATCAAATTTGGACACAAGACACCTAACAACCCAATGTATGTCCTTCACTCAAAAAATTGAATCTCCTGCAGGCAGAGTTGTTTCTCCAGTCAAAATAATTGAACAAAAAGGAAGGAAGGAAGGAAGGAAGGAAGGAAGGAAGGAAGGAAGGAAGGAAGGAAGGAAGGAAGGAGCCTCAAAGTGCAGTGACTGACATCTCTCTCCTTTTTTTTTTTTTTTGGAGGCTTTAATCCAGTGAGTCCCAACTTTTTTTTTTGACAGGGACCATATAAAAGATAGGGGATTATTTAAGTATAAATCCCAATGCTTGCCACCAATTTGTAAAAGATAGGGGATTGCTTTATTAGCAAATCCCACAAGCTAACACCACTTATAAAGGAATGAGACCTATTTAATTAAAAACCAAAAGCTGTAAGAAAGCTGGGACCTCACTTACTTAGGCGATCCCTCGTTGGACGAGTAAGATGGTCTTCCATCATGGGTTTCCTTGTGGGTCCGTAGGTGGCCGTGGAGCCCTATTCTTGCTCTGCATCTTCTTCCGCAGTGAGGGCATTGGTTTCCAGGTGGAAGGCGGTCCCGGTCGGGGTTGGCTTGACGCGCCTTCCTCCTGGCACGTTTCTCTCTTTCACCCTCCATTCGTGCCTCCTCGAATTCTGCAGCACTGCTGGTCACAGCTGACCTCCAGCTGGAGCGCTCAAGGGCCAGGGCCTCCCAGTTCTCAGTGTCTATGCCAGAGTTTTTAAGGTTGGCTTTGAGCCCATCTTTAAATCTCTTTTCCTGTCCACCAACATTCCGTTTTCCATTCTTGAGTTCAGAGTAGAGCAACTGCTTTGGGAGACGGTGGTCAGGCATCCGGACAACGTGGCCGGTCCAGCGGAGTTGATGTTGGAGGACCATCGCTTCAATGCTGGTGGTCTTTGCTTCCTCCAGCACGCTGATGTTTGTCCGCTTGTCTTCCCAGGAGATTTGCAGGATTTTCCGGAGGCAGCGCTGATGGAATCGTTCCAGGAGCTGCATGTGACGTCTGTAGACAGTCCACATCTCACAGGCATATAGCAGGGTTGGGAGGACAATAGCTTTATAGACAAGCACCTTAGTATCCCTACAGATGTCCCGGTCCTCAAACACTCTCTGCTTCATTCGGGAAAATGCTGCACTTGCAGAGCTCAGGCGATGTTGTATTTCGGCGTCGATGTTGACTTTGGTGGAGAGGTGGCTGCCAAGGTAGCGGAAATGGTCGACATTTTCTAATGTTACACCATTGAGCTGTATCTCTGGCATTGGAGAGGGGACGGCTGGTGACTGCTGGAACAGCACTTTGGTTTTCTCGATGTTCAGTGACAGGCCAAGCTTTGTGTATGCTTCTGCAAAGGTGTTGAGAGTGGCTTGTAGATCTTCTTCTGAATGCGCACAGACGACATTGTCATCAGCATACTGGAGTTCTATAACAGATGTTGTTGTAACCTTGGTTTTGGCTTTCATTCTGCTGAGGTTGAATAGCTTGCCGTCTGTCCGATAGATTATTTCCACTCCGGTGGGAAGCTTCCCATCAACAAGGTGAAGTATCATGGTGATGAAGATGGAGAATAAAGTTGGGGCAATAACACATCCCTGTTTGACACCCGATTCCACCTTAAATGGGTCACTTTGGGAGCCATTGCTGTCCAAGACTGTTGCCATCATGTCATCGTGGAGGAGCCGCAGGATGTTCACGAATTTGCTTGGGCACCCGATTTTTTGGAGGATGGTCCAGAGAGCGCTGCGATTCACTGTGTCGAATGCCTTTGCAAGGTCGATGAATGCCATGTACAGAGGTTGATTTTGTTCTCTGCATTTTTCTTGGAGCTGTCGTGCAGTGAAGATCATGTCCACAGTTCCTCTGGAGGGGCGGAAGCCGTTCTGGGATTCTGGGAGGGTGTCTTCTGAGAGGGGCAGAAGGCGGTTTGCAAGGATTCTTGCGAGGATTTTTCCAGCAGAGGTTAGAAGGGAGATACCTCGATAGTTTCCGCAGTCTGTTCTTTCCCCTTTTTTGAAGAGGGTGATGATGGTGGCATCCTTGAAGTCTGCTGGGATTTTCTCGGTCACCCACACCTTTTCTATGAGCTGGTGGAGTTGGTGTGTCAGCTCAGGTCCTCCCTCTTTAAAGATTTCAGCAGGGATCCCATCCGGTCCGCTGGCTTTGTTGTTCTTTTGTTGGCTGATGGCATTGCTGACTTCTTCCAAACTAGGCAGTGCTGCAAGCTCATCCCTGGTTTGTTGTTGCGGGATTTGTGAGAGGACCTCTTCGGCCACACTGGAGCTGCGGTTTAGGAGGCTTTGGTAGTGTTCTTTCCAACGTAGTGCAATTGACTTTTGGTCCTTCAGGAGTTTGGTTCCGTCTGATGAGCGTAGAGGCTGTATGCCATGGTTTCTTGGCCCATAGATGACCTTTGTGGCTTTGAAAAATCCTTGAGCATTATGGGTATCTGCCAGGTGTTGGATTTCTTCAGCCTTCTTTGTCCACCAGATGTTCTTGAGTTCTCTTGTCCTTCTTTGGACCTCAGCTTTTGCACTGGCGTAGATCTTTTTCTTAGCAGCACAGTTGATGTCTCTCTGCCATGCTTGGAAGGCTTTCCTTTTCTTGTCGATTAGCTGTTGGATCTCGATGTCATTTTCGTCAAACCAGTCTTGATGTTTCTTGGCTTGGTATCCAATAGTTTCTTCGCAGGCTAGGATGATGGAGGTCTTCAGTTTGTTCCAATGTTCCTCAACATTTTCGGGGTGTACTGTGGGTAGATGGTCCTTGAGTGCTGTTTGGAGATGGGCTCGCCTGGAGGGCTCCTGAAGGGCTTGGGTGTTCATTTTGCGCCTTGTCTTCCTTCCTTGGAGTCTGCGCTTGGGGGCGATCTTGATAGCCATCGTGGATCGGATTAGCCTGTGGTCGGTCCAGCAGTCATCAGCACCTGTCATGGCTCTTGTGAGGAGCACCTCACGGCGGTCTCTGGCACGTGTGATTACATAGTCTAAGAGGTGCCAATGCTTTGACCGGGGGTGCTTCCATGATGTCTTGAACTTGTTTTTCTGGCGGAAGAGCGTGTTGGTGATGACAAGGTTGTGCTCCGCACATTTGGTGAGAAGCAGGATGCCGTTTGAGTTGCTGTTTCCAACCCCGTCTTTTCCTATGGTGCCTGGCCACAGGTCGAAGTCTCGCCCGACTCTTGCATTGAAGTCCCCCAGGAGAATGATTTTGTCCTCCTTAGGTATCCCCGATAGGACGGTGTCCAGCTGTCAGTAGAATTTCTCCTTGATGTCTTCATCAGCATCTAGTGTTGGTGCATAGGCACTTATGATGGTTGCCCGTTGGTTTTTGGCAAGATCAATTCGGAGGATGGAGAGTCGCTCATTGATGCCAGTGGGTGCTTCGGGCAGATGTTTCATCAGATCATTTCTTATAGCGAAGCCAACTCCGTGCATTCTTTGGTCTTCTTCGGGCAGTCCCTTCCAGAAGAAGGTGTAGCCTCCTTTTTCTTCCTTCAGCTGTCCCTCTCCTGCTCTCCGGGTCTCCTGAAGGGCTGCTATGTCGATGTTAAAGCATCCCAGCTCCCTTGCGATGATGGCAGTTCTGCGTTCGGGGCGTTCACTGTCACTGTTGTCCATCAGTGTCCGTACGTTCCACGTACCGAAGTTCATTTTTCTTTTTTGGCCGCAGGATGGTGACCCCACTGGACGCGGCAGTCCAGTCAGGGATGAGAGAGGCAGACTATGTTTAGGGCACCTTTTCTAGCCCCCTCCCCGTGTGGGGTGAGCAGAGTGGGTCCTCAATAGGGCTGCTCAGTCGTGGATACAGCTGCCGAACTACTCAACTGCCTCGGACCTTGAGGTAGAACGACTGAGTCCGTACCCACCGCCCATGTGCCAGTCTGTGACTAGGGGCTTCCAGATTTCACAGTCCTGCCCCCGTCGCCACTCGCTGATCGCCATGGGACTTTGGTTGGTTTGTTTTTATTTTCTTTGGAAGACGCCTGTGCGTGGGTTTTTTTAATGTGTGGAGGTCAGTGCACAACTGAACAACACACAGTCTTCACAGATGAGGTTCCACTGGTGATGTAGTTTAACACAATGACCGTGGCTTCTCAGTCTGTTGCAGCCTTCTTCCGCCTTCGCAGCCGTTGTAACATGTGCCATGTTATCCTCCGCCTGCTCCGCCGTTGAGGTCTTTGGGTCTTTGGACTGTGCTTGGTCTGGGACCTCCCCCGCGGCCACTCCTGGGAGTGCAGGACTCCAGTTGTTGTGCCCACAGGTTCATCGGAACACGCAAGCCCCCTCACCACGACAAGGTGACAGTCCATCGACGGGGACCAAGCTGGGACCATCTTCTGGCTGAAAATGTTTGGCTCTTGACTTGATGTGAGGTATCTTTAGGCTAGAATATGCTGGATTCGCACTCAGGCTTGGTTCTCTGCGTAACACTGGAGAGATTCCCTTTTAAAATACATGCTGCCACCATTTAAACTTGATTTCTTCTATAAACTGCTTTAGATCTTCTTTCACACAGAGAGGCATGCTGAGGCAGTGGTTGTAATCAAAGAACAGTATTGTTTATTTGAGAGAACTTGAACAAAACAGGCATTAAGCTTAGCAGTTTCAATGTTGAATAAAGTCTATGGTTTCTTTAAACTGTTTAAAACTTAGTTGCAAATAACGCTCCTCTCTCCCTCCAGATAGGATTCCTCTCTGCCTAGTAATCCTAAACACCACACAGACAGTCCTTTCCTTTTTGGATCTGTCTCTCCACTCCCCCAGCTATCCTTCCCAATAGCTGTAAATCTTCTCACTAACTAACTGCTGATTAACTGACCAACTTCAGGCTTCACTAACTCTTTTCTTCTTCACACCAAACCCTAACTCCTTCTTCTTTGACACACAGACCCTAACTAAGCTGTCAGGTTTTAAAATGCACCTTAAAGTCATTTTTCCCCTTTTCTCAAGTTAATCTCTGCCCACTCTCTCCCAGCCAATCACAAACACTTCTCATTTCCCTCCAAGCTGCTACTAAGCATGCCCCCTCCAGGAAATGAGATTCTAAGATGGGTGCCACCAGGCACCCTTCTAAATGGCCGCTGAACTTCCTGGGCCTACTTTTCTGAGCCTTTCCTAGCCTAACAGGTAGGGAATTCATCACAGACCACATGACCAGGAACCACTTTGACCAAGAACCACTTTGACCAGGGACCACACTCCAACTTTAGTACCAAAAATGTTATGAATCGGTTTTTGGTCAACTTTAGATTTGGCTTGGTTATTTGGGGTGCTGATTCAGAACATTACATGGGATAGACCACACCAGCTCTAGTTTCTGATACAGAACATATGCCATGGTCAGCAACAGAGAAGGAGTGGCAGGCAGTGCGAAAGGAGCAAAAATAAATACATGAAATAAAAGAAAATAAAGAAGAAGGAGGCTTGCGGATGAAATTTTCATCCTCACGGCCCACTGATGGTCCACGGCCCACAGGTTAAGAACCACTGCTTTAAGCAGAGGCTGGATTCTTAGTAGCTATGATATCTCTTGGTATGTAGATTCCCTATGGAAATGCAATACGGCAACAATACAGTTGCTGGAGACTACAAAGGGAGAGGGATATTCCTTTCAAGCTACCCTGGAAGATTTCCTGAAAGTGCATGACTGATTGTTGCAAGAAGCAAAATGGTGGATGTTCTGTCACGGGCTGGGCCTGTAACAATTGACTTTAAATAGGACGTCCACTTTGTGCCCAGCGGGAAGCCAGGGCGCCTCGAAGAGAGGCCCTCAAGGGTTTTCCTGTAGAAATGGTCTTAGAGTCTTTAATGATTTAACAAAGTCCTTTATTATTGAACAAATTAAACAGATACTTCTCAAATCTTCAAGGATTCAAACAAATGCTTCAAGGCTTTGAGTCAACTGGTGGCTTCCTTACTCTTGTCCTCAAGGGACAGGCAGCTGTCTTTCTTAACTGTTCTTTCACTTTAAGAGGAAAACCCCTTTTTAACCTCTCCCAGGCTGTCTACTATCTAAGCTTTACTGATGTGGGTTCTACTACTGGATTCAAATTGCGTCTTGAGCACTGAGTAGACCTACCAGTAAAGGCTTGCAGATTCTCCAGCTGGAGTTCTTTGGGTTTGTAAAGCTGCTTCCCCCCGGAATTTCTTAAGAAACCTTTTAGGACTGTTTCCCTCAGATGCTGTAAGGCTGAGAGGCTGTAAGCTCCCTGCCAGAGCTTTGAGACTGTTCTCATCGGAATTCTTAAGAAGTGAAGCTTTTCTGCAGGTGAAGCTACTCCATGTCCTATAGCTTGGTTTCCTTCTGTAAGACTAAGTAAAAATGGC
Organism: Anolis sagrei; assembly: GCF_037176765.1. Taxonomy (NCBI): domain Eukaryota; kingdom Metazoa; phylum Chordata; class Lepidosauria; order Squamata; family Anolidae; genus Anolis; species Anolis sagrei. The sequence goes on along the minus strand of NC_090022.1, from coordinate 294,842,985 downwards.
TCCCTCTCCTCCCATGACCCTGGGAGAAGGGGTGGATCCAAACTTAACAATGATAGACAGGTGGCTTGCCCCATGACTGCAAACTAAGGGAAGTCACCTTTTGCAGAAGTCCCTGAAGCCTTGGGATGCATGCATACATTCAATAGAAAGAAAATAAAGTTGGAGCTCCTGGTACGGATGTACCAGCACAGTGGATCAGAAGGACTTTGGTTTGATCCAATGAAAAATTTCTAGTCCTGGTACTTTGAACTGTGGAAGACATCCCTCTCATTATTCCTGCTCTGTCCAAGAATGCAAGCAGCAAGTGCCAGTGAAAGGCACATTGAGCAAGAGCAACGGACGTAACCCGCTTCATATCTACGCATGGCAAATCAATTTAATGTCTTCCATTATGGCTTGAAAAGGGAAACTTACATGCGAACAATAAACTTTCATCTGGTTGACAACAGTTTTTAAAAAATGCACCGAAAGCAGGTTTTGCCTGTGTGACATACTTTATGACACTTATTAAAAAGACATACTTGTAAGTCAATTAACCTGCCCGATGGTACTTTTTAACTTGTTTTCTAATAGGAAAGGCGGCAAAAGGGCAAAGTGTTTCATTTTGGGTGTTCTCCGCCGATTCCTTTGTTCCTTTAAAATGAAGGGCATTGTTCGTATCACAGGGCCTTGCTAATCATTTTGATATGAAATATATGCAGCCGAGTCCGCCCCCACCGGAGCAAACGGCTGCATATCGTTGCAAACTTTATAGTTGCTGCCGTTTGCTATGGTAATTCATTAATTATAGTAATGATGACACCACAAGATGAGGCCGTTAACATGATACATCTAGCTGGCTGTTCCAGCGTGTTTCTCTCCCATCCATTGGAGTTAAGGTCACATGTGCTCTCCCCCCACCCACCCACCCCCAAACTGTCACCACTGGAGAATCACAGAATTACAAAGGACAAAAAGACCATTTGGTCTCTAAACTCCTTGCCATAAGACATCATAGCCCTCTATGGAGCCCCTACTCTTCCCAGATCAACTCTTACAAAACAGTCCCCAGATAAGCTGAAAGGAGGTTGACTCTGGAAGGTGAGGGAGAAGCGTTTCGGTCAATGGCTTCACACAATTCCCCATTCCTCAATCTCTCTAGAATACAACACACATTAGTGTCGAGAACAACAACCTCTGTGACACAACCATACTATATTCCCGAAACACAAGTTTCCAGAGGACTCTGTGAGATTTCTGGGGAGATATCTATCGATTAAATAAATTGGGATGTGGAACTCTGTGAAATAATAATAATAATAATAATAATAATAATAATAATAATAATAACAACAACAACACTTTATTTGTACCCTGCTACCATCTCCCCAAGGGACTCGGTGTGGCTTACATGAAGCCAAGCCCAAATACAACAATACAAGCAATAAAACAGCAATACAAGCAATAAAAAGCATAGGCAATAAAATATACAATATTATCAATAAGACAACACACAGTTAAAAACAGTGTAAAGTTAAAATTGGAAGTAATGCTGGGACATGGACAAAAAGGTGATAATCC